>NC_044569.1:18548006-19243835 GCF_007565055.1 Rhinopithecus roxellana
AGGACAGGCCACAGGAATGGTTGCCAGCTAGAAGAGCTTATCAGTAGAGTGTCCTTTTGTTCTGCTGACTTTATTTTCTTCAGAATAACATTCTTTTTGGTAGAGCATCAAGTGTGAAATGCCAGCATTTGAGTTTAAGGGGCCCTAGATAGGCATTTGCTACATTCCAGCCTGCAGGCAGGGGTGTGTCCAGCCCTCTGGGCAGACCCTCACCCGCCCCTTCTTCTGTAGGCTGCCCCTCTCTGGACTGTATTTGGCAGAACTGGAGAAACTCTCTTAGGTTTTATCCCTGAGGGCCTAGTGTGCAGCCTGCTCCATCCTAGGTTCCAGGGTAGATGGAGAAGCAGAACTCTTGGCCTTTGCCTTTGGAAGCTTGGGATACTGTCTCAAGGGCAGTGCAGGGTCTCAGGGGATGGGGATGTTTGGACAGACAGGGAAGCCTGGGAAAGCTATTCTAGGTGGGAGAGTGGCGCCCCAGGTAAGCAGGCCTGTTTTCCGTCTTGTCTCTGGTACAACTCCTCTGTGACCTCTCCTCTCTGGACCTCTATTTTGTCTTCTGTCAAATGGGTATAATCAGCTTCTTACTGGCCCACAAGGTTGTGGGACAATGATCTGGGGTAACATGAGGGGAAATGGGGAAATGTGTTTCTGAGGATGAGGGCAGTGTCTGAGTGAGGGGTGATGCCAGGACTGCCTCAGTAAATGTAAACTTCATCTCTTTTCATAGGTCATTTGGGGGGTGGGTTGTATTCTTTAAATTTATCTATTTATTTATTTATTTTTACCATGTAGTAATGGTATGGTTAATGTATTGTTCTAACATGCAGCAGCACCAATTTATCATAGCAGGACCCCTTCCTTGAAAGAGAGAGTGAGAGAGTGTGTGTGTGTTTGTGTGTGTGCTGGAGAATTGCACTTCGGGGACTTCTGGCTGAAAAAGAAACCTAGAAATGGTTGAGGTTCATCAATCTCATCAATCAGTAGGTTTGTAGCTCCCTATCCGATCACTTTTAAAAGCAGTTTAAGGCAGACTTAAAGGGAGATGCCCTAGAGGACTTGGACATTTAACCCAGGACAAGGTTTAATTTGGCAAGGAGGTGTGTGTTCTCAGACACTCATTGTGCTCAGGTCTGGCCTCTTTCCCTAGCTGTAGAACAAAAGGCTGTCTGCAGGCTTTAGCTTAGAGCTGGAGGGGAGGAAGGGACCTTATTAATTGGTGTGCTTTTGGAATTGAGTCTCTTTGGAATCAGAAGAAAAATGTCTTAGGATAATGGGATCTAAGGCTCATTCTTACTCTTTCCTGTTTCACTGGAATTCTTAAGATCAGAGTAGACACTTTGGAATCTAGACTTTTTTCCTGGTTTGATTGATTGATTGATTAATTAATTGAGTGCTCTGGCCTGCAGACTGATGTAATTTGAATTAGTTGCCAACATTTAAAAGTGAGAACCTTCAGAAGATCTGGACAAGTTGGGCCCTGATTCCTGGGGCTGAGCAGAGAGGACACCCTGCACTTTCTCTAGATACAAGCCGCCCAGCTGCCTTTGCAGCTCAGGTCACCTGTTTGGGTCTCGAAGCACTTGTGTTTGCAGTCCTGGAGTGGTCAGCTGCACTGGTGGGTCTCTGTGAGTATTCTTACATTGATAGGCTAGAACACCTCATGTACCACAGACTATTGTCCTTGCCAATCATAACCAGTTTTCTGAAACCAAAGCAGTCATTTTTCACCTGTTTTGATCTCCACAGCTTCTCCTCTGTATTTCCAAGTGTGGATGTGATCTGAAGCCAATGAACTTGGGTAGGGCTGTACTTGGCTGGGATCAGAGAAGCTTTAAGCAGGGGTGGGGGCAGTCAGCTTTAAAAGGTGTTTCAGAGGATAGAGTTGGTGGTGATCAGAGTCATGCAGATGACTTTGTTGTTCTGATATAGAGTCTCCAGAAATTTTGCCCCTGTAGGAAAGAAAAATTTTTTTTCCCAAAGACATAAGAAACTTGGGAGAAGTGGAAATACATGCAATCTATTTTTAACACATTTTAATATATTGTCACTTAAAAATTTATGAATGTAAATACTTATTAATTATAAATTTTTGATAATTTATATGTTGATAATGCATAGAGATGTGAAAATACAGAACAAAGTCATATGCTTTCAGTGGTAAGTGAAAAGATCTTTATTTTAAAAGCCAGATCTTTTTTAGAACATAACACATTCATTTTAGATACTCAGGGAACTAGACTAGGGGACCTCCTAAGGCCCTGGAGCTCGGAGGCCGTATGAAAATGCAGCTCCTTATTTTCCATCTAGTCAAATGGTGAAACAATTCTGTAAAACTCCGTCTGTTCATCGGTTATGCTGTCTCTATCTGTGCTCTAACTAACATTGTACTAAGAAATGCATTTTTCTCTCTCCTGACTTAGATTTAAATCTTGCAATCACCGCTGGGAAGTGAGCTGTATCATCTTGAGAAATCAGACCACAGAGACGGGCCTGCAGCTGGCAGGCTGGGTCATCCTTAATCGCTTAACCCTTCATATCAAAGGATAGGTTGTAGCAGCAGATTCCTTCTTTAGACTTTGCTATGGCAGGATTTGTCAAGGAAAAGCTGAGAGTTAAAATGAAACAGTGTGTATAGCAAAAACCTTGCCTTGTAAATTGACTTTTGTGCCTATACACGCAACTGGTTTTATGTAACTCTGTCCTTGTGGGTATGTGTGTGTGTGAGTACAAGTGTGACTGATGTGTGTGTACATATGCTTTTGTGAGAGAATATGCAGTATGTGCATATATGGATGTGAATGTGTGATATTTGTGGTATATGTTGTATGTCTTAGGAAAATTCTTTCCTGCCTCATAAAATAAGATCCAGGTTATTCAACCCTGGCATAGATTGTTCGGAAAAAAAAAAAAAAAAAAAAAAAAAGGGCTGTAATAATCCCCTTGCTTGTATTTATACTCTTGTATTAGTGCCCTCCTAAACTGACTCATGGCTTTGCTTTTTTTTTTTTTTTTGACACAGAGTCTCGCTCTGTCACCAGGCTGGAGTACAGTGGTGCAATCTCGGTTCACTGCAACCTCCCAGGTTCAAGCAATTCTCCTGCCTCAGTCTCCAGAGTAGCTGGGACTACAGGCATGCACCACCACTTCCAGTTAATAATTTTTGTATTTTTAGTAGAGATGGGGTTTCACCATGTTGGCCAGGACAGTCTTGATCTCTTGACCTCGTGATCTGTCCACCTTGGCCTCCCAAAGTGCTGGGATCACAGGCTTGAACTACCATGCCTGGCCAACTCTGGGCTTTTCTTTAGTTAGTGACACATTACCAAGTAGGAGGTGATGACTGGAGGTAACGTGAGACATCTGAAAAAGAGTTGCACATTGAAATCATCTTCTTCTGCTGTTCTCGGGAACCCTCAACCACTACAATGTTGATGATCCTGGGCTAGCCTGCTGGGAACATATGGCCCAGTCACACCTGTTGCTCCAGCTAACTGCCATAACAAACTGCCAGACATGTGATTGAGGTCATTCTAGACCTAGCAGCCTCCATCTCACCTATGAGCTCTATGCAACCACAGGTGTGAGCCCCAGGGAGCCCAGCAGAAGAACCACTCTGCTGAGCTCAGCCCAGCTTGTTAACCTATATAATCATGAGTGAATAATAATTAATTGTTGTTCCAAATCACTAAATTTTGGAGTGATTTGTCACACAAACAGAGCTAATTAACTGCTCTAGGTGGTAATAGAAGGAAAAACCTCTCCATTGGAGAAAGTGGTGTGTGGTGTGCATAAATTGTAAGAAGACATGTATTTCCATATTTAAACATGCTTTATAATCCTGGACTCACCTTATAAGTTTAAAGACATAAAAATTAGTTTTTATTGGAGGACCTATCATTAATTCTTACACAGAAATGCTAATTAACAAAGTAAGTAAGAACCCAGGATGAGAGCACTGGCATGCTCCAACAATACTGAGGACCTGGGAGAAAAGTCATAAAGCAGCAAACCCAGGGAGGAGGTTATATTACATAATCTGATGTAGAAGCTATGACTTGGTCTCTGAAAGTGATAGGATTCATCTCATCCCAGCTCCCAGCCTGTCTCCATGGGGTGGGCATCTCTTTAGCCTCTATTGCCTAGGAGCTCACCTCAGGCATCTTGACTCCTTGAAGAACAGCTCCTATAAAATGAGACTCTGAGGGAAATAAGATTCTCTTCCCTGCCTGAGGCCTGCCTTTCGGGAATCTGCCACCTCTTTGGATAATTGACTCTAGGGATGATTGTCCCTCTCAAGGGAGACCGCAAGTACTTCCAGGGCCAAGACCTTTACCCTACAGACCACAACAGAATATTAGGCTGTAATGATTAGCCTATTCTAGATTGCTCTACTTATTAGTATACAGAAGCAGAGGGTGGGTGAAGAAATTCTCTCTGTCTGTGTATGTGTAAATGCAAGAATATTGGCTCAGAAGTGAGAGTATATGACTTTTGCAGCTCCAGCTCCTGTCCTACTTTACAAGAAATTCCTACTTGGTGTGATTGAAGGGGTTTAGAACAGAATTAGTCTGCTGTTAATATGTACTTTGGATCTGAAAGATATTTTATTTCTGAGTCCTTCTTAAAACACAGGAATACTAGTGAACACCTTTGTTATCAGTTAACATCTAAATAGGAAATAACAGTTAAGGCAGAGGGTAAATGCTTTAGAGCTTTTAGGGGATTCTAATGGATGTGTGGGTACCAAGTACTTATTACATTTCATACTTTTGAGTTTATCCAGGTCTGGACCTGCCCAGTCTTCTTAGAAATAAATGTGTCTCACACACTGCTCAAAAGAATGTGCTACATCAATTAGGTCAAAGGCTTAATATGACTTAGCTTTTTTGGGTAGACTTAAGGACATTATGTGTGAGAGAGGAAAAAGATAGGAGTGAATGAGATTAATATTATTATTAATACAAAAGAAACAAGATTTTATTAAGTACTAGCTATTGTCAAGCCCTGTATGAAGCTGCCACCCACAGATGTGTGTTATTACTCCTCCAATTTTCCAGATAAGGAAACTGAGATTCTTAATTGCAAAGTTCAGGTGTGTTGCCCATGGCTGCTGGTAAGTATCAGAACTAAAACATGAGCACAGCAGGCCTGGGTGATGTGAAAGCACAGCTTTTATTTTTATTTAAGTTTATTATGAAACATTTCAAACACAGAAAACTTCAGAGAACAACAGCTAGCATCCATGTACCTATCTTCTAATTTTATTCGATCTTAATATTCTGCTACATCTGCTTTATATTCCATGATCTCCCCCTTTTTTTAAGTTGGGGTATCTGTCTTCTAAAAATGTATGTATAGAATTTCTTGGGTGAAGTCTGAATATAAATTCTGTGGATTGCACTGTCTTCACTTTACTTCTGGTGGTATTTAACAAGCAGAAATTTTCATTTTTTTAAAAGTAACAATTTACAAACAAATGTTTGTTGTGGAGCTTTTTAGGAAATTTTTTGTAGTGAGCTATTTGTGTGTTTTTTAGTTTTTAATTCGTTATTGTGTTTAGTCATTTTAATCATTCTCTTATTTGACAAATATTTATTACATGCAAGTTGTTTTAAAATTTAAAAAATACACATTTATGGTATACGACATGGTGTTTTGAAATATATATACATTGTGGAATGGCTAAATCAAGCTAATCAGCATATGCATTACCTCACGTAGTTATCTTTTTTTGTGTGAGGTGAGAACGCTTAAAATCTACTTAAAGCAATTTTCAAGTATACAATACCTTGTTGCTAACTATAATCGCCATATTGTACAATCAGTCTGTTGAATTTATTCCTCCTGTTTAATGAAAATTTTGTTTCCTTTGACCAGCATTTCCCGAATCCCCTCCCTGCCACACTTCACCCCAGTAACCACCATGCTATCTACTTTTATGAGTTCAGCTATTTTAGATTCCACATATGAGTGAGATCACACAGTATTTGTCTTTCTGTAGCTGGCTTATTTCATTTGGCATAATGTCTTCCAGAGTTATCCATGTTGTCAAAAATGATAGGATTTCCTTCTGTGTAAAGGCTGAATGGTATTCTGTCATATATACATACAGTCTCCGACTTAAAATAGTTTGACTTACGATTTTGGACTTTTTGATAGGTTTATTGGGAGGCATCCCCTTTGTATGTCAAGGAGCGCCTTACAACTTGTGATGGAGTTATAGTTTCTACTGAATGAATATCGCTTTCACACTATCATAAAGTTGAAAAATCATAAGTTGAATGATTTTAAGTTAGGGACCATATGCTGTGTTGCCAGTATTAAATGCATTTTTGATTTATGGTTGGTTTATCAGGACCTAACCCCATCAGAAGTGTATATACCACATTTTCTTTATGCATTCATTGATGGATGCTAGGTTGATCCATATCTTGGCTATTTGAATAATCCTGCTGTGAACATGGGAATCCAGATACCTCTTTGTCATACTAACTTCATTTCCTTTGTATATATACCCAATAGCGTGCTTGCTAGATCATATTTATAATTTTTTGGGGAAACTGCATACTGTTTTTCCTAATGACTATACTAATTTGTCTTATTTTTGAAATATTTTCCTTTGTCATCAAGATATTCTTTTTTTATTTCGGTTTCTAGAGCTTTTCCTCCCAGTTAGCTTTCACATATGTCTGGATTTTAATGTTTGTATATGGAAAAAGGTAGAGATCTATTTTCATTTCTCCCAAATGGAAAATGACTTATCCCAGTACACTTTCCTCATTAGTCCAATCTCCACTCTTGTTTAGAATCCATTCTTGTGTCATGTGAAATCTGCTCTTCCTGAGCCCTGTGTTCTGTCCCGTTGTTCTGTTGTTGATTGTCATGCTAGTACCATGCTGTTGCTTTAGTACAAAACTTGATACAGGCAGGTGACATCTCTTCATGTTGTTCTCCAATTTTGTCCTTAGGTAATTTTGGCCTCTTACTCTTCTTTCACATGCATTTTTAGGATCATCTTGTGTAGCTCCATAAAAAGCCCTGTCAAAATTTGGATTGTAATTGCAATGCGTTTATATATTAATTTGGGAGTGGAATTATACTTTTATGTAGTCGAGTCTTCCTAACCATGAAAACAGTTTATCTATTTATTTATTTATTTTATGATTCTCGGTAACAGTTTGAAAATTTTCTCTATGAAGTTTTTAATCTAGATTTTTAAAGTTGTATTCTTAGAAACCTCATAGTTTTTCTTGCTATTGTAAATAGAATCCTTTTTTAATATTATTTCTTCAAATTGGCATATAGGCACATTGTTAGTTTTTAAAAGATTATCTTTTGTACATAAGGATTGCTTAACTTTTTAATTTATTCTAATAGTTGAGAGATGCTTTTAGATTTTCTACATATACAAATATATTACTGCAAATAAGACTATTTTGAGTCTTCATTTACAATTCTTTTAATCTTGATAGTATTACTTGGCTAGAACATCCAGTACAGGTGCTTTTTGTGTACCTATTGAAAAAGTCATGTGATATTTCTCTTCTATTTTTATATTAGAGCATCTTTCTTTATATTCGTTGGATAAAGGTATCTGGTCACACTTCAAAAAATATATTCCTGAAGTTTATTTGCTTGTATTTTATTTAGGATTTTTATATCTGTATGCACAAGAATGATTTATAATTTTATTACTTTTACTGTCCTTGTCATATTTTGGTATCAATACAATGAGATGGGTAACTTTCCATTATTTTCTTTTCTCTCAAATATTTTATAAAGTAGGAATTATCCATTTCTTATAGATTCACTAAGTTATCCTTAAAACTGGCAGCATCTGGTGCTTTTTGGGGAGAAGATTTTGATAACTGATTCCATTTCTTCAGCAGTTACCAGCTTATGCAGGCTTTCTATTTTTCTGAGTCAACTATGAGTTAATTCATAGTTTTCTAGAAAACTTTACATTTTATATAAATTTTATGGTTGCCTCTAGCTAGATGTATGTTTTGGGGCTTTTGTTTTGGAGTGATATTGGAGTATCCCATATCTGGTCAGAGAACCTGTGATTGCCCGGTTTCACTTCCTAGCTGCTAGTCTATGCTTTTTTTCCCCTCTCTCCAATTTCACTACCCAATGTCTTCACGGGGCTGTTGCCCCTCGCAGCAGGCTACTGTTTTCCCAGGCCTTCCTTTCCCAAATGGGAACTGGACCCCAGCCTTGGCTTCACTCAGTGATCCTACCCGGTCTTCTGCTAACTTGGGGCTCCCAGGGTCTCTGTTGATGTGAAGAAGCCAAACTCCAGGACTACAACTCATGCTTCCAGCTCTGGAGCCCAGGAGACCCATGAATCCAATTAATCCCTTGATGTTCTCAAAATTCTGAAAAAGAAGAAAAAGAAATTCTTCTTTTTCTGGTCCACAGCAATGGCTACCTTGTTTTTGAGCTTAGATATGTTTTTTTTTTTCTTTAAAATTTTAAGTGCTTGTAGCAGTTCTTAGAGCTGCTAACAACTCTGGGGTTGTTAGACCCAACTTCTAACAGTTGCTAACAATTCTTGGGTTGTTAGAGCAAGAATTCATTGAGTCATGCTTGGAAATTCCCCAGCACCCCACTTTTAACCACTAGACTACATTACCACTTCAATTAATCATGCCTTGAGACATTATCTAATCATCTAGCCGGGGGACTGATGGCCTGTTCTCTTCTCCCTGGGTTGAAGACAATGTGGTCTGAGATTCATCACCTTCCTGCCTACAACATAAATAAAACAGGA
Organism: Rhinopithecus roxellana; assembly: GCF_007565055.1. Lineage (NCBI taxonomy): Eukaryota > Metazoa > Chordata > Mammalia > Primates > Cercopithecidae > Rhinopithecus > Rhinopithecus roxellana. The sequence continues at coordinate 18,556,780 of NC_044569.1, forward strand.
GGTTCTGAAATCACTCTGTGAGGGTCTTTAGTGCCCCCTCCTTTTCCCTGACCGCCCACTTTACAGAGGAGGAAATGGAGGTTCAGGGAGATAAAATTACTGGACCAAATTATCTCTAGCTAATGCTGGACATAGGTTCAGAACACCTAGGTATGATTTCGAATCTAACCCTTTTCCCAGAAGATAGTGGTTCTCAGCTTTGGTAACAACTGGAGATGTTTGAAACTTACTGATACTCAGACCCGAGTCAGATGAATGAATTTAGAATTTCAGATGGTGGAGTCCAGACATCTGTATTTTTTCAAAGCTCAGGTGCTTTCTGAGGCCTGATAGGAATTGAGGACCACCACACTGGATGATGTCCCCTGTCTTGCTCAAGCCTCCTTTTACCCTCTGTGGCTTTTCTTCCAAGGGGAGCCTTACCCTGCAAATTCCCTCAGTTGGGTCTTTATCACTTTCTCTGTTCTTGTCCTATTCCTCTAGTCTCCACCCCTCATCTTTTGCATAATTAGTATTTTCAGCACAGAATATCTGTTTTATTGCTTCTTTTAAAAATTTTCTATTAATTTTTTTTTTTTTTTGTAGAGATGGAGTCTTGCTATGTTGCCCAGGCTGGTCTCAAACTCTTGGGCTCAAGAGATCCTTCCACCTCTGCCTCTAAGTTTTGGGATTACAGGTGTGAGTCACTGCACCCTGTTTTGTTGCTTCTTGATCATTTTAGGAATAATAGATTACTTTTAATTTCCCATTTAAAAACAATGTTTTTCTCAGTGAGTGTGTGGATGAAATATATGTATATACACACATACATTCATGCATATACACCAAAGGTGCCTGAACACCAAATAATCACCTAGGATTTTCAGTGCTTAGGATTGGGTTACTCTTTGATCCCTGCCACACTCCCCTCACTGTCTGTGTATATCCCCCTTTTACCTTGTGTGTGTACTTACAATGTCATAAGCACTTGAGAGCTCACATCTGCCACAGGAAACTAGACACTGGCACAATTTGCCTACTCCTCCATCAGCTTTTCTAGCCCATCTCTGGCTTCCCTGATGACAGCTAGTCACTTTCCTGAATCTTGCACTCATCATCTGCTTTGTAACAGTTTTACTATATATGTTCATTCCTAAGATTATATTGCTTGGTTGGTTATTTTTAATTTTTTAGAAAAAGAAATCATGTTGCCTGTAGTCTCCTGGAGCCAACTATTTCCAACCATATTATATTGCCAAAAGTCAGCCATATTGTTGTGTGTAGCTGCAGTTCGTTAGTGTTGAGTACCTCACAATCTTTTCATTGTGGAGTACACCAGAATTTACTTATTCATTTGGGATATTTCCAGATTCTTGCTCCCAAGAATAGTGCTGCTATGAATACTTTTGTACATCCTTCCTGGTGCACACATGTAGGAGTTTTTCTTGAGTAGATACCCAGAACTAGAATCTGGGGATTGTAGAGTTTAGGACTATTTATAAGATAATACCAAATTCTTTTCCAATGAGGTTTCACCAGTTTCCTCTTCCCTGAAGATCCTCTGTCTCCATATCATCTCTGGTATTTTATGATGTATTCTTTCTTAATTTTGTCAATCAAGTTGTTATCAAAGGCATTATTGTGCATTTCTCTGTTATTTCCTCAAATATTTATTGGCCATATGTGTTTTCTCTTCTGTGAAATGGTTGTTCATGTCTTCTATTCCTTTTTTTCTATCATTTTGTTTGCTCCTTTTTTATGGACTTATAGTAATTCTTTGTATATTTTCAATAGTCATTTGTTTTTGGTGGTATGTACTGCAAATATATTTTTCTAATTTTTAAGTTATCCTTTCCTATATTGAGTGGTCTAAGATCACATTTGACACCTCTTACCCCTCTTTTGGCACCCCTTCCATTTAACACCATCAACTGTTCCCAAAACAAAACTGACTCTTGATAGTCTTGTGTTAAATTCCTTAATGAATATGCATTTTGGTTTCCATGATTTCAAGTAGTTGAAAGGCATGTTAGGGTCCCAGAGGTGGATAAATATTCCCACAGTGTTTAGTTGGACTTTGATTGGGAGGTTCTGAGGCCTTGGGCTGTGACTTGTCAGTAGAAAAATATTTCTGGGCAGAGGAGCCACCATCCCTCAACTCATACTTGTCTACACTCACCACTCCATGGGCCATGAAACATGTGCAGGATTCACATCCTAGAGAACTCTTCTAAAATACAGTTCCCCAGGAAGCTTTCATTTTTCTCCAAGTAGTAAAACTCCCACTTCCTGATAGTTACAAAGATAGGTTTTGTTGTCATAATGCTTTCTCTGTGTGCTGCTTTGCAATCAGAGTTTTCACCACTCAATGGATCCATCATTGAGCAGCACATTATAGCTAACGCATATCAGTTTGCCGCTATTATTGTCATAATCAAAAGGCGGAGCTACAGTGAAATATTTGCTTCGTGCATGCATATCTGTTATCCGAAGGGCCCTTTAACCTAAATGGTGTGCTTTCTGTAATGTCTCGGTTAATGAATGGGTCTGTGAGGGCCTCAGAGCAGTGCAATGTGGGAAGAATGCTATAATTTCTTTTTAACATGCAGGAATTCTGAATACGAGAAAATGCATGCCAAATTTTATTGCTTCTAAATCTGAATAATTGTGTTTCTGGGCTGTGCATCTGGGTAGATAATAAAGCCACAAAACAATTTAATGAAACATATAAAAAATAAAATGACATTACTAAATATTATAATATGAAGAAACTATTTTTTGCATATTGTCACCTAATCTTTCAACCATATAGCAACAAATAATGCAACCATAATTGAAAGTTTTATTATCCATCTGAGTAAATTGAGCTCAAATTTACCTTGTTCTCGTTAGTTGGTGGGCAAGCCTATTGGGGTTACTCACAGGATTTCATTTTCATGGTGGATTATTTTTTTCTTCTTTCCTATGAAATCTAACGTGGTCAATAAATAGCCCTGCTGCTTAATCGATTCTGAACCCGACTCTTCAGAAAGCCACTCCTCGGCCTGTGACCCATGCTGGCAGCCAGCCCTGTATCTGCTGTTTTAGTTTCAGAAACTAGCTCTGCACACATGAGCCTTCCTGGTCCTAAAGCCCTGCGATCACACCAAGGATCTCAGTATCTTTGCTCTTTGGCACGTGTCTCGTGTTTCCTTCTTCCACTCCTACAGCTCCAGAGGGGAAATACTTTATTTGCTGTAAAAGGAATTCGACTAGATTTCTGGAGTGGAACTTGGGAATATGTTGAATCGTGTTGGCCTGCACTGAAAAGATTTCTCACTGGTAAAAAGTCCACAAACTGCTTCTGTGGCCTGGGGTGGGGTGGAGGCTGTACCATAGGGAGAAGTTCACTGGTATGCTGATCTCAAGACCCACGTGCTAGACCTCCCTGCTGCAACCAAGGCCCATCTGTTACCAGGGGAGGCCCTGAGGTGTGAGGGATGCCAGACCTCATGAGAAGACAGCACATCTACCTGAAGTATCTGAAGAGTTGTAGGAAAAGCCCGATTGACTTCGATAGCAATGTTCAGTTATGCTTATTTTTGAAGTTTGCAACCTTTTCTTGGAGCCCTGGCTGGGGGAGTCAGGTGTTAGGTGTTTCCCTAAGTCCACTGTGGTGTGCCTCTTGAGCTTGCCCAAGCTGTGGGCTGCCCAGATGAAGTGTGAGAGAGGTGCCTCTTCATCAGGCAGACCCCAGCGCCTCATAGAAACCCCAGCTCCAGCCATCATAGCCTGTCCATCTCACTGTGGAGAAGCTTTCATCCCACAGGCCTGCATCAGGGAGAATGAGTCAGCAGGAGGGCCTATCATCAGCAAGAGACCCTCCACAACTACTCTGGAACCCAGGCTCTCTCCTGATGGAGCCCTTTTGTTTGTTTGCTTGCTTGTTTTCAAGGAGTTTGTTCTCCTTTTCTGCTATTCGGCCTAGGTATGGCCTGCTCTAGTCCATCTAGTATGTTTCAGTAACTTCAGGATTCAAAGAGGAGTTGAGGTTTTCTATCTCTTTCCTCCCAAAAGGCCCTGATGTGCTGATACAAATTTACTCAGACCCTCATCCTCACCCTCCAGCTCCAAATACAAAAGAGAGGAGAATTGCTCCAAATACAAAAGAGAGGGGAATTGCTCCAATGACAAAAGAGAGGGGAATTGCTCCAAATACAAAAGAGAGGGGAATTGCGGTGGTGGGGCAGGGATGGTAAGGAGACCCAGCTCCAGCGGGCTCACTGCCGATGAGGGCCACCGCCCAGGCAAAAGATTCCTTCACACACTTCCCCCCACTCACCCAGAGCAAAGCACTGAGACTTCCATCATGCACAAGTCATTCAGCTTATTGGAGTCCTTCAACTTAAGTTCTTTCTTAACAGATATCCCATTAGGATTAAGAAAACCTCATCACCAGCAAACTTCATACCCCATCAACAGTGATGTCAGCATGAGGATTAATACTTTGGGAGAGAAATTTTTTTTCAAGTAAGACTTCTAGGAAATGTGCTGCTTGCCATGTGCCAAGGTTTTTGGCTCATTCCCAGATCCTATGGAGAAAGGTGGGAATATTGGGGGAGTCATGAGGAAGCCCCTTTACTTTCTCTTACTCTTTAGGTAATTCGGTATAAAACTTTCAAAACATCAGGTTAGACCAATCCTTAATTTGCCTAGTAGTTCACTGGGGAGAACACATGCTCCTCTCTCTCCAAGTGGAGGGATGTCTGTATCCCTGGTTTCTCCCCAGTCTCTCTTCCCTGGGTTAGGGGATGGAGATGAGGCTCTGGGGGGTGGGGACAGAAAATGCTGAGCTTAGCCTCTTGCTCTCCCTCTGATCAGAATCTGTCTGCAGGATTCTGACTCCTGTCTGTACTCCATCATGGCATACAGAGCAGGGGAAGGTAAGCTTCAGGGCCTTGAATTTAGGGGGAAGGACTGGCTAGTCCACTTGGCCACAGGGCTGAAGCTCTGCTTTCCAATCAGTTCTTAGCTGCCTTGGAGCCAGTATTATCTTCTTTTATTGGATTCCCATGTCTATCTCTCAATTGTCTTTGAGAGGACTGGAGGGGAAAGCCTGTTGCTGACGTGCCTAACATCGTACTAGAGGAGAAAATGATCCAAAATTGAAATTTGGGAGCAAAGCTGAACAGCAGGATAATTCTTTTAGAAAGTTTTTCTTCTCAATTGCATTAAATTATTTTTAAATTGTGGTAAAATACACATAACATAAAATTTACCATCTTAACCATTTTTAAGTATACAGTTTGGTAGTGTTAAGTACATTTCCATTGCTGTGTAACCCATCTTCAGAGCTCTTTTAATCTTGCAATAATGAAATTCTTTCTTTTTCTTAATTTTTTTTTAACTGTACTTTAAGTTCTAGGGTACATGTGCACAACGTGCAGATTTGTTACATAGGTATACATGTGCCATGTTGGTTTGCTGCACCCATTAACTCATCATTTACATTAGGTATTTCTTCTAATGCTATCCCTCCCCCTGCCCCCTACCCCATGACAGGCCCTGGTGTGTGATGTTCCCCACCCTGTGCCAAGTGTTCTCATTGTTCAATTCCCACCTATGAGTGAGAATATGTGGTATTTGGTTTTCTGTCCTTGTGATAGTTTGCTCAGAATGATGGTTTCCAGCTTCATCCATGTCCCTACACAGGAAATGAACACATCCTTTTTTATGGCTGCATAGTATTCCATGGTGTATGTGTGCCATATTTTCTTTATCCAGTCTGTCACTGATGGACATTTGGGTTGATTCCAAGTCTTTGCTATTGTGAATAGTGCCACAATAAACATGTGTGCATGTGTGTTTATAGCAGCAGCAATAATGAAATTCTATACCCATTAAACAACAACTGTCTATTCCTTCCACCCTTAAGCTCTAGCAACCACATTCTACGTTGTGTGTCTATATATATATATATATATATATATTTTTTTTTTTTTTTTTTTTTTTTTTGAGACGGAGTCTCACTCTGTCGCCCGGGCTGGAGTGCAGTGGCCGGATCTCAGCTCACTGCAAGCTCCGCCTCTCAGGTTTACGCCATTCTCCTGCCTCAGCCTCCCGAGTAGCTGGGACTACAGATGCCTGCCACCTCGCCCGGCTAGTTTTTTGTATTTTTTTAGTAGAGACGGGGTTTCACCATGTTAGCCAGGATGGTCTCGATCTCCTGACCTCGTGATCCGCCCGTCTCGGCCTCCCAAAGTGCTGGGATTACAGGCTTGAGCCACTGCGCCTGGCCTGTGTCTATATATTTGACTACTGTAGGTCCCTCATCATATAATATCTGTCTTTTTATGACTGGCTTATTTCACTTGGCAAAATGTCCTTAAGGTTCAGCCATCTTATAGCATGTGTCAGGCTTCCTTTCTTAAACATTTCAGAATTTTTAAGGCTGAATAATATTTCACTTTAAATTCACCTGTTTCTTCATTTATCCATCAGTAGATACTTGTGTTGCTTCCACCTTTTTGTTATTATAGTGCTGCTGTGAATGGGAATACCCCTGCTGTGAACATGAGTTCATAATGAATAATGCTGCTATGAACGTGAGTGTACGAATATTTCTTTGAGACCCTGTTTTCAATCTTCTGGGTATGTACCCCTAAGTGAAATTGCTGGATCTCATGGATAACATTCATTTTAATTTTTTTGAGGAACTACAAAAACTCTTTTCCATAGCAGCTGCACCATTTTGCATTCCCAGCAACAATGCATAAGGGCTCCAATTTCTCCACATCCTTGCTAATGCTTGTTATTTTCTGTTGTTTTTGAATGTGATTATCCTAATAGGTATGAGGTAATATCTCGTTTGTGGTTTTGATTTGCATTTCCTTAATGTTTAGTAATGTGAGCATGTTTTCATGTGCTTGTTGACTATATATCATCTTTGAAAAAATGTCTGTTCAAGTCCTTTGTCCATTTCTAATCAAGTGTTTGTTTGTTTGTTGTGTTTTTTAGTTGTAGGAATTATTTATATACTCTGGTTATTAACTTCTTATCAGATATATAATTTGCAAGAGACAGGAGACTGATTCTGTGTTGCCATGTCTTCTTAAGGAGGGAACTTGCTGGGGAGATCAGACAGCCCTTTTCATCAGCCCAAATGTTTCAGCCCTTCAGACATCACATGGAGTTAGTACCAGAGTCTTAGGAAGGGAAAGGATGTGGTACTGTGGTTTATTTAGCTGCTCTTATTGGCCGGGCATAGTACTGGCCCTTTGGATGACTGTCTGATTTCTTCTTCCCAACAAGACCAGAAGTCACCAGCCCACTTAACAGATGAATAACTTAAGGGTTAGAGGTTGTGGACTTGATCCTCTTCACAGTGATGGGTAACTCTGGGAAGAGTTAGATTGAGTATATAAAACATTATAAGGATAGTCAGGAACTTAGTAAGCAGTTTGGGGCTGAAGGCAAATTTCTAAAAAGTTTTTTTGAAACTAGAGAAAATGGTTACAATTATTTCAAAGTCTTGTATTTTCTTATTAAAAATTTAAAAATCAGATAAAAAGTACCTTCTGCTCCCCAGCAGTGTACACTATACTCTGTTCAGCCCTTAGAAAGCCACGAGAGAAGGTGTGGGTTTTGCTGTGACTTAGCTCTACAGATCTGGTAGTGGATATATTTTTCCACAAGATTTTAAATTCTGAGATTGCTGGGGTTTTTGACTGTTTTGTTTACAACTGTATTCCTAGAGCCAAAAAGAGTGTCCACTACATAGCAAATACTCAATAAATATTTGTTGAATGAGTCCACTAATAAATGTAAGTTTAATCATAAGAGACAGTTAAACTTGTGTAAAATAACACAATGTAGCTCCAGGATATTTTGCCTAGAACTTAAGATCCAAGGGCCATTCAGAAAGAAAATGACAGGTACTGGATGCTGTTATTGGAGAATATAATGGGCTTCCATTTGCTTTTTGCTATGGTCTGCATGCTTGTGTGGCCTGAAAATTTATTTATAGAAATCCTAACTCTCAAAGTAAAGGCATTAAAAGGTAGAACCTTTTGTGAGGTCATTAGGCCTTGAGGGTGGAGCCCTCATGAATGGGATTAGTGGCCTCATAAAATAGGCTTGAGGGAGTTTGCCTCTTCCACTATGTGAGGACACAGCAAGGTACCATCTATGAATGAGGAAATGGGCCCTCACCAGACACCAGATCTACTGGCAGCTTGATCTTGGACTTCTGAGCTTCCAGAACTGTGAGAAATAAATTTTTGTTGTCTATAAGCTACACAGTCTATAGTACTTGGTTACAGCAGCGTGAATGGACTAAGACACTCTTCCTAGAGATGGACCCGGAGTTGAACATTAATGGATGGATAGGCAGCTAGGAGTAGAAAGGATAATTTTGGATGTGAGAGAGGCCTGAGCAAAGCACAGGGTGTGACTGTGGGAGGATGCTGAGTAGAGGTGAGCCAGATGAGGCTTCAAGAGGCCAAGGGACTTGCCCAGGATGTGCCACTTGGGAGTAACTGCATCTAAACCCAGGAAATCTGGCTCCAGAGCTCAGTCTGTGTTTCTTTGATAAATGCAGATGATGGGCAGGAGGAGATAGGCTGTGAGAAACTGTTTCCATGGCAGATAGGAACCTCGTGGGATGGTGGACACCCTTCCTCCTGATGTCCTCTGAGTCACACACATTTCCTGTCTATGGAAGTCTTCTTGCTGTTCCTTTTCACCACTCAGGAAGTGGGAGCAATATTAACCCAGCCACTTCTAAGTAGATGAGCATTAATGAGAGAACCACTTGGGAATTTCTAGGTGAAAAGTTGTGCATAAAGACAGAGCATTTCTATACCAGCAAGTGGTGAAAAATAAAGGACATTTCAAAGAATATTATCATATAACATGATTTTTGCATAGAGAATTCAGACAGACTGCTTTTGCAGACTTAAATAATCCCAGGATGAAAGGTACTATATATATGCAAAGTATTATTATTATTATCCAGTGGTAGAAAAGAAGGGCATTTCAAAGAATGTTTCAGTACAATACAATTTTACTTTGCACAGAGAGTTCAAGGGAAAAGGCTTTATTTTATAGACTTAAATAATATTGTTATGGAGCTACAGTAAAATAAATAATACAGATATGGTGTTAAAATAAATAATACAGTTAGGAGGCTTAAATAAATAATGGTAGAGATAGAAGAGAAATTAAGAGTCCTGGGAAAAGGCAGGGGGAGATGCAATTTTGAATTGTAAGTGGTAGACAATTGAGGTCCAAAGAGTCCTAAAATATTCAGGATGTATCTGCACTGACCAAAAAAAGGGCACAGGACAATTTGCAATAAAGGGATTAATCTTTTATTTTTTAGTGATAGAGTTTTCCCATTGTTTCAAAGACACTGAAGGCAGTATCAGAACTTTTAGCTGAAAAGTTAAAAATAATTAAATTCACCATGTTATGGGATTTACACTAAACAACATCCTGGGGTGGGCACTACTCAAATTTTGTGGTCTTTATGTTTTTTTAAAGGTCTGGATTCTCATCTTTCTACAGAGACAGGGTTAAAACACTCCAGGCAGAACAACCAAGCCCTTTCTTCAGCTGTAAACTTAAGCTGTGTGACTTTCTAGACCTGATATTCTTAGAATAAAAATGAGCTGGGTGCTTTTGGGAGGGAGAAAGTAAAGGGCTGCCATTTATTTCTCCATGGTTCTGAGCTTGGCAGTGGACCACAGGAATCAGGCTCCTGAGCGAGTGTTGGAGCAGGAAGGAAAGGGATTAAGAAGCCAGAAAGCTGAAGCTGAGGTGAGCTTCATCCACCCCCAGGCCAAAGGCTGGCACATTGGGTCCTCTTCGTGCTTGAAGGAATTTCTTTTTTCCTTTTTTTTTTGAGACGGAGTCTCGCTGTCTCCCAGGCTGGAGTGCAGTGGCGTGATCTCGGCTCGCTGCAAGCTCCCCCTCCTGGGTTCATGCCATTCTCCTGCCTCAACTTCCCGGTAGCTGGGACTACAGGTGCCCGCCACCACGCTCGGCTACTTTTTTTGGATTTTTAGTAGAGATGGGGGTTTCACTGTGTTAGCCAGGATGGTCTCGGTCTCCTGACCTCGTGATGCGCCCGCCTCGGCCTCCCAAAGTGCTGGGATTACAGGCGTGAGCCACCACGCCCGGTCATTTGAAGGAATTCTTAAGGTCTTGGGACAATGAAGAGAAGTTTCTTGATGAGGAGTACCAGTTCCCTGCTGGAGACTCACTAGAGCATTCCTGATATGGTTTTGCTGTGACCCCACCCAAATCTCATCTTGAATTCCCATGTGTCGTGGGAGGGCCCCGGTGGGACTTAACTGATTCCTGGGGGCAAGTCTTTCCCATGCTGTTCTTGTGATAGGGAATAAGTCTCAGGAGATCTGATGCTGCTGTAAGAGGTAGTTCCCCTGTACAAGCTCTCTTTGCCGCCATCCACATAAGATGGGACTTGCTCCTCCTTGCCTTCCACCACGATTGTGAGGCTTCCCCAGCCATGTGGAATTGTGAGTCCAGTTAAACCTCTTTCTTTTGTAAATTACCCAGTTTCAGGTATGTCTTTATCAGCAGCATGAAAACGAATTAATACATTTTCCTTCTCATCCAGATGTGCCTTTAAATGCCAGGGTGCCATTGTGTTTGCAAAGAACAGCCTAAGGGAAACCTCATTTTTCCAAAGATGCAATAAAGGTCGCAACGGCTCTGTCCTCTGCCTGTCCATGGAAGCCTAGCTGTGGGTCACAGCCTCCTTTAGCCTGACCTTGGTCCCTTCCAGCTCAGCTCCTTTAGCATGTTCAGGCTAGTCTGCTCATTTTGTCACTTGTAATATATTTTTTCTTTTGAGTAGGCTGTCTCACTGTGTGGGACTTAGGAACTAGACCATGAACTCCCATCTTCTCCTGCCTCTTCCAGATCATCTAGCTCTGGCCTAGGCATATAGTGGCTGTTCAGTGGATAATTCTTTTTTTCTTTTTTTTTTGAGACGGAGTCTTACTCCATCACTCAGGCAAACATGCAGTGGCACAATCTCTGCTGACTGCAACCTCTGCCTCGTGGGTTCAAGCTATTCTCTGCCTCAGCCTCCCAAGTAGCTGGGATGCACAGGTGTGTACCACCATGCCTGGCTAATTTTTTTGTATTTTTTTTTTTAGTAGAGACAGGGTTTCGCCATGTTGGCCAGGCTGGTCGCAAACTCCTGACCTCAAGTGATCCACCCGCTTCAGCCTCCCAAAGTGCTGGGATTATAGGCACGAGCCATCACGCCCAGCCTTCAGTGGAGAATTCTGTATTATTCCTCACTAGGCAGAATGCTGTGGTCAGGGGAGAAACTGAGGAAGAATACTACTGGGGACTCAGGGAGCCCCACTCACAGGCCTCCTGTCTAAACAATGCTGTGATGCCTATTTTGAGGTTCCTCTGTGGTACTTGAAGTTAGATGTCTTCTCGGACAACCTCACATAGAGCATGTCAAGAAAAGCCTCAGGGGGTATTGTTTCCTTGGGAGCAACAGGATGATGAGCTCCTTGCAATGTTATGTAACTTTGAGGGGAAAGAAAAAATAAAACAAATAGAAAGGCAGAGAAAATATAAATAAAAGAGTGCAAAGTTTTATTGTCAACTGCTGCTGTCACCTCCTGGAACTACAGTCGTATCTAAGAAATATGTGACATACTAATAGGAAGTAATTTACCCAAGGATGTTTTTGTGCCTTGAATTGCCTTTCCAGCCTGGCTGTGGGAACTTTGCAAGCGTATATGCATGAAAGCCGGCGCGGTGCTTCAGAAACTTCCCAATTCGTGCACAGTGTGGTTTTCATAAGGCCATTAAACTCATCTTGGGGAAAAGTACTCTGGAAAACAGTGATACATGGGGTCTCAAGGAGCCTGTGAAGGCAGACAGAAACGGTGAAGTGGTGACCGATGCTCTTGGCTAAAGTGACTCTGAGGGGCTGCTGCTTCTCCAGGCTCCCACCTCTCCATCTGGTTTATTTTCTTTTCCCTACCCTTAGCAGTGCTTGGAGTTCGAGGGGGTGACTTTTCCTGGCACCATCTTGGATCCAGAAAGCACTGTCTTTTTTTATTTTTGCTGCAATTGGGTGGGTACTCTGAGACCTGAAGTTGGGACCTGGGCACATGGGATGGTCCTGGGGTTTCACTCTCAGCCTAGAAACAACCAGAGAACAGCTGTGACTCCAGGACCCTGGGGATGAAGCTCCATCGTGGCTCTAAGGAGGCCCTCGCAGGCCACACTCACGGCTAGGAGAATCTAGGTATTTACCAGTCTGTGAACCTCAAGAAGAAGGGCTCAAAGGGAAGAAAGTCAGGCAGAAAAAGGATAGAGCAAGTACCAGGGAAAGAGGGAGAGGGGAGAGAAGCAGGAAGGGTGGTGAAGATGGTAAGAGAGTCCAGAGCAAGAGAGAAGGAGCAAATCAGAGCCAGAGGATGGTGGAGGGTGGGGAGGAAGAAGAAGAGGAGAAGGATCAGGAGACAGCCTGCTTACATTTTTTTTTTTTTTTTTTTTTCCTCAAGTGTCTTCATATGCTTGTTCTGTAAACACAGGCAGAGCCAGGATCAGAATATAGAAACAGTGAAATCGTTGAGAGCACCAGAGACAGGAGAGCTGGCTGACGGTGCTGGTGTTGCCCACGGAGAGAGCAGGTAGCCATTTCTAGCGCCCCTGCAAGTTCTTTTGCTGCTGTAAACACCTCCCTCCTACTTTTATCACAGTGCCTGAAATCCCATCACGATTCCAAGCTCCTTGTTTAAAATACAGTTCCACCTCAGATGGGGACTGTGCAGTCTTCAGAGGCTGAGGGAGCTGGGAGGGCATTCTCTTTGCTGAGCAGAGCAGTACAAGGGATGTACACTGCTTTTGGCGTGATTCGGGGTCTGGCTGTGATAAAAAACCGTGATTCAGGGCTGGGTGGTGAAGGTGTCTGGGTGGGGGTGAGGGCCAGGCTCTCTTGCTTCATCATTTGACTAGCGAGCAGGGCTCTGTGTGCAAAGACACCAGGAAAGGGACCTGAGGGTGCTCAGTGGTTGCGAGCGACTTCACGGGGACAGGGGAAGGGAAAGGAGCAGGGAGTCTTTAATTTGTACTCTGGCCTGTGTATCTCTCCCTGTGTCCTAGCTTGGGAAAAAAGAAATGAGCCCTTTATCAATTTTTAATACATTGAAATGACAAATAATCCATTTAATAAATTATTAACTGAGAAAATGACTGAAAACTGAAATATCAAACAATTGTGAGCAAATGCCTGGAGCAGCGTGTTTATTAGTGACGAGTCCTTCTGCAGGAGAGTGCTGATGCTGTGGGTCCCACAGCCTCTGCCCCGACCCCACTGAAGCCTGGAGTGTCAGGGACCTCAGATCAGGCGTGCGCAGGTATGCGCTTGGGTGCAAGTGTGGGGTCCAAGGCAAATGGAATAGTTACTTTTGCCTTTGGTCCATATAGCTGACCGGTTCACAGACAGCTCTTGGATAGGGAATATGGACCTGCCACTTTGATGTTCACCAGCATGAAGCCCCACATTCCTCCCTAATGGTATTAGAAAGGGGCTAGAAATAATCCCACCCCTGGGGGGGTTAGTCCTTTAAATTAAGAGCTGTATCCTCAGGAGAAATGATATATGTGTGTTTATGAAGTCTTGTGTCTATAGAAAGGTGGATGCCAACCCGTGATCCGCCTCTAGTGATGACCAGCTGAGCCTGCTGCCCTATCACAGGCCTCATAGGCTGCAGCAGGAGGCCTGGGGCACTTCCTGATGGGAGAAGCCCGAGTGTGGAGTCACTGGCTGGGGAGAGGTCAAGCACTTTGTGGGATGGGGGTGAGACTCCTTTGACACTCCTGAATGGCCTTAAGCCTCCAGATCCTGAATGTCATCTCCAAGAAGCTTCCCTCTGACCTCTCTTGGAACTCCTGCCTTTACAGGTAGTCACACAATTTGTCCAGCATGACCCGGGTACAGGCAGAAGTGGCTAAGGGGGCCTCTCACCACATTTCTGGGCATGGTCATCTCTGCATTGGCCTGTGATGAGGGACCACTGGCATCATCCCCCCTGAAGTGTGTGCTTTCTCTAGAAGCATAGCCCAACCAGACTGCCGGCCTCTGCTCTCCCAAGGCTGCCATGGCCTGGAAATACTTCTCCACTATAGCCCTGCTGTGGGGCTTGGGGCTGGTAGGGTCAGCTGACCTCCCTATGCCCTAGTTCCTTTATCTGTAAAATGGGGATAATAATAAACAGGGTTATTTGATGACTGGGATGGAAACAGTCCCATTATATAAATACAATACAGCAGTTTGGGATGACAGGCTGTAGGCTCGAAGATGGTGCTGCAATGGGTATTTTTAGGAAGGAGGGAAGGGGGGAGGGATGAGTGGTTTATAAATGTTTGTTGCATTAAAAAATGTGCTAGTTTGAATTGTGCAGAACAGAGTATCATTTGTTTCTAGAAAAATTCACTGCTGTGGAAATGAATTAGTTTACATTGAATATGTGATGGTTCAGAGAAAGGAATATTAACCCAATTTGCATTTCTTTGAACTGAAATAAATTATTGCCGTGTTTGCATTAGTTGGGTCAACTGGATGTGATTGGGCAGACTTGCCGTGGGGAAGGCTGGTCTTGGGCTTGGAGGTGTGCGATATGGTCGGTGTGTACAGATCAGCAAGCACCTTCCAAATCTGGGCTTATTAACCTTTCGGGGGACTGCAGGACCCCTATGGGGTTTTGATGAAAGCAGTGTGCACAGCCGCCCTGTACAATTGCTTATGAATCTCAGCAGACTCTGAGTCTTTAATCCTCTCATGATCCAGAGGTAAAGGTCCTTACCCATTGTCTTGGTATCCCATGATCAGATCATAGCACAATTGGTCAGAGCCCAGTTTCTGAGGTCTGTCCCATCTGTGGAAATACAACAGAACTTTGGGTCCAAAGAGGAAAACAGCCAAAGGCCAGTTCACATATGTGCTATGACCTGGGGGTTTCGGACATTTTGAACCTTTGTAAGACAACATTCCCAGCTGTGAGAAGGTGCTGGCTGTGCCACCTGCAGCCCTGTCAATCATCAGAATTGACATGGTGGGACTGGCCAGCAAACCATGGCCTCTTCCTCCCTCTTTTCTCTATGTTGATGCCTGCTGAAATTGCATCCTGAACTGAATAAAGAATGCTCCCTGAAGGCAAGGGGGTGCCAGTGTCTGGCCTTTTCCAAGCCTGGCCCTGATCCTAGGTCTAGTAGTTCCCCACTGGGGTGGTAGGTGGGGGGACATCAGCAGGTCAGTGTGATACAAAGTCTTCAATGCCTGACAAATGGGGTATTGGTTATTGGTGGCAATGTGTGAATTCTGACAGCATCATGTGGACAGCAGGTGACTCTTGTAGATGGACACCAAAATGTAAAGAGACATTGAGTAGAAACAGAAGCTACAAATATTCAGAGCCTCACACCCAGACTTGCCCTGTGAGCCTGTTGAACCAAACGGGCCTCAGCATCACTAAGCCCACCATGGTTGGGGAGAGAGTGAGCATGGGAGGGAGAGAAAGAATCATCTCACCTCTGGTCAAATAGAGGGCAGTAAAACTTTAGCTAATTAGCAACCAGTTGCCAGAGGGTCTTATTTAACGAGTTCCCCCATCTGAACTCACTTTTATTGGAAAGAGGCTACCACAAGAAAACAAGATGAGAAGCAGAGACTTAATTTAAAAAATAACTTTGGGGGAAAGTCGCTTTCATGTCACTTCTCTGCTTAAAACCCATCAATGGTGTCTTAGTGATTTCAGGATAAAGCCCAAATCTCATAACTTAGTATATAACTCGTCACACCCTACTTGACCAGTAGTACTAAGATTTTTGCATTTTCCAGATATGCTCTCTTACCTCCACTTGGTGCCCCCTCTGCCCCTCCTCATCCCAAGTCATGTCCTCTGGGCAGTTTCCCAGGCCCTAGACTGGGTTTGAGCCTCTGCGATAACACTTATTATATTACACATTAATAGCAGGAGAGGCTGGTATGACCAGCCAGCCCATGGGATCCTCAGGGCAGAGCCATGCCTGATTCACTGTAGCATCCATGAGGTTAGCCACATGGGAGGAGGTTGGTAAATGCATCTTGAACTCATGCATTCATAAAGTGATGACTCAGTGAAGGAAATGGGGTTAGTTTCATTGTCCCGCAGCCCACCCAATCCATTGATTACCTCTACAACGTAAAATACGACTTGCATTTACCAAGCTGCTTCTCTCACTTGTACAGTGGAGATCATACAGTCCACCTGATGCTCCTTGTGAGAGGGAAATGAGCTAGTACACATAAAAAGCAGTGCCTGGCACTCCAAGAGTGCTCAATGAATGTTAGCTATTATTCTGCACAAATAAGTTGATAGTGACCCATCCCAGTGCCGTTCTGGAAACAAATAAGTGAAAGTGCTTCCCTCTGTGGTTAGAAGCACCATTAGCAACTAGTTAGTGAAAATGCTTCCAGGACACAATGTCTGGGAGAGGGGTGGGCTGGGTAGGCCAGGAGAAAATCTGAGTCAGACCTGGGACCAGGAATCAGACCTTTAGGTTTCACCAGGACTCTCTACTCAGGCTGTTGGTGTTGCCAGATGTCAAGATTGGATTGGGGAAATGGTAGTCAGGCAGGGATGGGGGACACTCTTAGAAGAGCCCGTGCCAATCTCTAGCTAGGCTTTACTTAAGTTATGGGAAGGAATCCATGCTGGGTAAATGAGGTAATGAATGTGCAAGTGCTTTGCAAACTGCAAAGTGCTATACAAATGTGAAGCATTATTGCACTCATCTATTTCTCTTCTTTGTGCTCCCAGGGTTTCTTAATAAGAGCTCTTTTTGAAAGTGCTAGTCTGACTTTGGTTAACTAAAAGGAAAGGGTGTGTGCAGTGTGGTAGATTGGGGGTTTTGTGTACCTTGAGTATAGCAGAGGTCCTGGCAGGGAGAGCAGAGACTTGCTGGCACCAGGAATTGGGGAGTGAAGATGCTGAACGTCACATAGTGATTAATCCCTTCCGATCTGGGACATTTTCCAGGTCCAAGGGCCATCCTGGAGCTGCTTCAAACCATTCTAGAGAGACAGGATGGCCTGAGCTGAGAAGGGTGGGAGCAAACCCAGGGCCCTCGTGGCTGAGAATAAGTGCAGGCTGTCATGGGAAATGTCCTCATCCCTGAGTCTGTGCTTGCAACTCAGTCACCCAGCCTGGCTCAGGACAATGCAACCATTTCCAGCTGCTTTGTGTAAGGAATAAGGACTGGCCTGAGAAGAGAGGAAGAGTCCTGCCCCTAATATCCCTGATTATCTCAGCAGCATGGATTCACCAGCCTGATTTGCTGCTGCTTCCTGCATCCAGCATGCTCCTGGGTCTCCTTCCCCACCTCACAGCCATGGCAACCAAACACACGGGCTTGTTAAGACCAGCAGCCCAACTTCAGCAAGGTCTAGCTGGCCTGGACAGAAGAGCCAAGGTACCAGATCCATTTCCAAGGCAAAAGTCCCCAAGTTTATAGTTAAACTCAACTTGCTTATTTGTGGATTTTGCTGGGGCAGAGTAGCCCCACCTAAAGGGGGTCGCATGAAATCTTACCCTTTTCTTTGTCACAGAGTATAAGAATAAAACCTTTGATGATTGAATGGATTATCCTCAGGATAACATCTGTGATTCTTCATGAGAGTTATGTCTTCTTAAACCCTTGGAAGCTGTCAACACTACAGATTTCCCAAAGCACCAAGCTGCAAACAGCAGATTGCTCTTAAGCAATGATGCTGAAGCATGAAGCACGAATCATGTTCCCATATCAGTTTCTTTCACTGCTCTGAACCCAGCACCTAGCACAGCTCCTGATAGAGCTGTGTCAAACATGATAGAACTCCTGATAGAGCTGAGTCAACATGTCTGTTTAATGAGTGAATAGGAGTGGGCTATCCCAATGCAAATTTCAAAGCTCTCAGCAAGACAAGGTTGAGGTAAGTTCTTTGCCCAATTGTCAGCGATTTTTACACGATTAGCCATATCTCATCATTTCCCCAAATAAGTGGGTGTGATTTGGGTAGGTTGTGGAGGAAGGAAAGGACGATGGTGGTCGCTGAAGAATTCTACAAACCAAAGATAGGAGCAGGAAATGAGCATGGTGTGCTCACTGGACAATGAAAACCCTAGTTTAATTTTTATTAAACTAGAAGGCCAGATATTAAACTTTCTCTAATTGAGTCACTTGTTTTATCTTTGACTGGATTGAGTTTTAAGAAAACCATATGACTATTCACTCCTCCTCTTTTTCCTCCCTCAAAGAAACCAATGAATATTCATTCCTCCTTTTTGTCTCCCTCAAAGAAAACTCAATCAGTCTTGGATAAAACTACACTTACAATGGAAGCAGGAAAGAAGGGACCTAAGCCATTGTCCGGTCCTGCTGTTGTCAATCTTCAGAGCACATCAAAATTGTCTGTGAAACTTTAGAAACTTTAGGAATGATAGGTGTCCAGGCCCCAGTGCAAGCCGACTCAACCAGGACTTCCAAAAGCAGAGCCAGGGTGGAAAGGTGACAAAGCTCCCTAGGTGATATTCCTGTTCTGAGAATGATCCTGATGCATGGTCCTGCATGTCACCCAATCCACTGGAACTTCTACAACATAAAGAGAGTTACTTGTTTATATGGCACTTGCTAGTTTCTGTGGTTTCTTAAAGTGTGTCCCCAAATCAGCTTCCACATCTCATGTGTCCTCAGATTGGGGTAGAGAGCAGAGGGACCCTTTGTTGTCCACAAAGGGCAGCATGCCCACTGGTCCTTGCTTTTAGGTTGGTTATATTGCTGGGAGCATGGCACTGGATGGGAGTTTAGATGGACTTTGGGGAGAGGGAGAGCACAGGACGTTAGCCAGAGGGGCTGTCAGTGTAGCACCTCTGTGGCAGCTCTCTGTAAGAATTGGAGCTGGTGCATTCGTGGCCTGATTTGGTCAATCACTCATTTATTTTTCATTCCTTTGTCAATTATTTGGTGAGTACCTAGTACATGCTAAGGACTGCAGACACTACAGTGCGCAAGATAGCCATGTCTCTGCCTCATGGATCTGAGAGTCTGAGATGGGGAGATACAGATAATAAATAAGTCAACAAATAAATAACTTTTATACAGATTTTAGTGAGTGTGGCGAGAGAACTGAACAGAGTACAGCTGTGACCGATAATGACAGTCCTCAGAAATAGCTCTAAGCTCCTCTTCAAACTCTTTTACCACTACCCAAACCCACACTGAATCAGACAAAGTGGTCTTCTGTGTGCTGTGTCACACTGGCTAATTATGCCTATCTCCTGCCCAGGAATCCCTTCCCGTGATCTCTCCATCCTCTTCCACCCATCTCACTTTCTCTGTATGATTTACACCTTAGCATTTGGTAATGCCAAATATTTCACAGGTGAGGGAGCTGAGATCTGGACAGCTGAACTGTCCTGTTCCAGAGCCAACAGCCAGCAAGTGGGGGTCTTCAAATCCACTCTTGTCCTTTTCCCTCAATGTTCCACCCACCTTGGCCTCTCTGCAGCCCCCAGGGTAGTTGTCACAATTCCCTGTCTTTAAAAAATTTTTTTCTTTATTATAATCAAGACTTTCAATTAACTTTTCTCTGTAGAAACGACTATATTAGGCAAAAGTTTGTGTGGGATCCAATAAAACATCAGATGATATTGAGCATACGTCAGGCAAAGCCTGCAGCCCAATAAGTTATTATGTGTAAATGTTACAACTTTATTTTGAGGAGAATACATGTGTACTATCAAGCTGTTTTATGGATACGCAGCATGATTGATTACAGCATGCAGATCTGTCGCAACAAGATAAACTCAGATAGAATAATCTGTGGATATTTAGGCCTCCGCAATTTGTTATCCAGAGATGACTCTAGAAATGATAATTCCTTCCATTTCAGCAATTTCTTTCTTTCCGTCCCCAGTGAAAACCCATTTCCAGAGTGCTGACGTCTGATGCCAGGGTCCTCTTCTTGCTTCCGTCTTTTTCCAGTTGCTCAACAGGAAGCAACGGAAAGTTGTATTTGCTGTCAACGCTGCTGCAGCAGCAGCTGGGACTTGGCCTAGAGTGGGCAGGTGTTGAGGGTTGAGAGCTAGGGCTGCTGCCTGAGAAACAGCCTCTGCTTTTAAGCTGACAAAAAAGCAAACACAAAAATAATCACCATGATTTGTTTAACACATAAAACAGTTTCAGTAAAAATGGATTACATCAGGTAACCAACTATTTTGCAGATCATCCCCAAGCAACTTGTTGCTAAAAAAATGACTGGATTGAATTCACTGGCAACTTTTCGAAGAACCATTTGGGGAACAAAGAGTTGCTTGAATGAATTAGATCGAGCCCAAGCCCCCCTTCTTCCTTGAAGCCATTGCCGATTACCTTGGGATACAGTGACTTTCTCTGAGCTCCTCTAAGAGTCTGGGATCCCTCTTTTGATAATGAGTCATCAATGTCCATTCCCTAGGATTCCTGTCCTGAGTTGTGACTTCTCTTTGATTGTTAGACGAATTACGATGTGCATGGAGAGAAGCCATGGCCCAAGGATGGGAATTGCAGATCTGGAGGCTGAAGCCCCGCATTAGCATCCCGGCTCTGCTCCCACTGGTTCTGTCACCCTGGGCAAAGCACTTCTCCCAAACTGCAGTTCCACCAACTGAGAAGCAGAGACAATGACACCTGTTCCACTCACCTTGCAGGGTTGTTGTGAGAAGGAAATAAAGTATTTGAAAGCACTTTATACACTGTGCAGTTCTATTCAAGAAATACTTATGAAGCCACTAAGACCACTTCATCTGCTTTGAGTGTAAATGTGACCATTTTGTCTTTATTTTCCTGATCAATCACTTAAACCTCAACTGCTTTTATTGTCAGGAAGTCCAGCTTCTCATTTCATTTCCCCCACTTGCATTCCCTCAAAGAGGGAGAAGAAACTGAAAGCCCCCTCTGTTTATGACACTGCTACTTGGCGGTGGAGGAGTGGCGTCTTTGCTGCATTCTGGTCCACAGGGCCTGTGTTGCCTGTGGGGTCCTGCCTGGCATCCTGATCATGCCCTTGTGGGTGCAAGTCCCTGTACCAGCAGTTTTGCTGTTTCCTATGCTTGGGTCCTCACTCACATACTCTCATGTGCTAGGGCACTGTTTCCCCAAAGCTTCTCCAGAGTGACTGGGTACGGAAGCATTTCCCATTTCTACCATGTCCTATGTCAGAATCACTTTGTCCCTATAAAATCTCATGGGCCTCAGGCCTGGTCACGAGTTCACATCCCCTTTTCACTCTTTGGAGGTCCCCTTTGGGGCCCCAGTTATCCTTACTCGGCCGATTAGCATTCTGAATAGGAGAAATGACTCTAGAGTTGGCCTGTCTCAGTTCAAATTCCAGCTTCACCACTTCTTAGAGAGAATTACTTAGGATCTCTGTGCCTCAGCTTTCTCATCTGGAAAGTGGAAGTAAAAATGATCTCATCTCATGGGGTGTTGTAAAAATTACATGAGAAAATAGATATAAAGATTCCTCTTAGAAGAGTGTCTGGCACAGATTAAGCACTAAAGGTGCTGTTAGCTGTTTCCTACTCTGACTGAATGACTGACCATGGTCCCTGTGGTTCACATGAATGAATTTCTCTAATCTGAAGCTTTTACTATGGGGATTAGGACATGCGTTATCCCCCACTCCAAAGGCAACTATATTCATTACGTTACATTAGGGCTCCAGGAGCCTTCTGCCCTTTGCTTTCAGTGCCACTTAGCAAGAGTTGGATCTTCTAAGTTAAACAAAAAGGGGAGGAGGGAAGGTTGTATCAGTTAGCGTTTGCTGTATACAAATGGCCACAAAAATGTTGTGGCTTAAAACAACAACCATTTATCTAGTTCTGTGGTTTCAATAGGCAGCTTATCTCTTCTGGACTGGTTCAGGGGGTCACTTATAGGGCTTTTGAAAGTGTCTCTGGGAAGCTGGTGAGTTGGCTGGTGGTTTGATGATCTAGTGTGGCTTCACTTATGTGTCTGAAAGTTCACAGGCTCTTGGGCAGGAATTGGCTGACTGTCAGCTGGGGTGCCTTGGTTCTTCTCCACAGGAGCTCTCAATTTCTAGCAGGCCAGCTTGGGCTTATTCACACGGTTGTCTCAGGGTTTTAAAGGTGGCAAAATAGGAAGTTGCAAGGCCTTTGAGGTCTAGGCTTGGAACTTGTGCATTCTATTGATCGTATGCACTGCCTGATGGAAGATGCTTTGCTGCTAAGATTTTGTGGTTATTTGCAGTTTATACAGCAGTTAAAATTTTTCCTTATGGCAGTGGGTACTTTCTTAGTTTCCATTTGCATTCTAAGAGGGCTGGTGATTTCTCCTTTACTAAGAGTTCTCTCTTTTTTTAAAAAAATTTAATTTATTACATACCCACTCTGTGCCAGGCACACAAAAAGATATGGTGGTCACAGAGTATTCAGGGAGAATATGGAAAAGAAGGTAGAAGTGCTGTGTCTGTCTGGCAGGGGCTTTAAAGAAAAATAGGAAGACCTCCCTGAGAAAGTGAAGTTAAGGCTAAGTCTTGAAGGACGTGCAGAAGTTACCCATGTTTGGGAGTTGAGGGGAATGAGTGCAAGGATGAAATGGAAGGTATAGGAAAAGATCACCCAGTACTGCTCCCTTAATTACAGTGAAGCCTGGAAACCCTCCCAATTGGACTCACATTTAACAGAAGAGCAGGAACCTAGGCCTTCTGACCATCTGGTCTTGATTTACTCCAGGAATTAGGTGATCAAATAGATACATCTAAGTTAAGGCTACCTTGGAAAGTCTACTCACAGATATAATCATGGTTTGTCTTGAGGTTTCTGACTCTGCCTCCCTTATGAGGTTTCTGACTCCACATTCCTTCCATCCTCGACTTCTGTATATCTGTACAAGTGAAGATTTGATCTAGGATTGGCTGGTGAATAACCCAAACAGATGTCTCCACTCATAGCTCAATGTGTTCCCTGTATACTCCTTTGGCCAATGAGGTACCTCTATGCAACCAGACATACTGTAGGTTGACCAACTCATATCATCCATGCTACATGCAACATGTCAGAAAAAATAACCTGAAGGACATCACACCAAGTGAAATAAGCCAAATACACAAAGACAAACACTATATGATCTCACTTATATGTGGTAACTATGTAAGATGATGGATATGTTAATTTGCTTGATGGTGGCAATTATCTCACAATGTATCAAATCAACACATTGTACACCTGAAATATATATATATATATATATACAGATAAAAATTATATATCTAGAGATGAATAAAAAGTGTATATATATAGACAAAATTGTATATATACAGTATGTATATGTAATATGTATATATATACATGCACTATATATACACACAGATATATTTATATATATACAACTTTATATGTCAATTATACCTCAGCAAATCTAGAAAAAAGATACAATCATGCAGAAAATTTTATCAAATATTGTGTGGCTGCAAAAATGTGTAAAAGGCCATAAATTTGATGGTAATGCTTCTAAATACTTGGCCTTTGGATTCTGCCTGAACTAGAAATGTGCTTCATTGCAGCATGCTGGTGCTCCTTCTGGCCATGATTCCCAGCTGTGGACCTGGACCATCCCCACAAGCCAGAAGTCAACCATGATCTCCACCATTGGCCATTGCCAGCACTTGACTGTATATAGACCTTAAAACATTCTTACGTTCATCTTTTCATGTAATTCTTATAAAACTCTACCAGACAACTAGATAGAAAAGTCTTCATTTAGTGGATAAAGAAACAGGCTCATGGGAATTAAGAAACTTGCTCAAAGTGTCAATTAATGAGGGATTGATTTAGGAGAGAAGGCCAGATCATGAGCCTGCAGGAGCAGAACTTTCATGGACAAATACAGAACAAACAGTCTCTGGCATGACATCAGGGTGCACCCTCAGGGTCTCCTGATCTCTGGTGAAATTCTTATCAAAGCCAACCAGCCCAGGTGTTGGTATCTTCTTGAGCCTTTCTCTCTGATTTGACTTCCTTGCCCATGGCTTGATGCCTACAACACCCATGTGATGCTTCCAGCCCTACCTGCTCTTGTAGGTTCCAGAGTGCTTAGTCAGTGAGAAGCAAAGAAAGCAAGGTTATTATTGCATATCACACACACCCTAAAACTTCTGCCCTATGAAAGGCCATTTGCTGGTGGGTGAGCAGAGCCTTGAAGCCATGTCTTATTTAACCAAATCAATGCACACATATTGCCCAGCTGTTAGAAACGGAGAAAGGGCCATGGAAACTCCAAGGGAGAGGAAGCCTGGCTTAGAATATTTGACAAGAGGCGAGTGATTAGACTCTCTTTGTGTTGCTGAGGGCAGAATTAGGGCAAACTGCTGAGCGCTTTGGGAAGCCCATTTAATCTACCTCAAAGAAGAACTTTCTAACCCTTTTGACCTGTCCAGAAGGAGATTTTGTCTTAAGTAATCATTTATGTGTCATTCATGGGAATTGTCGGTCCCATTGCTGAAGAGCAAGAACTGACAAAAGAGGTTTTTTCAGTCAAACTAAAGCCCATCAATTTTTCTTTATTAGGCCCAGCCATTGGTCCTAATTTTAGATTCTGGAGCAGAATCAAATAAAGCTAATCACTGTTGCACATTTTACAAGAGGGGCTTGTAAATGAATTTCTAATTGGTGGAGTTTCAGGCATGGTTATGAAGTGAAATGAATTTCAGGCCAGGGAGATATTTTGGGGGCAGTGTGGTTTTTTTTTCAGAGCCCTTAAATCATGCTACGGTGCTGACCAGCTACCATTCTGGATTGGATGAATGGGTGAGAAATTCACTTTAACTTTCAATTGCTAATGATTTTTTTTTTTTTTTTTTTGGTGGGGATGAAGTGGCAACAGTCAGGCATCAGAAGCTCCCTCTGAGTCTTTGGTAATGTCCCTTCCTCTTCAGACTCAGATGATCAAGTCTTCTCCTCCCCCTACCCTCCAATTTAGGAAATAGGTGTGCTGGATGGGGCAGGGGCTAGAAGGGGCATTGCACACACGATCCTCTACATCTTGTCATCCACTTGCTTGGGGATCTTTGTGGAAATATTCAAATGATTAGTGTAAGCAATATTGATAGCACCCACAGGATGGGCCTGAGAAGAGCTCCACCAGCTCAGCCAGCCCCTAGTACTAGACATGGCTGTCATTACTGGAGGTACCCTGGCTTCCTCCTTCATGGGCACTTTTGGCTGAGAGCAATATCTGGGAGCACCCAAGAGGCATTTGATCTTTCTGCTGAAAGTCACAAGGAGAGACAGGTGCCATTGCCATCAAGTCGTGTCATTAGGGCCCCCTGCCTCCTGTTTCCATGACACCTCCTTCCTTCCTGCCCTCTTTTTGTGTCATGCACATTGTTTTGGGCCACCTTGGGTCCCAAGCATGTTGGAAGCAATAATGTAGTTGGTAGTAATAGTTAGGTGCTAGTGGTTCACTGAGGCTTCAGTGAGGCAGTGAACCACAAGCACTGTATAGGCCTATATATGCGTGGCCTAGGGAGGATAGTACAATCAATTTCCTGGATATTTCCAGCTCTCTCAGTCTTCTTTGTTCATTTAATCAACCAGTATTGTTTTTTTTTGGGTGGTAACAAGGAAACAGCCTGATCCTCTATTCTCCGTCCAGGCATCCATCCTTTCATCCATCCAGATATGCACCCATGCCT
The DNA here is from genome assembly GCF_007565055.1 of Rhinopithecus roxellana. Classification (NCBI taxonomy): domain Eukaryota; kingdom Metazoa; phylum Chordata; class Mammalia; order Primates; family Cercopithecidae; genus Rhinopithecus; species Rhinopithecus roxellana. The sequence goes on from NC_044569.1 coordinate 18,582,512, forward strand.
GTATCCATGCATGTATTCATTTGACAAGCACTTACTGCGTATTGACAGAGAATCAGACACTGTGTTCATTACCAGGGACACACTCAGGGTAAAATGAAGTCCTTGAATTTTAGGAACTTATGAGCTAGCTGAGAGTCCTGCAAATAAACATGTCCTGCAAATACAATGATGCAATTGCTGCATTGGTTGTTTGCACAAAGGACAGTAGGACCCAGGAAAGGCCTGATTACCTGGGAGAGTAAGGAGGGTGTGAAAGGAGACTTAATAGATGAATTAGCATATTCCAGGCAGACAAGTAGTCAGTGAAAGGTATGTGCAAGATGCAGAGATAAGAGATGGCATGCCATGTTTAGAGAGAAGTTCGCAGAGGGCAGGGGCTGCATCTCTTTTGCTCCTCATTAAACATCTGCTCATCGTGGACCCTTGCCCTTTCTATAATATATAGCTATACATATATTTTATTGTTTGCATACCTGAGTTAAACTTTTACTTGTCAAACTAGCATATGTACATAATTACAAAATTCAAATTTTTGACAAGACTTAGGAAAAAAAACCCTAGCAGTTTTCTGGCTCACCCTTCCTTCCTCCTGGGTCTTACTCCTTAGAAACACCATTTTCAAATTTTGAACAATTCTTGCTGGCATTTAACTTCATACTTCTAAATAATATGATATATCTATAGGCTATATTTTTTACCTTCTATCCACAGGAATTTAGACATTTTCTTTTTTAGCTAACATACCATTCCTCTTCTTTCCTTCATCCTCCTAACACAGTTATATTGCTATTTTCTGCTTAGTGAATTTTTAGGATTTTCATATTTATATCTATAAAACTATTCACAAAGGAATACAAATATGATTTTCCTTTTTAAACAATTGTTGGTTTTTCCATGAGCTAGTAATTGTCCAATGTAATAATTTGCCTAGTTTTCTATGTACCTATCACTGATTCTTTCCCAAAATCTCTGGCAGTGGTACCAAGATATCCTAGACAGAGTCAAACCCATTGGGTGACTGAACAGTGTTTTTTTGTTTGTTTGTTTGTTTTTTTCTTGGAACCGCTTTTCCTTGGGCCCCAACCTCCTGCCTATTTGATTTGGACTGGCTGTCTCTGGACCTGCTGCCTTGGTCTCCCCGAGCTCCTCGGATTACCTCATTCCTGGATGTCATATCCTTTTTGCTTTACTCTCTTGCTTTGGTAAAGAGCCTCTTCCACTTCTCATAAAAACATGCATGAGGGTAAAATTTTAAAACCCCTGCATATCTGAACATGTCTTTATTTGCTCTTCACATTTCATTTACCATTTGGCTAGATATAGAGCTTGAAGATGAAGGTGCTTTTTCCACAGGATTCTAAAGGCATTGCTCCATTGTGTTCTAGCTTCCAGTGTTCCTACTCAGAAGTCTCATGCCTCCTTGACTTCTACTCTTGTTAATGATCTCTTTTTTACCTTTCTCTGAAAGTGTTCATTTCTACTCTTTATCCCTGGTGTGCTGAAATTTCACAATGATATATCCAGGTTTGCCTCTTTTTTCATTCATTATATTTGATCTTTTGATGGACTCTTTAAATCTGGAATTTCATGCCCTTCAGTTCTGGAAATCTTTTTGGAATTTTTTTCTTTGTAACTGCCTCCCTTGTTTTCTCTCAGATCTCTTATTAAAATTTGTTTGAGACTATTGAACCTGCTTGATAGATGCTTTAAGTTTTCTCTCCTGCATTCTGTCACATTGTCCTTTGTCTACTTCCAATAATATTTATTGATTATATTATCTTCTAGAGATTGCTTATGTTTATCTTCTAGAATCTATTAATTTTTTATTATGGATATTCCATATTTAATTGCCACATATTCTTTTTTAAATTTTTCTAATTATTATTTCATAATAACTTGCTATTCTTGTTGCATGGATGCCTATCTTATTTTTTTCTGAAGACAATTACAATTTTTTGTTTAAGAATTTCTTTTCTTCTTGCTTTACTTTTGTTTCTTGCAAGGCCCTTATTTCCAATTTTTGTTTTGTTTCACTTTTTGTTAGAGTTCTTCTTAAGTGTCAGCTGGTGCTTGGCTATCTGTATGTCAGAATGAAGAACCACATTGCTGACTGGAATTCTATGATTACTGTTAGACTTTGTTGACTGATGGGCTTCAGTGTGGATTTACTGGGTCCTGGAATTTTGTTAGCCAACTCTAAAGTCACAAGAATAGAAAGTTTGACTCTCTAGAAATCAGCTGTCCAGGTTTCTTTCTTGCTGTCAGCTTTCCGGGAGCCCTGTGGGTAAAGGAAAGGGGGTGTCTCACTATTTAGAGGACTTCACTTTATGTAGCATTCTAGTTCTGCAGGAGACAGGCCTGAGGCCTGACCCTTAGGCCACCCACACTTAGGAATGAAAAAGAAGGTAGAGTTAATGATGGGGACACAGGAATAGTCATAATGGCAAGAGGAGAACCATGGAAGGGGAGATGATTAGCAGCGTTGACTATATCCCAACTGTCAAATCAGTTAACTTTGGGCAATCATTGAAGATCTTCAATATTATAGTGGAGGTGGAATCTAACTTGTAGGATGAAGGAAGGGAAGCTAGATGGTCCTGCAGAGACTGAACTCTCTGCCTCACTATACCTTTTCCTTCCGTGGGCATTGCTGGCTCCAGTTCACCTGACTTCCAGAGGCACTGAGTAAATTCTAGAGAAACAAAGAGTGTATGCACACAAGCCATCAGAAGTGATGGGCAGGCGACAAGAGGGATTCTTAAATGTATAAAAGTAAAACAAACTCTTTATTTAAGGAAAAGGCAACTTGGAAAAAAGAAAAGCCTAATAAATAACTCAGTACAGCTGGCTTAAGCACTTTAAAGCCAGTGTCTGTGATAAGCAATGAAAACATTAATATAAAATGCTTCACCATAAATGAGTACAATTCAGGCTGATGTATTGCAGCTGAGCCGGCTGTCGGATGGCATGCTTTTAAAGTGATGTTTACAATCAGTATTTTTTTCTTTGGTAACTAGAAAGCAGAAGTGGTTGGAAGACTTGCCAGGGTGCAGCTATGAGCCTTGGGAGGGTGACAGCCCTGCCAAGTGGTTCGTCCCCTTTTCCACCCTGTTCCCAATCAGTTGGAGACAAGACAGTTAGGAAGTCTCAGAGCAGGGTGGTGCTGAGCCTGAGCAGAGAGTTGAGAGCTGGATTCAAGTAAGTGGCCAGCTCTGAGTTCTGGAGACAGTGGATTAGCCTTTCTGACCTCTTGGTTTCCCTAGCTAGTCCTGGAGGTCACAGAGGGTGTCTCCCAGAAGCTCTGAGCCCATTGCCTTCATACTCTGCTGAGTCTCCTTCTCTGGCCTGGAGTCTCTTGTTGACCATTGAGTTCCTCATCCTGTTTACTCAAAACGAGACTGTGTCTCACTTTGACATTTTTACATTTATAAAGTGGTGGGGGAAAATGCCACCAGTCTTACCATGTCAACGTGGTTATGGAAAAGTTAGGTAAACTAATGAGTATGAAGGAATGCAATGTAATGCATTCTTTTTAATGAATGGGTAATCTGACATTCCTTCTTATTATGTGATAATAAGAGCATCTCATGTTTGCTGAGTGCCAACTCCATGCTAAGCCAAGTAGTCCTCCCTGGGAGCACAGCCACTGCTTCCTTGTGTGGGTCCTGGCTCTGTGTGGACGACCTTCTCACAGCCTCTGAAGCCTTTCTGTCTCCCTGTGTTCCTCAGGGATCCATGAGGATTTTCCTTCTCCCTGGGAAGTGTTCTTTTTTGTTTTGTTCTGTTTTTTTTTTTTTTTTTTTTTTTTTTTCCTTTTCTGTTCGTGAAACAATTTACAAGGCCTTTTCCTTAAAGGGTTCAGCTGTCAATCACTATGGGGAAAATAAACAAAACAGCAAAGACTGTGAAGAGGTCAAAGAAGCAGAGCTCTTTTGGTGGCTGTCACTGGCTGGTGGTTCCTGTATTCTTTTTTAAATGATGACTTCAAAGGTTCCCAAGAAGGGGCGTGAGAGCTTCTCTAGCCATGTCTGGGGTCTCACTGACAGCTCTTGACCACTTAGAAGTGAAACAAGTCTGCTCAGACTCTCACCTGTGACCCTGGCCGCCAAGTCCTGCAGTGGCTGGATGTATTCTCAACTTCCTCCAGCCCACATCAGGTGAGGAATTAGGCCACTTCTCTGGGCCCCACAGATTTTCTCCCTGGACTTAGACAACCCTACACTGTTTCCTGTTAGTTTCTAGTTTCTTTCTTTTTTTTGAGATGGAGTTGCCCAGGCTGGAGTGCAGTGGTGCGATCTCGGCTCACTGCAACCTCCGCCTCCCTGGTTCATGCGATTCTCCTGCCTCAGCCTCCCGAGTAGCTGGGATCACAGGTACCCACACCAAGCCCAGCTAATTTTGTATTTTAAGACCACGTTGGCCAGGCTGGTCTCGAACTCCTGACCTCAAATGATCTACCTGTTTTGGTCTCCCAAAGTGCTGGGATTACAGGTGTGAGCCACCATGCTCGGCCTCCTGTTAGTTTCTTGTGGCTGCTGTCACAAATGACTGCAAGCCCAGTGGCCTAAAACAACAAAATTTTTTATTTTACAATTCTGGTGGTCAGAAATGTGACCCAGGTCTCACTGGGCTACAGTCGGGGTGTTGACAGGGTGGCCTTCTTTCCGGATGGTCTTGGGAATAAATTCTTCTTTTTTATCTTTGTTTGTGCTCCTGGAGGCATCCCACATTTCTTGGATCATAGCCTCCTTTGTCTTTAAAGCCATCCAAGGTTCATGGAGTCTTTCCCAGATCGCATGTCCTTGATACGCACACTCTTCTGTCTTCTAAAGACCCGTGTGAGTATGCTGGGCCCACCTGAATAATCCAGGACACTATTTTAAGGTCAGTCGATTAGCAACATTATTTCCATCAACAAACTTAATCCCCCCTTACCATGTAGGGAACATATTCACAGGTTTGGGGGATTAGGACATGGACATCTTTTAGGGGAGGCAGTTTTCTTTCTATCTTAACTGGTTACAATTGACTTCTGCTTCTTGAAATTTGTCCCTTCCTGCTAATATAAGAAATATCAGCTGGAAAGACAGCTTCCAACTCCAGGTAAAGCTGGCCTTCTCACCTGTCATCTGAAGTTCCTACATGGACAGACACCTGCCTGTTTCTCATAAAGAACCATCAGGTGCCAGCTTTCTGGAAAGCTCCCTCCCCCAGTAACAAGAAGCCTCTTCAAAGACCCTCTGTCCTTTGAAGACCTCACCCTTAGATCATATTTCTGGTCTGAGGGAGCCTCTGTTCATGGCACAGTGCTGTGGCCAAGAGGCTAATATGCCTAGACACCACGAAGAATCCTGCTGCTGGCTGCACTCTGCACCCACCCCACAGGGATTTTATGACACCCTCCAGGATTCCACGCCTGGGAATGGCCTCCTAGAATGAGAATTTGCCATCTAAAATAGTTTGAACAATGGAAACAAGAATCCATATATATATGCGTGTGTGTGTGTATATATATGTGTGTGTGTGTGTGTGTAATTTGTAAGACGGAAGGAGGAGAAGTTTGCCAACCACCTATCACAAGGCCAGCTGCTCTGCGTGCCATGTCACCAATCCCATGCTCTGCACAGTAGGCTGCTATAGGGCGGCATTCTGGATCCACCCCTATGATCCAACCCTGTGCCACCTTGGCCAAGCTACGGCAGCTCCTTGAGCTTCAGTTTTGTTGTTCCCCAAATGGGAAAGGCTAATTTGAAGAGTGAGGAAAAGATAGCAGGTGTGTAGCTCCCTACTCCTCCCTGCACCGCTTGCCTCTCCCCTCCCTTCTAACTCAGTTTTCCACACTTCTCTCTCATTGTTCTCATTCTGCTTCATTTCTTTCCAAAGAGCCTAGAAATAACATGTTGCTATTTTCAGCACCCCTTTCCCCCATCCCGACACATGTACATTTACATATACACATACACACAAACACACATGCACACACACTGGATAGAGATGTGGAGATGGTGTGGCGATGCCTTGTCCTCCCTGAGTCAAGCCTGGTTTGTGCATGGAGAGGAGCTAAACCCACAAGAAGAAAGAACTGAGCACACAGCAGGAAGGCTTGAGCATTATGGCTGGAGGAGGGGAAGTATTTGGGATCATTTGAATTAATCACCCACACAGCTTTCTGATTTGAGAGCCCCATTCCATTATCCTGGCCCCGTACTGCTCTGCTGTGTCCCAAGCTCTTTCTTTTCTTCCACAGGGATGCTGAGCATGTGAGCAGCACCACAGAGTGGGGAGTGGAGTGGGGGGATTGGTCAACTGCTGAATCCACCAGCAATGATTTCTGAACTAGAATCAGCCCAAACAACATCCTTCCCTAATGGAAAAACCGACACACAAAGTGCCAGACAAACACGGCTCTTCAGCGCTCCCTGATGGGTGCTGTGCTTCTTTCTAGACCCCATTTATAAATTTGAACTGAACAGATGTATTATATGGAAATACTTTAAAACATTATCAGGAACAGCTTTTGCATTAGTGGTAATAAATCCATACCGGCAGTCACTTCTTATTTTTGCCTGTTTGATAACTTGAAAAACAAATTCTGTTCCAGAATAAATTTGGGTAAATGCGTTGGTGCCCTCTTTCTTTCACTACTCCTCTTCCCTCCTTACCAACCTACTGGTGCCCATGCCACCAGCCCTGCCCCACAGCACAGCTCAAGATGGAGGGAGGAGAGAGTACAGTGGAGATCTGCTTGGTTCTGACCCCAAATCCACTGTGTGATCTTGAAGGATTTGGGTACGCTCAGTGCCCCTGTGTTTGGTTGCTTCGCACACAGCTCACAGCTTCCAGTGGTCCCTGCCTCCCAGTGTTCATGCCCTATATGGCTGGACCTAGCGATATGCTTCTAGTGAATGGAATACCACAAAGGTGGTGGGTTGTCACTTCTGAGGTTAGGTTATCACAATGGTTAATATTATCAACTTGATTGAAGGCTACAAAGTATTGTTCCTGGGTGTGTGCCTTTCCACGTTCTTCTGCCTGCTTTTATTCTGGCCATGCTGACAGCTGATTAGATTGTGTACACCCAGAGCTTGGAAGAAGACCCTACCTCATTTGAACCATGAGATGACTGGCTCCTGTGGATACCTGGATATAGCCAGTGAGAGACCCTGGAGCAGAGGACCCAGGTAAGCTGTGTCCAGATTCCCAGCCCACAGAAACTTGGAAATAATAATAAATCATAAATGTGTGTTGCTTTAAGATGATATATTTTAGGGCAATTTGTTAAGTAGCAATAAACTAACATACCCTTTATGGCTCCAATCTGTAAAATGGAATTATTCTCACCAGTCTTCCTAAGTATAGCGGGAAACATGGGGATGTTAAGATGTATTTGAATACTGAAATCTTATTATGGTGGCATCAATAATGGTCAGTCATTGATTTATTCCATAAATACTTACTGAGCACCGGTTATGGTCAGATGCTGTGTTACCAACGTGAGCAACAAAGATAAATCCTTTGATGAGGCCATGGTCTTTATGAGGAGAGTTAGATACGGTTTGGAAACAGTAGAACACAATGTGTTAAATGTTTCGAAATGTCCTCAAAATGTTTTGGGAGCCCAGGTACCAATTGCAACCACATACAACAAAATTTCTCACCAGAGTAGCAAGAATTCCTGGAAACTTTTAGGGACTCCTCATTTCCCCTATCCCGGTGAGAGCTTCAACAAGAAAGAATGAGTTGAAGAAGGACAGAAGGCTTAGAACTTGAAGACTTGAGTACAATCTCAGGTATGCATGGCATGCACTTTGGCACCTTGAACATGCTTTTAATAGGGGCCCCCCAGTAAACCCCACTTTTCCAGACACTGGGCCTTGGTCCATTAATGTGCTCCATCTGCAGCAGTCTCTGTCCTTATAGATAATTCCTAATGCTTCTAAAGATACCTGTGGGCCGGGCGCGGTGGCTCAAGCCTGTAATCCCAGCACTATGGGAGGCCGAGATGGGCGGATCACGAGGTCAGGAGATCGAGACCATCCTGGCTAACACGGTGAAACCCCGTCTCTACTAAAAAATACAAAATACTAGCCGGGCGAGGTGGCGGGCGCCTGTAGTCCCAGCTACTCGGGAGGTTGAGGCAGGAGAATGGCGTAAACCCGGGAGGCGGAGCTTGCAGTGAGCTGAGATCCGGCCACTGCACTCCAGCCTGGGCGACAGAGCGAGACTCCGTCTCAAAAAAAAAAAAAAAAAAAAAAAGATTCCTGTGATTTCTCCCTCACATCTGACCCCAAACAGCCCATGGAACAGGAACTACGTATTTCAGTGCCAGATTCTCTTTTGTTTCAAGTATAGTGTTCATTTATCCATTCATTTCTGTATTCAACAGCAAAGAAATGGGGGTCCCAGGTGCCCTGAAACTGAGAGCAAGGGAGTGGGCTAAAAAGGGGATTTGTTGAAAGTCTGCTTGAGGTGTTGTTAGTTCCTCAGAACCCCTCCACTACCCAGCTTCACACTGTGATAGGAAGAGGAAAGTTTAGTCTTTGGATAAATTGAACTACAGAGGTTCAAATTCTGCATCATTGGCCACAAGGGGGTGTTGGGGGGTTGGTGCCTTAGTGCAAACAGTGATTAAACTCATGGCTCACTCATGTTGCTTCCACTTGGATGAGATCTGAATTGGTCATCTACATCCCTGAACGCTCATTGATCCAGCATTACCTGAGTGCAGAACATCCTCACTGGGAAATTCCAGCGTTACAGCACTCACAATCACGCAATCCCATGCAAGTCCCATCAGCATCATTTTGCTTTCCAGACCTCCAGGCAGAAAGTCCCTCAGGGCCTTTGCACTGGCTCTTCCCTCCTCCAGGAATGCTCTCCCCATATATTGGTATGGCTGACTTACTCCTTACTTCAAGTTGTTGTTCAGACTTCATCTTCATAATAAGTTCTCTTCCAGTCATGCTATTAAAATGGCAACCCTCCTCCAAGCAAATGGCATGAGCAATGTTTGGCACATAGTTTCCTTAGATACATTATGCTTTTGGAATGAGGTGAAATGTTTGAGCAGAGGCTGGAAGCCCCTATATTTTTCAAATTCTGGTAAAATATATATAACATACAGTTTGCCATTTTAACTATTTTTAAGTGTAAAGTTCAGTGACATTTATATTGTTGTACAACCATCACCACTGTCCATTTCTAGGGCTTTCTCATCATTCCAGACCGAACTCTCAACCCATTAAACAATAACCCTTCATTTCCCCTTTCCCCCAGCTCCTGGCAACCACTGGTCTATATTCTATGTCTTTGAATATGACTACTCCAGGTACTTCGTATAAGTGGAGTCATCCATTATTTGTCTTTTGTGTCTGACTTTATTTCCCTTAGCATAATGTTTTCAAGGTTCATCCATGTTACAGTATGGGTCAGAATTTCCACTGTATGTAATACCACATTATATTTTCCAATCATTTGTTGATGGTGGAAGGCCATGTTGATGGTGGAAGGCTCAAAGCATTAGTGTATTGGATGGCAGGTGGACCCAACCACCTGTCATGTCCCTCCTGATGGATAAGAGCCACAAAGTTTCCTCTCCCACAGATTTGTGGTGACCACATACTAAGGGAGAGAAAACTCTGGACAATTAGAGGAAGCCCTAAAACTTTGGGTATGAAATTATTTTTCCTTCTCCAAGTACTACAGTGGAAGCTAGAAGTGGAAATAATTTAGTGAAAGCTGTGAGGATGAGTTATCTACTTTATGCTTCATAAATAATGAAAAAATGGACTCTATGTTTCCAAACATTATTTATATCAATTCTTCATTGGATAGGTGACTTCAGGCTAAATGCTAAAACCAAAAAACAAAACCTGAAATTAAAAAACTGTGGTCAGGAGCAATTGTGAAATCACTTCTCTAGAGAGCCCCTTGAGCTCTCTAGATTTCAACTCGATTTCTTGTACAAGGGTCCCCGAACTGCCAGTGGGCTCAGGACCCCTTGGGGTGCTGGGCTGGCTGGCTGCTATCGATTGCTCTGAGAGAGCACTAAATTCATTTAGATGGAGGACCTTCTCCTTCCACTTTTCTCATCCTGTCTTGTTTTGTTTGCTGCGTTTTTCACCCATTAATAGTTTTTCACCTGATAAGATACCTAGGGATAATATTCATTTTAAAGGGGACTTATGTAAGGTCTTTTTTGTTTTCTGTTTTGAATTTGAATCTCTCTATATAGTTTCTTCCTTCTTGGGTGTGTTTGACACAGTTCTTGGCACTAAGGGTGCTCCATAAAACAATGAAGTCATCTTCAGCACTCTCCTGGTGGCCTTCCTGGGGCCTCTCTCTTCCTCTCTGTCAGCCACCAAGAGTATGCAGAACATGTGAAGGTTGACCCTGCTTGTCTCTCAGGGAAGTCCTTCCCCAGGGCTCTCCCTCCCTGAAGGCAGGACAACCTGGGTGCGAGTCTGTCTGCTTCCCTGCTTTGCACCGATGTGTTGTGGGGAAGAGCATAATTTGACTGCTAACAGAAAAGCTGTGTAAAAAAAGGGAAAAACTGATGAATTACAGAGGGCGTGTTTGGAACTTGAGATGCAGGGTCCATTTCTCTGAGAACATGGTGAGACCGTGTGTCCACTCCCACAACCAGCAAGGGTAGGATTGGAAGGAGAGGAGGAGTCCTGGGTTAGAGCTCCATATGTGCTCTCCCACAGAAACATGTTGGGGTCTAGGGTTCTATTAGTACCGTATTGCACTCCAGTTTCACGGGCTTCAACAGGCTTCTGTGGGCTGCCTGGGGGACCTAACTACCACGCACAACATGGTTTCTATGGGAAAATGCATTTTGAGTACTAGAAAACTGACATACACTCAAACTTTTGGAACAGAGCCTGCTCTTAAGTTGGAGACTGCTTGAATACCACATTCACAGTTAAATTATATACATAGGCCTATTTTTAAGACATATGCCTATTTCCAAGACATTCAGCTTACGTAACAATGGGAATTGGAAGAAAGAATTGATAGAAGTAGAATCATGTGCTCTATGGGGAAAAGGGGGAAGATGTGAACATTTGCTGTACAGAATACATTCATTTTTATTTGGAAGGAGAGTAGAGGACACAGAGAGAATGCCTAAAATATTCTCTAGGTTTGTGTGGTCCACCCCATGGGACCTTTCTTTAAGCCACTTCATATGCATATAGTTTATAATTTTGAGACAAATAGTTGAATTCTACAGTAACAGACAATATTACATTAAATTAAGAGGTCAGAGTATGACCAAGGTCTGCATTTTATAGGATGTGCCCAGGCCATGTAGCACCTCTGGTCCCCATATCCCCTCAATCTGTGGGCTTCCAGGATGATACATGAACTCCCTGCTGTCAGATTTCCTTGCCCCAAATGGACTTACCCTGCAGGACCCAGCAATGGTTTTGCTCTGGGCCATGTCTTAAAGCCAGTTTTCTAGAATTCTCAGTTACTTAAGGCCAACACCCATAGCCATTGGCCAGCAACTCAGTAATGAGTACTGAGGCTAAAAATGAACCAACCTAGATTTACTTCATTTTGCTTTACTTCAAATAACTCATTTCAACTCAGTAATTTATGGAATTACATTAATTAATTTTTATTTAACTACTTTAAATCAACTTGACAACTCAAGTCAGCTCAGGTGAGAATTGAATTCAAAACCCCAAACACTGATTAAACAACCCTAGTTGGCTATTACTATGTTCTTAATTATGAAAAGTAATGAAGATGGTTCAACTGGCCTTTGGGTTGGCAAAGAGCTGTGGGATGAATATTCTCCTCCTCTCCAACTGTGTGTATTTTATTCATAGACTACCCTGGTATTCTAGATAAAAATAACTAATGTAAATGCTGTTGTTTTTCAATTGTGAATTTAGGAAACAGAATTTTAGTTCTGATTCATCCCTCATGTTTGGAATAGAGTAGCTTGTGTCTCATGATACTAGGAAAGATATGGAGGAAAAGAGGACAAGACCAGTACCTGAATTTCTGAATGAAGCTGACCCTTCCTCATAGTGGGCTCACCATGGAATCTACACCCTGGCCTCCATTCCCCATGTTGCAGTGAGCAGGTGGCTTCCACATCCAGGAAGAGGAGACTCATGCAGAGTGTGTAGATTCTCTATGCCTGACATTTTCATTAGCACATGCCTATTTCCCATGGAAATAGCTACCCAACTCGAGAGGAATAGATCTGTCTGCTGATAGTAGGGGTAATGAGGCTAGGAGGGCGTTAGGTAAAGATGTTTCATGGGGATGAAGGAGCCCCAGTAGAATCGCAAGAACTCTGGTCTGAGTTAGGAGACCTCAATTCTGTTTCCAGCTCTGTCACAAACCATCTGGGTGACCTTGTACAGATCACTTGCCTTGTGATCTGGCAACTGGGCTAGTTGATTGCAAACACATCTTTTAACCCTACAATCTGAGCCTGTGGTGGTATATATGGGGGCAGAGATAAGCTGACTGTGTCCCTGGCTCCAGCTCCTGCCAGCTCCAGCAATGGACACCTGAAGCTGGTGCAGCCTTCAGCCTGCAGCACTTCAGTCTCTGCATCAACCCTGACCCAGCAGGTGAGCCTTTAGGCACCTCAGCCCCATGAACCAGTGGAGACTGAAATAGATAGTACGGTTGTGATGCTAGATGCCACTATTATAATTTTTCCTTCAATACCAGCAGCCCTATCTCTGCCATCAGTACCAAAATAATAGTGTATGTGCCAGGCTCTGTGCTTTTCATTCACTATTTCATTTAGTCTCCCTAACAGTTCTGTGGGAAGGTCTCTCCCATATTTTTCAAATGAGGAACAGACTGGATGTACAAGCCATGTTGACCTGATTCCAAAACTCATTCCCTTAATCCCTTAAGTCCAATTGATGCAATCATTATGACTGGTTTTCTGTTGTTCTCTTCTACCTTGCCATCCAGTTCTTTGGAAGGGACAGACTGCTGGCTTGAAGTCCAGGCCCCTGGGTTTGACGTTGACTCTTTGGCAAGTTTCTGTGTAGACTCTGTGAGTCTGGATTCTTTTCCTTGCCTCTCAAACTTGTGGTTTGTGTGTGGCTCTTAATGAACCAAACACCCACATCATGATGCTGTCCCCCAACCGAATTTGACAACACTTCCCATCTTGCTCACCCAGCTGTCACTCCTCATCCTCCAAGCTGTAATTCTAGGGATCTAAGGGCCTGGTGGAGCCAGGGCTGACTTCATCACCACCCTTTAGGGCCCTTGGTCACTGATTTGAGGTCGGCCCTATAGTTCTCACCATTTCCCTAGCCCTCCTCTGGGCTTCTGTCCTCCTCCACCTCCCCTAGTCCTGTGCACTCAGCACGATTTCCACCTGAGTTCAGCTGACTTGCCACATCTGGGGCCTGTGGGAAAGAATGGAGTGGGACATGGAGATCCAGCTCTGGACTGGAAGGTGACCCCAGGGGTCCAGCCAGCAGGAGGTGCTGTAGGGGTTGCCCAGCAGTGCTCCATAAATATACCTTTTGTTTTATTCATGTGTTCCTTTCCACCCTCCCTTATTTATTTGCTTGTGGAGAGCTCTTGAGCACAGAGCCACAGGGGAGAGAGGCCTTTTCACTGAGTTGGCCCAGTCTTGTTCTGTCTCTGCTCTTTGCAGGATTTGGTTGTTTTCCATCTTAATTATGTTCCTTGCATCAGTGGCTGGCAGGCATACAACCTTTAGAGGAGTTTATCTTAAAAACCCACTCTCTCCTGAGAGAAGCAGTTCTATGGGGAACTGTGAGACTTCCAGGGATGGTTGTATGTATGTGTGTGTAGGCAGTAGGGAGGTGACAGTTGCTTTCTCGCTTACCATTTACCTTAGGGAGGTCAGAGCTTGCTAACACGGGATGGGGCTACTTTTGTGTCCCCTAGTTTTAAACCTCATTAAACACACAGAGTCATCACTATGGACTCAATTGGGGACACTGATGATATTGTGAAGGGGAGCCAGGGCTTGACAGTGGGTTAAATGAGTGACAGCACCATGAGTTTAGGTCACAATTATCTAACTTAATGACTAACTGTAACATATTTCTTTGGGTTAAGACTCTGGATTTCTGACTAAATGCAAATATTTTCTGGCAGAAATGACTGTTTTTGATTATCAGTCATTTACATTTTAGTATAAGTTACCTTTTAGAAGACTCAGTTACCAAGTGCATAGGTCTCCCCATATCTGGAAGAACTATTTAATTGGCCCAAATAGATAGTTTTCTTATTGAGCCTTTAATTTACTCATTTGGAATTTTTTTGTACAACTGTGTACTGTCCTATATAGGAAGCCCAAGAGAAGGAGAAGAATTGGTCCCTTGAGGACCTAGGTTTCTCCATAGGAAACAATACAGCAGTCCAGAGATAAATTATAGTTGGGAGCTAGACCATGTGCTACAGAAGTAGCTGTACTATGATGTTGAATGAAGCAGATACAGATGGGGCTGAGGTTAGCTCCGTGGAGGACCCAATATCTGCCCTGGATTTTCACTCTTGAAATTGCCCAGACGAGGTTGATATGATTAAATATCAGAATGAGTAGTACAGAATAAATATTGCAAAAGGAGAAAATGGGTGCACTGCAGGAACTGGAGAAAACAAAAGGCTTGTGCGAAATAGAAGGAAACCGGTGGATTCTGTGATAGTGATGCAAAGAGAAAGTCCTCGCTTTTCTTCCCTTACCTAGCTGTCTGACTTTATTCTTTATTAGCAATGTCCATTGCTCATTTGAATATTCTAGCTCCAGCCCAATTTCCCCACTATCTTTTCGGGGAGGCATAATGCTCTGCCTATACATAGCAGGTGCTTAATAGTTGTATTGAATAAATTAACAAATGAATCATAAATAGTATTGAATACATCTGCTAGGCTGAGCTACTTAAGGATCTTGACTTTGATTCTGCTGGACTAAAGTTGCTTTATCCCAAATCTGAAGCTGGAAAGGAAAGGATATCCTAATAACAAATGCTATATTTCGATCACTGGTCAATCTTCCCATTCTCTGCCTATCTCTTGTGAGCGTTCGCACGGCCTCATTCAAACTCAGCTGCAGCAATGATTCTTCTGTTTACATGGCTAGATGCTGTGAGACAACCAAACCAAAATGATGCCACCCTTGCCCCCTAAGAACATAAAATTACTAGTTAATTTTATATTATGAAAAGTGAGGAATTTCCTCAGGAAAAGAGGAATTTAGATCTAGCCTATAATAAAATTAGTCACCCAACAGGCATTAAACTCTGATTTCTTTATAAATGTCAATGCTGGGGCTTCTCGTTAGATTACATCCTCTGGGGCATGAATCAGCTGAGAAAGAGTACTAGATATTCCTGACATGCTCTTAACACTCTCTGTGGCCACGGGCCCCTCCATCTGCCAAAGATCAGGCAGAGAATGTGCTCTTCACTACAACACAGATACCATGATCTTTGTGTTAGGGATGCAATGGGCCCAAACTTATGATCTCCCAAAGCCCTGGCAGGTGGACTGAACTGTGCAGTCCACAGCTTATAAAAGGCCCGAACAGTGGGTCCATAGGCTCCAGAGGTCATTTTCTCATTCTGGAGATCCCCCTGGGGTCAAGCCATATCCTGGATCAGGAGTATTGTTTCACAGCTCAGTTCCCAGCCATGTAAGAGGAATCTGGGACTGGGACCAACAATATGATTCTTTTCTAATCTGTTCTTCTCTCCACTCTCTTTTCTGTCTCCACCCATCCAGGAAAGCAGAATATTTAAACTTTTGCCAAACTCCCAAGAAGCTGACTTTTCAATGTGCAATGTCATTCCTCAGGTTGTTTCCCGCCCATCAAATGCCAGTGGCCTAGACTGACTGTTGCCAGCATTCCTGGAGAGCCCAGGAAATACACTATGGTGATGGAAATGACTGTGGCAATCCAGCAGTCTGCTCTAACTGGATGACTGTAAGAGGGTAAAGAAGATAGTGCTGAACTTTGTGATGGTTTTATATTCCAGTAAATACCCAGTAAGACAACACTGGAGGCAGCAGGGCCCATATGGGTATTGGAGAAACAATGGACAAAGTCAGACCCAGCCCAGTGGATGAGGGCAGGGTCTCACTAGTGTTGGTCTCACAAGTGTTGAGTAGAAGATACCCAGAGAGTGAGACAACTTCCAGGACTAGAACTGTGTGTGGAGTCCAAACCAGGAGAGTTGGGGAAAGAGGGCAGTTTGACATCATCTTCATGGATGGAATCTTGCCAGGTGAGCCTTTCCCAGTCTTGCTATGGTGCTGATAAAATGTGGGAATAACATAGATTTCATCTTAAGTTCCATTTCTTGGGGTACAGTAGCTCTCTTTTGAGCTAGACTCCAGCTTTCTCTTTTAATTCTTTTTTTTTTTTTTTTTTTCTTTTTTCTTTTTTTTTTTTTTTGAGACGGAGTCTTGCTCTGTCGCCCAGGCTGGAGTGCAGTGGCCGGATCTCAGCTCACTGCAAGCTCCGCCTCCCGGGTTCACGCCATTCTCCTGCCTCAGCCTCCCGAGTAGCTGGGACTACAGGCGCCGCCACCTCGCCCGGCTAGTTTTTTGTATTTTTAGTAGAGACGGGGTTTCAGCATGTTAGCCAGGATGGTCTTGATCTCCTGACCTCGTGATCCGCCCGTCTCGGCCTCCCAAAGTGCTAGGATTACAGGCTTGAGCCACCGCGCCCGGCGACTCCAGCTTTCTCTTATCTCAGGGTTAGCACCTAAGGTTTGGGGCCAGGGCTAGTTCTGCTCGACCACCACTCTTCCCTTGTGTACACCATACCCGACTGCTTCCTGTCCAGGATTAGGCCCCAGCACAGCTCTGTGCATTCACTGTCCACCCAGCTGCCCCATCTGCCTCTCTTACAGTGAGCCCCACCCACCTGCTGCAATTGCCTCTATGTGATTCTCCCCAAAGCCCCCACAATGCAGGACAGCATCAAAGGGAGCTTAGATTAGTTGCCGATTGTTCTGTGGGTGACTCTGATTTCCTCATTATGCTAGGATTTGGCTCCTTTTATATTTTTTCAGATGGAGATCACAGGGCTGGGCCATGGTAGGTTCTCTGTCTTCTCCTTCCCATCATACTCATCCCTCACCTCCCCCAAATTTCTCATGACAGTTGAGGGGGATGGGGGAAATTGGGATAATGTACTTTTTCTATCTTACAGTAGAGCTAAGAAGCACCCCATCCTAGGAGGGACTGAGCTGACTTTATTTCTCTTTATCTTCCTCTTTCCTTCATCAAATAACTAATGAATGCTTCAGTAGCTCTATTGGATCTTGGGATAATCTGGTAAACAGACAAGATACTTTCTTGGAGCATGGAAGGGAATATATTAAAACTGACAAACCAATACATAAAATAACCACAAATTATTAAAAGAAATATGAAGGAAACAAACAGTGCTAATAAAGAACTGGGAAGTGTTGGAGAACACAATTTAGAATGAATGGTCAAGAAAACCAAGACTTGAAGAATGAGATGGAGCCAACCAGGTTCAGAACATAGCAGAGAGCCATGTATAACAGAGAGCAATGCACAGCATGTGAAAAGGTCCTGAGTCAGAGAAGTGTTGGCTTATTGAAGGAAGTAAAGGGATCTGTATGGTTGGAGAATGGGCAAGGTGGAAAGAAACAAGTTACAGTAGAGGGGCTTATTGTGGGAACTGTATTAGTTAGCTTTTGCTAGAAAAGAAACAACCCCAAAACTTAGTGCTTAAAGCAATAGTGATTTATATCTCATGATTCTGTGGGTTTCTTCTGGTCTGGGCTTGCTTGGATAGGGTTGGAGGATCTATAATGACCTCACATGTCTAGGGCTTCAGCTAAAATGGCAAGCGTGGTGGGAAGGGCTAGGCTTCTCTTGGGGTCTCTCGTCATTCTATAGAAAGTTCAGGCTTGTTTAGATGTCAGTTGGACGATTCCCAGCAGCAAGAGAAGGCAAACTCCATTGAGTAAGAGCATTTCAAGCCTGTTTGTGTTACATTGGCTAATGTTCCATTGGCCAAAACAAATCATGTGGCCAAGTCCTGAAGTGAAGTCCAGAAAAATCTACCTCTTGATGGCAGCATCTAAGAATACTAATGCCCCGTTTTTTAATATAATCTCAGGAATGAAAACGGAAGCTCTGTTTATTAATTGGGTACTCACTCCAAGCTGGGGCTTCATTCAATTTCCTTCCTTCCTTCCTTCCTTCCTTCCTTCCTTCCTTCCTTCCTTCCTTCCTTCCTTCCTTCCTTCCTTCCTTCCTTCCTTCCTTCCTTCCTTCCTCCCTCCCTCCCTCCCTCCCTCCCTTCCTCCCTCCTCCTTCTAAAAATTATCTATTATGTGTCAGGCATTGTCTCAGACCTCCTGCTGAGTAAGACTCAGACCTTGCTCTCAGGTAGTTCACATTATAGCAGGGGAGATACAAACAGAGCCATTTGCAGTTCTGGGTGGCCAACAGCCAACATGTGTGCAAGATGTAATGATGGAGACAGAAGAGGGTGACTGATTCAAAAGGCAGTCAGAGAAAAAATGTCCTGGAGGAAGTGATGCTTCAGCTGAATCCTGAAGAATAAGATGGTGAGGAAGGGGCATTCTAGGAGCAGAAGGTGAGCAAGGGAGCCACCTGAGGCCAGGAACAATTGGATGTCAGGCTCGAAATGTGGGATTGGAGCTTTGTCAACCTCTCTTGCTACAAGCCACAGTTGACTCTGAGCCAGTTGTGGGTTCAGGGCTGGGCTTAAACACATAGTGGCAGTAGCAATCAGAATCCAGGGACCCCAACAATAGGGATGAGGAGAGATGGGACTGGGTCTAGCAGTGGCTGCAGACAGTCCCAACGTCTGTGTCGCACCCTACACCCAGGCTCTCTGCAGCTTGTACCATGACTCTCCCTTCAGACTGGGAACTCCTGAGTCATATAGTCAATGCTGGCCAATGGCCTTAGCAAAGCCCCAGGATCTCTTTACTGGAAATGGTTTCACAATTTTCCCATACAGATGGTGTCCTGAAGGGACAACCAAGGGTGAGTGTATCATTCACTGCATTTTTCATATGTAGGGGGTGGGGGTAGGGAGAGAGAGAAAAAATATCAGGAAATGTGTATATTTATCCTGGCCTGGTCTTAAGAAAACACAGCCACCAATCCATCAAAAATGAATTTGAGTTTGGATAACATTAGTGTTTAAGGCAATGCTCTTCTCTTGTATTGATTCTCTGTGGGTTGAAATGGAAACAATTTTAGAAATGTAGTCTTAGGTTTCCTTAATCTGCGTGGCTCAGGGAGGAAAAGGCTGTTGTCACTCGTGCTAATAACTACAAGAAACAAAGTTCTAAAGTGCTTAGCTGGAAAATGAATTCCAGAAACCAGCCCTGGTCATGACTCCAGGGAATTTGTTTCCTAAAAATTCAGCTCTTTTCTTTCCTTCAAGAGAGGTGCCTTAGAAGGTATGGCCATTTGGGAAGGAGAAACTAACATGCAGAGTTGAGGATTCCCAGGAAGGGAAGAGTCAGCATGAGGTAGGGTCTTAATTGCTCAGTGATGGGGTGAGAGGAGGGGATTGCTTGTGCAACTGACTTTGGAAGCCCAAAGGAGACCTCAGCCTCCCACCATTCAAAATAAATATCTGCTTGAAGTTTTATTATGATGTATTTTAGGTCAAGATATTGGGGTTACCTCTTTAAATGTGTATGAAGTTTGGCTGTCTTAGCATGAACTAGGTATCATTAACATTAATTGCCTCTCAGGTCCCAGAGGTGGAGGATCAGTTGGGTAGAGAGCAGGCGAGGGAGAAAAATTTGTATCATGGGGCACTGCAAGTGGAAGAGAGACAAGGGTAGAGCCAGTGAGAGACAGAGAGAACTCAAGAGGTGTCTGGGTTTGCTGTCTAAAAGGCAGAGGTGAGGATGGCTACCCCCAAAAGGGAGCACTGGCCCTGCTAAAGAAAGACATGTCTGTTTGTAATTCGGGCTGAGCTTCCTAAGGACTCAACATTTGAGGCACATTTGTCCCTTTTCATCAAAGAGAGAAAGGCAATGAGGTCACAATCGCTTTTGCATTTAGAGAACTTGAGCAATGAGATAGTATCTGATAGAGAATGGAAGTCAACCACTTTCTTTCTCAGCCTGCTATGTGGTCTTTTTGCCTCTGGCAATTAATAAAGCCCTTGTGGGTATTTGCATAAATATGGGCTGTATTTGCATAAAGTGTGGGCACAGTTTGCAGTGTCCCCTAGAGCAGCAATATGTCCTGTGGCCTATTCCCTCTTTGTCACCTGAGGTTTGTCACTTTGCACCTCTTTTCCTTCACATCCACCCACTTGTCCTGAACTAGATGTGGGAGACTGGAGCGTGGGAGGAGGTTGAAGGGTGAGGATGGGTGGCCCTGTCTTCTGGGCTACCAAGATGGGTCCATGTCCTGCCTTCCTCAGAGAGGCCTTCCTCTTCCTCTTTCCAGGCTCTATCAGTCCTTGCATATAGCCATGCATCCCTAAGTAACACCTTCCTTTTCACCATAAGTAATTTGCTTCTGACATCTCCTTCAGCAGCCTGCATTGGGCATAGCCTGTGTGCATGACTTAGCTCTACAGGATGTATCAAAGAGATGTGTACCTAGGGACGTGCAGAGGCCTGGCCTCCCTCAACCTTTGCCAGGAGGCCAGAACTCTAAGGAATGGGCCTGTCCTGTACATTGTTCAGACTCTTTAAGGTGAAAGTGCAAATGCTCAGTTGACATCAAGAGTTTGGGTTTATACCAAGTGAGGCCACAACAGGCACAGGCTGGACCTCCTAGGAACAGGAAATCAGGAGGACAGGGCCATACCAGGGCTGTGATGGAGTTGGGGCTTGGGAGGCTTTCAGAATCCAGCCCAACTCTAGTGCCTAGAATATCTTGGTGCCCTCTTAGAAGCAGAAGCTCGCAGTCTCCTATTCTTTCCATTAATGACAAGCTGCCTCCTCTGCTATTCTTACCTGACTTAAGAATTTCTGTTTACTTGTAGCTTCTGTTCATTTGGGCAAATCTAAGACTAAAGACCTTTGTAGACTGGCTACTTTTGCCATGATTTCTGTGGTCCCATTATCAACTGGTTCACTTTCTCCCCATTAAAAAATTTCCAACAAAGAAAATAAAATGTTTCCAGCTGGGCACCATTGTTTCTATTTGGTCACAATGTGAATGCCCGTTTCTTCAAAGTCTGGTGGCTAAGATAGAGGCTGGTTTTCTTAGTTAAGTGCCACTTTGGAGCTGATGTAATCAGCTGTGGCAGAGGGTCGGGGGACCTGTGTGGGAAGATCCCTTGGAAGGGGTGGTGGGCATGGCAGGCATCCCAAACCTTAGCCTGATCCATATGCCTGGCTGGCTAAAGTGACAGCAACTTCTATAGTAGTCAGAGTCAGTGATCATCTACTTACTGTGGTGAGGAGACTTAGATGGTTCCCTGTATTTAATGCCACAGTCTTCTTCTGGCTTGTCCATCTGTCCTATTTGCTGAGAGCTTCTGATATCTAGAGCAATGCTCAGTACGTCCTCAATATCCAATAATGATTTGTGGAATAAGTAAGTGCATGCTGCCTAGATTAGCATGAAAATATCTCCTTTTTACTCACCTAGATTATAAGCACATTTAGCATAGGAACTCTATGTAAAAAAATCTACAATACTTAAGGACCAGGCACACAGTTGGAGGTTATTAAATGCTTACTGATTTACTGCTTGGTAAATAAACAGAAAAGCATAAAAAGGATATTAGAGGGTATGGCCTACCAGCCCTCCCAACTGGGGACTTTTGGAGGACTTTGGGCCAGCTTGTCTGGTATTAATGGTATATATTTATAATTAGGCCGTTGAGTGAGGAAACTGGGCATATGTGATAAGAAACTGAGTAAAGTATTATTCTAGGAGCTTCATGAGCAGAGCATGGACTCACTTCACTATAAGGAAAAAAGAATGATCTTCTTAAACCTCATTAACTCAAACTCTACTAATTTAGAGTTAGCAATCGCTCAGACCCACAGAGCTGAATTTTACTGTTGTACTTTGAAAAGTGTATCTGTAAAGTCAGTGAGCAGTGTCAGAAGGGAAACAGGGGTGAGGGATTCAGCTAGTTATTGATAACCAATCATAGGTCCACTACAAGTCCTCAGGAAACCCTCCCTGAGCTGCTTGCTATCCTTGTTGAGACCCAGAGTGCCTTTTGTGCATGTGGTCCTCCCTCATAACCCTTAGCACAATGCATTGTAAATGTCCTACAACAGATGGGAATCCCTTGAAAATGATGCCCCCAGTCCATTTTCTCTGTATTCCCAGCTCAAAACCTGCATAAATAAATGTTTCTCCAATGAATAAATAAAGCAAAGCTTCCACAGAAACAGTCTTCACATAAAAATGATTACTATATTTATTACAAAGACATATTATCCTAGCAATAAGGTTTTATAGATTTTAGCCAAGTCCTGAACAAATTGTTCTCCCAGACCTAGTATTACCACTGTAGAGTAAAGGCTGAAAAGGAACTTCATAAGAAGATTAAAGACAATTGTTTTAGAGTAGTTAATTTATTGGTAATTAGGCATTTATTCACTCATTCATTCATTTATTTACTCATTCCCTCACTCTGGGATCACAGGTTATAAAGAACAAAATGAATGAGTAAATAAATGAACAAATGATTGAATGAATGCTATACTGCCTATCTCACTGTGATTCAGGTTCTTCTACTCATATTGTGACCAGGTTGCCTCCTGGTGGGACTGGGTGCAGAGATGGAAGCTGTGACAGGATTTGGTGAGCTGCACAGCCCTGGCTACAGCTGGAGCCCAGCTAGGTGGAAGGACAGCTCTGAATGAGCAAACCTAAGGTCAGGGGGAGGGGAAAGCTCAGCTTTGCAGGAGAAACTTTTATGGTGAGTGCTGAAGAGCACTCACTGATGGTGCCCTGGCAAGTGGTCATCCTCAGAAAAGTCCTAGAAGGGGCACAGAGTGTCTCAAAAAGAGGAGGATATCAAGTGTTGGCAACTTGGATCTGGCCAGTAAGTGGCATCCCAGGAACATTGTTAGGTCCTGTGGTCCTCGCCTTATACACACAGAGATGCTGCAGTTAAAGGGAAGGTGAAAAGGAGCAATATGCAGCCCCAGTCGTAGAGGGTTCAGAAAACAGAGCATGTCTTTAGGTACAAAGAAAAGGATGGATGAGTTTCTAAGAATTGAGGTGGGTATTACTTGGTCACAGGAATGAGACAGTAGCCCAGTTACTAGTACTGAGACATGAAGCCATAGCCAGATGGGGGCAGAGACAACTTGAAAGTGGATCCTCTGGGTATCAATCTAAGTCTTTCAATTCCCTTTGCTAGTAATATGTCTTTAGAGAAAGGGTGGGTATGGTTGTGACTGTGGGCAGAGGTCTCTCTGGAGTCAGAGGATAGTATAGGATTCCTGGGTGTCAGATGTGGGACACTGCCAAAATAAGTGGACTAGATAATTTGAGACCAACTCTTCTGCTGAGGATTAGAGAAGATGAAAACAAAAACAATAACAACAAGAAGTTGCCAAAGGCACTGGAAATCTAACAAAGTAGTAAAGCATTTCTCAGGAGATCGAAATATAGAGATGTAAATACTAGCAAATCACCCTTAACTTGGATTGGGACTCTGAAAGGCTATGCCCTAGTAATACAGGTTAATCAGAAGTAAACACACCCTCTCAAGACTCTATCCTAGCTTGAATCACTAGGTGGGGCAGAAATTTCCAATATCTGAAAGTGAATTAAGGTAATTCAAGGTTGTTGTTGTCCTCAGAAGTATGACAAAAATAAGTGGAAATAACCTCTGGCAGAAGATAATTCCATTCTATGTTTCAAATTAGTTCTATAATTTTTTTTTCCAAATATATTGTTTGGCACACAATCAAAGATAACCAGACATATAAGGAAAAAAACTCAAATGAACAAGAACTTGCCTAAAGGAAGACCCACAGAGTCTCCAGGTATTGGAAATATTAGGCATTTTAAAATAACACTATAAATCAAATATATACTATATTGTTACTAAAATAATATATACTATTTTCAAGCAATTAAAAACAAGATGAAAGTTTCAGCAGAGACCAAGAAACCATAAAACTGATACATCAAATTTCAAAAACTAGTTCCATGAAAAGCATATGAATAAAAACACATGGAATGGTTTATTTAAAGATTAGACATAGCTGAAAAGGGAGTTAGTTCACTGAAATATAGGTCAGAAGAAAATATCTTAAATGAGGCCAAATCATATGAAAGGTGGGAAAAAAAAAACAGCAAAGAGGGTAAAATCAGAGAAAACAGTGATAAGTTCTATCATATGTTTAATTCAAGTCCCAGAAAAGGAAGAGAGAATGGAGTGGAAGAACTATTGAAGAAATAATATCTGAGACGTTTCTAACAGTGTTAAAATATTAAGCCAAGACTTAAAACTGCTATGAAACATAAGCAAAAATGAAAACCCCACCTAGTCCATCATTTTAAAATTGCATAAAATCAAAGACAAAAGAAAACTGTAAAAGCAGTCATGAATGAAAGATAGGTTGCTTTTAAAGTGCAACAATTAGACTGATGAGTAACCCTTTTCAGTAGAAAAAAATGCTGAAAGACAATACAATGATATTTTTAATGTGTTGAAAAAATAACTGCCAATCTAGAATTTTATCTCCCAAAAAAATATCATTTAGAAATGAAGGTAAAATAAAGACATTTTTGGACAAACAAAAGGAAATCTATCATCAGCAATCTTATACTAAATAAAAAGGTAAAGGCATTCTTCAGGCAGAAGAAAAATGAGCTCACATGAGAAAAATGAGGATGTAGGAAGGATTAAATAATAAAAAAAAGAAATATACAATTAAACCTAAATGACTATTGATTTTATAAAGCAATGATAATATTGCCTTCTGGGGTTTAAAATTAAAATAGAAGTAAAATAAATAAAAACCTGGTATATATATTAGGAGAGGAATAAACAAAATTATAATTCTCTGATGTCTTTTTCTTTTTCAGAAAAAGCTTCCAATTGACATTAGACTTTGATAAGTTAAAGATGTAAATTTAGTTTTTAGTTTAACCACTAAGAGAATAGAAAAATAAATGTCTAATTAGCCAACAAATACATAACCATACCCTAAAAAGAAAGTTAAAAAAGTCAAACCATGAGAGAAATGCAAGAGAGAAAATAAAACATAGAATAAGAGAGACAAAACATAAACACATAGTAAAGTGGTGGATTTAAACACACATATATCAATAATTGCATTACATGTAAATGGACTAAATATTCCAAATGAAAGACAAAGATTGTCAGACAGGGTTAAAAAACTCAATTGCATTTGTTTTTTGAGATGTACAACTAAAACATAATGATATCAAAAAGTTAAAAGGATGGAAATATATATTATATTAAGATTAGAAAAGGTAGGCTTAAAGGCAAAATATTATTAGAGATGGTAAGAATTTCTT
Organism: Rhinopithecus roxellana; assembly: GCF_007565055.1. Taxonomy (NCBI): domain Eukaryota; kingdom Metazoa; phylum Chordata; class Mammalia; order Primates; family Cercopithecidae; genus Rhinopithecus; species Rhinopithecus roxellana. Next base: position 18,607,997 of record NC_044569.1, read on the forward strand.
AGTGATAAAAATTCAACTTACTAGGAAAAAAAAATAATGATTCTACCTTTAAATACAGCTAAAATATGACCTTAAACTAGAGTAAAAATGGACAAATCTAAAAGGAGAAATGGGCATACCCTCATAATATGTATTTTAGCTTACCTCTCTCATTAACTGAGAGAACAAACAGAAAAGAAAATGAGTGAGGATATTAAAGATTTTTTAAAAATATTAATGTTTACATAAAAATATATAAATGTGTGTGTGTGTGTGTGTGTGTGTGTGTGTGTATGTGTATGGCACACTGCAGCTAACTATAGAATGTACATTCTTTTCAAGGACACAAAAGCATTGATAAAATTTGACTACATTTTGAGTCATCAAGCAAGTCACAACATTTCAAAGCACTGAAATCATATAGACTATGTTCTCTGATAAAAACACAAATGATCCAGATAAATAAAATGATAACTAGGAAAATCCTTGTTTGTTTGGACATTAAGAAATATGCTTTTAAACCAAATACCACATATTCTCACTTATAAGTGGGAGCGAAATGATGAGAACATGTGGACACATAGAGGGGAACAACACACACTGGGGCCTATTGCAGGGTGGGGAGTTAGAGGAGGGAGAGGATCAGGAAAAATAACTAATGAGTAAGTACTAGGTTTAATACCTGGGTGATGAAATAATCTGTAGAACAAACCCCCATGACACAAGTCTACCTATGTAACAAACCTGCAAGTGTGTCTCTAAACTTAAAGGTTAAAAGAAGAAAGAAAGAAATGTACTTCTATTTAACCCACTCTTCAAGGAAGAAGTCACAAAGCACAATAGCAAATATTTGAAACTGGAGTATAATAAATATAAAATACATCAACAGTTGTAGAGTATGACAAAATAAGTATTTACTGGGGAAATCTTATGCCCATGAATGTGCATATTAGAAAAAAAGAAAGGCTGAAAATAATATAAGCATCCATTTTAAAAGTTAGAAACACAATTTCAAGATGAACACAAAGAATGTAAAAGGAATAAAATAATAAAGATAAAACAGAAAACATAAAACTAAAAATAACACACAAAATAGAGGATCATTGGAAATTAAATCAGTCTTTAAAAACGTTATAACTGATAAAATCCTGATGGGATTAATCATGAAAAAAGAGAAAGATCACAAATAACAAAAAAGGGACTATTATCATGGATCTAATTAACATAAAAAAGAAAAAAGGGAGTATATTATAAATTTGAAAGTTTATTTGAAATGACAAATATTTAGAAAAAGGCATCTACTAAATATAAAAGGAAATCGAAAATTTGAATTGCTAATAAATACATTAGTTAATAAATAAATTTAATTTGTAATTTCCCCAAAAGGAAAACTCCTAAAGCATTATTTCACTAGCAAATGTTACCAAATATGTATAATAAGAAAGAAATAGTAGTGATTTTATTTTTTTAAATTAATTAATTAATTTTTTTTTAGTTACATATCCATTTTATTAATTATTTTTTTAAATTATTTTTTCTTTTGAGACAGAGTCTCACTCTGTTATCCAGGCTGGAGTGCAGTGGCATGATCTCGGCTCACTGCTGGGATTACACGCGTGAGCCACCGCACTTGGCACATGTCCATTTTTTTTTTTTCACTTTTTGGGACTGTGCCATCTTTCTTTATTGATTTTTTTATTATTATTATACTTTAAGTTCTAGGGTACATGTGCATAACGTGCAGGTTTGTTACATATGTATACTTGTGCCATGTTGGTGTGCTGCACCCATCAACTCGTCAGCACCCATCAACTCGTCATTTACATCAGGTATAACTCCCAATGCAATCCCTCCCCCCTCCCCCCTCCCCATGATAGGCCCCGGTGTGTGATGTTCCCCTTCCCGAGTCCAAGTGATCTCCTTGTTCAGTTCCCACCTATGAGTGAGAACATGCGGTATTTGGTTTTCTGTTCTTGCGATAGTTTGCTGAGAATGATGGTCTCCAGCTGCATCCATGTCCCTACAAAGGACACAAAATCATCCTTTTTTATGGCTGCATAGTATTCCATGGTGTATATGTGCCACATTTTCTTAATCCAGTCTGTCACTGATGGACATTTGGGTTGATTCCAAGTCTTTGCTATTGTGAATAGTGCTGCAATAAACATACGTGTGCATGTGTCTTTATAGCAGCATGATTTATAATCCTTTGGGTATATACCCAGTAATGGGATGGCTGGGTCATATGGTACTTCTAGTTCTAGCTCCTTGAGGAATCGCCATACTGTTTTCCATAATGGTTGAACTAGTTCACAATCCCACCAACAGTGTAAAAGTGTTCCTATTTCTCCACATCCTCTCCGGCACCTATTTTTTCCTGACTTTTTAATGATTGCTATTCTCACTGGTGTGAGATGGTATCTCATTGTGGTTTTGATTTGCATTTCTCTGATGACCAGTGATGATGAGCATTTTTTCATGTGTCTGTTGGCTGTATGAATGTCTTCTTTTGAGATAAAATTGTAAGTATTTATATATTGATTATATTATTTTGTATGTAAAAATATCTCAAATCTACAGATAAATTACTAGCATTTACAAGTGAGTTTAGCGCTTTTTTAAATAAATGGTATCCAAAAACCAATTGATTTTTAAATACCAGGTATAAATAATTACAAAATAAAATTTAAAATATAGCAGTTATTGTAGTATCAAAATATAAAATAAAATCCTAAGAATAAATCTACAAACAGATATGTAAGATGTAAATTCTGCTAAGAATAGACAAGACACCCTTGAAGAAGATTTTTTCCATTGAATATTAAGATTTATTTTAAGGCTATAAAAATTAAGATAGTGTAGTATTATAGTAATAATAGGCTAATAGATGCAGACCCATGCATGTATTATTTGATTTATGACAAGTACAGCACCTATTGCAGTGGGCAAAGGGTGGTGTTTCGAATAAGTGCTTTGTGAACAAAATAGATCTCCATATAATTAAAAAAATTTTCACCCTTACTTAACACTATTCCAAAAAACCATATAGATTATGTATATAATTGTAAAATATAAATTTATAACTTATAAATTGTAAAAATTGTGTATAAAATTAATATATTAAATACTAATAGTATATAATTGTAAAAGGCAAAACAGTAAATCTTATGAAAGACAAGATAGAGAGTATATTCATAATTGCAGAGGAAGGGAAGATTTTCAAACAGGAAACAACAGCAATCATAAAGAAAAATGTTGTCAATTTATCTGTATTCAACTGTAGAATTTTTATCATCAAAATAAATCCTCAGAGTGAAGATGCAACCCTGGGAGGGACACGTATATATAATACATATAAGTAACAAAAAAACTTGTTTCCTGAATAAAGTACTCCTATTGATCAGTAAAAGAAGATAGTGCAATAGAAAAATGGGCAAGAGACTTAAACAGGATTCCACACAAAAACAATGTGTTCACATGGCAATGTGTCTACCTTCATTAATAATCAGAAATAATGAGAAATATGAACATTAAAACCACAGTGAGATAACCCTACATAACAATAGGATAGGTAATTTTAAAACCCTGTTAATGACAAGTTTTCATAAGGCTGCAGAGCAATCAGAGTTTTTGTACACCACTGGTGAGAGTATAAACTGACACAACAATGTTGGAAAATTACACTTCCTAAAGCTGAAGATATACATGCCCTATGACTTACCAATTTTACTCCTAAGTATACAGTCAGCACAAATTCATGCTCACATATGCCAAGAGATGATTTGCAATAGCACAAGCTGGTAACAACTCGAATATCCATTATTGATGGAATGGATATATTAAATGTGGTCTCTTCAGATACAAACATACTATATAGCGATGCAAATGAGCAAATTACTGCAACATGCAAAACATAGATGAATTTTACAAACCAAACGTTAAGCCAGTGAATCCAAACACAGAAGAATACCTGTGTGACTCCTTGAATATAAGGAACAGGCAAAATTATAATGTTTAGGAATACAAATTAGTTGATAAGATTTATAAAGAAAACCAAACCAAACAGGAATGCTTAGACATGTTTTTACATTGACCTGGGTAGTAGTTACAAGAGTGCTCATTTTGTACCTACTTATTAAAGTGGACATTTATATTTTAGGTTATTTTCTGTACATGTGATATAATTTTGCAATACAAAAGAGGTGGGTCAGAGTTGAGAGATAAACAACACTTGTCTTCTGTCTCCTTTTTCTCTTCTTCCCTCTTGTCCCCATCTCCTCTTCCCTTTTTTTTCCCCCTGACCATCTAGGTCTACACATTTTAGAACTATTTTATGTAAAAGCAAAATAAATACCCCCCCCCCCATTTTTTTCCTTTTTTTACTATTTTCTTCTCCAAAGCAAAGTATTTTGGAAGACGTGTTAAAAAGAAAGAACAGACTGAAATCATTAGTCACCTCAGGTTTTGTCTGCAGTTATGTTACCCATTTCATTAGTGTCTGCAACTGTGGGGGCAGGAGGAGGAATACTCTGGGGATTTGGAGCTCTGATGGCAGTAAATAAACTCTGGTTGAGATTTTTTAAGTTCCCCTTATTCACAGTGATATAACTAATTTGAATTCTTCTTGTATTAAGGAATATTACCTACCTGCTTGTAGACATAGACAGATCTGGTGGATGTTGCCTGGCACCTCTGCAAGGATAAATTCATTGACAGTCTTTTCCTTGCCTACTCTCTGAGCCCAGGGAGAGGTGAAGTAGGGAATTTCCTCTGTGATAGGAAAAAGAGAAGAAAGCAGGGAAGGTGGAGAATTGTCAGAACTGGTTTGTTGCATGTCTGACTTAGTGGAGAGAAGAATTTAGGTGGAAATGTCCTGGATTAGTCTAAGGAAGGTTCTACAAAGCTGCAGGGTGTCTGTGATCCAAAGTCCATCAACAAGAGAGTCCTTTGTTTCCCAGGAGCAGGTCTTCCTTAGAATCCCTGCCACATTTAGTCACGTGAAGAGCAGCCTTGGGGAGCTATCAACTCCGTGTGAATGCTGAGATGAATTTCAAGTCTTAGGAGTTGGGGCACTTGTTCTTCAAGTCACCTGCTTGGGTCCCTTCCAAGTGTACTTTGCTTTTTTTCCCTGTTTTAAAGCCTTTTAAAATAAACGTCCACTCCTGCTCTGAAACATGCCTTGGTCTCTGTTTTCTGCCTTATGCCCCTCAGTAAAATAAAAACATTAATTAATAAAATAAATAAATAAATAAATAAAACATTAGGAGTTGGAGCCCTTAGTCATTTATGCTCCCTGTGAGTCTCTTTTCTTGGTGTGGAAATATTTTTTTTCCTTCCTTCTTTTATTTTCTTTCTTTTCTTTTCTTTTTTTTCATTTCTTTTCTTTTCTCTCTTTTCTTTTCTTTCTCTCTTTCTCTTTTTTTTTTTTTTTTTTTTTTTTTCAGGGTCTCACACTGTCTCCCCTAGCTGGAGTGCTATGTGATCTAGGCTCACTGAACCCTCTGCCTCCAGGATTCAAGTGATTCTCGTGCCTCAGCCTGCCTAGTAGCTGGATTTACAGGCACCCGCCACCATGCCTGGCAAATTTTTGTATTTTTAGTAGAGACAGGGTTTCACCATGTTGGCCAGGCTGGTCTCAGACTCCTGACCTCCAGTGATCTACCTGCCTTGGCATCCCAAGTGCTGGGATTACAGGTGTGAGACACCGTGCCCAGCCTGGAAGTATTTTTTCATGGCTGTGGTAGCAAGGAAAGAAAGGAGAAGTGGCATTCTCAGGATAGTTCCTAATGCCTCCTCTAGGTAGGAACTTGGAATGTTGACTGACTTCTTCCTGTGCCTTTGAAAAATCACTTAGGGGCAATGATAATAACCCAGTCATTAAAGTTGAAACCCAATGACCTCAGCTGCCCCTATCCTTCCAGCCTCCAGGAGGCTGTCCTGAGGTTCCTGATTTTGGGGCATCCCAAGCCAAGCTGGGAGCCAAGCGCTGGGTGAAGGAGAAGAGGCTCTCAAAGGCATCGTGGGGGGCCTGCTCTGAGTACTATTTCTTTCTGACATGTGCCTGCGCATGCACCATGGCAAGGTGAGAATAACCTCAGAATCCTGCCATGGGGATTCTGACTACACCAGGCTCTGTTCTGGAAGAGGAGGAAGAGCAAGTTCAGGTTCTGAATGTTAGTTCTGGTATCTTTTTCTTAGCTCCCTAAAATAGCCCCAATGGACACGACTGATTCTCCATTTGGATTTCAAGTACTTCCCTATACCGGTTTCCCTTTGTCTTCAATGGGTCAACTTCTGATCCTTGAGAGTAGGGACCATGCATTTATCTTCTCATTTCTCCCCACAGGGCTGCCCCCAGAGCCTTCCCCTTCTCCTTCTCTCAACTCAGTCCTCCCTACCTCCAGGGATTACTCAAATACTTTCCCAGGAAGCATCTGTGGGCTAGTTCAACACAAGCTCATCTTCCCCACTTCTGAAGTATGGCATTGGCAGTGTGAACTGATCACACAGAAGCCTGCATTGTTAACTAATTTGTTCCCTGTGTATCTTGTCCTTTCTTTGCTTGGGAGCTCTCCTAGGAGTTTGCTCTTTCTTTGGTCTCTGCTGGATCATCCAGCGCAAAGTCAGGCACCTTTTATTTATAAGAAACTTCAATGCACAATCAACAGTACCCTAGGTCATCAAGATCAAAACTGATGATCACCTTTGGAGCCTGACTGGGAGAATTACATTGCTTCTGGCAGCAAGAGAAACCTCTGGAAGAGAAGCTAGTTTTAGGGGAAGATGGTAACAGTTTCAACACAAGGAGCTTGAGAAGTATGTAGAACATGCAGACGGAGAGTTCTACACCAAGATGGGAACAGGGCCTGCTGATGCAGGACTCAGCATAGGGTGGAGATTTTCACTCCTATCAACACATATTTACTAGACGTAGCTTTGGACTACTCTCAAAACATTTGGTACCATGTATCAGGCATAAAAACTCTCCTCAGAGAGCAGCTAATCTCTGCAGAAGGTGAGACATAGATGTGCTAAATAATAACCTAAGATTCTTTAAGTAAAAGTACAAGAAAACAGAAGTGATGTGACTCCCAGTGCATAATTAGTTGACATGTGAGAGATATAGTCATTAAGTCCTATTTATTCCAAAGAAGGAGAAAACATTTTAGGCTGGGGAAATCCAAGGTACAAACTTGTCCTGAATCTTTAGGAATGGGAGAAAGGACAAGAAAATTCCAGATGGGTATAATTCATTAGCAAAATGGAGAGGTGAGGGTGTGCAAGTCAACTTTGGATATATTCAGAAATGTCACAGAGATTCCAGTCATCTGCAGTATAAGACCATAGTTATCTACCTATCAAATTTTAACAAACTGTTTAAAAAACTAGTGTGGTGTTAAGGCACAGGTGCCTGGGTTATAAGTCTTTAGTCTGTCTCTACATCTGCTCCACCACTTACTGATGACCTTGAATAAGACACTTAATATTCCCAAGTCTCTATTTCCCGTCTGTATGACCAATACCCTATCTGTGTTAAAGGGCTTTTGTGGAGATCCAGAGAAAACATCTGTGAAAGTCCCCAAAACACGACAGTTAGTGGATGTTGGTTATTATGATTTCCAACCTTCTTTGATACACACAGTGCCTTTTCTGTTCTCTGAAGGCCTAAAGCCCCTATGCTTGTATCATACTTTTTTTTACCTACCTGTACCATCTGTTATTACCTCTTAATTGCTTCATGAGTTTGTAGGAGCTTCTTAATTATGTCATAAACCCACTGTGGGCAAGGGCCTTGTTTTAGACAGTCACTGTTGGTACCTGCTAGGTGCTCAAAAAGTTGTTTCAATGATTGATTTCTACATTCATGAGGACCAAAATAATCCCAAAGAGTTCCCAGAGGAAACAGATCTTGGGATTGACATTGATGGATGGATAAGCAATGACAGGTAATGTTCAAAGGACAGAAAGCCTGGTGAGGGCAATGATGTGAGATTGTGGCAGTTTTTTATTTTTACTTTTTACTTTTCTGAATGCCTAATTCCCCCAGAACATTCTACCAGGTTTTGAAGTCATTTATCACCCTGATACTTTGTGAGAAATTCAAATGAAACAAAAACTAAAGGAGAAAATATCCATCCAACAGCTGGACAGCTCAGTTATTTTTAGGGATAGGAAGAGAAGTCAGTGTTTGGGACTCAGCAAAACATCCCACTCTGTTTGGAGTTGACCAGCCCTAGGAAATGCATGGGTCTAAGCATTTTCTCAGCTGCAACTCTCTAGCACATGTGTATTTGAAGGGAAACTTAATCCATCTTTTTCTGATTCACTTATATTGAAGTCATCAAAAAAGCTGTTGACATGTCCTTTGCATGGCCCTATTCTCTGTGAGTTTTCAGGAAATACCAATATAATCTTGAGATCTTTTTGGTATCCCAGGGTTCTTGGGTTTTGTCTTCACTGGGAACACAGGGAGAGTGGAGAATGCTTTGAACTAAAGTCATTCCAAACTTGCAAAGCTATGCTCTTCCCTCCAGGAGTCTCAGTGGCTCCTAGAGTCTGACAATCTTGGAAAAAGAACAAAGTTAAAAGCATGTTCGAGATCTTAGATCTCCTTTCCTTGCTCCTAGCAGAGCCTGAGGGATGGCCCAGGAGAGGGAGAAAGTGTTTCAGAGGCAATTTGGCCAGGACACTAAGTTCAGGACAAAGAGAGTTTCGATTCCAGACAGTGTGACCTTGAGCAAAAGCAGTTCTGTTTTTTTTATTCTTCAATTCCCCAAAATGTGGTAGGAGAATGATATTGCAATTCTTGATCCATCTCCTAGATATGGCTTGTGTGGTTAATGTGTGGTTTGTGACTTTAAGAAACAAAAATATCACAGTAAGAAATTGTTTTCCAGATACACAGATGGCAGTCCTGATCCTTTTGGTGATGTGTCTTCTGGGTATCCCATCTCTAGCACTGGGTGTGGACAATACTGAATTGAGCCTACTTTTTAGGCTTAGTGAGAGGTCCAGCTTGGGTGTGTAGCCCAAGTCCTGAGTGATGCTAACTGATCCATAAAGTGAATGGGTGTTTCATAGCTGAGTCCCCCAGCCTCTCAGGTCAGGATGCACATTTGGGCAGGCATAGAAGGAGATTTGTGTCCTTGCCTGCATAGACATAGCTAACACCTCAATAGAGGAGAGAAATGTGTACACTTTCCATAAAATCAAAAGCTGAAAAGGAACTTGGGAACTCATCATCTCATTTTTATTTTAAATATGGGGAAAATTAGACTGCAAGAGGTAAGATAATGTGCTTATCACTTACTGAATATGATTTTGTGCAAGTCCTATGCCTAAGTGTGATCATATTTAGCAGCACTGGATGGATGATATTATTACCCTCATTTTGCAGATGAAGCAACTGGGGTGCAAAAGAGGGTGATAGCTGGCCCAAAGTAACTCAATGAGCATGTTGTGAACTAGAATTTGAATTCAGCTCTGCCACACTTCAAAGATAAACTGACATACAGAGCTAGCTAGTGAGGGATTAGAACACACAGAGTCCTGGATGTCCCAGCCAGGGAATGTTTCAAGATGTAGACATTGGGTTGTACCTGCAGCATGCATACCCTTTTGTCTACAGCACCTGCCACTGTCTGGTAGATCCACCAACGAGTTAGCTGCCTGGGGAAGAAACCTCCACTGCAGAGGTAGAGAGGGTGATGAGAGGCTATGAGAGGTGGAGGTGGAGCTGAATCTCTCAGCTTAGGGCAATGTGCAGGGGTAGCCCCTGTGGGTAGTCTTCCAAGACTCCAACATGCCCACCATGGGAGAGCGAGTAAACTGAGGTTTAGAAGCCAGCAGACAATAATGGTCAGTGAATTCAAGGAAGAACCACCCCAGCACCATATCTGTAAAAGATATTTGTCACTTTCTCTCTTGGTATCTATCCTTTTTTGTCATAACATACTAAAGAGTTGGGGAGTAGGAGGTATCCTAAGAGTAACAGAGTTCCCTCTCTCATCTCTTTGTCCTTTGAGCCATGGGCTGGCCAATGCTGGGGAGAGGAGGAAATGATACTTATATTGGATATACCGTGGAGTTCTAAGTAAGCCTCCATTCATTTGTACTTTCTAATATTTGGAAGTGATTAGACAGCAATGAGATGTGCTTAGGTCATCATTAAGGATGGAAAAGGGAATTTAACAGGGCTTGTTTGAAAACGAATTGGAGAAAAAGCAAATCATTTCATGTCTGTGCCCTGTGGAGTTCTGGATGCTTAATGGACTGATTATCTTTCTCTTTTTCAATCCATCTGTCATATGGAGGGAATATAAAAATGGAACGTGTCCTTAGATAAGATTCTTCTCTTCCTTCTCTCCTCTTGGGCACATTTTGCTTGTGTCTGCACTCTCTTGTTTTGGCCAGAAGAAAAAGACCAAGACACTAAGGCATTGCCACATTGGCTCTTCTTTCCAGGTGAACTACTCAAAACCAGAATGGCTGGACATGGAGGAAGTGGAAGAGAGAGAGAGGAAGAGAGGGAGGGAGATTGTCCTCACAAATGTCAGGGAGACAAAGGGACAAGATAGAGTATGAGGGACAGAGGGAGCAGGAAGTGTAGCAAAGGGAAGAGAAGGTGGGGAGCGCGGGGGAAGCGCCTGGAGAGGAGAAGGCAATGGGGGAGGGAGGGAGGAGGGCAGAGTGAAAAGAGTGAAAGGGTGAGAAGGGGGTTTTGGGGTCAGAGCCAGAGCAGCTTCCTGCCAGGCCTGCTACCCAGCAAGCTGCTGGAACATCTGCATCCTGGTGGGGGTGTTTCCAAATGGAGCTGCCTCTTCCTCTGACTTCTTCCCTAGGCATCCATGTGCCTGCCCAGTTAGGCCTTTCCCAAAGTGCTTGCTTTCCCCTTACTAATCAGCCACTTGTGCCCAAACAGCTAACTCAGCTCCGGACGTGGTCAATCCCGGGTTCAGCCAGGAGAAGAAGCGTTGCTATTGGGTATCACAACTCCAGGCTCAGGAGGAGCGGACAGCTGTACTAATGCTCCCCTGACCTCTTCTTGAGTAACTCTGGGGTTATTAAATGAACACAGAAATAGGAGTTAGGGTCAGGGGGACGGAGTCCTGTGTGGTCTTGGCAAGTTGTGAGTGTTCTCTGAGTGCCAATCCCATCATCTGTAGGATAAGACACTGAAGACCCTTTTTAATGATTTTGGGAGAGATGATAGGTCATGCAATCTTATTGTAGTATTCTTGGTTGTCTGATTTCTGAGCTTGGATAGAGAAAGTTTAGATGGAAGTTGGAAGCTGTTATTCCCTCCTCACTGACTTTCCTCTTTCTGCAGCATCTCAGATTTGTGGTAGGGTCTGACTGGAGGGGTCCCTGATATGATGTCTGTCCTGGAGAGGGGCTACCAGATGGTTTCAGGTGTCAGAGCCTAACTCCAGCCCTGAACAAGAGGGAAAAAGTCCTCTAGCCTTCCCTGGCCACTGTGGTGTCCTCTTAGTTTCTTCTGGGGTCCCATCCCCAGGTGTCACCCTCAGGCAACTGTACCACTGCCTCTCAGCTGACAGATAATTCATCACTGTGAAGCTGCCCCATGACCTGGAAGATTCTAACTGCTATCAGATGAAAAGAGGTTCTTGTGCAGAAAACAGATCTTGTGCAAATGTCACTTGGAAGGTCACTGTCCTTTCCCCAGATGTCCCATCTCCTGGTTCTTCCTTTCCTTCCCTTACCACCTTCTTTTCCCTGACTCCCATGGTGCCCAAGGACGATAGCCTTGGGGACAGAATCCTGGGCAGCTGGGTGGGACTGGGCCACCTCTCATGGCCTCACTTCTGTGGGGATGGAAGGGGGACCCACTTCGCCCCTGCTGAGAACAGGAGGCAGAAATGAAGGCTTGGCTGGTGGGAGATGCCTGGTAGGACACAGACAGTTCTTAGCTCCTGTTGTTGGATGTGGCCTAGGGCAGCTCCTGTCATTCATCTTCTGGGGCTAGCCACAGTGCTAGTGAAGCTGTCCTCTTGTAAAATTACCCCCCTGCCCAGGCTCTCCACTCCCACCAACTCTGCTAAGATTCTCCCCAAGGGGCCAGTGATTGGGTACGAACACTGTGCTCCTCCCTTGCAGCCTTGCAGGTTTATGGGGATCTAAACTAAAGAGATGAAAGTCCCTTTCTGGAATTTTGGGCCTCCATCTGTGGTGGCACCGGCTTAAGTTCATATGACCTTTGAAATCAACCATTTTTAGGCCCTGACTTAGCCTCCTAAAAGCTCCCCGCTGACTCATGGAGTTAATGTGTCCTCAGGTGAGCATGGGAGACCTGGGAAGGTATGTCTAGCACTGAGGAAGCTCTAACAGGAGGTCCTGGAGTGGGGGTCATTGTGTGAGATTTACTACCCCCAGGGGCAGCACAGGTTGAAATGTACTAGATGCCACAGATGTATATATGAGTCCATGGACTATAAATCCCAACTACCAAAGTGGACCTTCAAGGCAGGAATTAGATTACCATTTGTTGAACACCTACTATATGCCATTTGATATTCATCTACCCCTCACAAAAATCATAATAGGTAAACATCATTGCTCCTCCTTACAGATAGGACACGGGCTCAGAAAGATTGTGAAATTAGCCTAAGATCACACATAGCACAACTGGCAGAGCTGAGACTTTAACCTGGTTAAGGGGGATCAGGCATGCTTGGCTCTTGACTGCTCCGGGGAGTGGGATGAGGGGGACACCCAGGCACTGACCATCCTCTGCTTCCAGTGGGCTCCCCTCTTCCTACCAAGTCCAGTTCTTAGGACTCTTCAGAGCTAGCCCTCGGCTCAGTCTTCTAGGAAGGTCACACACACCTCCTTCTTGCACCCTCTCTTCTCCACTGGTCATCTGGAGTTACTACAGGTGCGCAGGAAGAATTGAGTAAGTTAATTCTCCACGTGGGACTCTTTCCTCTGCCTGGACTAAGGCTCCTGGCTGGCCTAGATGGGGACTTTTCTGCTCTCCCTCCCTGACACTGTTGCCACGGTCCTTGAGGAGGGAGTAACTGAGTAACCAGTGTAGCTAAGCCACAGGGACTTTTTCTGGGCTCCCATTTGCCTGGCTCTGAGATAAACCAGCTTTGTCTGGAGGCACAGACTGAGCTTTTGCTTGGAGGGCTTAGCTGGATCCTTACTGAGGACAACAGAGAGCAGAGGAATGGCCGTTCACCCACATGGTCCTCACATGCCACAGACAGGTGCAAGTTGCTGCTCTTAGCGCAAGAACTCTTTCTCCCACCTGGGCCCCAGGGAACTTGCCAGCCGTTTCTTCCTGTACCTGGACCTATATATACTGAGGACATGGCACGGGTGGGTAAATGGGGTCACATTCACTATGACCACTTGCCAATGCACACAAACAACTCTGCTAAGACACTTAGCTTCTCAGGTGGTGTTTCGCAGGCGCTTTCCTATAAGCTGTGAGAAGTTAAGGGTGTCAGAGGATGCTTCAGTACCCTCTGTGTGACATGCTATTGGTGAGATCACAAGTAGGAGCATCTGGCAGCATTTTTGGTGAAGTGGCTTTTTCTTGATTTTCCTTACAGCCTGCTTTCCCCCCTTCGACCTGAGACATGGCTGGAATGAGAGGCATGCATGAGGGACAAGTGTCATGCTGCCCTCAGAATGACCCTCCTTCACTGACCAGTCTTGCTCTGTCCTGGATCAAGCTTGGTTTCCTGACTTCTGCTTATTTTAAGAGGATTCTCTTAAATAGGCACCCAATGGAATTACCCCATCTTGTTGACAGACCTGTCTTGATCCCAGCAAGCTAAGATGGAAAGCCTGCTTCTCTAAGCCCATTGCCTCTTTATCAAGCCCTCTGATGAGATCAGGTGCATTCAGGGTGGTACGGGTGTGGACTATTAGGTCCTCTGGGTTCCTTCTGCCTCTGGGCCTTCATTGTGTCTTTTCTTTTGCCTGAAGCAGGTAGAAATGCATGCCTGAGTTGTGATGTCTGGGGGCACTTTTCCTCCACTCCAACCACCTAAATTCTACATCTTCAAGGTCTAGTGGAATCCTCACGGCTTCAAGAAGCTTCCCTTGATTATTTAGTTCTGCACTGTAGTTTCCTCTGTTCAACTCTTACTGCCCTTGGTCCAAACCACTCTTACCATCGTGTGATTACTTTATCCTCACATTGTTCTTTCTTTGTTCACAGTGGATGCCCTTGAGTAAGTAATTCACTTCTCTTGCTTCTCTCAAAGAACTCACTGCTTGGCCAGTGCTCAGTGAATGTTTGAGGCCTGATTAAGAGCCAGGATTTGGCTGATGTGTTGCTGGGAGGTCCAGGTGGCCCAGCTCCCACCAATGATTAGCTCCTTTCTTTGTGCTGTCCTAAAATCCTGGCTTGGTTAATTAAGATGCAATAAGAAGTCTGGGACACTGGCATCTTCTGTTTGCAAGCCACACTTCATTTGGTCCTGCCCTTGCTCCCTCAGCCCTGCAAGCACAAGTGTCTGTCCGTCCCTTCCCAGTCTTCCTCTCCACCTCTACGAGGGAAAATTTAGATGTATGGATTTTGGCAAAGGCTTAAAACTGGCAAGAAATAACAAAAAATTCAGCATACCCTTCTGCATATTTTATAACTCAGTATAATAAAGAAATAATCCAAGATGGCACCTGCTAAGACAACTTAGTTTATTGAAATATGACTGTAATATAGAAAAGATGGCTAATACACTAGGCTGTGTGTTATTAATGCCCTATACTTCAGCTGGTGTGTTTAAAATAAGTCTCTCATGTATTTTATTTTATTTTATTAGGAGCCATATCATTAGCTTTTAAAGACATTGTGAGTGAGAGAGAGAAGAAAAGAGATTTGGACTATTAAAAAACAAAACAAAATAAAACAAAAAAAACCCTGAGCAACTCAACCTGCTTTTCTCTACAAATGAAACAAACCAAATATATATATATATATATATATATATATATATATTTATAAACTTTTTTTTCTGGCTGGGATATTAGGACAATATATTAAATTCCCCCAAAAGGAGGCCCTAGAACTATTTACATAATAATGTCTCCACTGTGGTTGTGACAGATGGGCTTCACCGACGCAGACATACTGTTAGGGGCTTAGCAATAGATTAAAAAAACCACCACAATACTGTGTAACATAATAAAAGTGTATTGTAATGTACATCATAACTTGTGGCCAAGGTTAAATTTGCAGTCGGAGTATGAAAGTCGTATTCCATTATACAAAATAGATGTTACACGGAAAAGCATTAAAGATGAGTTGACTCAACCATTTATTTTTAGTTTATATTTTATTCTATTTTCCTTGGCCTTATCTATGCAATATATTTTTAATCACATGGAATGACATTGTTATGTGTCCCTTACCCCCCACCTTGGACTGAGGGGCAGCCTGAGATCTTCAGACTCTCCTGGCTTTGTGGCTTCCTGTTTCAGGGGCCTTGCAGGCTTTCCTCTATTGGAAAATGGCTGATTGTGTGTTTCTGTCTTTGCTTCATTCAGAGCTTCTTGGCACAGCTGAGGCCAGCAGTGGCCTCTGAGGGTGGCCTCCTTTGGTTTCTGTGGAATGTTTGGAAACAAACTGTAGTTCTAGGGGCTTTCCCCATCCCATCAAGGGGTGACAAGAACATGAGATGTAAGTAGTCCCATTGAAGGTGGTCTGTGAAGAAAAGGTGACTGGGTCCTTCTTGTCCAGGGCTTGACCACTGACTTCAGCTCCATGGTTCTGGTTCCCTGAACTGACGCTGAGTCTAGGAGCATGCTCTTCAGAGGGGAAGTAGCATTCACTTTAGGCCAGCATGCTGATAATAATGTCAGATCCTTAAAGTGAAGATAAAGTTTGGAGGCATACTTAAGACCCTAGACAGAAGTTGCCTTTTATAAATAGATTCTCTTTCCAGTGCCAGCTTAGGAAGTTTGGATTATACTATTTGAGGGAGGTGGCTTTTCCCTGCAAGGACTCAATCAATGCAGGCCCCAGATTCCACTCCAATTAAATGATATTAACCTTGATTTAAACAGCCTTTAATTCTCATATCTTTTGTTTTGGTCAAAGTCAGCAATCTCTCAGAAGATTCCATAGAGAGCATAGCCTCTCAGTGTTCCATGGCAGATTTAGGAGTTTTAGGCATGACTTTAACTAGAGGCCCTCCCTCAGGAGCCAGGAACACGGAAGCATTAGAGAGACTCCCAGCCCAGGTTGGGAGCCTGGCTCAGGGAATTCAGTCTGCGCTCAGCTGGGGACGCTGGGTGTTTCTGTGGTGGGGCAGACCATCAACCCTGTGGGGCCCAAGAAGCTGACAGCTGGTGGCTCCTTTTGGGAGTAATCAAGCACCATCTTCTAGAAGAACTCTGTCCTGAATTCTTATTGCTGCAGATAATGGAACCTCAAGCATAATCTGAGCATACCTTCAAATAACCTGCACGTGAAGTTATTTGAAGTACTAGAAAATCTCTATTGTCCAAACTAAGACTCCAAAAGAAATGTAATGTGAGCTACATACATAATTTAAATGTACTAGTAGCCACATTAAAAAAGTAAAAAGCAGCAGGTGAAATTAATTTTATTAATATACTTTTAATTTAATAGATGTAAAATCGCCAAATTTTAACAAAATGTTATAAAAATTATTGAGATATTTTACATCTTTTTCTTCATGCTAGATCTTTGAAATCCCATGTTTATTTATACTTAAAGTATATTGTAATTTGGATGAGCTTTGTTTCAAATGCTCAGTGGTCGCAAGTGACCAGTGGCCACCATACTGAAAAACACAATTCTCCTCAGATGTTCTGCTATTGTGGTGGACGAGGAGTAGAAAAAGGGATTGTTACCCATTCTAAGTCAACTTTTAAGTGTTTCTGTTTTAATCCTTCATCAACCTTTAGCAACAGTGATTGAATTTCCAAACCTCTTTCCAATCTGGCTGGGGTAGATACAAGCCAAGGATTTAGCATTGCGGATGGGGTTTCAGATACTCAGGACAGTTAGGAGGCAGCTGGAAAGAGGCATTACCTAGACGGCCCTGAGCTATGAGGAGAACAAACAGCTGAGATGAGGAAGTAAGTGGTATCTAGGAAATGCCTGGCCATCTCACTACTGCTGTAGTGAGAAGAGTAGCATTGGGATTGGCTGGCTGGATTTGCTAGCCTGGCTACATGGCTTTAGAATAAATCACGGATCTCTCTGAACCTCACCTTTCTTATCTGTAACATGGGGATAATAAGCTCTTTCTTGCTTTCCTCAAAAGAGTATTGTGAAGCTCGAGTTATGTAATTCATGAGAAGTGGCTTCTTGTAAACACTATAGCACTGCTACAGAGTTAATTCAAGAGAAGCAGGTTTTATTAAAAGCTCGGCCTAAGTCAGGGAGTGTGGCGGGGGAGTAGGTGCCTCAATTGGAAAGGCAAAACTCAGATGGAAAACAATTAGAGACAGAATAGAATTCTGGAGGAGTGGTTCACACAGACAGTCCAGGAGCAGACAGTGGAGAGAGTGTGCAGTGTGAGCCTAGCAGGATGCAGAGGTTTGGAGAGACAGAGAAGGACAGGGGAGAACATTCCCGGTGGAGGGCATGGCACAGACAGAGGCCAAGAGTGGACATGAAAAATCATACACTGGGGGTATTAAGAAATTTCCTGTGTAGGGCAGAAATAAAGGGCAGGGAGGGGTGGCCCATGGGGTTCCTCCCTTTGGCAGAATCTTTCCTTAGGAATTAACCATCGGACAGAGGCCCAACTTCTGATGCCCTTGTTTTCTGCCTTGCCTTGAAAGTAGGTCACCCATGGATAGATGAGACCATCCCACTTGAGGTAAATATGAAATCTAACCACAGTCATGGTATGGGTAGCTCTGATAATCACCAGGACGACTCTGGGCAGCTCAGAAAAGCTCTTATCGCAGACCATCTCTCTGCTCAAAGACTTGTCCCAGGAATACAGCTGGACAGAGGCACCGAAAGAAACAAAACTGTTGGACATTTCTAAAGGTCCTAGAAACTTCTGGCTTTCAAGCCAGTTCTTGTTTTAATATCAGGGTGTTTTCCATCATGAATCCAATCCACACAGTATGACACATCCACACAATTCAGACGCTACCTGCCTGCACTGTAGGTGTCCCTTCATTCCCTTAACAAGCACACAGACGTCCACCCCACACATCATGCATGCAGGCATACATGAACACTCAAAAATCACACATGCCTTGGCAACATAGAGGACAGAACTGCTGCAACTTGAGAGCAGTGAATTAATGAAGACTCAAGGCTAAGATGCTGTATGACACTGTTCATCAAACACCCACACAGATAGTTGTAGAAATGACACTGGGGCATTCGTGTTCCCTCTTCTTTCCTCTCCTGTTAATTCTCCATCAGCTCTAATTATCCTTCAAGATGTGGGGGTCCTTGCTTGCTTGTATCTTTTCTTTCTATTCTTAGGTATGCTTGTTTTCCAGGGTTCGTCTGGGTCCAGAAATGTGGAATTTAGAAAAGATCATATTACCTTTTGCAAACTGTTTTCATCAGTTTGAGCAAGGAAGAGGAGCTTCAAAAAGTTCCCTCTGCCTCATGAGACCTCTGTCTTGACCAGGCCATCTCCATTTCCTCTGAACGATTCCTGCCCTGACAAAAGGAATTGTTCTGTTTGCATTTGAATATTCTCCAGTGTTCTCTTATTGGGCAGAAAACTCAGGCTGTTTCTGGCTGTATCCTCTCTTCCATGTGATCTCTTCATCTAGTACGGTGCTAGGCCCAACTCAGTAAGTACAGGATAGATGGATGGATAAACACAACATTGTTAGTTTGTACATTAATTCCATTTGCCAGTGAAATTTCAAGCCCTGGTTTTGTCCAGAGGCCTGACCCCTAACCTGGAAAATGGCAAACCCAAATCCAGAGAAATTCTTAGCCCCAGCCCTGACTCCTGCAGCCATGATGACAGGGAGATGCACCAGAAACACCACCATAGATTCACCAAAAGGACCCGTGAAAAGCAACTGGATGCAAGAATAGTCCCAGTGATGCTGCAAAAATAAAGACAAGAGAACAACTGATTAATTCAGGAGCAGAACATTGTGCCATGGCCTATTGCTCTCTGACTCTCCTGGCAGCTGGGGTTCTGCCTTGCCCACAGAGTGTTCCCTAAGAGCAAGGACTGAAGTCATTTTTGGGTTCCAGGACTAAATTTCACCTCCAAAATTTAGAGTCTGGTTAATTTGCACCAAAGTGGGAGGGCTACACAGACCCCAGGGGTCCCAGTGACTATGACATTATGACTCCACTCTTCAGTAGGGGAAACTAGCATGCACTGTGTGCTGTCTACCTGTCAAATATTGTGCCAGATATTCTCAATTGCAGGATTTTGCTTAACGGGTTTCACAACAACCCATGACTTGGGACTATTTTGGACAGAACTGAGAGGCTCCCTAAAGTAAGCAGCTCACTGAATGCTACACAGATGGCTGCCAAACACCCAAGTCTGACACCTTTGCCCTGCACCAGTGGACAGACTTAGAATGGAAAAGAATGAAATGGACCAAATTGCTGTGGAATAGAGTAAAACACACAGGATGGATTAGAAGCATTTCCCATTTCCTCTTCTCTCCTCCCCAAAGGGTCTGATAAGCTCCTCCTACATCGAAATGGGACAACCCTCTCCAGAGGATTTGCATTTTAAAGGGAGGTAAGCAGTTTGAAAGGAGGTATCCCCAGTGGAGAATGGCAGGCACCTAACAGAGGGTGAGAAGCCAGCAAGAGGCTAGGGTGGAGAGGTCCTAAGGACTTGTGAAGCTGCCTCGTGCTTTGAGCCTGTGCATAGGGCTGTTTGTTCCTGATTAATTCCTTCCTCTGCCAGGCCCACTTCCCTCTGCCCTTTCTGCCTGGCTCCTCTATTTTCTTGCTTTCTTTTCAGGATTCCGAGTTGCTAGGCAACTCCAGTCTGGAGCTGAGGTTCTTACTGTGGCAAGCAGCTACCACGCAGGGACAGGAAGTCTGATGGAGCCCTTGATTACAGGTGTCTGTGCAGAAAAGAAGACAATGGCAGCAACCTTTCCTCATCCCCTGGTTGCCTCCCAGAGACGGAGGGAGTGAGCGATCTGGGAGCAGAGCGTTGCTTAGGCCATTTGCCATTTCCCCTTCCTGTTCTGCTCTCTCCTCGCACCAGCAGAACCTCCTTCCATGCAGCTCCCAGAATCCTTGTTCTGGCCTTCTACTGTCCCCACGCACACCCACACAGGCCCTTAACCCCTGACGTGTAGCTGCCCTCAGCTGCTCTCTGGTTTAGGGGCATCACACCTCCATGGCTTAACCTCAGCAAAGTGTCAGCAGGCCTTGGCAGGGGTAGGGAATGCAGGACGCCGCAGTACCTGGAGCCCGAGAGGCAAGCACTACCCCTGGCACGTTTCCCTTGTGCGCAAGCGGCCCAGGGGAAGGGGTGACTGCTCGCCGTTGTCCCGAGTTTGTCTCTGGGCTCCGGAAGGGCAGTGGGAATGCCACCCTGAGCAGAGGTGAGACTCACAGGGCATCCCCAGGCGCACTCTAGGCTTCAGTCATGCACACATACACATTTACTGAGCCTGTACCGTGTGCCAAGTGCTGGGGATTCCGCAAGCAAGAAAACATTCGGAGTCTCCGACTTCACAGAGCTAAAATTCACACGGGAGGAGGCGGTCGGCACATAACAGACAACTAGAGAATGACGCGAGTTGAGATGGCGTTTTTGACAGCTCCCTTCCAGAGGAAACTTGTTCAGCTTTGCGGGGGCCCGGGTTCCCTCCAGCAGTCCCCGCCCTTCCACGAGGGCCAAGGCCCTGGAGCACCTGAGTGAGGGGCTGGCCTCCCGGGATCCCCACTGTGCGGCAGCATTGGAGGTAGGAGTGTGATTGGCTCTGATCTGACGAAACCAGCCTCCTTATTGAAAGTTGTGGCTGTCAGTCTAATGGCGCTTTAGAAAGCTCGTGATCTAGACCTGGCCAATCAGAGCACAAGGATTAGTTAAAGCCGGCACATGATCTTAGGTTGGCTAATCAGAGGCCAGCCTTGCTTGCACTTTGGAAAGAAGGAGCTCTCCTTAGGCTGGGAGGGGCCAAGCTGCTGGCCTGTGAGCCTGGGGCAGCCCGGAACTGTGCTTGCTGTCGTTGAGGAGAATGCAGCCAGCTCAGGGCAAATTAGAGCCAGGCAGGTAAGAGAGACGGCTGGGCCTGAAGCCAGAGCACCTTCCGACCTCTGGGTTTCACAAGCCAATACATTCTTTAAAACTTTAAAAAATGTAATACTAAGCTAGCTTCCATGGGTTTTTACTACTTGGTGCAGTAGTTTTCTCGATCCATATGTCTTCATCACTTTTCCCTTTCTCTGGATCCCAGGTTTCCAAGGCTGGCCTCCAGACTGAGGAGTCAGAGCTTAGACTAAGCATTCCTTAGTCAGAGCCCTGTTTCAGGCCAGGGGCTACCATCTTCCCTTTTCTTTTTGTTAAAACACACCTGTCCTGTGTTCCGTCTCTTTAGGGCCCTCCCCTCTGCTAGTGATCGTTTGATTAAGTTACATCAGGTATTGATGGCTACGAATTGCTCCCGGTATCAGTGCTCCTGTGTGGTCTTTTTACATTTGGACCACAGTCCTTCATGCCATAATCCACGGAACTGGATACCTAACAGTGGAAGTGATGCAGGTGGGGGGCAGAGGAGTGCTGGCTAGAGATGGGTGGGGTCCCTGGCGAGGGTGCCACCCTCGAGCTCGTGCCCGCGAACCTAAGTGAGGACAGGAACTCCTGGTTTTTTTTCGCCCAAATATTGTATTTTCCAAGACCACTCTGGCTCGCCATGCCCCCCATCCTGTGGCTGTAAAAACCCTGAGACCCTAGCGGGCATGCACACAGGTAGCTGAACGTCGAGAGGAACACACCAGCAAAAGAACACACCAGCAGACATTGGCAGGCCATGGATTGCGGAACGATGTGGATGCCAAGAGGAACTTGGTCAGGGGAGAGACCGGCCGCTGGGCAACCTGACTTTGAGGGAAGAAGACCACTTTGCCACTCCATCCCCCTTCTGACCTCCCCATCCACCCCTCTGAGAGCTACCTCCACTCTATAAAACCTTGCATCCATCCTCCAAGCCCATGTGTGATCTGAGTTTTCTAGTACATTAAGGCAACAACCTGGGATACAGAAAGCCCTCTGTCCTCATGATAAGGCAGAGGGTCTAAATGAGCTGATTAACACAAACTGCCTGCAGATGGCAAAACTGAAAAAGCGTGCTGTAACATACGTCCACTGGGGCTTTAGGAGCTGTAAAACTCTGCCATTGGGTCAGAGCCCATAAACGCTCCCCACAACCTGCCTGTCTGCCTGCTCCCCCTAGGGGTTTGAGCAAGGGGGCACTGAAGAAACCAGCCACACCCCTGTCTCATGTCCTGTGAGGGGGTTAAGGGAACTCCTCCTGTTTCAGAAGTTCATGCACCAAGGCAGGCTGCTGCAGGGATGGTTTTATAGATGCTCCTCCTCCTGGTTCCTCTGAAGTTGGTTGGCTGGGTGCTCAGTTACTCTGCTTGTGTCCATGGCTGTGGGCCAACTCTCCTGGCTCACAGTGAAATGTCTGGGCCTCTACCGGAGATCATGTCCTTCTCATATAAGGCAGAGGAAGGTTCTGAAAGGAGAGCTTTTGGAAACGGGCATTCAATAAGTCTGAGTCCTGGAGTGGCCTTGACTAGTCAGTGATCTTGCAGGGCCTCACTCTTCTCATTTATAAAATGGAGGTGTTTTATGAGCTGACTCCTCAGTCCTCTTCCAGCACAGATGTCCTGGGTGAGGTATCTGTGTCTCTGAGTAACCTGTGGGCCTTGTGTGTTTTAGGGTGAAAGTGTCCTCACGGTAGAGTGTGAGGCACATTTGAATGACTACTTTTTATAGTCCACTCAGATTTCACAATCTGTTCATAATGTTCATGCTCCCTTTGACTGGTTTCAGGTTTGTTTCGTGACTTACATTTATTACACACAGGCCAGTGGGTGGGAAGTATGAGGAGTTGAGCTCCAACAGTTAGAACATCTGGATTCCAGCCCCAAAGTGGCCATTATGCAGATAGCTAAGACCTTGAAGGAGATGCTATATACTACTCTAGATCTGTTCTCTCACCTGTAAAATGGGAATGAAATCATTTTTCTTTGCTCACAAATTTGGTTGTGACTTAGAAAACACACTAAATGAAAATGCAATGAAGAGATAGAGACTGTTTAAAACTGTGAGGGGAGCTTTCTGCTTTTGGCGTGGAGGATGCCAAGGTGTAACTTTCTTCAGTCATCCCATATCCAGGTTCGTCTGACACTGGCCACATCCACCTTTCTGCCCACGTTTGACTCCAACAAGATTATAGGCCTGTACCTGAGGTGCACCAGTGGGGAAGTTGGTGCCATGTCTGACCTTGAACCCTTTGATCTATCTGTCTTCAAAAACGGTTGGTGATAATATCACCAAAGCAACCAGTGACTAGAATGGTCTTAGTATTACAGTGGAACTGACCATTCAGAACAGACAGGCCTAGACTGAGGTGGTACTTTTTGCCTCTGTCCTGATCATCAAAGACCCCAAGGAACCAGCCAGAGACAGAAAGAAGCAGAAAAACATTAAGCACAGTGACAGTATCACTTTTGATGACATTGTCAAGATTGCCCAACAGATGCAGCACCAGTCTTTAGTTAGAGAACTCTGGAACCATGAAAGAGTTTTGGAGTACTGCACAGTTTGTGGGCTGTAATGTTGATGGCCACCACCTTCATGATATCATAGATGACATCAACAGTGATGCAGTGGAATGCCCAGCTAGTTCAGATCTATAAAGGAAAATATTTCAATAAAGGATCATTTGACAACCAGGAAAGAAAAATACCAGGAGAAAGTATCTAATTTTGGAAATGCACTTGGGAAAATAGTATTAGTCTTCTGCCACACCCAAGGAAGCAGATGGTGCCAAACTCTTTCTCTGACAACAGGAGGTGAGATGGGGACTCAGAGAGGAGAGGATATCAGCTTAGCCTCACATAGCAGTTCTCCGGACTGAGGTGCCGTCTGCTGGCAGAGCAGGACGCCTTCCCGTTGGAGCCATATTGACTT
Source organism: Rhinopithecus roxellana (assembly GCF_007565055.1). Lineage (NCBI taxonomy): Eukaryota > Metazoa > Chordata > Mammalia > Primates > Cercopithecidae > Rhinopithecus > Rhinopithecus roxellana. Next base: position 18,632,098 of record NC_044569.1, read on the forward strand.
GCCCTCCCCCTCATTTCCAGGTTGGAGATTTGAGTCAGAGATGAGGCAAATGCTTAGGCAAGGAAAAATGTTTCACCAGCTTGCTCCGCATGGAAAGAGAGTCCGTGATATGATATGAAGCTGAAAATAGAGTGCCTCAGGAAAGAAACTACCAACTGATGACTATCTCCTGGTGGAGGTGTGGGGGCCTTCTCCAGGCAAATTAGAGTTGAAATGAGAATGCAGCGGTACTGCCTTGTCATTGATACTCTGAATGCAGATGCTCTGGCTGGGATTTGGAATCCCTGTCACGAGAAAGGGGTCCTGCTGGAAATGCTTGTTTAGCAATGCTTTCCTGCTGGGGTCTGTGGAACATCCTGACACAGTCCAGGGCTTGAACAAGGGCCAAGGATTTATCCAGAAACAGCAAGCTTTGTACAAAAGATGATCCTGGATTTAGAACAGATGAAAGGTACTTTGAGGGAGTTCAAAGAACGGGCACATGCTCCCCGATGGCTCCTTGCTGGATATTTTGAGAGGCGACTGCGGCACACTTTACCTCCCTACCTCTCCCAGGGGTCTTTTCCAATACGGTTTCTCTCCATTAGTATATTCCAGAGCTCTCGAGCTTGAAGAGCTTGAAAGTCTTAATATGTAGATTCCTGTAGCTGTGGGAACAGGCCTTTCCCAGTTGGGGTTTGTGAAGGCCATTCTGATGATGTTCATGGTGATGATAAATTGGCAGTAGTCATGGAGATAGTGAAAGTAGTGAGGCCCACCTGTTTAGGTGTTGGGAAAGATGAAGTAGGAGGGCACATGGTCAGGGTGGGGATAGTGATGGTGATGGCAGTAGCAGGTAGCTCAATCTTAGAAATTTGTTGAGAAACCCAGGGAACTAAACATAAACTTCACTTTTTTGTCTGGCAAAATAAATTATTGGCAGAAAAAATATCTACCTCTGGGAAGGGGAAAGCAAAAATACCTTTTGCTTGTGGTCAGTCCTGTCAAAACAAATAAAGTATATCAAGCACCATATCACTGTCTTTCTAGTGGGACACCTAGTGATCCTAGAGAAGTTACGTGGAAATACAAACTCAAGCTGATATGAGTGGCCACAAAACAAATGAGCAACCTCTAAAATGTCAGATTAATTCAAAAAGGTGCCAGTCTTCCTCATTGCCATGCTTTGAACAGTGTCTGGAGAGGAGGAATGAGAAAGTCAATCATCAAACTGTTTTTCAGGATCTGAGACAATCCCGCTGTCTTTGAAGAGCGTTCATATAAGATTGTGCTTGGAATAGGTCCTTCTACTTCCCTATTTCCTCCCGTGAGTCATGACATCCTTGCCTTTCTGAGTCACTGGGTCCAACTGGGGAGATGACAGCATTAAGGCAAAGGAACTTTGATGTCTAGATGACTCTTGTGCATGACATTGATGACACCCAAATGGCCCAGGATAAGTTGAGGGTCTCTGAGGCCTCATAAATGAGGGGAGCAACACTAGTTCCTGGTAATCCCAATTTTGCTAATTACCAAAGTCAGCAAAAATAAAAAAATAAAATAAAAAATCAACCAAATTTAATCAGTTCCCATCAGGTAAAATTTTGGTGCAATTGTAAAACATAAGAAGCTTATAAAACATAAGCTCGATTTTGGAATTTCTGCATTTCCCTTCTTTTAATTTTCTCTTTTCTGTGGGCATCCTCACCCATGAGCCCCTGCCTTGGTTGTGCACAATTACCACCTCCAGTCCAGGGACAAACTCCCATGAACACATTCGGGCAATGTTGATGTCAGGCAAAATAACAAGAGTACTGCTGCTGATTCTGTTGCACAATTAATATGTGCTCCCTCCCCAGGGGATTTTCTTAACAAAAAAGAGTGGAGAGGAAAATGCTTAACCCATGACTGGATCTGGCATGGTGGGTGAGTATAGAGAAGACCCTTTGCTCTACAAACCACACCACAGAGTTGGCACCATGTATAAGGCTATAGTAATAGTGGCTTACTGCGAGGCCTATTTGCTCTTTCGGGCTGCAGTTCTGTAGTTGGCATCTCTATTTACTGAGGGTAGGAAGGTATCAGTATCCTGTTACCATATTGGTAACAATGTGGTAGGCCCCAAAGTGGGCCCACCTTTTCCTAGGGAGGGGCTTCTTCCTGAGAAGAGGGCAAACCAGAGAAGTCAGTTTCTTCACTTTTCCTTTTGTTTTATGCACTATTCTTTTTTTAGTAAGTAAAATTATTCTTCATGCTGGGTAGTTAGGGGTATAATTGAAAGGAATTACACAGAAGGAAATATAAAGTTCACAGATATATAAAAATTTTTTTCTAGTTCTCTTAGGTGAGGAAGTTACTAAGAAGACTTTTTGACATGTACGAGTTTGGATCTAAGGAATAAAGTGAAGGTTAGAGCTCTCATTCATTCATTCATTTGTATAATAAATATACATGGATTAGTTTTTATAAAGCTAAGGGATTGAGGACTGAAAGTGGTCCAGAGAGGGGATCTGTGAGGCAGTAAAGATAAAAAGGTGGTATGAATAAGTTCCAGTTATCAATTGCCATGTAACAAGTCGCCCCAAAATTTATTGACTTAAAATATAGCAATTATTTTATTGTTATTATCTGTCAAAGGTCAGGCAATTGACTAGGCTCAGCTAGGCAGTTGTTGAACAGGGTCTATTATGTGTGCAGGCAGATGGTGGGTTTGGAGTCAGCTTAACACTTTTCTCACTTGCATGTTGGTGTTTTTTGCTGGCTGTTATTGGAACTTCATCTGGGGTCTTAGCCAGAACACCTACAAGTGGACTCTCCATGTGGTCTGGGTTTCCTCACAATGTGGCAGCTGGGTTCCAAAAAAGAGCACCTATAAGAGAACTGGGTGGAAGCACTATCCTTTTCATACATCCTGGCCTCAGAATTTACATAGCATCACTTTTGCCATAGGCACTGGCCCACTCAGATGCAAGGACAGGGACCATAAGCCCTGCCTGTTCATAGGAGGAGTGTCCATGTCAGCAGTAAGAAGAGTATGTGGGATGGGAGAACTTGTTGCAGCCGTCTTGGAAAATACAACCTGCCATGGGTGAGGTAGATCCAGATATTAGTGGGAGGAATTAATACTTTCAAACCCAGAATAATTAGACAGCAGTACAAAGAGGCATCTGATCAAATGGGTGATTGTATAACATGGATAATAATGGCTAAGAGAGTGTGAAGGATGAGTAGTTCAGTGAGGTCTATAGTAGTCAGGGCAGACTTGATGGGGGAAGTAGGACCTTGAACTGACTTTGAAGCCTGGGTAAAGTCCATTTGGTTATGTGTAATTTATGTTCATCTATTCTGAGAAAATAAGTGATAATAAATAAAATTATAATTTTTGGTAATTCTTCCATACTGAGTCAGCTAGTTAACATTGTCATGCATATCCTACCCCAGTTTTTCCCTTCTGGAAATATATAGAAAATTGCCAATTTTGAATACTACCTAACATTTTTACTTACAATATTTTGCAAATAGCTCCCTTAACTCCTAAATATTCTTCTAAAATATAATATTGAATGGTTGCACAGCATTCTATCATGTGAATATACCATTAATATTTACGTTTCAATATCTTACTACTGGAAATTTAAGATGTTCCTTTTTATTCTGTTGCAAAGAACACTGTGATGAAAGTATGCAGAAATCTTGGTGCTTATTGATGACTAGTCTCTTAGGATTAATTTTTAAAGTTAAAATTACTGGTAAAAAGCTATATGCATTTTAGAAACCTTGTATGTGTCTTGTCATTGTGGCTTGTAGGGGCAGGTTGTGCTCACTGCTCATCTTGCCAGGGTGAGTCCATGTTTGTTTGCAGATTTGACAATACCAATTGTTACTGGTATTGTTACAAAAGAAGCTTTTCTATTTGAGAGATCAAAGTGAGACTTTGGGCTTTACTGTGATTTTGTCTAATTTTTAGAAGGGTAGCATTTTCCTGTATATTTCTTTATCATCTAGGCTTCTCTTTCTATGATTTGCTACTTTAAGTCCAATGCTTATTTTTCCTATTGGTTAATTTTCTCCTATTGATTAATAACAGTGCTTTATAAATTATTAAACTTTTATTTAGCATATATGGCTCAAATATTTTTCCTCTTGATTTGGTCTTTTATTTTTCAGCTTTGTTTATAGTGTGTTTTCAAACATACAGACTTTTTTAGCATTTGTGTGGTCAAATCTAGTAATCTTTTTTATTTGTGTATTTTTCTTTTGCTCATATTCATGAAAGGTCTTACCCATAATAATATAATTTTACTTTGTTTTTCTTTTGTGTTTACGTGCATGCATGTGTGCGCACACACACACAAACACACACATACACATACACCATGCAGTTCTTGAATCAATCTGGACTGTATCTTAAAATGTGTTCTGAGTAAGGTCTCCTAAAGGCTGTTTTCCAAGTATCTACCCAGATAGGATTTAGGTTGGTGGGGAGAGGCGAACATTCTGTAACCTGCACACACATTCAGTGTGAGGAGAACCTGGCTGAAGTAAAGGGCCGCTTGTCGGGGCTGGAAGTGTCAGGGCTGCAGGGCAACTGCATTCAAATTCTGGAGCGCCTGGCTTGCCAGGCACAGCAAGGTGCCTCACTGGCATTGAGGACCATTTTAGGACTGAGAGTAGGAAAATTTTTCCTGCTCCTTGACATCTCTGTAGGGCTTGCCAGGAGCCAGGTACTCTGTAAATATACATAATATTTCATTTAATTCTCACCCCTGCCTACGAGGCAGCTGCTATTATTATCCTCATTTTATAACTGAGATGACTGCCGCTTAGTACGCAGTATTGCTGGAACTGAGTCCAGATCTGGCCATGTCCAAAGCTCTGCGTTCAACCACTATGTATATTCGTTTCTCAATATGATCAAACAAGAGTTTGAGAAAGTTAATCCAGAAATGTTGTACAGGTTAGAAGGAGGGAAGTGCCTGGGGTCAGGGAGTTTCTTAAATGCTGGAGTTTCTTAAATGCTGGTGAGGGTTGAACTAAGGTGATGGTTGGGAGTGAACAATGAAGAGGAGCAAGGACGGGAGAGGCAAGGAGCAGGCAATGGCTGGGAAGGTGAGGGGTGCTTACCTGGCTCAGTGTTCTTTCATTATTGTCTCTTATTCTAAATATTTGATGTCCCTCTCAGGTCTTGCCTGTGGTTTTCATCAGCTGATCTTAGCAGCTGATCTTTGGATAAACAGGATTTTCCAAGAGCCAGACCTTCTTGTGTATGAATTGAGAACAATATAGTTTTCCCCTCATTTCTCCAGATCCTTGAAGGAAGACACTGTAATTAAGGCAGTTTTTTGTCAAGGGATGGAGCTGTATCTTCATTTATCAATAAACATTGTATGGTGTATGGTGTCTGTTGGGCATATGTGTTGCACCATGGACTGTGAAGGACCCAAAGACACATCAAAACAGAGCCCTGCCCACACAGAGATGAAAGTTGAGCAAGGAAATAACCTGCAGATGCATAAATATTATAAAAAATGGAAAATGTCAAATCTCCCCAAAGAGGCATAGTTAATAGGTTAGGGGAGGTCAGAGAAGAGAGAACTGTTCCTGTTGGGAGGGCCAGGCACAGATGGAATCATGAACTAATAACTAGTTTCTAAGTCAGGATCGTGCTGGGCTTGCTATAAGGAACAGATAAGAATCCTGTGTAATGAGAACTTTCATTCTTTGTTTGCAAGCCCTGCGACCTGCCCTCCTACAGGCACGGGTGACTCCCTTGGCATTTGTCCCTCCTTTCCCCAGCCCCTGAGGTGGTTTTCTCTTCAATCACATCCATGTCTTGCTGTAATTACAGTAATAGAGCAAGTTTGGTTGTTTTCTTTCTTTATGCATCTAAAATGTTCTAAGAAAGAGGACAAAAGCAGACTAATAAGAAATAAACTACAGCTCAGTGCACAGAACATGCATCTTTATCAAAAGAATTACAGAACGAATGGTGCTTTTATTCTTCACCCAGGCATGGACTGAAGTCCTAACTCTATTTCACAGCCTTCCCTAATAACTCAAGTTGTACAGATCATCCAAGCCCTCATGTTTGTGACCCCAATTTGGTCTTGTGGTTTGTGGTAGCTGAACAGTTATATACAGGCTTCAGTCTGCAAGAGCACCCTACAAAATCTCTTTGAGACCCTTTTGCCCCACCGGACAGGCCCATTATAAGGGATAGCAGGGCCCTGGATGCTTAAGAGCTCCTGGGTTTGAGTCGTAGCCCTGTGAGTTCCTACCTGTCAGTTCCAAGCTGTGTGACCTTTGGAGAAGTTACTGAATTTTTCTAAGTGCCAGTTCATTAATCTGTGAAAAGGGGATAAAAAATAGCACTCACTTACCAGGGATGTTATGAAGATTACATGGGGTTGTGGAGTAAGCATTTAATATCTGAGTGAGATTAATGCAGAATGAGGACAAGGAACAGATAAGAATCCTATGTCATGAGACAGATTCGTAAGCCCTGGTTGGATGCGACCAGTTAATTTCATTGAGCTTTACCATTGCAGGACCATTTCCCTTTGGGTTAGAAGTCACCATTCCATGGTTGTTTCAGAATTCAGAATGTTAGGAATGGTCTTTCCCATCTTGTTACAGGATGAGTAGATTCTGATGAATATGTCCTTTGCATTACCATTTGATGTCTCCTCTGAGGTTTTGATAAGTGCCTCAGGTTTGGGAACTGTAAGTCTGAAACTGTGCCGACTGGTGAACGTTCCCCTTTTACCTGCATGTAGACTGATAGAGCACATGGCTACCTGCATTGTATCTGCGAGTTTTACTTATCTGTATCCCTTACTAGACTGTGAGCTCCATGAGGAGGAAATGGGTCCATTTTATGTACCACTGCATTTCCGGGACATAGCATAGAACCTGGCCATGGTAAACATTGGCTGAATATTTGTCAAATGGATGGTATGATGATTGATCTCTGCCCGTGGATTGGTGCCAAACACCTTCTTAGGCTCTCTCTGTCTCTCTCTCTCTTTTTTAAAAACATACGTAAACATCACCACAACCTGATGAATCAGGTATTCTCATTTCCAATTTGTTAATATAGAAACAAAGATTTAGAAAGTTTAACCAACTTACCCAAGGTGAATGAATTACCTGCTCTTTTTCTCCACTCATTGTGTCCTTTCATCCTTGAATACTACAACTCTCATTTGGTTTATGCTACTTTTTAACCATGTGACACCAGACAAGCTACAAACTCTTATGAAGAATCATGTTTGCCTTACGCTGAGAACTGTCTCACTGTCTTGGGAATGTTTTAATATTTTCTGGATATTCACAATCCTGAAAAATAAGTGACTCATCGTGATATTGTTTTGATGAAGCCTGAAAATGGCTTGTCTATTTTTAACATTGAGTGGCAGTAACTAATAATATTAGGTTCTCTTGTCCTACTCTGAGAGCAGAGAGAAGTAAAAGGTCATGAGGGTTAAAGAGTATCTGTAAGGAAAAGAGGGAGGGTGGCACTCTGCCAGCACGCAGGATAGAAATTGTCCAATCATCCCAAGCACCTTGCCCGAAGCTGGGTGCCCCAAGCCACATCAGGGTCTACTTTCTTGGAGCCTTGATGACTGTTGTTACCAGCACTTTCTTTGTGATTGTTCTCAGCTTCCTTCAGGCACGTCTCTCCAGCTACACTCTGTGTTTTCTCCTTTTCTGCTACATTTCTATTTACGTAGTTCAGATCTTATCTCAGCGCTTCCAGCAACTATCAAGTTACAGGCACAATGGGATACTCAACTTTTTAGTTTTAATTTTTTGAAAGTATGAATGAATAACTGAATGTATCTAGAGAGGAATTCAGAATGTGTCTAAGCAACGTGTGCTACAGAAGAGCAAAGAAAGCAAAAAGGGGGTTGGTGGTGTTACCTATTGGTTGGTGCTCAGGCTCTGGGCTCAGACCCAAGCTACACCCTGATTTCACTGCTTGCCAGCTGTGATATCCTGCATAGATTACTTCCTTTTGAGAAGCCTCATTTTCCTTTCCTTTAAAATTGGAAATAGGGGAATATCTCTATTACTTAACTGTTGCTGTGAAGCAAACCACACCAAAGCTCAGTGGCTTAAAACAGCCACTATTTTTACTGCTTTTGTGGCTGGAGATTGGTGAGGGCATCTGATCTCGGCTGAGTTTTGCTGGGGTGGCTTTGCTCCATGGGTCGTTCAACAGCAGTAGCCCAGTCCGGATTTGTTCTTCTCAAGGGAATAGGCAGAAGTGCAAGAAGGCAGGAGGAAACATGCAAAGCCTCTTAAGTCCTGGATTTGGAACCAGAAGCTATCGTTTCCATTCATTTATCATTGGCCACAACAAGTCATATGGCCACACTAAAAGTCAAGGGGAGAAGAGGTCTACCCTGCTCACCATAAGGACACTTCAAGGGTATGGATGCTGCAGGTGGGATGGGGTAAAATATTGGATTCATTAATGCATTTTACCACATTGTCTTACTGAACTATTAGAAAAAATAAGAGACATAGTTCTTGTTAAAAGTTTAGCATGGCATCTAGTATATTTTGAGCACTTTCATCTGGTTGGTAGATTGTACACCTTGTAAGCAATCCATAAATTATAGCTACCGTAGCTGTTGTTATAACTACTATTGTCAGAAATGTTGACACTTGTTATCCCAAAGAGCAGGACTCACAGAGTTGTTAGCTGGGAGGAGTGGGTGAAGTGGGCTATGTTTGGGTAGTAAAAGGGAAGTCTGTTCATTCAGTGCATATTTATTGAGCACCCATGTACCAGGCACCGCCCTAGGTATTTGGCATATATTTGAGAATAAAACAAAGATTCTTGTTTGTTTGGAGCCTATATTTCAGCAAGGGAAGATACACATTAAAAAACCTAGGGCTGGGTATGGTGGCTCACACCTGTAATCCCAGCACTTTGGGAGGCTGAGGTGGACAAATCATGAGGTCAGGAGATTGAGACCATCCTGGCTAACACAGGGAAACCCCGTCTATACTAAAAGTACAAAAAATTATCCGGGCATGGTGGCACGCACTTGTAGTCCCAACTACTCAGGAGGCCGAGGCAGGAGAATTGCTTGAACCCAGGAGGTGGAGGTTACAGTGAGCCGAGATCATGCCACTGTACTACAGCCTGGGTGACAGAGCAAGACTCCATCTCAAAACAAAAACAAAAACCATGGAAATAAGTAAATGATAGAGTATGCCGATGTGTGCTATGAAAGAAATGCAGAGGAAAGTAAGGGGATTGGGCATACTGGCTATGGGGCAGGCAGGCGCAGGATTACATTGAATTGTCAGGTAGGTCTCCTTAGAAAGTGAGAGCAGAGGCATGAAAGGAGGTGATGAGGTGAGCCAAGAAGACACTGAGGGAAAGAACATTCTAACCAGGGGAACTCCAGAACAAAGGCCCTAAGGTAGGGGTGCAGAGAGTGTCTGAGGCACAGAAAGGAGGATAGTGTCACTGGAGGTGATCAGTGAGGGGGAGAGTAATAGGAGCTGAGGTCAAAGAGGTCATGGGGAGGGAGGGTCTTATAAACTGTTGTGAGGGTTTCAGTTTGCTCTTTGTGGAAGGGGAGCCACTGGAAGGTTTTAAACTGATACATGACATGATTCTTAAATCAAATGACAAGAAACCTACATCTCAAAACATCCCTGTGGCCTCTGCATTAAGAACACCTCCAAGGAGGGAAGGGAGACTGCAGGAGTAATCCAGGAAGGAAGGAAGTGTTGACAAGACTTGCAGGGGTGATAGCAAAGGTGGTAAGTGTCTCGGATTTTGGTGTTTTGAAGCTAGAGCCAATATAATCTACTGGCAGATTAGCTATGGAGTATGACAGAAAAAGAGGAGTCATGGATGATTCCAAGATTTTTGACTGAGTGGCTGAGATGAGAAAGGTTATGAGTGGAGTAGGATTGGGGTGGGGCAAAACGGGGGGCTTAATTTTGGACATGTGGAGTTTGAGAGGGTTCTTAGACACTCAAGTGGAGATCATCATATAGGCACTTGGAGATACACAACTCTGATTCAGGGGCAAAGTCCAGGCCGGAGAGATGAATTCAGGATTCATGGTCCTGAAACAGCATTCAAAGTATATAATACTAGTCATATCAGCAAGACAGTGAGTGTTGATAGAAAAGAGGACCAAGGAACAGTCCAGAGCACTGGACATTTAGAGAGTCTGGAGCCCTGGGAGTTGGCCAGTGTTGTCAAATGTTGCTGGTAGGTTGAGTACCATGAGCATTGGGAAACGGCAGGTGGATACAGTAATGTGGAGGTCACTAAGGATTATGATAATAGCAGCTCTGGTTGAGAGGTGTGGGTGAAAGTGGATGGGAGTGGGTTTAAGAGAGAAAAGGAGGAGAGTAATTTGAGAGGGTGTAGGTGGCCCTCTGAGGAGGCCTGTTGTAAAGGGGAACAAAGAAATGGGCCAATAGAGAGAGAGAAGCACTATCATGTGAGTTTCATTTAATGGCAGACATAATGGCATGTTCATGTGCTGATGGTAATAATACAGTAAGAGTGAAAAATTGATAGTGCAGCAGAGAAAAGGATAAAGAACAGTGATATGGAAACAACCAAAGGAACTGGCCAAGATTTTCCTGCTCTTACTCCTGGTGTTCCTTACCCAGATAGGGGTATCTATTACATTATGATTCTCTCTTATCCAACAATTGCATCAAGCCCCACTGTAGCCTCAGTCCCATCGTTAGCTTTAGTGTTTCCTCTGTTGTCATCTGTCAACTCTCCACTCAGGGGATGGGAGTACCAGGACATTTTTTGTTTTCTAAATATGGAACCCTGAACCATTTCCTGTGCTTTTCTTTTCTTTCTTTTTTCTTGCAGAGATAGGCCCACGAGGAAGCAGGATTGGGTTCCCTGACATTAGTCCTTGAGGCAATAAGACAAATTCTATTTTAAAACACCAAGGTTACTTTGAGACAAATTGGGACCAACCATGGGAGAAGGGGCTAAGTGAGGTCGACAACTTAAGGGGCTTTAATGAGAAATGAGTAGGTGAGAAATACCCTGCTCAGAAGCATGTTAGGTGCAGTGGCACAGGGAGGAGTGGGGGTCTCCAGTGTCTATGGCTTCCCACTAAAGGATCTTTTTTAAAAAAACTTTACTGAACTGGCATCCAAATCCCTTCCTATGGCCTTCCCATGCTCTCTATGTTCTGAAAGCGTTTTCTGCATCTCCCCCATGTGGGTTGTGACATTTCTGAGGCCAAGGACTGGGATTTTCCTATGTTTCAGTGCACTAAGCACTTGTCTAGAGCAGGGCAGCGGGTGGGTTAACACTTGGCAATACATAGATGGGGGATGATGGAGTCAGCTAGGACCAAAGCCTACAGACAAAAAGACATTTCAACCTCATGTTTACATCAGCTGGAACAAGGCCAAAGTGGGTCTGATGGGGAGATTTCATCCTAACCTTCTGTATCAAATGTATAGTATGGAGGCTGGAATCCAATCACCCTAGTTTACTGTTGGATTTAGATTCTATAAAAAGTGAGTTTCGGCCAGTCTTCGCTCCTCTGCCTACTCAGTCCATACCTAGAGCCAGGTGTTCCACCTCCCTGGGAGGTGGTGAGCTCTCCCTTGGTGCAAATAGTCTACTAGAGGCTGGTAGTTACCAGTCAGGGATGCTGCGGATGGGCCTGCTACATTGCTGTCGGTTTTCTCTGAGGACCATGTTGGCTTTCTGTGGTGCAGCAGCCCTGCCTGGATGAGAGAGTGATGACTTCCTACGCTTACACATCCCCACCTCCTCATCTCTTAGTCCCACCTACACTCGTAGCCTGTTACCCTGCTGCTTACCTATCCCAAGTCTGCAGCTGACTCTTGAATTCCTGGCTACATTCACCCATTGCCTCAGTTCAGGCACGTGACACAGGGTAGGGTTACAGGGAATAGCGTCAGTCACAAAACAAACTGAAGCTATTTTTGGCCACTTCCATGCAGAGGAAGATATCTGTTCTCTAATGATCCTAGGTGTCACACGAATGAGATGCCACCAGGGGGTGCTTGTTTCTGGGTCCCTGAGATGAGTCTCCTGTTCTGTCTCTCCTAGCATCATCCCTAAATACTGATTGGTGCCCACATTCCCACCACCATAAGAACATAAGACTTTGATCATCCTTAAAATGTGCATACCCAAGAAAGAAATTGAGATTTCTGTTTTATTATTAGATATCCCTCCTGAGTGAAACTAAATATAAGTCAGTATCCTGAGGGTGGTACTATGGAGGGGAGGGATCCTGAAATGTGTATGGTCCCACTATATGAGAGAAGAAACAAGAGAAAAAGAAGAAGCCAGAAAGTAGTGATTGGGGCACCCTGCAAAGAAATGTTTCCATCTCTACTATTCTGTGGAGGGTGAGTTCTGTACACCTGTTGCTCTACTACTCTTCAACCCTCGTCACACAGAGACTCCAAAAAGGCCTTCAGACTCCAAATGACACCCTCATCAATAAGCTTGCATTGCAAATCCACATTTTGACAACACATTTCCCAAATTTAGTCCCCTAATCCACTCCCAGAATATATTATGCTTTGCACCCAACAGATGGATTAAAAGCTTAAATCTTCTGCTTGTTAGGAAACCAACCAGAAACCAAAAATACAAACACATACACCCCTGCAGGTGTGAGTGCAATGGTGGGGGTGAGGAGAGAAGCGTGGGTGTATGTAAGGACCCGAGAGTGTTCACTTTGGGGAGGAGAGAACCACAGCAGAGAATGTGGAGAGGCCAGGGCATCCTCTGGGCTCTGAGTGGGGTGAGGGGCAACTAGCTGCTTCCTTAATTCTTCTCAGATCCCTTGATTTAGGCCTTTATGTATCAAGCGTGTGTGTAGGTCTGAAGCACAGGAGAGTGTCCTTGTGAAAATCATGCCACAACATGCCATGTCATGAGCAACATCCAAGTGAATATCACGTGAACTCCCACCCAGCAGTTGTGGGTGGGAGTTCTCATGATACTCACCTGGATGTTGCTTATGACATTCTGGCCATGTATTAGGCATGTGTATAGGTCTGAAGCACAGAATCCCTAATGTGGGGGCTACCAGGGTACTCAGTCAAGCTCTCTCCTACATAGAGTGGGCTTGCCTCTTGAGGAGACAGAGGCCTGAGCTGGGGAAGTGAGCCTGGAGCCCTCCCTAGCACCAGATTTGGAACCAGATATTCGCCTCCAGTCCAGGGCTCACTCATCTCTTTTGGAGCCTTGGGGGCTTTGAGGATTTCCTGCTCTTCATTTCTTGGGGTTCCAAGCTTTCATCGTCAGTGACCACGTCTCTTCTCCCTTCTGTGCATAAAATTTGTTGACGTCTCTATAATTGGAGGTTGTTATTTTGAAGGCGGTGTGGGCAAGTGGGAAGAGGAGGTGCCAGGGGCACTTCTGGAGAATACAAGGGAACCCCCCAGGAGCTGGGCTCATCAGGGAAAGTAGAGAAGATCTCTGGGTGTCCCTGGGAAATTTTAGAATCTCTTCCCCATTGTCTTGCTTTCTCATCATTGAAAAATTGCTCAGAATGTAATAAAAACAAGGTGTTCTAATTAAACAGATTTGTTTACATGTTGTGGCATGAAAAACTAATTCAATCTGATATACTGTACATTCCTGCTGTACTTTTTTTCCTTCCCTTTATATAAAACTGCCCATTTTTAAACAGTATTGTACTTAAGCATCTTAAAGAGTGTCCTTGATTAACAGAAAGCAAGCAATTTTCTACTCCCCACAGCTTTCAAAGGATTGTGTCAATAGGGAGAGAAGGAGAGCAGTTGTGGGTGGGAGTTCCTGTAATATTCGCCTGGACGTTTCTTGTGATGGTTCTGGCCATTTAATGTGTACTGTACCACCAGACTGGACCCTTAGGTGGCCTTTGTGCCATGACTGAAACACAGAGGCCCAGAGTGCTGGGAGAATCTAAGGCTGGAGCAGACCTGGGGTCTTGTTCTGAGAAAGAGTAGAGGCTGTCATCACAGATCCTCCCAGGAGGGTGGTGGTCCCAGCATCCTTGTGGAGTCCTGGGAGAGAATCCACAGAGAGGAATAGGTGTGGAGAGATTGACAGGCATGATCATAATCATGATGGTTTTCATCACAAAAACAACATTGTTTGGGAATGATTTCAGTTGTTGTATAATAGAAATTCTTTTTTTTTTTTTTTTTTTTTGAGGCAGAGTTTCACTCTTGTCGCCTAGGCTGGAGTGCAATGGCATGATCTTGGTTCACTGCAACCTCCACCTCCTGGGTTCAAGTGATTCTCCTGCCTCAGCCTCCCAAGTAGCTGGGATTACAAGCATGTGTCATCATGCTCAGCTAATTTTTGTATTTTTCATAGAGACAGGGTTTGACCACATTGGCCAGGCTGGTCTCGAACTCCTGATCTCAGGTGATCCTCCTGCCTTGGCCTCCCAAAGTGCTGGGATTACAGGCCTGAGTCATTGCATCTGGCCAGAAATTGTATCAATTAAAATTGTCTAAGAATGGATGAAGATGACCTTCTCTGGGGATGTTGGAGTAGAAGCCAGCCTACCATCATTCCAGAATTCTCTGGAAGGAATGTTTGTTTGGGGTAAGAAGTCTGGCTAGTTTATCATCACTTTTAGACTTTCAGAGCTGGAAGTAACCCTACAGCTTATGGAGAGCAGAGACTCTCCCTAATCTCCGGATCCCCTGTGCCTTGCCCGGTACGGGGGCAGGTGTTGATATTTGTGATGTGAATTGGGAGAGTTAGCAATGCTGTCTCTGCAATATTCTGGACACCAGCCTTGCTTATTCTGACCTCCTGTCTTCATTCACGCTGTTCCCTTCACTTGGGAACCTTTCTCCATCCACTCATCCTATTGAAACATAGCCTACCCTTTGAGCCACTCAGATTCACCACTCCCCTGACCTCTGCTCTCTGTGCATTCATTCTCCACTTATGACCAGTTCTGTGTTGTTTAGCCTACCCTTTGATGGTTCTCCTTGGTGATGGCCTTTTGACACAGTCCTGTCCCTCAGCTGGAGTATGTCCTCTTCTCGTGTCTTTCAACAGTACCCTGCATTGTTCTGGAGAGACACAGGTGGTCAGTAAGGACATCCCCACTGATGAGTTTGGGGCAGTTAAGAATTTTTTCTTCCCCACTTCCACCTCTCCTTTCCTATTTTTTTTTTCCAATTCACTCTTTGTTCATTCCATGACTATTTACTGGTATCAGCCTAAGGTCCCATGGTGACCAACATGAACAAGGTAGATTTTTCCCTGTTGTTACATTCATAGTAGAGAGCACCAGCCCTGAGTGTTAATGTGGGGTTTGGGGAGAGGGAGCATTTGGATCAGGGATATGGCAGCAGCTCATCAGCTTGGCCAGCCTCTGCTAGAGTTTGGAGACCTTGCTTTTTTACTTAGCTCCTCCCTTGCTCTTTTCTGCCCTGCTGTACTCTCCACATCCAGAGGCCCTCCCCCTAAGTAATACTAATAGAAATGTCTTAGACTGGTGCTTGAGATAAGGCAAGGAGAAAAGCCTGGAATTAGACTCTCTTTGAAGGAAATATGTATCTCCTGGACCTCACTGGGCTCTAACTGAAGAATGGGACAGAGATTTCAAAACTAAAGGCCAGGAAGAAGAAAATGTGTGAAAAACACCAAACATACTCTCCCAGTTCACCTACAACACTCCTCTCTGCATGTAGATCTCCAGAGGCCTTCCTTTTTGGCATTCCTGATTCTCATGCCCGTGTATTTAATAGTGGGATTGATGTATTTCTTTAAAAATGATTCATTGAGATTCTACTAAGTGCTGAAAATTTAACCTGTAATTCAAGAAATGAATGTTTGGCCCAACTTCAAATCCCACTCTTCTCCTACCAAGCCCATTCAGTATACCTCAGCCAGGTTTCTCACCAACCACCATCTTCCACTGGTCTCACTCACACCTTTATCCTGCCTTCAAACACTGGCTCCTGATGTGATGCTTTCCATCCCTGCCTACTCAGATCCCATCTACAATTCAGAGTCCCCCATGCCTCATATCTCCCATGGCTCTCCAGATCCACTCCCCATCTGCCCTCTGCCCTCTAACCTGCAGGATGCCCTATATGAATTATGTCAATGGGCATGTGAGCCCCTTGGCTTCTGGCTGCTTGGGCCAATAAGGAGAGACTTAAGCAGGGATAAATTATTTTCCCTCTTCATTCCTTCCAGTGGGATCACCTCCATCTGCCACTGTAAGGTCCCTGCCTCCTCTGTGGTCTGCCCTACATGAGGCCCTCTCCCTTTCTGAGTCACTAGCTCCTCCCTCTCCTCCTCCCTTCAGCCTGAGGCTGGCCACAACTCCACTGCTACTGTCCCTGTGTTCTTGCACTAGGTCTTCTGCTTCCTCTTCACCCTCCCTGCCCCGTGGTAATAAACTCTCCATAAAGAAGCTCTCCCCAAAGGATTATAAATCATGCTACTATAAAGACACATGCACACGTGTATTTATTGCGGCACTATTCACAATAGCAAAGACTTGGAATCAACCCAAATGTCCATCAGTGACAGACTGGATTAAGAAAATGTGGCACATATACACCATGGAATATTATGCAGCCATAAAAAAGGATGAGTTCGTGTCCTTTGTAGGGACATGGATGCAGCTGGAAACCATCGTTCTCAGCAAACTATCGCAAGAACAGAAAACCAAACACCACATGTTCTCACTCATAGGTGGGAACTGAACAATGAGATCTCTTGGACACAGGAAGGGGAACATCACACACCAGGGCCTGTTGTGGGGAGGGGTGAGGGGGAAGGGATATCATTAGGATATATACCTAATGTAAATGACGAGTTAATGGGTGCAGCACACCAACATGGCACATGTATATATATGTAACAAACCTGCAGGTTGTGCACATGTACCTTAGAACTTATAATTTAAAAAAAAAAAAAAAAAAAAGAAGCTCTCCTAATTTGAATGTTTTATTCTTTCCTGAAGAGTCCCTAACATATAGCTCCCCATATGTATCCTACATTTTGTTTTGGAATTTACATAAATCTTAACTTTGGCACACAATCTAGTAATGTTTTCTGAATTAATTTAAAAAATAATTTTAATTCTTATATATCCCCCGTCTCTCCTGCTAGATTATGACCTCTTTAGCAGAAGGCCTGGGTAATTTTTTTCTTCCTATCTTGTATCTCTTCTAGAACTTGATAGAAAGTAGGTACTTAAACAAGTACCTGTTTATGGACAGATGAGCCATTACATTAGCAAGGTCAGGGCGGAGGGGCATGGGCTTAGAGTTCAAGTTCAGATGATAGGGTTCAAACGTGGCCTTCTTTTTCAGGGGATTATGCCACCTTAACAGAATCATTGCTCTTTCTAAATCTCAAATTCTTTCTCTCAAAATTGGTGTAATATAAGCTACTGCATGGCTCCATATTTCATTTTAATTTTTTAAAAAATGTGGTTGTGATAGTGGTTTTGTGAGGCCTTAATAAAATCTGATTTGAGAAAGCTTACTGTATTTTATATATATTGAATCTGGAGATACAATTTGAGGTCCAATATTGAAAATTTATATCAATTAAAAATCTAAAAATGAGTACAGTTTTGTGCCTTATAGGACATCTCAGTCAATGATGGACCGCATATGTGATGGTGGTCCTATAAGGGTATAATGGAGCTGAAAATTTCATTTAAAAATAATTTTAATACTTATATTTCTCTTGTTTCTCCTGCTAGGTCATGACCTCTTGAAAAGGTTTGGGTGATTTTTTTTTTTTATCTTGTCACAGGGCCATGCATTACTCATGTGTTTGTGGTAATGCTCGTGTAAAAAAAACCACTGTGCTGCCAATTGTGTAAAAGTCTAGCACATGCAGTTTTGTACAGAACATCATACTTGATAACAATAAATGACTATATTACTGGTTTATATATTCACTATACTATGCTTTTTATTGTTGTCTTAGAGTATACTCCTTCTACTTATTAAAAGAAGTTAACTGTAAAACAGTCTCAGGCAGGTCCTTCAGGAGTTATTCGAGAAGAAGGCATTGTTGTCATAGAAGATGACAGCTCCATGTGTGTCACTGCCCCTGAAGACCTCCCAGTAGGACAAGATGTGGAGGGGGAAGACAGTGATATTGATGATCCTGACCCTGTGTAAGCCTAGGCGAATGTATGTGTTTGTGTCTTAGTTTTTAACAAAAAAGTTTAAAAAGTAAAAGAAAAATTTTTTACAATAGAAAATAGCTTATGGAATGGGATATAAAGAAAGAATGTATTTTTTACAGGTGTATAATGTGCTTGTGTTTTGAGCTAAGTGTTATTATAAGAGTAAAAAGTTAAAAGTTTATCAAGAAAAAAGTCACAGTAAGCTATGGTTAATATATTATTGAGGAAAATTAAAAAAATAAATTTAGTGTAGCCTAAGTGTACCGAGTATATAAAATCTACCAGGAGAGTCCAGTAATGACCTAGGCCCTCACATTAATTCACTGCTCACTCACTGACTCACCCAGGACAACTTCCAGTCCTCCAAGCCTCATTCACGCTAAGTGCCCTATACATACGTACCTTTTAAAAATATTTTATACTATATTTTTACTGTACAGTTCCCATGTTTAGATATGTTTAGATGCACAAATACTTAACATTGTGCTACAGTTGCCTACAGTATTCAGTGTAGTAACATGCTGCATAGGTCTGTAACCTAGGAGCAATGGGCTACCCCATATAGCCTAGGAGTGTAGTAGACTGTACCATTTAGGTTTGTGTAAATATACCCTATGGTGCTTGCACAATGACAAAATCATCTAAGGAGACATATCTCAGAACATATTCCTGTCATTGACATACTACCGAATATACTACTATTGCTAATAGATGTCATTTACTGAGTATTATGTGTAAAAGTTTTCAAAGTGTTTTCTCATTGAATTTTACAACAGACACCAGTAACCCTCTTTTACAGAGGAAGAAATTAGCCTTAGAGGTTAAGGAAATTGCTGGAATTCACAGAGTCTGGAAGTGACACTCAGGGTGTGGGCTCTAGATTGGTGCTCCTGCCCCTGGCCATGTGATTTCCTCAGTGGGACACAGTCAGAGCCAGGAGTCTCCAGGAAGATACCTCCCCTGGGTTATGCATACTTGCTTATCCCATGTTATCTCTGGGAGAGAGGTTTCCCAACTGGGGTTTTCTTTCAGAGCTCTCAGGGCTAAGAGGTGTGAACAGCTGAGAGGAAGATGGAGAAATGTTTTTTTCCTTTGTTACAGCTTCATTCCTCCAACTGAAATTTTGTTGTTGTTTCAAGCCCTGAAAAAACAAACTCCAATAAAATCTTGGTGATGGAGACAGTGAGGGGAAGATCAAGCCAGTGATATACATACATGGTGGAAGTGATCATCCAACCTGGTAGAAGGTCCAGGGATTTTGAAAAGAGGCTCATCAAAGTACTTAGCCCACACTGTAAGGATGTCAGAAATTTTATAACAAGAGTTTCATTTATTAGTAACAGATTTTGACTCTGACAAAATGCATTTATTGAGGGCAGCTACAACAGCCTGATGTTTTGAGCTACTGTCATCATTTGTCCACCTTAATGGTCATGGGACCCAGCATCTTTGGTTGGCACTATTGAGGCTAGGAAATCCCAATGCCAGAATAGACCACAAGGCAAAACTTAGGCAAGAATTTGTTGTTGGTAGGTTGGCTGGTATAGATCAAAGGTCCAGGGATTGGTCAGACTCTGGACAAATTCATCTGAGCTCAGAGTGACACCTCCCTAGGTCCCAAGAAGAATCAGGCACCAGCAGAGCTCAATCGCCCAACCTCCATGGATTCAGAGGGGAAGCAGGGAGAGTTGAGTATGAGCTTAAAAGTGGAGACCAGGGTCCAGGACTCACACCAGAGAGATGGAAGTCTAAATAGGATACTCAGGACAGAGTCTTAACAATATGGCAAACTCTCTTCAGGACAGGCACCGTCCAGACTGCCCTGCCCTCTCTGCAGTGTTTTAGACCTGTTTCATGAATGCTGATACACAGGAGCTAGGCAGGGTCACAGCTACCCTGAGACATGCTCACAAACTGAACACCATTCTCACAGGCCAGAATATCAGAATGAAGGAGCAAACCTGTTTGGGGTTCTCCAAGAGGAGAGAAGAAAGGATGAGGTGGGCACACTCATGAACATCACACAGTGGTCCACACTACCCAACTGCTGGTGTGACACAGTGACCAAGCTTTTAATTCTGTCATTAGAACACTCACATTCAAATCTTACCAGTTAGGTCTGGTTGTCTGTTGCCCAGAACCATGAGAAATGATGTTTCTGTAGATTAGCTCGGCTTAGCCGAGTGGTTCCTGAGTGGGGTCTTTCCTTTGGTTATGGTGACTATAATTGATGTTGTGCTCAACTGAAAGATCTACTGGGCTTGTGTCAAGTATGGAGTCTTTACTCACATGTCTGATATCTCAGTGAGGATGGCTAGAACTGAGGACTAGGACTGTTCAGGCATCTTTCTTTTCCCACACAGCCTCTGCATGGGGCTAGCTTGGGCTTCCTCATAGAATGTCAGTCTCACTATAGCTTGGCTTCTTACATAGCAGCTGGATTCCCTCAGAAGAAGTATTCAC
This sequence comes from Rhinopithecus roxellana, assembly GCF_007565055.1. Taxonomy (NCBI): domain Eukaryota; kingdom Metazoa; phylum Chordata; class Mammalia; order Primates; family Cercopithecidae; genus Rhinopithecus; species Rhinopithecus roxellana. The sequence goes on from NC_044569.1 coordinate 18,652,716, forward strand.
ATATGTATATGGATGTGTGTGTGTGTGTGTGTGTGTGTGTGTGTGTGTAATTATACTGTAAGTTCTAGGGTACATGTGCACAATGTGCAGGTTTGTTACATAGGTATACATGTGCCATGTTGGTTTGCTGCACCCATTAACTCATCATTTACATTAGGTATTTCTTCTAATGCTGTCCCTCCCCCTGCCCCCCACCCCATGACAGGCCCCGGTGTGTGATGTTCCCCACCCTGTGTCCAAGTATTCTCATCATTCAATTCCCACCTGTGAGTGAGAACATGCAGTGTCTGGTTTTCTGTCCTTGTGATAGTTTGCTCAGAATGATGGTTTCCAGCTTCATCCATGTCCACATAGTGGTGTAAATACCTGCAAAGGACATGAACTCATCCTTTTTTTAATGGCTGCATAGTATTCCATGGTGTATATGTGCCACATTTTCTTAATCCAGTCTATCATTGATGGGCATTTGGGTTTGTTCTAAGTCTTTGCTATTGTGAATAGTGCCACAATAAACATACGTATACATGTGTCTTTATAGTAACATGATTTATAATCCATTGGGTATATACCCAGTAGTGGGATCGCTCAGTCAAATGGTATTTCTAGTTCTAGATCCTTGAGGAATCGCCACACTTTCGCAATGCTTGAACTAGTTTACACTCCCACCAACAGTGTAAAAGTGTTCCTATTTCTCCACATCCTCTGCAGCATCTGTTGTTTCCTGACTTTTTAATGATCGCCATTCTAACTGGTGTGAGATGGTATCTCATTGTGGTTTTGATTTGCATTTCTCTGATGACCAGTGATGATGAGCATTTTTTCATGTGTCTGTTGGCTGCATAAATGTCTTATTTTGAGAAGTGTCTGTTCATATCCTTTGCCCACTTTTTGATGGGGTTGTTTTTTTTTCTTGTAAATTTGTTTAAGTTCTTTGTAGATTCTGGATATTAGCCCTTTGTCAGATGAGTAGATTGCAAAATTTTTCTCCCATTCTGTAGGTTGCCTGTCCTCAGAACAAGTATTCTAAGAGGTGTAGCTTCTTAGGATCTAGCCACAGAAGTCACACAGCACTCCTTCTGCAATACTCTCTCTCTCTTTTTTTGGGACCAAGTCTCACTCTGTTGCCCAGCAGGCTGGAGTACAGTGGCATGATCTTGGCTCACTGCGACCTCTGCCTCCTGAGTTCAAGTGATTCTCTGGCCTCAGCCTCCTAAGTAGCTGGGGCTACAGGCATGTACCACTATGCCCAGCTAATTTTTGTATTTTTAGTAGAGACAGGGTTTCACCATGTTGTCCAGGCTCGTCTCAAACTCCTGACCTCAAGTGATGCACCAGCCTCAGCCTCCCAAAGTGCTGGGATTACAGGTGTGAGCCACTGTGCCTGGCCCCCTTCTGCAGTAGTCTTATTGGTCAAAAGCAAGCCATAGAATTAGCCCAGATTTAAGAGGAGATTTAAGAGGCAATGTCCACATAGTGGTGTAAATACTAGGACGTGTGTATGGTTCATTGTGAGGCTACCTTACATTGTATCAACTGTGTGAATGTAGACAAGTCCTAGAGCACTCAGTGCCTCCATTTTTTTCATGTGCAGAATGGGAAAGGAAGTTACAAGGGCTGTTTCTGAGTGTTGCTTACTTATTAACATATACATGTCAAGAATTTCCCACAAGGACTAGCACAGCTAGGGGTTTGTATTAGTCCATTCTCATGCTGCTGTAGAGAAGTACCCAAGACTGGGTAATTTATAAAGAAAAGAGGTTTAATTGACTCACAGTTCTGCATGGCTGGGGAGGCCTCAGGAAACTTACAATTATTGTGGAAGGGGAAATAAACACGTCCTTCTTCACATGGCAGTGGGAGAGAGAAGTGCAGAGTGAAGTGGGGAAAAGCCCCTTATAAAACCATCAGATCTTGTGAGAAGTTACTCACTACCATGAAAACAGGATAGTGGAACTGCACTCATGATCTAATCACCCCCCATGAGGTCCCTCTCCCAACGTGTGGGGATTACGATTTGGATTACAATTTAAGATGAGATTTTGGATGGGGACACAGCCAAACCATATCAGGGTTCAACCATAGTTGGCACTTGTTAGTTATGCATTACCTTCATCCCACACTTGGATTTCTCCCTAGTATTTAATATGTACATATCTTATCTTCCCTGCCATGCTGAAAGCTCCTTGAGGTCAATAATTATTCTATACTTCTCTCTTTAAATTTCTTTCAGTTGTCCATAAGAAATGCTTGCTGGAAGAAACAGAAGGAAAAAGAGATGAGGGAGCTGGGGACCTTGCAAACAAGCCTGGACACCTTTATAATTTTCTCTGGGCTCAGCATGGCACCCTAGTTCCTGTAGATCTGACCTTTGCCTTTTCTGGAAAAAACTAATAAGTTATCCCGGATTGAATGGTGGGCATTATTAATCTAGTTAATAGATTACACTGTTTTTATGAGGTCTTTAGCCCATTAATTGTTTCCATGCAAATGGATGCTGTTAATTACAAATTAATCTTATCTTTTCGTAAAGGCAGGGCCATCAGGACCTCCACTTGGCAATGCTTGCTGGCACTTAATATGAATCAATGCGTACACTTGAAAGTAATAAAACTGCATTTCTTTAAAGATAGTTAATAAATCAGATCTTCATTAATGCAGATAGGCCAGACCCCCTACTTGTCTAATTTAATGAGGTTCTAATTCATTACTGTGATTCATGTGTCCCCCTGGGGATGGTGGCCAGCAGGGCAGGGCACATAGTAGGCAGTTAATAAATCCTGTGTTTTCTGAGTTTTCCGGCAGTGGGGAGGTGCTCCACTAGTCTTTCCCCCCATCGTAAATGTGGTTTAGATCCTTAATGCCATTTCCCAGGTAGTCATACAGGATCCCAAGGAGGAAACACAGCTTTCCAGCGAAGGCTGTTGCTTTTATGCCCTATCTATGTTAGAAATTCAAGGGTTCCCAATTGAGAAAAGAAGGGGGGTGGCATCAGGAACAGTGTTTGAGCCAGGGTGTTTGCTTGGTTAGCTGGTCATTGGACTCAGTGGCTGAGGCAGTCAGATGGGGACAGTCTGCCTGCCCTTGTCCATCCACTTGAGCATAATGAATGAACCAGTGAGCAATGGAATCCCGGTTTCTTCTTGGGACACATTAACGATTCATGTCTCAGTGAGACTATTAAATTGTTCCACAGTCTCTCTTCTCAGGCAGATTTCCCTTTACACAAAAGCTAGTTCCTCCTCATCATATTTATTTCCAGTCTAGGACTGGGCCTCCACTCATGTATTTCTAGCTACTGGAGTCTCAGGAGCCAAGCCCCGGCTTCCTGTTTACAGAACAAATGTGGGCCTTCAGACGCAGGGGACTTGCTGTCCCTTTCCATTCTGCCCATGTGGCTGGGGCACCAGGACTGAGTCCAAAGGCACCACCACAACATGGGGAGAGGTGTATGAGTGCAATGGGGGTGGAGGGGAAAGAAAACATGGCTTACGTTTTAGACTTGGGGAGCCAGCAGCGTGATGAAACACTTCCCTCCGTGCCACCGAATTCATTTCTCTAAAGTTCGACTGTGCACAGAACCATTTGTTTCCACATTGTTTTTATTAAACAAGAAAGGCGAGCTTTATTACTGCGCAAATGAAAGCAGCCGGCAAAGACAGATACTTCCCAGATTCTTATTAATCTCCAAGAGTTATGGGGCCTCTGAAGTCCCAAAGAAATTAACATACTCCACAGAATTTTCTCAGCAAGTCACCCAGGTGCCGCACCCCTCCCCTGCGGGTAGCAGTAACGGCCTTGCCCTGGGCAGCTTCAGGGAGCTCTCTGCACCTGTCGGTGGCCTTCTCCCTCTCACCCTGTCATCTGACCCCACCCTCTCTTAGGTTGCACGTGGACCAGCCTCATGCTTCAGTGCCCAGTCATGGATTTATTTGTACACCGATTCTGGGCATTGTCTGGAAATGTGGATTTAGGTGTCGTTCAATTCACTTCCATATACAATTAAATATGTATGGATTATTTACTATTGTAATGTGGGAGAGTCTTGACATCTGTGAGGTTATATCCTGAGGCCTCCGTGAATCTCAGATGCATGAAAAATAGTCATATGTAGTTCCCTTTCTCTATAAATGCAGAACAATGATCACTCACTCATTCTACAAATATTTACTCAATGCCCTCCATGTCCTTGACACAGTAGTCTTTGCCCTCAGAGGGTCCTGGGTATGATGGGGAGGCTGGGAAGACATGGGAGAGTTTGAAGGAACAACAGGATGTGTCTTATGATTTTCAAGGATCATATCAGCTGCTGTGTTCAAAGCAGTCAATCAGGGACAAAGTAGACATAAGCTGATGAGTTATAAGGATGCTGTAACAGCCCAGGGAAAATGAGATAGTCCAGGGTGAGCATAAGTGGCAACCGGAGGCATTCTAGATATGTTATGAAGGTATAGAGGCACAAATAAGAACTGACAAGGTACCTTCAGATCTCTAGCGAGAGGTGCAATGCCTGCCCATAGGGAAGAACCGCTACGCTGAGGGGTCGATGAGTGTGGGGCAGTCAGCCAGGCTTGCTCTCCAGGCTCCTGCCTCAGCCTACTATATCAGCCCCTAAATGAAAATCAGACTCCAGCGAAAGGGTAACCTACTGTTGTGTCATACGATTTGGGGTTTCATGAAAACAGTCAAAGATGAGGTAAGAGAATCTGTGAATGCCAGGGTCTGCAGTATATACAATTTGAGTAGCACATACTAGTTTAAGGTATTTTTAAGCTAGTTTTCCATTAAAGAAGTAAGGTGGCCCAAATGTCTAGTTAGCCCTGTTTTACAGGTGAGCAAGCAAAGGCTCAGAGGATTTTAGTGAATTTCCTAAAGTCACAAGATAATTAGACAGGTCTAAGGCTAAAGCCTGGATCTCATGTACACAAGTGCAGCTTTTCCCATGGTTCCCATGCAACTTCCTTACTGTGCATCCAACCTTGTGCTGGGGTTGAGAATGGTGGTGAGGAGGAAGAGCAATGCTGAAGGAGATCTAGTCCTTGTCCTAGAAGAGCTATTCGTTTCTTTGCAGGTAAGACTTAAATATACACACAACTCTTAAGGCAGAGTGTGTCCTGGAATGGCACTCTTGAAAGTAGTGTTCGGTTAGGTGCACGTGTTGGGGTTCTTCTGACTGTAAGTGCCTCCAGCCATTAAGTTCATCCCTATGGAATGTTGCATGATAGGGTGAGGGCTCCAAGACAAAGCACACAGGACCAGGTAATGTCCATATCATTGAGGATCAGTGTGTTTAGAAAATTCTTATTCTCTGATCTCATGTTTTCACCTTCCCAGCCCAACCAGTGGCCCTAGGTCCTTCTCACAATAAAGTAATTTCTGCCATTAATGGCTTTACTTACCTTGGTTCCTTGTTCCCTTTGGAGGGAAGGCCCTTGTTCTTTTCACACCAGGGTAAACTTCATTCCGTTTTCTGGAGAGGCCCCAGCGCCACTGTCCTAAAAATGTTTTCTGCTGCTGTGTACCAGCTACCCCAGAGTACAGAGGGAAAAAGTCCCGCAAAACTTGGAGGGAAAGTTTAGGGGTAAGAAGAAAATGTGGAAAAGCTGGAGTTGAGAATGGGGCAGGAGTGTGAGAGGAAGAATGTTGTTTAAACACCTAGACTGGGGTATTTCTGGATGCTGAGAGAGGTTCAGGGTGAAACCACAAATCAGTTTGCATCACAGAGGAATGACTGCATGGTACTTGTTTTCCTAAGGTGAGAAGTAGAAATCAATTCAAAGGGTTTTGATGACTCCCAGAGGGGCTCTGAAGGATCTCACCTGTAAGAACTGGCAAGGGTGCAAGAGAACAGGTGAGTCAGAAAGGGCAAGCCTAGCTCTCTCCAGATGTGGGGCCTCTCAGGAGCCAGGGTCTGGAGTCCAGGAGTAGAAGGAGGTGTGGGTGAGCAAGGCCTCCTGGGACTCTTATTTGCTAGCAGATGGCCCTACTGCCTGCCAACTCTGGAGATCACATCAGGCCCTAAGCTTTCTGAAGTGCAAATTGGAGTGGGGAGTGGGGAGTGGGGAGTCTAGGACCCCTCTGTCCCTATCCCTAGCACCGCAATTGAAGGTTGAGCCAAGGATAGAGCTTCTAATAGTTCTCTACTTCCCCGTGCTGGGACTCTGGGGGAAAATGAGGGGTGTGCCCTGCAAGACTGCTTTTGCCTGCAGTCTTATTCCTTGGCTTAAGGCGTGGGCATACATATGTTACCCAGGACAAAGCATTGGAAGCTCCTTTCTTGGAAGTCACTCATATTGGGGTGAGATGATCAAAGTCTTTCCAGGTGGAGCATCTTGGAGGAGACTAGGGTCTGATGTGAAGAGAAGTTCTTGGCACAGGATCTTCTTGGTGAGTACAGGTCTAGATGGGATCTGTGATGTGTGTATGTGTGTGTGTGTGTGTGGTGGGGTGGGACACCTGCACCTGCATCCAGGATTCCTATGGAGTCCCCAAACCAAAGAAGATTCTAGAAATCACTTGAAGAGGGGCAATCTCAGAGACCAGGTTGTATCTTTCTTCACATTCTTAAGTGTCTTGGGCTAAGATGTGATCAATTGCTGGTCCAGTTGGATGGCTAGGAATGACTATCTGATAGTGACATTTACATATGCAGCCCGTGCGATTCAATTCTTTTTCTATTTATTTTTGTTTATTGTTATAACCCCCTAAGTGCATTTAGCTCCATCAATATAAGCAATCCAGCCAGCCATATTGGCATTTTTTTTTTTTTTTCTCTTAATGCTGGTTATTTCCCCAGGTACCTTTTCTCTTGTCCTTTTATTTATTCTCACCCTGGGATATTATGTCTCTGGTGTGGCATGATTGAGCAGATGAGTCTCTTGAGGAGGACTCCCCTCTGCCTCGGGTACACTCGACTCCCCAGTGGTAAGAGCACATATAAATGGGAGCTCCAGCCCTGCAGCAGTCCGGAGATGGCATACATGGACAGGTTAGCACTCTAACCACTGGGACTCATTCCTCATAAGAGAGACTTGCAAGGAGATATGAGCTCATCTGGCACCCTTATTCTAGGAGCCTGACTTACCTGCAAAACCTTTGTCCAAGCACAGGACTGCTAAGAGGTGGGGAGCAGAAAGAGAGAAACACATGGGAGGGACAGAAGGATAAAAGAGGAGAGGAGTGGAGGGGAGAGGGGAGAAGGAGAGGCGAGAGGGCATCTGGAAAAATGCACTGAACCTAGAATTAGAACTTGTGAGTTGACAACCAAATTCCGTACTTGCTGATTTTAAGAACTAGACAAGTTGCTCCTCTCTCTGAGCTTGAATTTCCTCCCTGTGACATGAAGAATCATATCATACCTTGTCAATCTGACAGATCAATTGTGAAAATCAAATGAGGTAACGTAAGCTGATGTATTGTGTAGTGTGAAATGTCCTCTAATATAAATAAATACATCTGTGTATATTTATGCCCCTGCACACTTATTTGCATGCTGTCATAATTGTAGCACTATCCTGTGCAGGTGCACATCAATTTCTGTTGCACCTTTGTCTTTGCCAATTCCCATGTCTGGCACACTTTGACTGTTTCTGAAGCCTTACATGTTGTTATTAATCATTGCTCCAGCATCTGCTAAAGTCCTTTGACCTTTGAGAAGCATTTCTTGACTGCCCACCACTAATACTGCCATTCTTTGAATTGTGAGCCCAGCGATGGGGGAGAATGACTCAGGAAGGCTCCCTCCCTAGCCCTACCTGCTGCTAGAGTCTGGCTATTGGCTGGAATTGTGAATTGTTTTAAATGTGAACACAAATGGGATGGTGTTATTGAACCATTTAGGAACTATTGTATTTTTATACAATGCCTGCAGTGTCCCGGGGTAGGAGAGTGTGTACGGAAAGAGGACAGAGACTAAAGGTTTCATAGTGGGCGAAGATGAAGAAGGCAGTGAGTGGGTTTCTCGTAAAGGATGCCAGACAGAATGGCAGGTGGTGATTCCCCCTTCTACCCTGAGCACAGCTGAAGACCCATTGTGCTGCTTGTTGCCCTTCCTCTAGACATGGGTGGTGGCAAAGTGGAAGCCCAAAGCTGCTGTAACAAGTCGAGCCACTTTAAGAGGTGTTTCTTGACTGTTTAAGAAGTAGTAGCTCAGAGAACAGAGGAGAGCACCTGTCAGCCCCTGTTTTCTACATTGCAGGAACTCCAGGCCACAGTGGGAAGCCTCAGTCTTTGAGTCAAAAGAGTGGGAGAGGGAAATGCACAATAGTTCTCTTATAGTCCATGTCCCTAGCATGTGGCAAAGACTCTCCCATCTGCCCATTAAATTGAAATGCACACAGAACAACAACAACAACTGTAACAACAGATGACACAGGCACAGGTCAAGCACTGTTCCAAGTATTTCACACATATCACTCCATGTAGTTCCCAGAAGAGCCCTAGGAAGTAAATATCATCATTAACCCCATTTTATAGATGAGAACACCAAGGTAAAGGGAGATTGAGTAAGTTGGTGTTAGGGTCACATATCTAAAGAGTGATAAAACTGAGGTTTGAGCCAGGCAGTCTGGCTCCACCATCCAAGCTCGCTCTCTCTCTTTTTTCAGAGACAGGGTCTTGCACTCTGGATGGAGTGCAGTGGTGTAATCATAGCTCACCATAACCTCAAACTCCTGGGCTCAAGCGATCCTCCTGTCTTGGTCTCCCAGCACTGGGATTACAGGCATGAATACCACACCCATCCCTATCCAAGCTCTTAACCACTGCACTGTGTTTCCATGCACACACTGTCTCTCTTCCTGTGTGTATGTGTGTGTATACAGATTTGACATAGTGAGAGACTGACCTGGAAGGGCAGAGAGTCCACATTTGTATAGGAGAAGAAGTTAGGAATGATTGGAAGGATAGGAGCTCTGAAAGGGAGAAATCCTGGTGGGCTTTGAGGAAAGCCTCTTTTTCAAAGAGCACATCCTCTAACAACTTGTAGCAATTCCCACAAATAGGAATATTCCTGAAATAGACCATTCCTTCATATGCTAAGTTTGTATCAAGCTCATCCTTGTCTCATTTTTAGAACTTTAGGTAATCTTGACTTTCTATCAGTTGTCTGTGCTTTGAATTTTCTCAGGAAGTTCTTCCTGAGGTTATTCCTCTTTTTGGCTCACAAAATGTGCTTGGGCAAGCAGGCTGTGAGGCTGGTGGCAGACAGGAAGGGAGCCTGAATGCCATGGCTGCTGTTACACTTTGTTAGCCTCCTTTCCTCGAGAACTAATTATGTGTACTCAAATAGAGCTGGGAGGGGTGTGGGCCAGAACCTGGTCTGCTCTTATACACCCATAGCTCTCAGCACAGAGTTTTGTACATGGTTCACATTGGATTACCTCGTATTTATTAATTAGAGATCCATAACGGAGAAGAAGTGGCCTTTCCTGGAGCCTTTTCCAAGCCTGGTTTGGTTCATGGGCAAGTCCTAGCTTGCTCAGAGATGAGTCTTGTTGGGCTCCAAAGTGAACTTCTCAGCTTAAGCTACATATTTTGTGGAATTTTCCACATTGAGGAATGCCATTCCCAGAACACAAATGTTCGTTTGGCCTATTGCATTTGTTATCAGACAACCTATCACTTGAGACATGGGAGAAGATGTGTTTTCTCAGCTCTAGTGATATTGTCTTATGGGAGAAATTCCATACAACAGAAGCTCAGGAAACCTGGTGATATGATTTAGAAGCAATTCACCAGGTCAGAGACACTGTTAAATCAGAAATGTGGCAAGGGGACAAGAGAGAGATCTGGAACAGTTATTTTGTCTACAAATCAAGGGCATGGTAAAGTTTTTTACTTTTAACTTCTATTGAAACAATGACCGTAAACAATGTGCAATGCTCAAAACTAATTAAATAGCCACCCTAAATCAGCAAAAATGAGTGAATCGAATTTTAAGTAACATTTGCTCCTGTGAAATGTCCTTCTCCTTGTTTGGGGCCTGTCCCAATGCTGATGCTTCTGTAAGTCAGGCCTCACTGATGGGTGAATTGATCAGCCTGTCCCTACAATCTCAGCTGGCTTCAATTCTGACTAAGCATCCCCCTCAATAGCTCCTCCTCCTCCTCCTCCTCATGATCATCATCATTATGCTTTCCTTGAAGCCATTTGTTTAAACTACAATGTTCCCTTTTTTTCTGCTTATCTAAATCCTGCTCATTCTTATAACACCCTCGGTTTTTATATCCAGTCTACCCAACAGTTCTTTAACATTCCTGCCTTTTAATGAATACCTCAATGATTATATCTCTTACTAGCCACCTTTTACATCCAGCTTCATGAAAGCTGTTCATTCAGTTATCATCATTCTTACCAGTTTCATAGTGCCCCTGCTCCCTGCTGCTACCTCTCCCCATTCCCTGCCAGGGCCTCTGTGCTCACCAGGATAGGCTGCTTTATGAAGGAACAAAAGATTCCCAAATGTCAGTGGCCCAACACCACAAAGCTTTATACTCTGTACACATGAAGTCAGTTGCAGGTCTAGATAATTTTCCAAGCAACTGACTTCCATGTGGTGACTCAAGGATCTAAGCCAAATAGTCTCTTCTGTCAAGGAACTGTACCCTGGATCACAGGGTCTCTTTGATCACCATCACTGGATAGATTGTGTGTTTCACTCACCCATCCTGGATGTGACACTTACCATTCCTGCTCAAGTTTCATTGGCTAATTAATCACACAACCCTACCCACTTACTAGCAGTTGAAAAATTTCCAGGTATCTGGAAGGAGAAAAGAACCAGATATTGGGGAACACATCCCTAATTAGATAATAATGTTATTAAAGCAGCTTGGGTTTCTTATATTTCCTATTGTCTTCCATGATATTTTGGGTAAAATAGGCTCTCAATAGTGTCTGTTGAATAAATAACACCATTAGCCCTTAAGAAGCATTAATTTGTCATAAGATCTATGCTAGGCACATTGCAGGAATAAAGAACTGCAATGAATAGCCTGGTATGCACTGGATCATTCATTCGTTCGTTTGTTCATTCATTCAACAAATACCTATTGAATGCCTTATTATCCTAGACACTGTGCTGAGCACTTGTGAATGATGCGTGGGTCATTGTCCTTGTGGAGCTTACATTCTAGAGAAGGAGACAGAAAACAAACAGCAAATATAACAAAGAAACTAAATAGTGTGATAGAATGTTGTGCACTGTGAACATAAAAATAGAGCAGGGTAAAGTATATAGTGACTGTGAGGATTGGGGTGCAAGTAATTTTAAAGTGGGTGGTCAAGGCAGGCTTCATTGAAATGACATTGAAAAAGAAGTAGAGGAGACAGTTAACCATGCAGGTATTTGTAGGAAGAGCATCCAGGAAGTGGGAATAGCTTATGCTAAATCCTAAGGTGTGGCATGTTTGAAGACTAACAAGGAGTCCATTATGGCTGGAGTGAGATAGAGTGAGCCAGGGATGATGAGTTCGGAGGGGTGATGGGGGCCACATCAGGAGGGCTTGTAGGCCATTGGAGGACTTTGGTTTTTACTATGAGTAAAATGGGAAACCATTTAAGGGTCATGGACATGTGTGAGACATGACCTGTGTTTGAAATTGATTATAGGAAGCAAAGGTGTAAGCTAGAAAATCAGGAGTGAGAATAATAGTTCATGAGAGAGATAATAGTGCTTGGAACAGGGAGCCAATAGGGGAGGTGTTTTTAACTACATACATGTATATGTATACTTTTGTGGTGATATATGTGTGTAATACATACCTATATGTGTTATGAATACATATAATCTAAAGAGGAAACTTTAGGTTTATATCTCATTTGCATACATAGATACATTTCTTGGCCCTTATTTTTGCCTTTTCAGAGAACTTTTCCTGTATTATGATGCAAAACAACAACTAAATAGAAGGGGCTGGTACCATTATCATCCTCCTCCTATGTGTCGCCTTTATGGAGAACTTTATGGGGACAGAGCCTAAGTGGAAATTGTGCTTAGAGTCCTTGTGGCCACCACAGAGATGGGGTTTGTAGGGCCTGGCTTCCCAAGCACTCACAAGGTCTTAGAGAAAGAAACTTAATCAACAGAGTTGAATGGGTGGTAAGATGAGTTCCACATAATCCCCAGTCTCATCGAATCTGAGCATCTCTTAATAAAACTCACAGTTGTTGTGGGGAAGGGATATGGGGCTACAGCCTCTTCAGCCTGCTGAGCTACCACCTGCTCCCGGCAGGGGCTGCACCGTTAATCCCCTGAGCATCATAGCTTATTTCCCAGACTGCTTTCCCTTCCAAAAAGAAAATAACTGCTGGTCTGTGAGCTACATCAGAAGCTCTCTCCAAATGCCATCAGAGCCTCTGGCTGCTGCCTGTGCCATGCTTCCAGTGACCCCAGGGTGGACCACTTTCACCAACATTCCTTTTAACAATACCTGCTTCCTCATGTTTCGTCGTCTCAGGCCTGCCACAGTGAGGGCTGCTTCCCTCCTCTGCGCCAGGCCTCAGTTTACTTCTGTTTATTTTATTGCCATGTGATGGTGATTGCTGGATATGAGACCAAGACTGGCGAAGAGCATTTCACAATCTTCCCTTAATTTGTTGTTAGATGCTGGGTCAAGAAATCCCCACATCTTGCTGGCACTGATATGAATCTGCCTGAATGGGCTGTGTTTGGTTTTCCTAGTGTGTCCCCAGCAACTACTGGGCAAATACTTAATGATACCAGTTACCTCCTGCCAATTAGGCGTCCAGCCCTTTCTGAGAATATTCACTCTTTGACGAGCATGTTGCAAACACCTCTGCAGTTGGCGGTTTGTCTTTGCTAATTGTGCTGATGACACTACATCTGCTGCTCCACCACTGTCCTATTCTGCCCTTTACTATCCTGCTATCTGCCCTGGGATGCTGACCCTTGCATCCTACATCCCCCCAGACTCCTTTGCAGTCCTCTGTCTAACTCCCTGTTGGCTTCAACCACAGTGAGACACCAGCAGGATGCTGGAGCTGCAGGAAGGAGAGAGGGGTCAAGGTGTTTCTTCCCTGCTCTCCTGCTTTGGACAGCAGTTCTGGTGTGACCATTTCTCTATACTTGCAGCTCCTAACAGCTGGGCCCTCTTCTAGGGTTCTGGCTCTCACTGGGTTCTGGTAACATCTTTCCTCCCACCCTTGCCCTTTCAGGCTAAGGGTGGCAAATATTTGGGTGCTATACAAATATTTGGGTGCCTTGACATCTCTTGTTGGCTTCCTTAAATCTGCATTTAATCCCATGATTAAATTCTTTTCAAAACCCCAGCTTGATTGCCTTGCATTTCCTGCTGGAGCCTCATCAATGAGAAGTTCTCTCTGAAGGTAGGGGTGAGATTTGGCCATAAATATGGGGGACTCTTCCTATTATGTCACCCAAGGTTTCTCTCCTTACCCTTTTCTGGTGTACAGTTTGATTAGGAGACTTTACCACATCACTTCCAGGGATGGGAATGAAGGTCATCTGCCAATGAGGGCACACTGGTGTGGGCTTGAGGCAATGGGGGTGGGGGGCTGAAATGAGAATGTGTGAGCAGTGTCTTGGGGAACCCACAGACTGGCTGGGGATGTAAGACATCACATACCATCAAAACAATATAACTAATGATCATGAAAAAATGATATCCTTATTTATTGAGCACCTAATATGTGTTAGGCACAGCGGCATATAGTAGACTGTATGTAAATTGTTCCTGATTCTCACAATACCTTGCAATGTTAGTATTATGACAGCTACTTTACAAACAAAGAAGCCTGATACCCAGGGCACCAAGTGACTTGCCAGATACTACTGTAGCTGGATTTAAAACCAAGCTTTTTGGGCTCTAAACCATGATTATTCTTGCAGCTATATCACATCTACTCATGACATAGAAAATCATGCAGGTTAATGTGTGTGAACCAGGGTGCCAGTGGGATGCAGCTCAAACTCTGTGTGCAATAGAAGGTCATACCCAGGAAGAGCAATGTGGGACATGAGAGATTTCATTAGACAGCAAGATTTGATCTGCACCTTGAAGGAAAGAAATGAGGATATATGGAGAAAGAGAAGAGTGATGAGGGCACAAATGCCAGTGCTCTGTCCAGAAGTAATGACTCTCTAACTTAAGGAACTGAGGAAGTGGCTTCCCAGGCCTTGTGACTCTCCCTATTTTTCTTACTTTGCCTTTAGTGCTGAGAATTATCACCCCTCTCATCACTTCCTATTCACCTAAGTCCTTGCAGCCTTCCCTTACCAATTCTTGGAAATATAGGTGAATTCTCCATGGCTTCCAGGTGGCTGAACTCATAGGAGTTTTTCAGTTCTTATCTTGCTTTCTGCAATAAATGAGCATAAACCTCCTCCTATAGGATCTTAGTAAACATCTTTCCTCTTGTGATCTCCAGGACACCACTTTCTCTGTAGTCTTCTTCTTTCTTTCTGCCCACTCACCACATTCTTCTTTCTCTCTCTGTTCTTCTTCTTTCCTATCTCAACTCCTAATCTCAGTCTGGCTATCATTCCCCATCATGGAGCAAGCTCTGCCATTAACATGATGCAGTGGTTAGAAGTGTGAACTCTAGACCTAGTTGACTTGGGTTTGAGCTTTTGAGTCTTCCATTTGCCACTTCTTAATTGGGCAACTTACCATACCTTGCTGTACCTCCACATTGGGACAGAACCTGGCACACAATTAGCACTGATGAACATCAACTGTTTTCCATTCAGTTGTCCAAGCAAGAAACCTAGATGTCACCCCAGACAGCTCCTTCCTCCTCATCCCACCTCTCATCCAGCACCAAGGATCCCGATCTTCTGATTGCCTCTCAGAGCTGCCTAGTTTTGGTTTTCTTCAGATCTGCCCATATCAGAGGCTCATGTGGGGTTTGAGTCTTAACTGTTCTATTTGTTTTCAGCTTTCCTTGCCTTGATCCAATTTTTACTTTGAAGCCAAAGTAATCTTTCTAAGAAACAAGTATGACCTCACCCATGCTTAAAATCCTACTGGAATTGCTACTGCCTTCAGGATGGAGTCCAAACACCTTGGAATGTAATGGAGGGCCCATATGCTTCCTTCTCTCTTCCAGTCATACTTCCCATCTCCTGCAAGCTTCCCAACATCAATTCCATGACCTAACCGTACAGTTTCCTAAAGCTGCTCATTAAACATGGATCCATTCCTGCTGGATGAGACTTACTGGCACTGAGTGCCCCAGGAACCTGCATGTCTGACAAGTACTGTACAAAGTCAGCCAGTTTTCACTATGCTGATAGTTCTTGGTTCTCTCTCTCCTCTTCTCCCTGCTTCCTTTTGGCCTCACACACTGAGCAGGGCCAGGTTTTATTCTAGCAAACTTGGGTAACAATAGATATGATTGTCAGCCTCCCTGGGGCTGGCCAGGTTTTTATGAAATTAGACATATTTGTCTTGATGTTTAGGAGCGAGCATGAAATTCAAATCTGTGTGTTGGCATTCCGCGGGCTGGGCCTTTAATATTCAATGACATAACTTCATTGCGGGTTTGACAACACTATATAGAAGTTGTGCTTACCATTGAAAATTAAAGCCACTGAAAGCGTTGACAACAGCAAAATTGTGAATGCTTCCCAGCTCCCGAAGTGATTGCTATTCCAGTTTGTCTAGAAGTGCTTATTGTGTTTGTAATACCGTCAGTTCCACTTAAAGACGACTTGAAGTCGATGCCATACAGGTAAGTACCAAAGAAATCTCTTCCTTCCTCTCTCCACTTCTCCATCGCCTCCCACATGATTTTTCTACTCAGGGTCTATTTGCCTTTAGTTATAGAGCCCCTGATTCCCTCAAATTCTGAGCCAATTGATTGTATTTCTCTTTCAAGTTGCCAGGTTAGCTAGACTTTCATTTTTTCTCCTGTTCCTTTTCTTTTTTTCCCCCTTTTCTCCCACATGATTATCAAGGAAATTGAGTTATAGTGACTTACTCCACAAATCCCTTGTGTGTGTGAATGACATTTTCTTGTGTGTAAAGGAAATGTGTGGGGTGATGAGGAGTATTTGGCATCTGAGGAAGGATTATTTGAAATTAATGCTAAGAATAAGGAGAGACTACTGTATTAACTGACTTCATGTCAAAAAGGGTAAAAAGAAAACTTAAAAATAATTATTTAATAATGGTCTGCTTTGCTATTGGTGGTACTATTAAAGCAGACAGATTGACAGACAATGCTGGCAAGCAGCGTCCTTCTTAGGTTGGTTTCTTGGTTTGGTCTTTGAAGATTTCATTCCCCTTTTGCAAACTGAGGCAGAATGGTTTTAATCAATTTTTATTTATTTATTTTATTTTATTTTGTTTTATTTTTGAGAAGGAGTTTTGCGCTTGTCGCCCTGGTTGAAGTGCATGATTGTGCATGCAAGATCTTGGCTCACTGCAACCTCGGCCTCCCCGATTCGAGCAATTCTTCTGCCTTAGCCTCCCTAGTAGCTGGGATTATAGGCACCTGCCACCACGCCTGGCTAATTTTTGTATCTTTAGTAGAGATGGGGTTTCACCATGTTGGCCAGGCTGGTCTCAAACTCCTGACCTCAGGTGATCCGCCTACCTCGGCCTCCCAACGTGCTGGGATTATAGGCGTGAGCCACCTCACCTGGCCCATAAAATATTCTTTAGATAAACTTAAGCAAGCTGAGATCCTTGGAATGGTAAACTAAGATGCAAATAGGAGAGCTGAGAGGACCGCCAGGGCTTTGAAAGCAGTGATCCTGGAGAGACCCTGTGGCTGATGGAGGGGCAGTGTCTGCAAGAACAGTCTAGCATGAGGGAGCAGCTGTGTGGCACCCAAAGCAGCAGGCTTGGGGAGCCAGCATTTGGGCAACTCCCAGGCTCTAACTTCCTGCTTCCATCAACATACTTCTCATTGTAATTCACTTTCCCACTTTTCCAGAGCCTGCTGGATAAGAAGTTTCCCACCATAGACCATGAGCATTCTTTTCTGTTGCCATCCAGCCTCAGGGTTTGAAAATTATGAACCCCATTGCCGGGGCAGAGCAACTTTGGAGTGATTTGAATGGTGATCAGCAGGTGCAAATATCTGAACACCATATTCTTCCTGGACACTTTATAATTCCTATTAGTTTGGCATAGTCTTTCCTGACTTTTCAGAAGGACCATGTCATTCAGTGGAGCCTTGCATTCAGATAACCTTCTAAGGAGACTCACTCTGGTGCTTAGAGATACCATGTTTGTAACCCTTAAGCAGCCTGTTGAAGCCTTTAATGAGTTGCTGGCACCAAGTGGATTCGGTTGGATTAAGGAACATGGAGAGATTTTACATTTTTTATGTATTTAAAGTAGAGGATTTTTTGTTTGTGTATTTGTTTGTTTGCCTTTTGTAAACTTTCCTAGTCAACACACATCTTGGCTTGTTTGTTCATCTCTTTAAATGATACAGCAAATTTTGGTCTCATTCTCTGTCCGTGCCACTCCTCTCTGTGCATGAGATGGGTGTTGTGGTCTCTTGGGTCGATTGGAGGCTTGGAATGGGCCTTGGTGACCATTTCCTGAGTTTTCCCTGTTAAATTTGTTCTTTGGTGCCTGATTTCTCCTACTATTAGGACTGTGATTTTTATTTTATTTTAAAAAGCTGGACTTTTGTCCCAAACTTTGAAACATGGCATTGTTCCATGGAACTTTGAATGTGAGTGATTTAGACATCATCAAAATGCAACTTTATTTTTGTTTCCTGACATTTGTTTAAACTTATTTAGTGGGAATAATTTTCCCTATGCTCAACAAGAAACCTGGCAGGTCTCTGGGCTTTTCAGCTAATTTGTAGACACTAGAGAGACCTATGGCCATTATCATAGCCCACAAACACAGGCTAGAGCTAATAAATAGTATATCTAGTCTCATGTGATGGTCACAACTCTGAACTGGAATTAACATTACATTTTCTTCCCTGCCCTGGCTTAGACTGCTTCAGGCTGGAAGCCTGGGGTGGGAGATGGGGGATGGTTCTTTGGCTCTCTCCTGTTTCCTGATTCTTAGCTCATGTTCTACTTGACTTGGTCACCAGCTGCTGTAGTGAATCTCACAAGGGTGGAGGCATGGGAGAGAGGAGAACTGAGCTGATGAGATAGTATCTGCTTTGCTAAGGGCATCATGGTCTCTGGTGGTGGCCAAGGAATAGAATTGATTTCATTCTCTTGAAAGCACTTTCATGGGATCTTACAAGGTTTCCTGCTGGGTCTTGTGACCTAAGGTTTTTGTGACCAGTGTGTGATTCCCTAACCCATCAAATTCAGGTAGACACTTGTGACATCTTCCTTTGCCATGGGCATCTGATGGTATAACTCCAGCCTCTTTCTGCTGATGGCCTGCCTTCCTCCAGGCAGCTTAATTAGTTAGGACCCAAGAAGGCCCCAGGCAGCTTCTCCCAGTCTGACCAACATCCAGTTCATGAGAAACACTCGTGCATCTCTTCCTCTATTCTAGAGGTGAAGGCCAATCCTGGTAAAGCTGCCCTCACCACTGGGGCAGTTGGTCAACTCCACCTTCAGCCTGTAGATTTTCAGGAAGGGGTCAGATCATGTTCCAGTCTCCTTGACCTTCACAGATGTGTCAGTGGGCATTTCTCTGTGTCTTTGAAGTATAGAAATACATTTCCAATTTCTGCAAGTGGTCCCATTGGATAATTCCTCCTTAGGCCTGGGGAAATCTATATGCTATATTTCTACTCTCCCTAAATACCTGACTGAGCTGAGGAGGTCCAAAAATTGAGAAACTACATTCATTTGTTTTCCTTTGTAAATTCTGCATAAAGGGGTGATGTTGAAATGAAGCAGGATGTGTCTCATTCTGTCTTGCTGCACATGTTTCTCTCTCACAAGGGCCTTACAGTCTAAGGAGGGGCTTTAAAAAAACAGGAAAAGATTTAAAAGCTATAAAGAAGATGCTACAAGTCAAGTAGCCCCAAGTCCCAGTTATACAGACAATGAGTTCTATGGTTCAGGTTAGGGTTTGGGCGGGTTGTAGAAAGGGGGGAAATGAGATGGAGTCATAAGTGTGTGTTCAAAGCTTTCAGTTTTAGTCTTGTTGCAGTCTACTGCTTTCCTACTTGAAATTCAAGATTCAAACACTCTGAGATGATGAGCCAAGCTTCAAGGATTCTTCTGGCTGGAAATGACTGGCTGAGAAAATGCATCCAGGGTCCAGGCAACTCCTGCAGTGAGGAGCTGAAGATGATGAAATACAGCACTTATAGTAAGCACCACATGCGTGTGAACCTTGTCTTATCAGCCTAGGTGCATTTTTGGCCAGTTCCAGAAGCCTCCTTAGATACTCAGTACATGGGAGAAGAGGTAAACTTAGATCAACAATATTCATTTTGCAGAAGCACTTAGATGTCCCATTGATCATCGTTCATTCAATATATACATATATTCTCTCTCCCCCCTTCCCACCCTCACACACACATCATGCACCACTTTGCTCAAGACTCTATTCCAGGCGTTGTGAGAGACAGTTAAAGTCTCCCAGGTAGCTCAAGAGATGATAGACACACAGCAAATAGCTATACTCACTGCTGAGGACAGAATATCTGAATGTGAGAACAGCGAGTACCTGGTTCAACTCAGCAAAAGGAGAGATGCCTTCTTCCTGTCATTATCGAGGAAAATTTTCCAAGAGAATGGCAACCAACTGTGTCTCACCTGGACTTCACCACCTCTCCAAGTACTGGTTTATCTTCTAGGCTGAGTCATAGCCTCTGGGCTCTCACAATGCACAGGTACTGATTGTATTCAGTGCTGGCAAGTCTGACAGGACCTCTGAGTCACCATCCCCTACATTGGAGGAGTCCAGCACTCTGAGAATTTTTATGCTATGCTTGGTAAGTATCTAGCACATTTCCTGGCACATAGTAAGTCTTCCCTAGGGATTTGTGGGTTGATTGAGTGGGAGCTTGAGAAGGAACTTCTGAGGTGATGCTAATGCAAGGTACCTCTGGCTTTGACTCTGACAAAGGTGAGGTCCAGGAGGCTTTGTTGGGGAAGGCAAGGCCAAGCCTGTGAGGGTGGTCCTAAGAAGACAGAGATGCCACTTGAGGACCTTTGTTCTCTGGGCTTTCTCCCCACCTTCCTATCCATTTTGCATGTATTGGCTTGATGTCTCCGTTGGGGAATTTGTTTTACAGCCTCTCTCCCTCTCAGAGGCAAATTACTATCTCTGTTTTAAAACTCTCACCGAGCCTCCACGAGGGACATTTTGCATTCAGGTGGCTTTGGGGATAGTGACTGAGAACTACCTTGCCAGAAGGTTCTACTTTACAGTCATACTAAGTTTCTCTTGTTGGAACTGAGGGTCAGTTTCTCCATTCCTGGTTTTATTGAACAACTTCCCACTGACCTCTTTTCTGGCATGGCTCACCTTCCCTGGGGTGCATTCAGTGATGAACCCAGAAGTTCTTCCCCAGCATTCTGCCTTCTGTGACCTTCCTTACAAGGGTGCTGGTAGTCTCCCTCCCCTTGGAATTAGCCAGTGAAATTCCAGGGTGCGTGGAGGGTGCTTTTCATGGGGCATCTGATTCACCATTGTCTGAATAAAGAAATCACTTCTTATGTCAAAGTTGGGAGCCCCTGTGAGCAGCTGGAGGGGCTCTCCCTTGGAGTGGAAGATCCCCAAGTCCCTGAACTCACACTGCCGGGTAGGGTGACTTCCCAGGGAGCTCCGATCTCCACACTAGACTTAGCTGCCTCTCCTGCCACCAGTCTGAGAGGCTTCTAAGGTTACAGACTGAATCTACTGTTTAATTTCTAACCTCCCATGGCTCCTAATTTAGGACTCGCCTATGGGGTCCAACCACTCAATTAGGGCAGGCATTAATGACAGTGGCTGCTTCTACAGTGTGTTGCAGGAGGCAGCAGCACGTCCCCAGTCCAGGAGCCGTTCATTCCTCCACAACGGCCGCCTTCAGGATTTCTTTATCAGATAGCACCTTGGTAGTCAATACCATGGTAAACATCAGACAACATTGACCTGAGTACAATGGGCTAGGCCTTGAAAAAATGGGGCAGGTAGGGGAGCAGGGCACCAGGATGGAGGAAGGGGCAGCTAATGGTCAAACTGAAGGCGACAAAGAACATTTTCTCCAGTTTTGATATTTTGCCAAAGGTGACCCCTGCAGTCCATCACATCCCCTCTGCAGGGCTTCAACCACCTACTCTAATTTTCTAATAATATGAATAGCTACTCTTTATGGAGCACCACCTCTTGAGATGGAGTATTTTTTTTATTCCTTCTTCACAAATGAACGAATGGAGGCTCAGGGAGGTTAATGATCTTTTCAAGGTGGCACAGCCAATGGGTGGTGGAGCTGGTATTAAATCTAAGCATGATCTCAAAACTGTTGTTCTTTACCACAGTCATTTTTTCCTACTAAACTCTCTCTCTCTGGTGCACTCTCTCTCTTGCACTTTCTGTCTCCTTTTCTGTTCTGAACCTGGTACCGACATGAATTTTAAGCTAGGTTAAGATTACTGATCTGTCTGGACCATTCATTTGCTTCCATTAAGAGTCAGGCAGGAAGAGTGGCAGGAATAACCTGGTATACATTTTACGAAAACCCCACAAGCTTTGAACACTCTGATTCTGTTCAATCTTTTCTCTCCCTCCTGTTCTTGGCAACTGTCCCTTAAGCCCGTCTGTTCTCTGCCTCTAATATATTATGCTGATATTTTATTACCAAACAATTACATCCACTAATTTGAAAAGGAAACGAGCAGGAAATTGCAATTGTAAGAGTAAAAGCAATGCTCTTTTATTTCTCCCCTTTATGCATACGAAATATGGTTTGTCATTGCTGCAAAACAGACTTTTCTCCTCTTCCATGGCTCTTCACTGCCTTGTCTTTAATAATTGAGCAGAAAGCAGAGTAATAATTAGATTCCTGATACCAGGGGAGATATCCATAGATTTGCAGCATGTGGAGGCTCAGCTTGGAGCCATGGGGCCCACAACCATGCCTCCATGGGAGAAAGCATACTTCAGGCTGTTTCACTTGAATACCTTCCAGAGCCTTCTGTACATCCATGGTCTTCCATGTAGATTAAATATTTGCTGACAATTATTGTTTCCTTTCTGCCTTTGCCATGCTTTCCCACCCCATTGACTCTGGGCTTGGCCAAGACTTCTTTTGGTCAATGGAATATGAGTAGATGTGATGTACAGCTTATTTGTACTACACCGAAGCTTTCAATGTGCCTGCAATATTTAGCCCTACTTCTCTTGAGCAACACTCAGGATGGTGGCTGCTCCATCTAGGTCCCTGAGTGATTACGCTGCACAGAAACACCCTGCTGACTCCTGATAGATATGTAGTGAGAGCAAGAAATAAACGTTTGCTGTTTTAAGCCACTGAGATTTGGAGCTGTTTTTAAATCACAGCATAGCCCAGCCCATCCTGACTGATATATCTGTGATCTCGTTTGACTCTCATTATGTCCATGGGATAGAGAAAAGGCTGATCACTCTGGGTGGTGTTGAGGAAAAAGCGTGTGATGTGGAATCAAAGGGACCTAGGTAAGAAGGCTTTTCCCATCATTGCTGGCTGTGCAGGCTTATCCAAAACAACTCAATCTCTCTGAAATCCTTTTTCTTTATCTGTAACATGAGAATAATAAAACTTACCTTGAAGATCCCTGTGGATCAGAGTCAATGTATGCCAAAGGTCCTGTGTAGAACCCATCACAGAATAAGCAACTAATACAAGATAGTTGTTTTTTTTAATTAGTATTTTATTTATTTTTATTTTATTTTAATTATCACTCTGTCACTCAGGCTGCAGTGCAGTGGCGCCCTCTCGACTCACTGCAACCTCTGCCTCCCAGGTGCAAGCAATTCCCGGGGCTCAGCCTCCTGAGTAGCTGGGACTACAGGCGTGTGCCATTATACCCGGCAAATTTTTGTAACTTTCGTATTTTCAGTAGAAATGGGATTTCACCATATTGGCCAGGCTGGTCTCTCACTCTTGACCTCCAGTGATTCACCTGCCTCGGCCTCCCAAAGCGCTGGGATTACAAGTGTGAGCCACCGTGCCCGGCCAAAAATTAGTATTTTAAAATCTGTTTTTGACATTATTTCCATTGAACACATGGGAATGCTGAGCCTAAATCTGTTGCGGGGACCTGCCTAGGCAAATTAAATAACAGAGCTAGAATACAAGTTTTGATTTTCAGACTTTGTGTCCAGAGCTTTCTCCCTGGACTAGTAAGTATTGCCTGAGTTCCACACTCTGGAACTGTGCTAAGGAGGCTGGAGGGTTGGGGGGCAAGTGTTAAGAATGAAAACATTGCTTCTCCAAGGAGTGCAAA
This sequence comes from Rhinopithecus roxellana, assembly GCF_007565055.1. Taxonomy (NCBI): domain Eukaryota; kingdom Metazoa; phylum Chordata; class Mammalia; order Primates; family Cercopithecidae; genus Rhinopithecus; species Rhinopithecus roxellana. Next base: position 18,676,060 of record NC_044569.1, read on the forward strand.
ATCTACATAGTGAGATAAGCTAAATAGCAGAGTTAGTTCCAAAGAAGCAGCTGGTTTTTTTAAGGCACACAATATTCCGATTTTCTAAACTTTGAATGCATAAGAGTCACCTATGTAGCTTATTCAAAGGCAGACTCCTTGGTCCTGCCCTAGAGTTTCCACTTTAATACTATCCTGTGTTAATCAGAACAGAGTGGGCTTTGGCACTAGGCTCCCTGGGTTCAAATCCCTCCTCTGGCACCTACAAATTAATTACACGATCTTGGGCAAGTTATCTAACCTCCCTGGGCCTCGGTTTCTTCATTTGTGAGATGGGGGTAACATTACCAGTTGTCTTATGTTACAGTGAAGATTAAGTTAGGTAAAACGGCTAAAAGACATGGCACTTAGCAGACACTCGGTAGGTGCTACCCATTAGTATTCTGATGCAGGATTTCTAAAAACTGTGAGTCTGGGAACTTCCTTAAGGAATGGCCCAGGACAACCTTTTCTTTGGTGTCCTAAGTGAGTACCCTTTTATGGGGCTTCTTGAGACAATGGCCTCAACCCTTGTGGTGCCTACGGGGGAATTCCAATCATGGAGGCTTTGATTGTGGAGGCATAGTTGAGACCAGCAGTACATCATGAGGACTTTTAAATCATGTGTATGCTGCAGGCTTCTGCTCACCCATGCAAAGGTTTGTCCCTGGTAGAAGATGTCCATGAGCAAACTTCATTTGGGAACCATCTCTGGCTGTCAGATGGGCAACAATCCAGAGAGGTGCCTGGTTCTTGGTGCCCTGAGGCTGAGTCAGGCAGGATCTGTCTCAGTGGAAATGTTTCACTTATTGCTATTGCCCTGTGCCAAATGCCTCATTTTGCCCCTTGTTAATCATATGATATTAGCGTCCATAAGAGTCACATTTACCAGGAGAGAGGTTTTCTCCTTCTTCTTTTTAAATGTCTTTGAATAATTCATGTCCAATTTAGAAGGATTAAATATGGTGTGTTCTCTCACTCCAGCAAGAGCTGGAGGTGAAAATCTGGTTTCTCAGACTGCAGGGGCCAGGCTGCTGGGAGCCCTCCCCGATTGAGCCTCTCTTCACTGCTAAAAACTGTTCGACTCAAGGCCTTCTGGCCTATTTCTCACTGTTGTCTCACTTACCTGTACGGGCTCTCCAGTTTTTCTTACTTTTCAAGACCCACTCCTGCCACCTTCTATGGAACCCTTAGCAAGCCATCCTCCCATACCCGCAGAGATAGGGAGCCTAGGCCATGGGAAGGCAAACTGGATCTTCTTTGGGAAGTACAGGGTCTGGAGCTGGGAGGGCTGCACATTCCCTGGGCGAGAAGACTGCTGCCACATATGTTCTGCTATGGGCCCAGAAGGAGCTAAGGGACAATGCGAAGTAGGCTCCTCTGACCAGTCTGCCTACCTGTGCTCAAATTCTGGCTCTACAACTCCTTGCAGGTGGTGACCTTAGCCAATAGCTTCATTTCTCTATTGCTTCAGCATCCCGATCCATACAGGAAGATTGAGAACAAGCCCTTCTCGTAGTGTTGTCCTGAGGATGTAACACAGGAAATATAGAAACATAGCAACATGGAAAACATACATAGAAACCACTTAGAACAGGGTCTGTCTGGCATTTGATAATCTCTCAATTAACATTAGTGGTTATTATTATGCATCCCTTAGATCAGAATTTGAAGTTTATAATGAGGTATAGGTTTTATTGTAGTTTATTTGTTCAATTAAAAATTAATTTTAATGACATAAGGAATTCATGAATACATTCTCCTTGTAAAAAATTAAAACATTCAGTGGAAACTAAATATCATTTGACTACCCCCGTTGCCAAGCTCCCTAGCAGTTATCCGTTTTCAGTTTGGTATGCAACTTTCTATGATTTTTAAGAAGACATATATATGTACATATATGTACTTGTAAAAATCATACAATATATAAATGTCTATTATAAACGATATCACACATGTATGCATTTTTTACTCAACATTGTATCTTAGAGATTATTTTATTTTAGAACATAAGAGATACGCTATATTCGTTTTAACAGGTTTATGCTAGTCTATATTATAAGGATACCACATTTAATTTAGCCATTGTTTAAAATTTCACCAGTGCTGCCATAAATATCCTTGTAGATGTCTTAATATATGAATATATCTTAAAGATTCCTCAAGGATTGTCATTTTGCTCATTTTTTAAAGTTCTTGTACAACACAGCTTCACCATCCATTTATACTACCAAATTTAATTTTGCCAATCTAAGCAGTGTCAAAGAATATGCAATTTTATTGATGTTTTAATTTGAATTTTCCTTATTCCTTAATCCTAATAAAGTTGAGCCTCTATATATTTATTGCCTACTGGTATTTTTTCTTTTGCGAATGACCTGTTTGTTTTGCTGCCTGTTGTTTTATTGAGTTAATTTCCTTTTTCTCACTTTTTTTTTTTGAGTTTTAAAAATATGTAATTTGGACAGTAATCTGTGTTATATTTGGTGACATTAATTTCTTCCATCCATTGTTTGTTTTTTATCCTATGCATGTGCTTAATTTTGATTTAGCCCATTTTTATTACCCTGTTCCTTGATGACTTTTGCTTTTTTATCCTATTTATAAGAAGACTCTCCTTATCTTCAACATCATAAATGCAGTTTTCAATATTCTCTTCTATTTTTAAAAAGTATTAAGTCTTTCATTCATCTGGGCCTTATTTTAGTAAATGATGTAAAGTAAGATCTAATTTTATGCACTAGTCATTGAGCTAAGAGCTTTATGTGTGTGATCTCAGTCACTCACACTATCCGAAAAGTTTGGCACGCTCACATCCATCTTCCGGATGAGGAAACAAACTGAGAGAGATGCAGTCATTTGCCTCAAGGTCCCAAAGGTCAACATAGAGCGGTCACCTGAAATGACGTCCACCACTGAGATGACCCAGGTCTGTGTGTACCCAAATGCCTCCTCTGGAGTTCCCTGGAGGTTGAACATTGACTGACCACAATAAGAGGAAGAATTTGTACCAAGTAGGGAAGAGCCTCTCTCATGTAGGAACTGAAATTACTGAACATCTCTGAAGACCAGGGAGACAAGCTCCAAAGCAGGCAGCTGACCTCTGAAACGGACAAAGAATCCCACAGTCTCAGCACCACCACTCAAATGTATCAGCTTTGGGCACCGCTAACTCTAGGCTATGAAAACTTCTTTGGGTGCATCCAACCCAGACAGGTCTTGCACCTCACTGAGTAGAACACCGGTCCAGGCTTGGCTCCTCTCTCTTTACATCAGCAGGGGGCCAGCAGGCTGCGAGCACAAGCTCTCCTTCATTACCCATTTCTGCTGGGCCCCTGACTAGGGAGGTTAAGTATGGGGTGGGGGGTGTTCCAAGGGTCAACAAAAGGAGGAGGATGAAGGGAAAAGCCGACCAGCTGAGGGGAAAAGCTCTTTCTGCTATTACTCTGCCCATCACACAGCCCCCCAGCCACTCACCTGTATGGGCTGGAAGCCTGGCCCAATTGTTGCATATTTCCCCAAAGAAGTGTGTGAAACACACACTTAGAATGCAGAGCGGTGGCTCCCAGGAACCCTTGGCATTTACTATACATCACAGAGACAGGAGAGCTATGAGTCCCCACCTGCAGAATCACTGAAGCAGCTACTCTGGGCATATCTTACCTGAAAATGGTTTTCCTGCTTCCTCCACAGCCCATCGAGGTTTGGGGGCCAAACACAGAGAAGCTATTCCCTGGGGCAGCACTCGAGTCCTGGAAAAGTGGTTTTGATATGATCCTGACATCAAGACCCTCTTAAATGCTGGCATTTTCTGACCTTCCTTAGAACTATTTTCCCCTGAAACCATCCTTCCATGCCCGCCCTCATGTCCTGTGGTTTTTTTTTTTTTTTAATGTTCTGCCCTGATGATGTGTGTTTATTATCTTCTTCCCACTAATAGACGTTAAGCTCCTTAAGGGAAGGACTGGTCTTCTTTGTGGGAGATCAGTAAATTCTTTTTAATTTCTTTTTAAAAAGGTACAAGGAAAAAATTCAATCTTCTTTTTCTTAATAGATCTTTTCTCCAAATCAGCTGCTTTCTTCTCTCTGCTCAGAACAGAATGTAGTCATTCCCCTATTTAAGCCTTTATTCAGGCCATTCTCCCCATCTGGGATGCCCTTTCTTCTCTTGAGTTGATGTTTAGACTCTCAGTTGTGTTGCTCAAGCTGCCCTTGATATGCTCATTTTAACTGCGTTTCGTATGCTGTGTAATGGGAGGAGAAAGAGGAAGTGGCCCTTTCTGCCGGGCTTCCCCTGAGTCTCCCTCTTGGCCCTAGAGCTGACCTTGCGTGTCCCAGCCATGGAAGAGGCTGTGCACAGCAGCTCAGCAGGCCTGTGCTCCAGACCAGTCAGTCCTGCCTCTGCTCTTCATACCCAATCCCATCATCATCAGGCGGGTGATGCCCTCTAGACGCCCCTACTCAAGCACAGATGCTGCTTGGAAGGGATGGGGAGGCTCACTGGGCCCAGGCTCGTGTATTCTGTTGGCTTTGTCACCTTGTGGTGGGCAGTTTCCTACCCAGATCCCCCAGCTTTCCTTCCTCGAACCCAAATTCACATGATAGAGCTTGTCCCCATGCAATTTGGATTTAGCAGACATCTCTACTGGTGGATTAGTGGGAGAAAAGCAACATTTCCTTTACTAAAATGTATTGAATTTTAAAAGATTAAAACATGATTTCCCTCCCTCCACCTGCCTCAGTGAAGGTGTCTTCCCCTTAGATAAATGTTGGTCTTATTGATTATTGGATTATACATGTTGGTTTCTTGAGGTCATCAGGCAAGGACACACCTGGATGCCCTTTGTAGGGCGCCATAATTTCCAGTGTTGACTGCAGAGAAGTGGATTCTCTGCAGGAAAGGGGAACTTTGAGTGGGCTGGGCCTCTCTTGCCTTGCTCCCTTGGCCGTGGAGCTTGTGAGGGTCCCAGTGAAGTTGAAGTAGGCCCCATGTGGTGGGCTGTCTTGCCTCACACCAGCATCCTGTTTTGTCAGGCTATCCCAGTGGTGCCAAACCTCTTAGCTTATTTTGCTTATTTTACCCTGAGTCTGGTTATGTTCCAGTTTGGGCAGAATGCAGGTAAGATGTGTGTGTGCCCAGCCTGGCTGTGAATGTGGTAGTGAGTGAGAGTCTCCCCAGGACAGCCTGGCTCAGTAGCAGGTGCAGGTGGTCAAGGTTCAGCTTCTCCCTGTCCCTTGTGGGCAGTCTTCAGCATTACCAGCCCTGAGCGATGTGGGTTTATGTCAGAGGGAGAGGTGGTTTCCTTGTCAATTCCCTGCAGGATTACTTTAGGCAGAGTCCATTTATTTTCAACACCTGCATGAATGATCGTATGGGAAAATGTGGCATAGGGTGTAGTTTTACAACAGGGCAGATAGAGACAAACTCTGCTGGGGGAATGGAGGGAGATTTCAGGGGTTTGGGAGGTTTGAGAGTGAGTAAGAATTTGCCAAGGACAGAACCGGAAGAGCACATGACCATTGAGGGCATGTTTTGTCCCCAGAAGAGAGCTGAGCCAGTAAAAGGGCGGAGGCATCTGGGGAAGAGAGGGGAGGTGGGGGTGGGGGAGTGAAGGGTCATCAGGCTTTAGTGACACACAAAACCTTGAGTGTGACCAGGAATTTGGATTTCTGTCTATAATAGGGAGCACCCTTCTGAAGGCAGTATAGGTTGGTTTGATTTAGAAAACCCACTTAGGAGGCGGGAGTGATGAAACTGGATTGCATTTTTCCAGGAAGAAGACCTCCTGGAGAAGAAGATGGGTGAGTGAAGGCAACAAGCAATTGACACGGATCGAGCATCTACACTGGGTAGCTTTGTGTGTGGCTCTCTCAGGGCTTGTGGTCATCTATAGAGGAGCCCAGCAAGTGAAGAGTTTTCTAAATCAAACCAACTTATACTGCCTTCAGAAGGGCACTCCCTTTTATAGACAGAAATCCAAACAATTCCAGCATAAAGAGGAGTTAAGCTGCACAGCAATGACTTCTTCAGTTGCCTTTGGTTCCTTGTTGAGGGAGGGTCTGTGGTCACTGAGGGCCAAGGGCCATAGCTCTCAGGTTTCGGAAGTGGCCCCTTGAAGAAGCCTGTGGGAAGTGAATTGCAGCTGTGATTCAGTTCAGGTCAACCAGGAGTTTCAGAGTTCATGATGAGCCCAGGACACCCTCTTTCCTGGGGGTCAGCTGAGGCAGTAGAGACTGCACACCTGCACTGGGGGGCCCATCCTCTGTGCAGGGGAAACAGCCCAAATGCCCAGGACTTTAATAGGATGGCAGTGTTTCTTAGACTCCCAGGCAGTGCTGTCTAGGTGGGAAATGGGCTAGGACAGGGATAGGTGAGATCTGAAGAGGTAGAGAGCACAAAATGCAGGCATCTCTCAAAAGAAACACATCCAAATGGTTTTGCAAGTACCATTAGCTAATGTGGTTGAGTGTCTTTATGTGTAGAATTATGTAAGGAGTACTGAAGGCAGGTCAAGACCAAAGTGAAATGGTGCCCTTGCTTTCTTGGGGCCCACTTGCCATGGAAGACACGATCACTCATTCATTCATCCCACAAATACTGAACTCTCACCATGAGCTGGCTCTGCAGTAGATGTGGGGACACGGCCCTAAAAGGGAGGGAGGCATAGCAAACTAATATAGTGAAGGGGATAATCTGTATTGGTTTGAAAGGGATAAACTCTCTAAATAATACCTGTGAGGTCTTAGGAGGCTGGAGTGATGAAACTGGATTGCATTTTTCCAGGAAGAAGACCTCCTTGAGAAGAAGATGGGTGAGTGAAGGCAACAAGCAATTGACACGGATCAAGCATCTACACCGGGTACCTTTGTGTGGCTCTCTTGGGGCTTGTGGCTGTCTGTAGGGGAGCCCAGCAAGCGAAGGGATACTTGTCATACACCATGATGAGAGTGACAGTCACACATAAAATAGTGCTGGGAAGAAGGGAGGAGGGAAGGAGGGAGAGGAAAAGGAAGGAAGGACTCATTAAGAGACCATCGGTGGACTGTGTGTATGTGTTTGTGTGTGTGTGTGTGTGTGTGTATGTTATAGGGAGGGGCCGCCTCAGGGGACCCGGAGGGACCCTGTGTTTCTCTTAGTCTCTGTGATGTTGACACTGAAGCCATGAACACACAAAGATCACAGACAGAAGGAGGAAGAGCTCTGGCTCTAGTTCCTGTGAGCTCCTCTGTGTTTCAGAAAAAGCATTAGGGAAGTAGGGAAATGGCTTTTTGATGCTGCTGCTGCATAAACAGGCTTCCCAGGTACAGGCGAATTTTAATGTGATGTTAAAAGACAAAGAAGGAAGAGTTGAAGTGCTCAGCCTTTCAGGCCTCTGTGTTGCCTCCTGAAAACCCATCTTGTGGAAGTAGACCCAGGAAAGGAACCCACCTGGCGGCAACTCCTGGGGGTTGAGGGGCAGGTTGGAGGAGGGGAAGGCAGGAAGGACATGCCACTTAGGTCTCTGGCATCACACAGGGAACTCTTGGCCAATCCTCCAGGGAAATCCCTAGAGGCTGAGGCCTGGGAAACTAGCTTCCTAAAGGGCACCCTGTACCTCAGGTTCTGATTTTTCATTCAGTTTACGTATCCTGTTTGCAGAGCCATCTTAAATATCCTTGCAGTGCATCTGGGGCAAAGCTTAGGGCTGCCAGCACGGTCTCCCTGCTCCGTGCCTCTGCCCGTCATTCTGTCTTGGCTCTGTGAAAGGCTGCCCGAGGTATTTTTCTTGCTTGGCTTAAACATTATATCATTTGGGTTAAACATCACCCTCTTTGGGACCCTCCTTAAGTCTAATTTATGCATTATTTTTTTCTGGGAAGACTTCTAGAACTACCCTACCTTCTGCCTTGGGGCTCCCAGGGCTCTATGGGAAACATGATTACTGCATTAAATAGGCAGTCCTATAGGGGTGTGCTGACTGAAATGCTGCAGCCTGAGCCCCTCATCCCTCCACATATATTATAGTTTCTCTGCCGAGGCAACCAGTGCCTGTGCCTACCCTGCCTGTGGGCTCTGAAGGCTGGCATGGGCCCTACTCCTCACTGGGACCCTGAGCCATCCTCAGTTGGTGCTGGCTTAAGGCCCCAGCACAGAAAACACATTCCGATTTGTCTCCACAGAGTAACGATGCTTACTGCACACCTTTCATTCCTAATAGGGAAGATGAAAACAAGCATGAATGCATATGAACATATTGGATTCCTAAGGATTGGGGTGATAGAGACAGTGAGGGAATGAATTAGAGAAGGGGTGGGGATCATCCGCCTGATTTGCTTTCTAATTTTATTACCCTGTTGTGCCTCCCTGAATAGCCACGGTAAACATAATCCCCTGTTGGTGGCAAGGGCTTTATATCTAAGAACTGGAAAACTACCAAAGGGACTCTTCCCCAGAATCTCTTCCCTGGAGATCCATTCACCCCACAATCCAGAGAATGTCAGTCTTCATAGGATGCTGAGATAGCTGACTCGATTCCCCACCCCCTCAACCCCCATCCAACCCAGAGAACTGAGTCCTGAAAAACAAAAGCATCAAGCTTTCGGGGGAATCTAACTGTACGCACTGGTCTCATGTGAGGGGGATGCAAAGATTCTTTTTCCTATTAATTTCCATTGTGATTTTAGAGACATTCTATAAATGTATTAGACCCCCAGCTCCTTAAAAAGGTAAGAGAATATAAGTTATTAATTGCATACCCCATATCCAGTATAGTGCTTGGCACATAGTAAGTGCTCAATAAATGATTTTTGTTATTTGCTGTTAAATTTATAGTATCTTAGTGGGCTCTGGAATTAGATGGGCCCATATGTGTACAGCAGATACTGTGGGGAGCACACTCCAGTAGATGAAAAATGTGGTGTTCAGAGGGTGTGACTGTTCAAGCAAGCAGCCCAAGGGGGAACCACTGTGAGGAAGCTCACAGTACCCACGTGTTTGTGCATCTTGCACTATTCTTAGCACTCTGCATGTGCTAGCTCCTTTCCTCCTCTCTGCCCACCTGGGAGGCAAGTGGTACTCATCTTTCTTTTACAGATGAGGAAGCCAAGGCAGAGTAAAGCAATGACATTCTCAGGTAACACAACTGGTAAATGGTTCTGGGAACTCATCCCAGGCTAGCTGATTGGAGGGTTCATGCCCTTAACAACTTCCTTCTACTGCTTATCTGCAGAGCATGGACCTAACAATGGGCAGCGTGAAACTGAGGAACACAGCAGGAAGCCGATTTAGGCAAACTCAGCAGGCAAGCATGGGGTTAGTCAACACAAGGGCCATCTCCATGACTGGCCACTGGGGTCTGGAGCAGGGAAGGTCTGGATACTAGATTGATGATTGAGACAGGGATTCATGCATGAGAGCAAGACAAGAAGGCAATAGCCAGAATCAAGCAAGAGGGCTCCCAGGGCTCAATGTCTGGTTCATACTAAAGCTCACGGTGCTGAGTCCCAGGGTCTTATAATATGCTTCTGAAATACTCCTTCTCGAAGTTCAGTGTTGGCTAAATTCTAGGGCAAGGCTGAACATCAGTCTCAGAATGTTTTCTTAAACATGGGAACTGCCTGAATAAGGGTATGGAAAAAAGCAGAAACCATCCAGCCTTATCCAATGCACAGACTTGCTCTGTTCCCTTACAGTGAATGCATTCTCTTTAGGCCCACCCTGTTTTTTCACACCATCCAACTGGAGCCAGTGTTTATTTCCAAAGTTGTGTTATATGATGGGGAAAAGTTCTCTGGAGGAAAATTCTGGGGCTCATTAAACAGTGGGTAGAAGAGGAGGAGAGAATGAGGGAGAGAAGTAAAGAGAAAATTATAGCAGGATGATGTTTTCTTTTCCTGTAGGAAAGAACCTAAAATAATTGCAAATCCTGTTTAGAGCATTTTTATTTTTCACACTTCATTCCTGTTTATGCAAAGGAATGGGTTAGGAGATTGCGTTCTTAGGGGGAAACTCTCCCCAGGAAATACATTGTTGTGTCCACAGGACTTTTTAGGTCATTGAGGGAATGGGTTCGAAACCAGTATTTATTTACGGTGGAAGATGATTGACTAGAAGTTCCTCCCATTCCCCTTTGCTTTTAAAACACTTTGTGTTTATGATATTTATTTGGACAAATTGATTGGCCTCCTTTTGAGTGTAACTGAGAAACCTAGGAATGCTTATCTAAGATTGCTTAGTGCAAACGCAGGCTGGGGAATACTCCCTGATTATTTACTGAGGGACTTATGGTGAAATAAGAAAGGGAATAGTGGCCAATACTATCAAGCAGGCAGCTTTTGCAGGCAACAGGCCTTCTACAAGTCCAGCTTTTTCTTTGAAGTGACTAATGCTTTAATTCTCTCTTAACAACCATTAATCAAACCAACCCATAGGACACAACTTCAATAGCAAATTGAGCCTAAAGTATAAACAGCATATAATGGTTTTGTTTTCCTGTCTCTTTGGCATTGGCATTTTAACAGAGTCCTTGACTAATACAAGAATGTCCTGGATGGTTGAATTTCAGGAACTGGCCAGAGACTGGTAGGAGGATTATTATGGGCAGGTTGGCTTTCCTCAACTCTTAATAATACCACCACTCCACACAGAAAAGAACTTCTCTTATGACTGCCCTCTTTTCCTCATAAATCCCTCAATGAGTTTTCTGAGAATGGGCCCAATGGGCTGGCTGTTCTGGAAGGACTTTAATCAGCTTTCTTCACTGATGGACTGGAGGGAAAGGCGAGAGAACGCCAGGGGAACAGTTCTGCAGTTGCTTTCACTGATTTTTCACAAGGGTGAAAGTTTCCTTAGCTCTGTCCTGTGATATCAGCATTTGAGCTGGGAGACTTTGAGAGTGTTTATGAACTTTGGTCTCTGGGAGAAGTGAAAGAATAAACTGGGGGGAGAAATTGAGCGAAAGAAGAGGGGTTTGGAGTTGAGGACTCTGTTAGTTTGCTAGGGCTGCTGTAACAAATACTAGAGAATGGGTGGTTTAAACAAAAGAAATGTGTTTTTCCACCATTCTGGAGTCTGGAAGTCAGAGATCAAGGAGTTGGCAGGTTGATTTCTTCTGAGGCCTCTCTCCTTGGCTTGTAGATGGCCATCTTCTCTCTGTGTCTTCACATGGTTATCCTTCTGTACATAATAATGTCCTCTTCTTGTAAGGACACCCATCACATTGGATTAGGGCCTACCCTAGTGACCTCATTTCTACTTAATTAAAGGTCCTATCTCCAAATACAGACACATTTCAAGGTACTTGAATGGGATGAGGACTTCAACATACAAAATTTGTGAGGATGCAATTGAGACATAACAAGGAGTGAATTTGGGGAAGCTTCTGCAACCAGAAGTCATGTACGTCCTTCTATTCGTAGGGGAGCCAGCTCTTGGCTATAGAGCATAGACACTAGAAATCCAGTACCATAGACATTAGAAATCACTGAGGAGAGGCTCTAAGGCCCATATATTTTTCTATTGGTTTTCCAACTTGACTGCTTATTAAAATCACCAGAAAGTTTTAAAAAACACTGATGCCTAGACACCCACCCTTTGAGACCCTGATTCAATTGGTATGAGATGGGGACCAGGGATAGTAATTTTCAAAAACTTCTCGGGAGATTTTAATGTGCCACCAGTATAAAAGAAACTAGAGGCTAGAGAAGCTCGGTGACTTGTCCAAGATCAGAAAACACATGTAGACTAGTGCACAGGGCTCCTGACTTGGGTTCTATGGCTCTTCTGCTAGTACATTTCTTTCCATTTCTGAAATACTGATATTCCATCAAGTTTCCTGTGATGGATGTCATGGTGCCCCAGACTCCCTGTCCAGCACTGAAGCACTCCTTCCCCCCGCTGTTAGGGGCATTAGTATACTGGTCCACCGTGTAGAGACTGCTGGATGAAGATGTATGAAGACAGGATAATTCTGAAGGGCCCTTTCACCTCCAGAGCTCCCTGTAGTCACTGCATTGCAATTCAACTACTCTGTTTGCCCAATCCTCCTTCTCCCACTCCTGTCAGGGGAACTTGTGGATTCCAAAAACACCCTCCAACAAATTCCTGCTGCCAGTTTTAATCTCAGAGTCTGCTTTCTGGGAAACCTGACCCATAAAAGTTTCTTCCTGTTCATAATTCTTTTGTGAGAACTTAAGAGTGCTTGCCATGTTGGGTTCTGTGCTAGGTGCTTGGAATATGAAGAGAAATAAAACCCAGTTTCTACTTAAGTGGTTTGCCATCCAGCAGTGGTGCTGGTCAACAGCCACCTCCAGTGCCCTTTCTGAGTTGCTGTAATAGCAATGTAAAAGTGGTATGGGAGCACTGAAGAGGGGGATGCTGATGTCCTGGCTAAGGAGGTCAGCCACGGCCACTCTGGTCTATACGTTCTAACTGTTCTTAGTTGGCTGTTTAGGAGGCTGAATCCCTTCTTGAAACAACAGTCACTCTTACTTGCCCCTACCAACTTGTATGTTCCAGATAGTCTTTATTTCACTTTAGGTGGGCTATAGGAGAGAAAGTGGTGAGTGGAGGAGAGACAATAAAGAAAAGAAAAAAGTGCAAGAACCAAGGTATATAGGACATCATGATGGTTAATTTTAGATGTCAACTTGACTGGGTTAAGGCATACTCAGATAGATGGCAAAACATTATTTATCAGGATGCTTGTGAGGTTGTTTTTGGAACACACTTGCATTTAAATCAGTGGATTGAGTAAAGAAAATTTGCTCTCGTCAATGTGGGTGGGCATTATCTAATTCGCTGAGGGCCAGATAGAACAAAAAGGCAGAGGAAAGGTGGATTTGCTGTCACTGTTTGAGCTGGGACATCCATCTTTTTCTGCCCTTGGACATTAGAACTCCATGTTCTTGGGCCTTTGGGATTTGGGACTTACACCAGTGGCCCCCCAGTTTCTCAGGCCTTTGGGGATCACATGAATTATACCACCGGATTTCCTGGTTTTCCAGCTTGCCAACAGCATATGGGACTTCTCTGACTCAATAATCACGTGAGCCAATTCTCATAATAAATACACTCTTATCTATCTATCTATCAATCATCTATCTGTCTATCATCTGTCTATTATCTATCATCTATCTATCTATCATCTATCTGTCTATCATCTATCATCTATCTGTCTATCATCTATCTATCTATCATCTATCTGTCTATCATCTATCTATCATCTATCATCTATCTATCTATCTATCTATCTATCTATCTATCTATCTATCTATCTATCTATCTGTCTATCAATCATATATATCATCTATCTATCTATCCATCTACCCACTCATCCATTCATCCATTCCATTGGTTATGTTTCTCTGGCAAACTTTGAGTAATACAGATACAGTTTGAGAGTTCAGTTTGGGCCTCTCATCTGCGACTCACCCTTCCTTCCCTGAAGGATTTTCACCATCACCACCACCAAGACCAGGCCCCTAGAGATCTCATATTCAGCCCCTCGCACGAAGAAGCTCCAGGATGAGAGCTGACCTGTTAGGGATATAATATCAGAGTCAATGTGACACCTTCCAAGGGAGACTTTCCCTCTGTGTCTTAAGTGGTAGAAGAGAAAACAGTCATCAACCAGCAACCAGTGGGTGAGGTTTAGGAGCATCCAGTGGGTCCTCCTGATGCTTCTGACACTGGACCTATGTGGACCGATGTGTGCAGATGAGGTTATGCAGTCCTGCACCTCCAGACCTGGTGGTGGAGAACAAGTAGGGCGGGGTCTTTGTGATAACTACCCCTCTGTGTGCACTGGCTGAAAAGAGGATGGCCAGTACACCAGTACTTAGGAGGAAGGAGGCCCATAACTCCACTAACCTCAAACAGTCTTGTGCTGCCTGCAGAGCATCCCCTGTGGGCCAAGCCCTGGTGTGTGCCAGACAGAGGGTGCCAGTGAAATAGAAGTGAAGGCCTTAGCCTTCTAGCAGCCTCCCGCTCAGGTGGGTTGACAGGCACATCATCACCAGGTATCTCAAGTCTGGTGGAAGACAGTCTGCACCCCGGGGAATCTCAGGCCTCCTGGCCTAATTTGAGAAATGTGGTTTCTGCCACAGACCAGTATTTAGGACAAACATACACGTTTAAAAGACCCATGAAGAGATACAAATAAGACATTAACATGTGCAAATGGTTACAGCTGAATAGCTACTGTCAGTAGACAGGACAGACAGAGCTGAGAGCAGGATGTCCCAAACACGTGGAGTCAGCCCATCACCCCTCAGCCAAATCAGGTGATGATGAGGGTGGGGGTGCGGGAGGAGCTCCAGGCAGCAGGAGGTACATTGTAGATAAAGCATTAGTTATTAGAAAACCCAGTGTCCTCCCTAATTGCAGGCAATGAATGCTGTACAATACTAAAAGTGAATACTGTGCAACTGTATGCATATATATGTGAAAGAATGAAAATTACCAAGGGGACATGTTTGAGGGAACTCTTAACAGCATTACTCAGGTGTTTTGTATGCATGAGTTTATGATTTGTGAGCATAATTGTGTGTAGAATGTGTGCATGTTTCTATGTGTGTGCTTACACTTGTGGGGGCTTCTTTTCTGTTGGGGGAGGCTGAAGATGTCCATGCGCTAATCATCTAATCTGCTCTCTTTCTTCTTCCAGGAAGTATTCCCTGTGAACCCATGAGACCTCATCCCTGTGTTGGTCTGGCTGGCTTTGCCTGTGAGACACAGGTTCCTCCAGAAGAGCTGGAACTCCTTTCCAGCTCTAGACTTCTCCTTGCTTCCAGACTTCAAGATGAGAAGCATTTTTCCAGTCCACAAGTGTTAGAGGACACTGCCGATGATGTGTGTTTTGCCCAAGCTGGACTCAGCTTCTTTGTCTGGGTAAAGGCTAAGTTTTATTCAAAATAAGAGGAATCTAGAGAAACTGAGACCATTAAGCAAATGTTTAGAAGTAGATGAGAAGGAAAGTTGGAAAACAAAGCACACTTGCTTACAGAGAAACTAGGAGATCACCTTAATTAAGAAAGCACCTTAATTTGGGGCAGAGAGGGGTTTATAGAAAGTTGGTTGGAGAGAGTGGAGCTTGAAGTAGAGCTAATTTCCTGAATTCTTGGGTTAAAGACTCCCCATGGCATCCCTCTCCAAAGCAGATAGCAGTAAAAGGAGCAGGTTTGAGCCAGGGAAGCTGATGGTCTGGCTGCACAGTGGGCAAAGGACCCTGGGGCCTGGACAGCCTGCTGCATGGCTCTTTGCTGATGGGCCTGGAGGAGGGAGAAAGCAACAGCACTAGGTGCCCACGCCCGAATCCCAGGGCATTTAAGGTATCTGAAGTGCAGGCAGGACAAGGGGTGTGGAAGATGCAGTCAGCTTTGGTTTCCTCCTGCCTTCACACAACCCTGGCTTTGTCTCTCACCTGGGGCCCCCAACACTAGGGCAGTGATCCTAGTAACTATCACCTGCTCCTCTTCCTGTCCACAGATCCTCAATGCCTGTGCCCCACTCCAAGGCCTTGCCCACACCTTTACATCCACCCAGAGTGCCCTTCACTGCTCTACACTGATTTAAACACCACCCAGTCTCCAAGGCTTAGTTTGAATACCACTTACTCCAGGAAGCCTTTTATGATATCTTTAGTTCCCCAGTTCTCTTGGATTCTGGACTCTTCTGATTTTCCTCCTGCTTCACTGCCCATATCTCACTCACTCCTCCTCCCACCCACCCGAATGTTGGAATACCTACAGCATCGTGCTGGGCTCTCTTTTTTCCTTTACAAACACTTCCTCTTTTTGGGGAAATTTCTTTACCTTGTGGTTTTAATTACTAACCTTATATCAGTAAGTCCAAAATTATTCAAGTGCGTACACCTGGCCTTTTCCATGATCTTGAGACTCAGGTACCCAGTTGTCTTCTCTTCACCTCTACTTGTTCATCTAATAGGAATCCTAACCCTCAGACATCCCCAAAGGAGGCTCTGCTTCCTTCTGTAACTTCTTTTCCAAATCTCAGTAAATGGCACCACCACCACCATATACCTAGTTACTCAAGCCAAGCAGAAGCTTAATTCTAATCTATCTCATCCTTCTATTCCCTGGATATCTTTCATTGACAAATCCTACTGACTTTGCTTAAAAACATAGTCTACGTTCTTCTAAATTGTTCTCTCTCAACCCAGGGCAGGCGACGATCTTCACAATCAGGAACATTGCAAAATCTTCTCTTCACTCATCCCCTTGCCTTTACCTGTTACCTAAATCCACTCTTCACAAAGTCAAATGGTATTTTTAGGACATAAACGAAACCATGCACTCCTCTGCTCAGAACCCTCCAGGGTCTTTCTATTATGCCGAGGATAAGATGCAAATTTCTTATCCTGGCCCACCTAGTTGAGTTTCCTGGGGTCTGGCTCTTGCTGGGTTCTCTGATGTCATCTCTTGTTCTGCTTCCTCGTTTGCTCATCCCACTCCACCTACTGTTTCTCAGAGACCCTGAGGTTGTCCCCACCTCGGTTCCTTGGCACTGGCTGTTTCCTTTGCCTGGGATGCTCTTGCTCTACATCTTCCTAGGGCTGGCTGCTTCCTGTCAGGCAGGTCTCAGATCAGATGTCACTTCCACCAAGAGGCCTTTTCTGACCCTGTTAAAGCAGCTCCTCACTCATCCTCTCTCCTGCACTACCCTGCTTTATTTTCTTCATAGCACTGATGACACCCTGGCACTGTGTTGCCTGTTTGTTGGGTTTATTTTTTATTGTCCATCTCTCCACACCAGCATGGAAACTCTATGAGGACAGAAAGCCCTCCTGACTCACTCCCCAACTCTATCCCAGCCTTTAAAGTGATGCCTGGCCCAGAGCAGGCACATGGCAAGTCTTTACTTAACGTCTAAATAAATAAATGGGCCCCAAAGAGATGCTGTTTGATTTGGAAAGCTTTGATTTCCTTTTTGGGAAACAAGTTCTAGCTGACTACAATTTTTACTCAAAAGGATACAGTCTGTGTATTTTACCCAAATAACATGGATTGCAGTTTCTGTCCTTTCCCTAATATTTTGATACAACTATTACTATGTATTATTTATTTGTTATGGAAGAGATGGACCATATCAGGTCTCCATCTTTTTGTTGATAAACTCTCAAGCATTGGGAGATTTATCGCCAATGTGTCTTCCTCTCAGCAGCCTGGCGAAGAGGCAGTGCTGTGCCAGGAAAGAACACCCAGGCAGGACTCCAGGGTGGAGACTGCTAATCTGGCTTTGCCACAAGTGAGTTAAAATCCATTTGAGAAAGTCACTTTTCCCGATCTGGTTTTCTAGGCTGCAAGATGAGCTTAATAATTGTAGCCCTTCTGCTCCGATGAGGCAATGGGAAAGAGGAAGGAGATAGTAAGCATGTATATTTAAAGGGAAGGCGGTTGTCACTCTTTATTTTTTCACTCATTCATCCATCAAATATTTCAGAGCAATGCACTGGGCTAGCTAATGCATGGATGAAAGGATGATGGGATGGGCACTGTTTACCCCTTCCACCCTCACGTGTCTGGTAGGCTTGATGCACACCAATGATGATGGCTGAGAGGTACAAGGTTACATAAGAGAGGTGCAGCACTGTGCTATGGGGTTCAGAAGTGCGATGGTCTCAGCTGGGAGGCTCCTGAGATAGGGGAAGACGTTGCCTTGAGGAAGCCAGACCTAACCAAAACCAACCCCTCAGGGGTCTGCAGAGTACCCAACCCAGGGGCCAGCACAGCTCCAACAGGCTGCGGACAGTAAGGTGACATCTCCCAGCCAAGGTCATCCTCCATGACCCTTCAGTGTTGAAGCTTGAATTGACCTGACTGGCAGATCCTGAGGCTGTGGAGCAAATATTTCTCCTTTTCGAATAAGACTTTAACATTCACACAGAGACAGAAGAAAAAAAAAAATACAGGCATTTATTGTCTTATATGTGCTGTTAATTGATTCATTTTGAGCCTTTTTTGCCTTGCCTCAGTGGGAGTTCAGTCTTGTTTTCCCTGGGGGAGCCAGGCTGCAGGAGGGCCCGTAGAGTTGCACTGGGTTCTTTGGATCTGATCTCGCTTACAGCTACTATTTCCAGTAGGTGAAATCTTTTGCTCCAATTAACACCATCTCTGTTGCAGCCCAGTTCCCTCTGTTCTTCTTTCCCTGAGTAAAGCTTCCCAGGCTTAGGGCAGACAAGAGCCCTGAGATCAAGGCCCTTCTGGGAGTTGCTGGAAAAGACCAGAGAGGTAGCTGAGGGTATTTCTGCCAGCGAATCTCCAATTCTATCTTTATGCAATGCACACAGAAAGGGAAGGCATCCCTGAATGCCTTCCATTACAGATTGGAATGGCCTTTGACAAAGAGTTAAGGTGTCAGCATAAAATGAAGGACCAAGTCTCTGGGGGGCGGAAAAAAAAAAGAAAGAAAGAAATGTGACAAAGCTTTATTTTTATTTTTTAAAAAGGAAAGTGCAAGTTCTATTTATTTGGCAAATGGAACGAATGCCGTCTGGAATAACATGACTGCTTTCCTTCTTTTTTGCATAAACAAACTTTTACAACACAGGTGGGAGGAAATCAGGGTGAATTTGTCCCCCCTAGCATTGCCAAACTTAGCAAAGAAAACTACAGAATGTATAGTTAAATTTGAATTTCAGATAAAGAATAATTTTTAGTATAAGTATATCCCATGCAATATTTGATATTGAAACTAAAAAAATAATTTGCTCTTTATCTAGAATTCAGATTTAGCTGGCTGCTCTGTATCTTATCTGGCAACATTACCTTCCATAGGCCTCAAGTTACCGCTGAGCTCTGCTTCTGGGGTTGTCCCCTGCCCAGTCCTCCAAGGATCTGGTGCTGCCTTCTTTCCAGATTCTTACTCCAGGGCAACACAGCCAGGGTTTCTGTGGGAGATTCTCCTCCTCGCAGTACTTATCCCACAGTCCCTGGCTCCTGGGATTACCCAGAAACAATCATGTAGTGAGGTTTAATAACACATGCAGGTGTGGTCTTCCTTCCAGTGGCCCAGAGCACAGGACTGTCTGTGTTGGTTGCACAGTGGAAATACAGGGGAGCTTTAAAAAAACACTGATGCCTGGGTCTCATCCCCAGAGATTCTGAATTAATTGGTCTGGGATGTGGGTCACCTACTGTGATTTTTAAAAGTCTCCCCAGGTTATTCTAGTGAGCACCTAACACTGAGGACCAACCTTAAAGCCACCAATGCAGAAAAGTGCAGTTCTGGCCTGAGGTCTCATTGACTTAGAGAGAGCCTGAGTATACTCAGGGTTACAATAGAGAAGAAAGCCAAGTAAATGTCTTGGATGCACTGGAATCTACGAATCATTTTTATGGCTCTGGTCCTCAGACATGTGTGAGGGATTCAAGGCAGTGAGCTCTGAGACCTCTGCTGTCCAGAGTCACAGCACACATGGGGAGAGATGCCTCCTCTTCTCCATACCCCATCAGTGCTGAAACACTACCTTACACAGAGCCACGGACTGGGGACATCAGAGTCCAGTGTGTGTGTGACGGAGTGGGGGCTGGAAAGAGAGGTCAGGATGTGCTGCAAGCCAGGGAAGGCTGGGCAGGAGCAAGACCAGGGTGGCCTCAATGGCCTAGATGCTCATTGCACTAGCGAGATGTGAGAAGCTTCATTCCCTCCTGAAATGGGGAGATGATGCCAGGAGAAAGTGACTTGGTATGTGAGGGGGGAAAGGAAGGCAGGCTAATGTGTGAGCTCACCATCACAGCTGACACTTAAATGTATGCGCTAGAAAGGCGGAGAGTATGAGTGTAATGACAGTAACAAGAGCTGTTATTCCAGTACTATTGAATCTTACCGTAATGTCATTATTACATATAATATATTCTTATTTTTGTTAAAAAGTATAATGATATTAATGATAATTCTGGTCTACAGTTTCTTGTCCAAATCCACGGGACTATACTTTTTTTCAAAATAGAAGTTTTCAGATTTCCCAAAGGCAAAGCGATACATAATGTGTATAAAGCAAAACCCCAGTAGCAACTGTGGCAGTATTCTAACCAAACATACTCACACTTCTGCAGCAAAAGTTATGAATCACATTGATCCTAAGTGGGGTGAAGAAGCATTATAAAAAATTCTAACGTCTCTCCAGTTCAGGTTATAAAAAACCTTTTGACTTTTTAGTCTTTTTGGATTCTGTGATTGTGGGCTTGTAATACCTACCTACATCATTTGTGGAACATTAACTATTTGGTAAGCAGTGTGCCAAATACTTCAAATACATGATCCCATTTAAAACTCACAGCAGCCCTGGGAGAAAAAAAACCAAACATTATTATAGGTAGAAATTGCTATTTCCCCTATTTCACAGATAAAGAAAAGGAAGCCAGCAAGGTTGAACAACCTGCCCAAGCTCTAGGACCATGGCTATAGAGTAGAAAAGTTAGAGCAAGAGTTCAAATTCTGTTCTGACTCCAGAGCTGAACTACCCTGCCGGGAGAGCTGCCAGTGGGGATGCTTTGGAGAGGGGTACACACAGTGCCTGGGTAGACACAGAGACATGCACAGTCATGGTAGTCTCGGCAGAGGGGTGTGTGTCTATATGCAGAACATGTGCGATTGCTCTTGTGTGAAGCTGTGCGGATGAGTGTGTGTGTACCATAATTTGTGTGCTTGGGCATCTTTCTGTGCTCCTGCATATCTGTGTGTTGTGGGGATGTCTTCTTGGTGTAGGGAGTGTATGGGCATGACACCCTGTGTCTTTGTGTTTGTGCCGTCTCTTCTTGACTGCATGAGCGATTCTGGAACAAGGAGAGTTACTCTTGTGATATGTCTGGTTTCACAATGTGTGCAGCCCAGGGAAGAGGGCGATTGAGTGGATTTCAGTCATTCTCAGGAGAGATGGAGTGTTTCTAAGGGAGACCTGGTGATGAAGACTGAGTGCAGGCCCCAAGTGGATGAGTTAGTCAAGGTCAGTGCACAATCACCCACGGGCCCAGGGAGCTCCTGCAAGCACCTCAGTGCGGTCAGTGAACTTTGTCTTGGTTCAGTTATTTTTGAGGGGACTGTCCTCTGGATAAATGAAAGAAATCCAGATGTCCTCAAAGGTTCTTAGGAGAAGGAAGAGATAAAGATGAAAGCCTTTGTGGAGACCTTGGTTTTGCATTGTTGGTCTGCATATTGGGCAGCCAGCAGGGCTGCATGCAGTAGGTGGGAAGGAAGGCTGCTGCACAATTGTTTTCTGTTTTCCTAGACCATGCTCTAGAGAGTGAACCTGGGGAGGACCCAGGCTGAGACACCCTATGCCCTGGCAAGCAAGTTCAAGTAAGCAATGACCCTGAGAGTCGGAATTCACAGCTCAGGCCTTGGGCACTGTGGATATTGGATGGCAAACCTCAACACACCAACTCAGGGACAAAAAAAAAAAAAAAAAAAAAAAAAAAAACCAAAAACCACAAACAAAAAAAAACAACTGTATTGCTTAGGGTTCATTGTCAGTCTATACTCTCTATGAACCCCTGACTGGTACTATAAGGAGAGAAAAAAAGGGAAGAAGCTGACACACATTGTCTAATGTGCCAGGTGCCTTGTTAGTCATTTTTCATGCTGTATTTTGTTTCTTCCTGAGAGCTACTTCTAAGGTAGGAATTACTATTTTATTTGCATTTTAAAGAAGCTCATGAGGGTTAGATAGCTTAACTCCAGTCATCCTGCTAGCTGGTATTTGAACCCATGACTCTCTGACTACAATCCCTTTATACCACATTGCCTCTGAGTTTCCTCCCTTCTCAGAACACTGTTGCCAGTAGACCCTGAACCATAAACTGCAAACACATTAGTTTTCATTGTTGTAAATATTTCTTGTGTTTTCTTTAATACAATTATAAAAATTTCAAGTACAGAAGAGATCTGATACTATAGTTGAAAGTTCCCTAAACTGGAGCTCAGGAAAACTGAGTTCTAGACTTAGTCCTTTATCACTTCAGATTCCCTCATCTGGAAAACAAAGTGGTTGGCAAAGATGCTGGTATAAACCCTTTTTAGTTAAAGGTGGGTTAGGTTGTGACCCTGAGAAGGGCTTTGTCTTACTTCTGAGTTACCTGAGAGTCTGTAGCACAGAGTCAGACATAAGGTGACATTGGCAAATGCACTAAATCCTTCATTATATCAAGTGTTGTTAATTCACGGTGATTTTTAAAACCAACAAATGACAAAACACTAACACCTGAAACACAAATTGACAAATAGTTGTTAATATTCCCTGAGCTCTTACTTGGTGTCGGGTGCTCTTTTCTAAGAATGGAGTGGACAGGGGGGCCTTGTAACTATTGTGCATGGTGACTTGCTTATTTAACCTCTGGGTAAAAAGGAAGCTGATGGACCTTCCAACCCTGCTGAAAGCCACCCACAAACACATTGTAGTCAATATCAATTTTCCAATGTATTATTGTATTACTGATTCTAACAGGCACTAATTTCAAAACAAACAATGGCTTCCTTTGGTGATTTCCATACTGCAGATACAACTACCATTTTTGCTGACCTGCTTCTTGTCAGATATTTTTTGACTGTCTATAGAATGAAAGAGAATTTATTTTTGGATGTATTTATTGAACTGAACCGGGAGAAGGGGGATAGGGAATTATAAGTGGGAGAATTGTTAATAACTGTCTCCACCCCACTCCCCACTGCTCTGCCCAAAGTTGATGTAAAACCCCTATATCCATAGTCCCTGATTCCCCTCCAATATGTGCTCTAAATTGCTTTCCTCATTTTGCCGGCACACATACACATCAATTGCATTCACCTTTGGCCTCTATTTCATTTTTGTTTGGCATTGCAAAAGCCCGTAAATGCTGGTATGACTAAGGACTTATCTGTGAAGCATTCATTCATCAAATATGTGCAAGGAGCTTAGGTCTGAATGTAAAAAGTAGAGGTCAAGGTCAGAAGGGTCATTGAGGAAGGAGACTGGCCCTGGCATTAGCCCCACCTCCTTCTGAGTGGGATGGGCCCCAGGGGCAGTCTGGGTCCATGGAAGTTGAGTTTCCAGGAAGTCCATCCTGCCCACGTGCCCTGGGATGGAAATTTGTAGCCCACCCCAGGGACCTAGTCCTGCTCCTTCCTCAGTCCCCCTCTTTTTATTTTGCCATTTCTCTGGCAATTGCATCCTCTCATAGGCTCTAGTTATTATTGCTGTACCGACCACTTCTGAACATATACTCCATCTCAGGTGTCCATTCAGAGTGTATACTGGGTGTCCTGACTTGCAGGCATCTCAAACTCAACTTCTCCAAACCAGCTCCCCACTGTGTCCCTTTTGTCCTCTGTACACCTAACCCACTGATGCCTGAAGGAAACACAGGGGTTATCCTACAGTCTTGTTTCCTCTCATTTCTACGTCTAATCAGTTAATGACAAAAAATCCCCCTTTAATTAAAATTAATTAAAGTAATTAATTAAATGGTAATTAAACTATTTTTTAGTTAGTAAACTTTTGTTAAAGTATAATATCTATGCAAAAAGCTTCCATCAGTGCACAATATGATGGGATTTTTTCCCAAGTAGAATATGTATCTCTATAACCACAATTCAGATTAAAAAAATCAGAACTTTTGTAGCAGAAGTACCCTCCATCACCTCTCAGTCACTGCCCCACAAAGGTGATTATTCTCCTGACTTCAAATATCAATGATAAATCTTGTTTGATTTCAAACTTTCTATGAATGAACTCACAGTATACGTCTTTTTGCCTGGCGTCTTTCACTCAACGTTATGCTTGTGAGATGCATCCATGCTGTTATGCATGATCAGTTGTTTATTTCTCAGTGCTGTATGGTATTCTTGTTGCACATCAAGGGAGTATTATTATAAAGTGTGTGTCTTCCTGAGGCTCTTTGAAGACATGCTGGATAGAGTCAAATCATGAGCAGTTTCATTTCATAGAGTACATCTTTAAAACAAAGGCATACCATTTTGTGATATTTAATTTTTTAACTTTTATTTTACAATGTTAATTATTATACTGTTTTTTTTTGAGACAGAGTCTCACTCTGTAGCCCAGGCTGGAGTGCAGTGATGCAATTATAGCTCACTGCAATTCCTGGGCTCAAGCAATCCTTCTGCCTCAGCCTCCCAAGTAGTTAGGACTACAGGCATGTGCCACAGTGCCTAGCTAATTTGCTAATTTTGTTTAAAGGTTTTTGTAGCAATGATGCCTCACTATATTGCCCAGGCTGGTTTTGAACTCTTGACTTCAAACAATCCTCCCTCCACAGCCTACAAAAGTGTT
This sequence comes from Rhinopithecus roxellana, assembly GCF_007565055.1. Lineage (NCBI taxonomy): Eukaryota > Metazoa > Chordata > Mammalia > Primates > Cercopithecidae > Rhinopithecus > Rhinopithecus roxellana. The sequence goes on from NC_044569.1 coordinate 18,700,344, forward strand.
GGGATTACAGGCATGAGCCACTGAGCCCTGGCTATGATGTTTTAAGCTATGATGTTTTAAGCTTACCAGTAAGGAAGTTGAGGCACTCTGGAGAGAACCAGATAGATAAGAAGCCAGAAAAAGTAAAAGTGAAACTTCTTCTATTTTCTGGAGTTTGTGCTCTTCGTTGTAGTTTTGAAAGAAAAGTCATGCTTCAATTAATAACAGACAACGGAGTCAATATGATGGGAGCAGAGACAATGATGTGATCAAATGCCAAGAAATGACTGACAGCAGAAAAAATACCATGTGAGCCAAAGCAATTTCACTTGACTTCTAACTTTATTCATCCAACGAATAACATTTCATCACAGTTTTATCAATGGAATACAATTCCACCCAGATCATTCTGTCAACGACAAGAAACAGCACCAAATCATTCTGTCCACACAAATAAATCAATTGTTGATTATTATTTTCTTCTATTTGGGATACAAGGAGAATCAAATATTTTGAGTAAAACAAAGGAAAGGAAAGCAGAAAAACTTTTTGTTTTTGTTGACAAATCCAGCTGGGTAAATGCAATTTATGTCTTTTGAAAAAATTCATCCTGATGTGAGGAGGGATAAACTGTTTTTAAACTCGAACCAGGGACAAACTGTAATAATAAACACACTGGAAGAAAATGCAACCATTTATTGGTTCTTGCAGATAAAATAGCATTTCCAGTTTTGTTTTGCTTATGTAGTTCTCCTTACTGGAATTCTTCCCCTATTCTTTGAATGTATAATCACATTTTGAGAAAACACAAAATTTCAGGGTCTTACAAAATCCAAAAGGGGAAAGTGTCATTTTTAAATGACAAGCTGTGTGCAGAGTGCTTTGGTTATGAATTAGGCTCTTTTTCCTAGTATTGCAATTTCTTCCTGCTGCCATTTTGATGGTGTTGAAAGCTCTTTCTCCAGACTTGTAAATTGGTGGTCCACTACTGAATGGAAAGAAATCTGGTTTTCACAAATTTAATTTCATATTCATGCTACATATGACAAAACTTTGCATCAAGCTTTTTCACTTAGTATGTTATGTCATGAGCATCTTCATCAAATTTTCCCTGGGAGGGAGGAATCTTCCAGCAGCATCTGTGTGGAGAATGGTTCTCTCTCTGGGGCCATCAGGAAAAGCTTGCCCTTTGCTGTGATTCCCTGGGCTGCAATGCTTTTACTTAACAGGCTCAGTCCCATTCATAACTGTCTCCTAAGGCCCCAGATATGGTATCAGCGGGGGGTCTAGAGTCTCTTATACTGTTTCTTTTTCCTCCCCAGGACCACTGTGGGAGGAGGTATTTTCTCTTTGTCAGAAGCACAGAAGCAAATGGTCTGCTTATAGCCTTTTATCTGATGATGTGCTCTTTTTGCCACTGCAAGGGAAAGAGTCATCTTTGCTTCTCCATTTTGGTTTATCCTAAGAAAGACCAACACTATGTCTAGCCAAAAGAGAGAAACACATAACATAAATACAAGTTAAATCTTCAATGGGATATCAAGTTCCATGTACAAGGCTAACCTAGACTACAAAGTCCTTGAAGTGAGTGAGTTTATTATATATCTCTATCTCTGGACACACCGCTTGCATCACATGAAGAAAAGCTTAATAAAAGTGTCTTCATAATGACAAAGACAGGGATGATTATTTGTAGATACAATATTTAAAGTATAAATACAGTTCAAGAATATTTGCTTCTAATCAAAACACTTCCACCTAAATAAGAATCCTGATGCAAATAATGACTAGTTTTAAAATGATACCTTTTTTTCAGACATTACAAGCAATGCTTAGTCATTAAATTAAAAAATAAACACCCTGTATGATTTAAGAAGAAAATAGAACAGATCTCTATTCCCACCACTTAGCTAACATATGGTGTGCTTATTCTCTCTGTCTCTGCCTTTCTCTCTCTCTTTCGTTGTCATTCACTCCTGTCCTCACCTCTGTCTCTGTCTCATCTATCTTTGTTTTGATTTTACAAATTTAAGTCCATATTCATGCTATACATGATTAAGGTTACACACTTAGCTTTTTCACTTATATCACGAACATCTTTGTCAAACTTTTAGAAACATTTTACCAAAGCCCTGTTTTGAAGACATGAAAGATGTTCTTCATTAATTTTTAAATTAGGGATATATCATATATGGGTATATTTATACACATATTTTGGGGCACATTTTAAATTGTTTCCTTAGGAAATATTGCTAAAAGTAGATTTTAAAAAATATTAGAAGTGTTTAATAAACATTAATATACTCCAGAAAGTCTGAACCAATTTAAACTCCCATTAACAACATTTGTGCATATTTCCATTGCAACCTTGTTAAAAAAGTACTATTTTGATAAACAGACAAAAAGGAAATCACACAGTTATTTAATTTGCATAAAATACTAAATACATTCTTATTATTTTTGTTTATTTTTTTGTTTCCCTTTTGTGAATTGCTTGCTTATATTCTTGTCCATTTCCTAATGATCTGTAAATGCTTTTTAAAATTTCTTTGGAGAACTCTGATAAATGCTATGAATATTTTCCCCAGACATTGCTTTTGTTTAAAAATTAAATAGTAATTTCTCCCCATAAACAGACATGTCTGATATTAAAATGTAGGTATTCCTCAATAATTTTTTCCTTTGTTTTTAGATTTCAATCCGATTTTACATTTTCTTCTGTTTTATTCCTTCTCCTTCCCTTCCTCTTTCTTTCCCTCCCTTCTTTCCTTTTTTTCATTTTACAACTACTTGGTCAGTATTTCTGGGATATGGTATAGAGCAGAAATCTAACATTTTCTTTTCCAAAAATGTAATCAGTTGTCTAAAAGCCATTACATTCTCTTCTCTTTCCCTTGATTTTAAATGTGATCTTGGTCAAATGCTGAACTTTAATTAGTATGAGAGTCTATTTCTGAAGCTGCTTCCCTGTACCACTGGTTCATTTAATAAGTTTTGCTTGAGCACCACATGGCTTTAATTACTGAGCTTGACAATGTGGTAAGCATCGTTTCCGGTAGTGCTAGTCCCCTTTCATTACTCTCTCTTTGAAGGGCTTCTGTGTTTTTCCTTCTAGATGAATTTCTATGTTCATTTTGAAGAAAATTTTGCCATTTTGATTAAAATTTATGGAAACATGAATTCTTTTTGGAGAAAATGATATACTTACAGTATTAAGTCCTTTTGAAAAATTATTTCTTTCTACTCAGGAATTCTACCAGTTTCTCCGTTTAGTTAAAAGTCCTTCATGCTCCTCAGTAAAGTATAACAATTTTCTTCATTAAGTGCTACCTACTTCCTACATTTATTGCTAGATATTTTATACATTTGCTGATATTCTTGGTGGAAAGCTCTCGTGGATTGTGGAGTGTGCTGTGTGTTATATGCATTTTGTATTTGGCCCTAATATTTTGGTTTCTTCTCTGAAGTTTTCCTTTTACTTATTAAAATATATATTATTCATGTATTTTGTTTTGTTGCATTGGTTAGAACTTTCAAAGTATTATGTAAAAACAGGGACACTGCCTGTATTATTTGTATTGCTGCTCATTCTAAGGTAGATGGAGGAATCAAAAAACTGGACCTTTGGTTTCATCATTTAACCAAGTGTCCAGTTTTACGAGAGGCTTTTTAGGAAGAAAGCTTTGTTCTTAGTGTATGTATATAATATACATATACACATTTACATGTATATATACATATATGTAAATTTACATAGAAATGATTTTAATCAGGTATATTATTTTTTATTTAAATACAATTTTTTCTTTAATCTTTAAATTTCTGAAGTCACATTTACTTGATCATGTGTATTGATTTCTATCTTCAATATCCTTATGATTCTGGTTTGTGTTGATATTTTATTTTGGACTTTTGCACTTGTATTGTCAGTAAGTGGGGTTTAAAGGTGTGTGTATATGGTGTTTGTGGTGTGTGTGTGTGTGAGTGTGTGTATTTAGGAGTGTGCTTTCTTCATCAAGTTTGGATATAAAGGTTATGGAAAATAACCTAGAAATCTGTTAAAATATATTCTGGAATATTTTGTATCTCATGGAGTTTTAAAGAACCCACATATTTTTCTGTGCCATTTAGGAGATAATAAGTATTTGCCTTTCGAGATTTTTCTCTGTAGTTTTGATCAGTTTGGATAGTTTTTCTCTTTATGATTAAGCTTTGATTCACTTATGTTTCCCTAGAAAATTGCTCATTTTTATCATTGTTATACAATTTTTTAAAAAGTATATGAATATATTTGCTTCCTCATTTTTAATTTTTTGTTTTTGTATCTTCTGTTTTATTTTATGTATCTTTATGATCTTATGTATCACTTGCATATACTTGCTAGATATTTAGCTATTTGGCTTCTCCTTCCAAAGATCTATTCCTAGGATTTATCAGTTTTCTCATTTTTAGCTCATATTTTTAAATGGATTTATAAATTTCTGCTTTTTTTGAGTTTATCTTATTTTTCTTCTGTTAACTAAGTTGGACGTTTTGTTCATTTATTTTCATATTTCATTTTAAATTCTGAAGGCTTTTAAGGCCTCAGATTTCACACTGAAAACATTTTTGGTTGTCACACGAAAGTTTTATATATAATTTTCCATTTGTTATAATTTTCTCAAGTCATAAAAAATATTTAATTCCAGTGTGATTTAGGAATACCTTTAAATTTTCCAAGTGGTTGCATTTTGTTGTTACTTCTCTTTGCTATTCACTTGCAAAATTTCTTCTCTTTGCAATTTATTCAGATTTTTATTATGACAATATAGAATGCTTTTTTGTGTGTGTGTGTGCTTCATGTGTATTTGAAAAGATACAGTGTTCTCTGTTGGTAGTATCTATAGTTAGATATATTTCTGTAATGGGATACCCAAGATGAAAGTTAATTCTAAGAATTTCAAAAACATAGTAGAAAGTAAAAGTTGTTGGATAGCACTGATAAGACCAGTGGGCTAGAGCACACGCAGCCATTAGAGACATGAGTGATTCCATCTGAAGCTGACAGACCTTCCCACAGTCAAAGCAAAAATTATTAAATGAACCAGTGGTACAGGGAAGCAGCTTCAGAAATAGACTCTAATACTAATTAGAATAGACTCTAATACTAATACTGACAGTCAATCAGTCAAGGTTGGGGAGGCCAATATTATCCTGGAAAGTGCAGTAGAGCACAGCTGTACAGAAAGGTCCAGCTCTCAGGAACAGAGTGAGGCAGGGCAAGGAGGGTTGCTGGAGGAACCCTGAGGGCAGGCCCTGGTTGAGGCCTCCAGAAGTGGGTACATCTGTTGACAAGGATAGTTGGTTCTCTCTTTCCTTCTTTATGAACTCTCAGTAAATCCTTGCTAAAGGCTGTTACCTGCTTTGGTATCTTCTAGACCTGTGCAGAGAGGGAAGGGTTTGAAATGAGACCTCTGCCAAGGTGAGGGCAGCCTTGGTCCAGTGGCAGGGTACCAAAGATGGTGGCCAAGCAGCTGGAGGTGGTGGGGGTACACGGATGAACAGGAGGGCTCAGTCCTGGGGACTGATGAAGCAGACCTGGGATGAGGAGCCCTGAGGGGCTGTAAGAAACATCAGAGTGCACTTTGAAATCATTATTGCTTCCTAGGGTAGGTGGGTGATTAAAATGATCATGACTGGAGCCATCAGTTGAATTTTATTTTAGACCAGGCTAGCCAGGTTAGAAGACATTTAAATTAGAAATGTTTTAGATAAGCATTATTAGTCATATTATTTATAATTCTCCACCCTTTTCTGACAATGGAATCAGCCATAACCTGAGAGAAATGTGTCCAACTTTTCTGCGGTGACTGTATGACTCTTGGTTTTCTCTCATTTGTCAGAGATTTTGCTTTCGTTCTATTATGCTGTAACAGTGTGAAATGAGGTTGTGCGTTTTTTTGTATCTTAATTGTGGATTATACCCATAATCAATCTAAAATGCCCCTCTTGGCCTGTTTAATGCTTTGTTTACAATTTCTATCCCTGTTTCCTTTTTGTGTGCATACATCTTGGCTAAGTGCTTAGCCTTTATTTCTGACCTTGTTTGAGTTGTAGCTTAAGTATTTTGTATTTTGACCAAACAAAAAAAAAAGCCTTTGTCTATTAGTGAGGGAGTTAATTACACTGACAGTGATTTTCAAAACTGATATGGGTAGTGAACATTGCTATTCCCTGCCCAGAATCTTTTCCTTCCTGCCTTGTCTCAAGTGAGCCCAGATATTTATAGGAATTCAGGCCTTGCATCCCAGGAGAACCTGACTCCACTCTAGCTCCCAGGGTGAGCCGGTTGGTCCAAGTGTAATCCCAGCTTGTATCAGTGATTGGCTTAGGAATGGGCAGGTAACTCAATTCTGGATAAGACACTGAGAAAGGAAATGGCCTGGGAGGCTTTTCTGGAGAATATGTTTTTGCTCCTAAGAAAGCCACAGGAAAAGGTGGTCTTTCTGCTGAGCGGGATCACATTGAAATGGTACTCCTGGAAATGTGATAGATAGCAGTCTTGCTGCCTGCCTTGGGGGAAGTCCTCAAAAGGATGCCAGAGGGAAGAATTGGGACTCTTGAAAGTATCCCTGAGCTTCTAAATCAATGGTCTGGTGGTGGTTCTACATCTTGTGCTCCTGTTACGTAAAATTAGGCAATTTTTTATTTGTTGTTTAAGCCAATTCATTTCATTTTATTTCTTTGAGATGAGGTCTCACTTTGTTGCCCAGGCTGGAGTACAGTGGCACGATCATGGCTTACTGCAGCCTTCGCCTCCCAGGCTTAAGTGATCCTCCTACCTCAGCCTCCCGGATAACTGGGACCACAGGGGCGCACCACCATGCTCGGCTAACTTTTTTTAGTTTTGGTAGAGACGAGGTTTCACAATGTCACCCAGGCTGGTCTCAAACTCCTGGGCTTAAGTAATCCACCTGCCTCAGCCTCCCAAAGTGCTGGGATTACAGGCGAGAGCCACTGCGCCTGGCCCTAAGCCAATTTAAATCAAGGTTTCAGCTGCTTATAGAAGGAGCACCCAACCCACACAATATGTCCATTTAAAATCTTTTTACCTTCATTTCTTGCTTTTTATGTATTATTTCTCTTTAGTTTTTGGTTTTCTGTTATATGTATGTAGATGATATTTTATTTGCGTTTGTTTTCTCCTGTGAATTGCTAAAGATGCATCTTTTTTATTCTACTAAAAATCAAGTAGCCTAATATATACTTGAGCCTGTATTTTTAGAAGTGTAAAAGTCAATATAATAATGATAATCATAATTATCAGTTAATGTTTTTTGAGCTCTTAATACATGTCATGCTATTGTGCTAAGCAATGTATGTATATTCATTAAATTATTCTTCACAGCAGGATTTGGAGAAACAGAAAGTTAAGTGACTTGCCCAAGTAAAGCAGAAGCTGTCAGTTGCCTACTCTGTGGATGAAGACATTAATACAGTTTTACTTTATGCCATGGCTTTAACTCTCCATTCATTTCCTGCTTTTGTTGTTATTGGGGAATTTCAGAACTGGAATTTTAATAATTAATTATTTTTACATTACCTATGTTCTTTAAATGTTTTCTTTTTTTTTGAGTCCACATTTTCTATAATCATTCAGACTCAATTCTACATTTAAGTGCTTTTGATACTCGCACCATTCCTCTTGAACTGTAATCTTTTATTCTATTTAACACAGTTCCTTTTTGAATTAACTGATCGTTTCTGAGTACTTTTATTCAGAAGATATACTGTTGTCATAGTTATCACAGAATAACCACTGGGTTGGTTATAGAATTTCCCCCCAAATTCTATGTATTTCTTTTGAGTCTTCTCATATTTAGTGCTGTACAGGAGAAGTTTGAAGCCTGTTCTTTATTCTTTCTTCTTCTTCTTTTTTTTTTTTTTTGTCTTGTAGTCCATCTGATTCATTTCTACCCAGATGCTGGTAGTGTTTTTGTTTTTTTACACAGTTAATTTCCATTGCACAAGCAAGTTCTGAAAACATTGTTCTTCCAAATATTAAAACTGTACAGATATATAAAAAACTCTCTTTGATCTCTCTTTTCTGAACTCAAACCTTTTCCCCAGAGGTAACTACTGTGAGCATTTTGCATGAATCTTTCCATTAAGTTTTCTATGTATTTACACCTATATATTTGTAAATGTGGAAAAGTGTATACTGATATACCTGTAAATGTGGACACAGTATTATTCTAGGGAAAGTGTAACCTGAGAATATATGTGAAATGCATCAGTGAGGAATTCTGGAGGCTGGGTGTTGGGGTAGGGGCCCAGAACAACTCCTGATTACCTAAGAAAGAAGGCCCCACTGCAATAGCGGGTGAGTGGGCCAGGGTCAGATGAGGTAGACCTGTACTTCTGATTCAAGACTTAATTTACTCCATAGGAAAAGTTGAGATCATCTTTTCAAGCTGTGGTTTTGTTCTCCTTGTCAGGCTCAAGTACCCAATCAATAACCCCCTCAGGCTCCAGAGCTCATAGAACCAGTGGAGCTTCTCCCCAGATTCTGACCAAGGTGTATTTATTAGTTAGCACTGTTAGTCTCCTCTTTTCTCATGTTTTTTTCCAATGGGGCTTTAGAAAAAGTGAAGTCCTATACTTAGGTAGGAAGAGGCCATCTTGAGGAAAAAAATAGGACAAATTGCTCTTAGTGGCAGTACACCTGGAATCCCAGGAGAGAATGGCTTAAACAACAAGCCCTACCCCAGTGCACCTCTAATCTTTTGATTAGAAAAGAGGGAGGCCTCTTTTAATGAGAAATCGGACAGTCCCATGAGGATGGTGCTCTCACACCGATGGAGAGCAATTCAGGGAATGAGTTTGGGCCCTACCTCCGAGCTCTACAGAAACGATGCCTGGACTCTTTCCCACCAAGTAGGCCTACTGTGTCCAGCTTCTTGTGGATCTCATAAGATTTTGTTTCCCAAGTGAACCAGTTTAGTAAAAATATGTTTTCCCATTTTAACTGCTCCCTTAACTTCCAAAGAGCGTATGATATTCCAGATTATCACACTAAACTGCTGTCATTCCTGGCAAGAGCAAAGAAGGCTCTGTTTCATGAGCCAGAGGAGCTTGCTGTAGGTAGACAACTCGAGCCAGGCTTTTAGAAGCTTTGAAGATAGAGAATTTACTGCTTTTAATGACATTCATTTTGGTGTCTTTCATATTTATAAAAAAGGAGCAACCAAATAGACCAGGGGAGTGCTTACTTATACATCTGTTGGGTCTGGCACCTCCTGGTCTTGCTCTCGGTAGGGAGTGCCTTCTGGAACCACCAGTCTAGTGGTCCTCTCCTCACCCACATCCCTCTCCATTTTGCCATCTGCTTTATTCACACATAATATGTATGGTCTGTACTTATCTGATATATGCACTTCTTGCTTGTCCTCCCCCTCGGGAATGTACACTTGATGAGAGTAGGGGTCTTGCCTGTCTTATCCACTGCATAGCTCCAGTCAAGAGAAGTCATTGCCACGGAAAAGGCACTCAACAAATATGCCTTTAACTTGTTGAATGAAACCATCAAATTCCTGATGGTGGAAGTCTGGACACTGGAGTCCCAGGTGGGGAAAGAAACCATGATGCAATAGGACTGCAACTGCACAGGGGTTCTGCTTATGTTAGAAAAGCTTCCTGACTTTGTGTGCAGTCAAGTGCTGTGGCTTGTGGCCAAGGGAGGATCTTTTCTTTTTTACCCATGAAAGATGACATTGATATGTTGGAGTAATGAGCCAGAAGATAAACATGAAAACGGACAAATTCTGAATTTGGATTCAAATAACAAGTTGCACAAAAACAAGGTAGGAGAGATGTTTCTTGACAATAATGTGTAGAAAAAAATTATGTTTTGACTGACTCATTGTGAATTAATGGCATGAACAGCTGTTAAAATTTTATACTAGTAATGGAGTATCATAATATGTATCTAATAATACAAAAAACATCAACATTCTATGTGGCCACCATTTATGCAGCACTAACCATGTACCAAGTACTGTGCTTTGTGCTTTTTTATATATGACTACAACTCCTAAAAACCACATTATTATGTTCATTTTATGAATGGAGAAACTTAGGTTCAAAGAGTTTAACTTGGCCAGGACACAGAGCTAGGACATGATGAAACCAAGTATATCTGACCGAAAAAAGCTGTTGTTCTTCACCACTGATTTTCTTGGTGCTCTGTGTGGGCCTGAACATATCTAGGACATTTGGACTCAGTTGTAGAAGATACATTTCAAGACAGACAATAGCCAAACAGTGGCTTCATAGGGAGGCTATTAGCGTAATAAAGAATATGGAAACCACAGCATGTGGGGAATGTTCAAAGAGAAGGAGGATGTTTTGTGCAGAGGAGAGACAATGGGAGGTGGAGGTCAGGAATGAAAGGGTGTCAAATGGAAGAGAGCAGACATGTCCTGTGTGGCTCCAAATGGCAGAACTGGAACAGCAGATGGAAGCTACAGTGAAGCAGATTTCAGCTTGACACAAGAACTAACTTTCTAAAGAATAGAGATGTGGGATGAAGCTCTTGAACTCATCCCCCATCCTCCCTCCAAGCCTGTACAGCCATCTGTCAAAGATGTTGGATTTCAGGAAAGAGATCCTTCCACCTCTAAGAGTCTGAGATTTTCTAGATGAGTTTATAGTTTATTTAAAAGAAAGTTAAAGACCATTTGAGCTGATTTAACATGAATCTTGTCTAGGGGCTGGGGGATTACATTAGACTCTGAGTTCCTTTCACCCTTTTGAGCAGGTAACTCTTCTATTGGGGCCATAACTGAGGCATATTTTAAATCAGAAAGGGAGAATATTGTTTTTGTCCTGAATCTAAATCCTCCTTAAAAATAATAATTCTTGGATGGTATTTTTGTATTCAATTCATTTCAGTCTTTCCTGTGTGTTTGTGTTCAGCCCTGCATAGGTGATAAATTTGTAACCATATGCCTTCTCTAGCCCATCCCTCCTTAATACCACTCTAGAACAAGACCATGAATAGTCCTGCTTTTCATGGCTCCTCCTATTCCTCCTTTCCCTGAGGTACCTACAGGCATTGTGCAGACAGAAGTTGCCTGTGTTTGTAATTCACAAACCCCAAAGAGCAGTGAAGAAAAAAGGAATGAGTCTTACATGATTACAAGGAAGGAGGGGACAAAGCTGGCTCCAAGTGCATTTCTACACAGTGTGGGTTGAATTTTCTCTAGAGAAAGTGTGCTTATTATTGGTTTCCCACCAACCTTGTGGTGCAGAGGGCATCTACGAAGTGCTAGATGAAATAGGATCATGTGCAATTTCACAAGGTGTTCAAAGGGGATATAGAATCTTGGTATAAGATTTGAAGAGCCCCATTCCCTGAAATTGTCCTTCTATGGACCTGAAATCTTACAATTTTAACACTGTTCTTCTGAGTTAAGCATTTCCCTAGCTATTCTTCTAAAGGCAATTCACCTGGGAGATAAAATACCTTAGCTCCTGATGTCAGTACTGGAAAGGGAGTCTTCCTCCAGGGGGTAGTAGTAGTTTACTGATTACTTGCTTCATGATAGGTGCTGTCCTAAGCTCATTTTATTTTAATCTTAGTTAATATTCACAACAGCACTATAATTATATATCATTACTGTCTGCATTTTACAGAGGAGGAAACTGAGCCTTAGAAAGGTTAAGTACTTTGTCTAAGTTCACACAGCTAGTAAATGGTGGAGTCTGGATTTGCCTTCAAAACCTATATTCTTAACCAGTATGTAACACTGTTGCTAGTGCTCTCTAGATATAGTAATTATCTGACTCTCAGACACAGGAGAGAGCCCAGCTTAAGAATGCTATGTGTGTGTGTTGGGGGAGAGGGAGTAGGAGACACAGGAAGGTTTTATTGTGAATTAACCCTAAATCCTAACCCTAGGTCAATTATTAATCTAAAATTTATCTGAGACGGTTAATGTAATGCTGACTTCTGACATAGTAAGGTCATCATTAGCATTTTACTATTTGCCTCAAAGTCAACTGAAGTACATATCAGTAAGTAATTACTTATGGACTAACCCAGCTACATTCTCTCTCCCTTCCTCCTTCCTTTCCTTCCTTCTTCCCTTCTTCCCTCTTCTTTCCTCCCTTCTCAGGTACTCAATTATTTCTGAATATTTGCTCTGTGCCTGGCACTGTGCTATACGTTGAGGATATGAAGATGAGTAAGTCTCAGTCTATATCTTTAAAGACCTCACAGCCTGGAAGGAGAGTTAAAAAATAATTACTATTCAACATGGCAATGGTTATAAAGGAGCAGATTTTCCAAACTGGTGTTTCAAGGAACATTCTTTGGCAGGATGTTAAGTAAGTGTACCATGGAAAAGAAGTATTTTGAGTTAAAATAACTTGAGGAAATGCTGGGTAAAATAAAATTAAGTAAGTTTTTTCTTCCTGGGGAATTTTCATACCCTTTAAAATGCTAATGTGCACTGTGAATCTCCAAGAAGGGAAGAGGACACATTTTCCAAGCTCATTTGACCTCATAACCTTCTTTTTACATGACATACTTAATGAAATATTTGCTCATTCTTCCATCCATCCATGCATCCATCCATCCATCCATTATCCCTCCACCCATCGTCCATCCATCTATCTATCCATCTACTTATCCATCCATCCATCTAAACATCTATCCATCCCTCCAGCACTTCATGATGACCCACTATGTGCCAGACACTGTACTACATCCTAGGGATCCAGCACGGAGTTTAGTATTCTCTTGGAAAGATAAGAGAGCAAGCAAACATATACAATTGTCAGAGTGTAGTAAGATTCATGTAGGAAATAACTAGGGTTCTGTCATGAGAGAAAAACAGGGTGATCCACTTAAGTACATGGTCAAGAAAGCCCTCTGTGAGCAAAAGACATTTCAGGCAAGTACCTGGAAAAAGAAAATGAGCCAGCTTTGCAAAGAGCAAGAAGAGCCATCCAGGAAGAGGAATCAGCAAGTGCCAAGTCCCTGGAATGCAGAAAGCCTTGGCAAACAGAAATTTGAGCTTCCTCCAGGAGTGCAGGTCTGCTTAAAGGCAGAAGGCTGGACTAGATATTAAAAAATTAGAATCTCATCCTCATAATATCACAGAGTTGGAGGAGACCCTGGCAACATCGATTCCAAGTTCTTATTCAAGAAGGTCCTATCTTGTAACATGCAGGGCTGTCTGCCACACTTGGCTGTTTATAGGATTCTCCTCTTTAGATGGGAGGTTAACTTCAACCTCCTAATGTAGCTGGTGAGAATGTTGCTTGTGACATTTCTCTTTCATGTGAAGTGAGGACCAAAGAGGATTCATCATATCGCTATGTTTTAAAGGAGAAACTTCTCTCAGAGGTGCAAATCCCAATACAAATGATCTTAACTGGTAACCTTCGTTCTCTGTTAGAAATGGGAAACAACAAGCCTGAAAAAGGAAATTGGTGAAGAAACAATTTGGTTGTTCTTGACTCAGTGGCCAAGGAGGGAACACAGGTAACCCTGATTCTTGAAGCCTGAGTGCCCTGCTCCCCAGGCTTTTACCTTCCAGTTCTCTCTGCAAGATTAAACATCCCCAAACACCATTTTTGTGGTCTCTGTCCTGGTTCAAGGAGTTACAATGGATCTTCTTTATTGTCAAATCAACAGAAAACCTCTCAGCAAGACATTCAGGACTATCTATTATTATCATCATTTTCTTCTGGCTGACCCTCTTCCTTCTTATTCACTTCCCCCAACACATAGGTGCTCTCTCTTTTTCTCTTTCTCTGAACGTGTTTCAGCATGGAATTAAGGACACACATACACACACAAAAGAAAAAAAATTGGGCTTTGGTATTGCAGCTGTAGCTTTGATCCTCTTTTTTAAAATTGTTATTAATTAAATTTTTTTTTTAGTTTTTCTTTATTTCTTCTAAAAAATGGGATACATATGCAGAACATGCAAGCTGGAGCTTTGCTGTTTCTTACGCTGCTTGCTGTTTGCCTGACTGTGCATCTTGCAGACCTTTAGCTTCTTCATCTGCATTCATAGGTAGTAATAATAATATTTATCAAGTAATAATAATAATGGTTACATAGGATTGTTGTTATTTGAACTCACCTGTCACAGTATCTTCCCACTATGGGCTAGGACAGACTCCTTCCTCTGGAACCTAATTCTTCCATCTTGCTTGCCCTCCGCTGAGGTCCTTTCTCTTTGGAGACAAGAGAATCTGTCTGATTCTCCCCTCCCATTTGAACTTCATGGCCCTTACTTAGCTATTTAGAGTTGGCCTTGAAAATGGCAGACTTTGTTTCCCATTTGCTCTACTTTTTGCTATCAGAGGCCACGCAGCTTTCCTCCATTCCCAGTTCTTGTGTCCAAGCTAACACAGCCTGTGTGAGAGCCTTTGGCTCTTGCTTACTTTGGAGGGAGAATTGGAAAGTTATTCTCTGAGGTCCAACCTTGGTAAGCAGAGACAATGAAGATCTAGTCCTATCCCCTTGGCCAGTTTTCAGTCAAGACCTCTTCTTTGTTGGCTACACAAGGAGCTCTAGTATTGGTATCTGGTCTACCTCTGTAGCCTCATGGTCTGGTGACTCTCACATGTCACTGGACACACTCTGAAGCTAGCCATGACTTCTAGATCGTTGACTTACTATATAATCTCAGCTAATTCAACAGGAAGATAGAAGAGTTTCATTCAGAACCTAGAATCCAGCATGTCCTAGCTCTTGCCATAGCCCTCACCACATCAATTGACATTCCCAGATAAGCTTCTGCAGGTCATCTATACATCTTTCCTCTTTTCTACTGTAGATGCCACAAGTTCACAGGTAAGGTGAGATGTGGGTTGCTCTATGTCCTTTTCCTGCTGTTGCTCTGGTTGGGGAAACACTAGGGAAAGAGGAGCTTCTTCCGATGCTCAGGGTCTCTGTCAAGACTGCTTGGATGGCAATGTGCGATGGCAATTTGCAATGGCTCGGGCTAGCATGGTGGGGTCATAGCACCATCCAAGGCTCTAGCACAGACCTAGTAGTGGCTCTGTTAGGGTCTGAATATCCAAAATTCATAGGTTGAAATCCTAAACCCCAATGCAGTGCTATTAAGAGATGGGAGGTGATTAGATTATGAAGGCAGAGCCCTTATGAAAGGGATGAGTGCCCTTATAAAAGAGGCCCAAGAAAGCTCATTCGTCGCTTCCACTATGTAAGGACAGAGTGAGAAGGTTCAAGCCAGGAGAAAACAGGCTATCACCAAACACTAAATCTGCATCTCTTTGATATTAGACTTCTCAATCTCCAGAACTGTGTAAATAACTTTTATAAGTAACTCAGTTTATGGTATTTTGTTATAGCAGTGTGAATAGACTAAGTAAGACATTCCTACCTAGAAAATGCCTCTTTTCTTGTCACTGGCTGGAGAAGAATGATTTAGAAGACTGCATCCAATTCTGGAATAGATTCAAGGATGTTATTGTGTATCAACTGGTGATTTCAATACTCTTGTCCTTGCTGCAAGAAAAAAATGCATTGGAACTTGGAATGTGTGTAAAGGAGGAAGGAGTGCTTTATAATTTCGCTAATATCTCATTAGTTACATTGTTACATGATCACCTCTAATAGCGAGGAAGGCCAGGAAATGGTCTTTGAAACTAAGTGCATTGCCTCCCTGAATTAAATTGGAATTCTATTTGTAGGAAGGAAAAGTGATAGCATTTGGTAGGCAACTACAGTGTTTATCATCTCTAATGACACCAGTCAACCTACCTTACCTACCATTTCTCTGAGCTCCTTCTCTTGGAACATTTCATCCCATAGCTACCTTTTCTCTGTGTTTTTTCTCAGTGTTGCCAGAACCCAGGTCAGGATCTCAATAGAGTGCAGGCCACCTTAAAGGAACTATAATGTGCCTTCTGGTGGTCTCAGGATCAGTGTAAAAAGCATTCTGACCAGTTCTTGGTCCCAGAAGTCATCTAAGAGGGAAACAGTTATTAACTCTTCTTCTTAATGAGATGCTGGAAGACCATTTGGAGCCTTGGAATAGTGATGGATAGTTTAGCACCATCCCCTTGGTGATAAGTGAGTTTTGCTCAATTAGTTTGCGGGAGATCTGGTTGTTTGAAAGAGTCTGACCTGCCTCTTCTCTCTCTCTTGCTTCTGCTCTTGCCATGTGATGCACTTACTCCCCTTTTGCCTTCATCCATGACTATAAGCTTCCTAAGGCCTCACTAGAAGCAGATGCTGGCACCAGACTTCCTGTACAGCCTACAGAACCATGAGCCAACAGGGACCATCAACCTAGTGGTGTTGCAACCTAGTCCACTCACATCATTTCTCATATCTTTCCTGTTCAGCTCACTCTGAGCCCCTGCTGTCCTAGGTTACAAGCTTCTTATGAACAGAGCTATGACTTAAACACCCTCATGGGTACAAACAATAGGCGTACATTAAGCATGTCATAGACTAATTAAATGGAATCCGTAGCAACATGTTGGGTTGCAGAATTTTGCCTCTTTAAGAAAGCGTTTACTAATTAAGGAAAAGTAGGAGGCACATCTTTCATCTCTTCCTTCGCTATGGTTTGGATGTTGTTTGCCCCACCAAAATGCATGTTAAAATGTGATCCCCAGTGCGCAGTGTGGAGGCAGGGCCTTGTGGGAGGCATTTCGGTCATAGGGGTAGATTCCTCATGAATAGATTAATGTATTCCGTTGTGGGTGAGTGAGTCTTAGTTCTCATGGGAATGAATTAATTCCTTTGTTAGTCCATTTTTGCATTGCTGTAAAGAAATACCTGAGGCTGGGTAATTTATAAAGAAAAGAGATTTGATTGGCTCATGGTTCTGCAGGCTGTACAGGAAGCATCTGCTTCTGGTGAGACCTTAGGAAGCTTACAGTCATGGCTGAAGGCAAAGGGGGAGTAGGGGCATCATATGGTGGGTGCAGGAGCAAGAGAGAAAGAAGAGGGAGGTCCCAGACCTTTTTAAACAACTGGATCTCCTGTGAGCTAACTGAGAAAGAACTCACTTATCACTAAGGAGATGGTGCTAAACTACTCATGAGGGATCTGGCCCCATGATGCAATCACCTCCACCAGGCCCCACCTCCAACTTTGGAAATCATATTTCCAAGTGAGATTTTGAGGGGACAAACATCCAAACAGTATCAGTTCCCATAAGAGCAGGTTATTAAAAGGAGTCTCACTTCCTTGATTTTTCTCTTCCCATGTGATCTCTTTGCACATGCTGGCTCCTCTTCCACTTTCCACCGTGAATTCAAGAAGCAGGAGACTCTCACCAGATGCAGTTACTTAATCTTGTAATTTTCAGCCATCAGAATCATGAGCAAAATAAACTTATTTTCTTTATAAACTATCTGGCCTCATGCATTCTGTTACGGCAACACTAAACGGACTAAGAGACCCTCCTTCTCTCATTTAAATTTATAATACTCGTAATTTTCTTTCCATTCAGCCCCATTGCTTATCATATATTTTACTCTATATAGGGTTGTTGGTAAGGTCTTGCTAGGTGAGTTAGCTAAGTGGGCTGGTGCAGGAATCAACTGAAGCCATGATCTGAGGTTCGGTTTCCTAATGGACCATTTATCCATGATCTTGAATGGTGATAGGCTCTAGACCTCGATCTTCTCAGTGGAGAAACCTATTCTTGCTTCAGGTAAAAATACTCCAATATGTGCTACATAGGTAGGTCAGTAGCATTGTTTTAAATCAAGGCACTACATTATTTATGTGTGCTTCTTGGGTGGTCTGAATCAGGACCCCAGGATTAGCATAGTGCTAAAAAAGTAGACTTACTGCATCCTTCTGGAGGCCCACATATTTCTCTATTATGTAGCCACTGACTAAATCCTTACACTTGAAACTCTAGTCACAGAACACCTTTTAACTTCAGATATAAAGGATACCTTAGTTTGGTCACTCTGTGACACTGTAACTTAGGGCTTCTCATCAAAGTCTTGGCCCTGACCTCAGAGTTCCAGGATCAGTGGCCTTAGCTAGGGCCTAGTTAGTGACATTTTTAGATACCCTCCTTCCTCAGGTAATACTAATTGTGCATCCTATAGTATAAAACCACCTCAAAACCCCAGTGAGAAACTGAACTGTAGACTCCATTAACCCCAGTCACAAATAAGGTCCCTGAAATCATTCACAGTTGATCCCGACTTCAACACACTGGCTTCTAAATCTTGTCAATCACTGATATGATGTCATACCAGACCCAACATGCCATCCACCCCATGTCACCACAGAGAAAATCTAAAACTTCCTTTCCATTTGGTCACATGTTTGAATTTTAGCTCTGGAAATATATAATTCTGTAATTGATGGCATAGACCATCTTTAATTCCAGAAAGAATGACCTCCTACTTTGGCTACAGTTTCTTCTTTTTTTTTTTTTTTTTTTTTTTGAGACGGAGTCTTGCTCTGTCGCCCGGGCTGGAGTGCAGTGGCCGGATCTCAGCTCACTGCAAGCTCCGTCTCCCGGGTTTATGCCATTCTCCTGCCTCAGCCTCCTGAGTAGCTGGGACTACAGGCACCCACCACCTCGCCCGGCTGGTTTTTTTTTGTATTTTTTTAGTAGAGACGGGGTTTCACCGTGTTAGCCAGGATGGTCTCGATCTCCTGACCTCGTGATCCGCCCGTCTCGGCCTCCCAAGTGCTGGGATTACAGGCTTGAGCCACCGAGCCCGGCCTACAGTTTCTTCTTAATTCCAGCTTTGGACCAATCTCTAAAGCTGGCCACAGACTGATCCCAAGACCAGACCCAAGTTACCCCATAATCATGATCATCCACTTTATATTTTGTCTGACCACTCCTGGATTCTTTCTTTGGTCGTAGATTTCTCTATACTTGATAAATTATAAATTTATAACCCTAGCCACAAATGGAACCCAGAGCTCCAGCCTCAGTCCATCCTCAAACTCTAGCCATAAATTAACAACCCAGAAGGACTTCTCTCTTTGGCTAACTAAAAATCAGAATTATCATCAATTTTTAAATGAAAAATTTAAATATATATAAATGTCAAGAAACCAGTATAGTGAGCCCTAGTATGTATTTCCCAGCTCCAACAATTACCAGTACATTCTTTTTTTCATTCATAACCTTGCTGACTCCTTTTTCCTCCCTCTCCTTGATTATTCTGAAGGAAATGCAGACATCATTATATCCTATCATCTGTATGTGTTTTGGTTTGTATCTCTAAAATGTAAGGGCTCTGTTGAAAAAGATTGACAGGTTAAAACCATGACATAATTGTTACACCTAAAACTTAAAAATTCCTTATGCGCAAGTATCTAGCAAGTGATTTTATTTCTCCAATTTTTTATATGTAGAATTTTCAGTTTGTTTGATCAAAATAAGTTACTTGTATTTGTTAAATAAATACATTGTTATTGGTTGATATGCCTGTGTCTTTTAATTTATAGGTTTCCTCTTTATTACTATTGTTATTGCATTTTTTGTTGCTGTTGTAGGAACTATTAGCTGCCAACTATTAAGCTCTAAATATGGGGCCACACTGATGCTTAGTTCTGGTCACTGATGCACCAGCACAAACTGTCCCAGAGAAGGAAGGCTCTAATCCCAAGGGATGCAAGCCAGGGAGTGGGTGGCATATCCCTCGGTACAGCCACTAACCATGAAACTCCATAAAGCTTCTGCCCTCCAACTAGTGAGGAATATCTGGCTGGCATATCAAACGATGGCCAAATCTTGCATTTATCATGGTCATTCTGTTCTCTCACTGCTATTTCCTGACACAGAATCGTGGCAGCAAAGATGAAGCTAAACAGCCTGGGTGTAGATATGGAAAATTTAAATTCACATGGGCAGGATAGGCTCATGCTGTCCTTGCCCATGCTTTGTCTGACTATGGCAATAAAACTCACACAAGACATGATTTACAATCCAGAGCTACAGTTGCTAAGATAAGCCACTAAGGTGGACCATTAAGGTGGCAGTGTCAACATTTGCAGGAGTTTAGAGAAGGGAAAGAAACTGAGGCATCACCCAGTGGGAGAGAGAAGTGTACAGATAGCTTTCATCGTGGATAAAAATAACCCTAATGTCAAAATGACCAGGTTTTGGTGATGAGGACTTGACTGTTTCTACAAGCAGCTAGTTTATATTTAAGTGCTGAGATTTTTGAAGGATTGGCATGATTAGCATTGAGTGAAGTAGCAAAATCAGCATCTTCAGCAACTTGATATGGCCTTCAGAGAATGATGCTCAAACTTCTTGGCCAATATTCAAGTCTCTGCCCATCATATTCTCACCTATTTTGACAGCCACATCTCCTTCTCCTCTACTGGACTCTTCCCCAGCCAGACTGAGCTCCTCTCTGCTTCCCAAACAGGTCATGTACTTTTCTCTATTTTTGCATCATCTGCTCATATTGTTCCCTTACTCTTGGAATGCCCTTCCCAAGCCCTGTGCATGTGCTATCCAGGAACTTGGATGATAACTCTTGGACGAAACAGGAACTGTTAAGAAGCAGCAGGAGGTGCTCCTTAAACACAGAAGAAACCAAAAGAAAGATTTGTTTAAAATGACCCGGAGCTTGGGGCTAGGAAGTTCCTGGATACCTAGACAACTGGAAGAGGAGCATGAACCAGGAGGCCAGGAGAGAACTCATTCCAACCTGGTGCCCTCACTATGGCACAACTCATCCAAGGAGAAAAGCTCCATGAAAACATGTTAAGCAAAATTATTCGTTCTCATTTCTTAATGTAGCTTTCTGATTTGATAGTAAAAAAATGCTTGTTTTGGTTTAAATTTCTCTAGTTTTTAGATACCATTTTCTCTCCCAAACTAGGTCATTTGAATTATCTGCTGATAGTTCAAATCTGTAGGTAATTTGCTTTTACTCACATTCCTAAGAACTAATTACCTGTACATATAAAATGATGAAATCTCATTATATTTTCTTTTAAAACTCTGACATGCATTTAATTACATTAGTCAATTATTACTGTACATGCTGAGGATTTGCTATTGACCAGCTCGTGCTGGAATATTTACTGCACAGATGTGTTACTTTAATTAAACAAATGTGATTACACACATATCAATTTTTATTTGGTTTCAAAGCCCAGAATCTAAAAGTGACGCAGTTGGCAGAGCTGTGTGGTGTGGTGCTGGTTCCCAGGAACACAGCAAGAGGCACTTTACTGAGGGAACGCTGCGTGCCTGCAACTCTGCGTGGGAGACTTCAGCCACAAGTGGGTTTTTGTCTGTGTGTAAGTGACATTGAGTGAACCCAAGAAGGGAACAAACAAACCAGCCCTGAATCTTTCTAGCACATCTTCAGCTTTGCTCTCTTATATATAGGAAGTGAGGGACAGTGCTTGGAGAACCTGCGGGAAAACTAATCTAAATCCCAGTCCATTTGAGAGTGGGAGTTGCTTGGAACTGGTCCTTGGTTAAATAGGCCAGCTGGTATTTCTCTTTAAAATCAGGGATGAAATTGGACAACATTAGAACATTGAACTTGGTCTCTTGGGCTTTTCCTGCCATATCCTACAGCAACACTCTAAGCCATGAGGTTGGCATCAAGAAAGAAGTCCACCTCCCAGTGCCTAGTCCCAAGCAAGCAGTTTTGAGGAACAATGTGAAGAATTAGATGGAAAATATGAATGTGCTTTACAAGCTGGAGAAATGTAAAATTATCTACAACTCTTGGTAAAATGATTGCACATATCAGGCAAAGAGTAACTAGTCTTGGTTATTAATAAAGGCAGTAAGTCAACTTATTAATCAGCAAACACTGAGCACTGTATGAACTGGTTTCTGGTGGGCACAAACAGAAAGACGGGAGTTTGTGCACATGAATGAAGACTAGTTGTTTTCCCTGGCCTTGGACACAAGGGATTGCTGTGTTGGTTGTCAAGGGTGTCTGTGTCTGGGATGCGTGGCTATGGCACCTGAAGAACAAATCCAATTGGTCAAGTCAACCAAAAGTTCTGCTTAAATAGTTTCCAGTCATTTTGGATCTAGGTAGTGTCTCTGAGGATGAGATTGGGAGCCAGTGAGATGGGACACGCTTGTGCTCCCAAATTCACCCTGAGCATCAAGAATTCACTGAAATGCTGGAGAGCATGTCATCCACTCCAGGCTCAGAGGGAGGTAAAGGAGAGGCAGCAAGTTGTTGTGAAAAGTAAAGAAAGTGCAGGCTGGAGGTGAGACAGAGAAGCACACGAAGAGCAGGTGCAACACCCAGATGTGTGGCTTCAACCTCTTATCGTGACAGTGCCCTATCTAACAGTGATGATGAAACCCATCTCATAGTGTTGTTATGGGGATTATGAACCATATATGTGTGATGCCCAGAACTTAGTACATTCTCAGAAAATTGCTGTTGGAGATGATGAGGATAATAGGGTTGGTGTGGAGCAGCTGGGAATGATTAATTTTTGGGGGAAAAAAGTTGTTTTCGTTCACTTTGCCTATGCAATTCTTCTTTCAGCATTTGGCACAGCACTGACCCATTCCCATTCTCACCTCAAGACAAAAGCCTACATAGGTACCTTTGCAGAGCGTTAAGAGAAGAAAGTTATCTGGTCCAGCTCCCTTGAAATGAATTGCATAACTCTTTCAGCTATGTAGTGGCAGAATTAGGAAACAAACCTGGGTCTCTTACTTTGAGGTAAATGCTCCTTACCTTGCATTTCTTTATGGGATGAAAATTATACATCACCTACAGAGATATGCATTTAAAAAGAGAAGTATGAGGAGGGCAATAATTAGCCCAAACTAGAAGGGGTATTTCAGACCTTTCTGTTTTATCAAGTAAGACACTGTTGGGAAATTGCTGGCATATACACCCTCCCGGTAGCTCTTGGAAGGGGCCAGCATCTTCCTATGAATTAGACTTGAGGTTTCCAACTCATGTGGGTTGAAATATTGACCCTTCAACCAAGTGGAGTTTGGGACAGCCTTCTTCAGGTTCCACCTTCTCTCTCCTTCACCCTGAGTACCTTATGCAAATATGATCATTTTCTGTGAGTGCTGTGAAGTTAGAAAGTCTGGGAAGCATTAGCTTAGCTGGACTAGCTGATCCGTAAAACCAGGCTTTGCCTGTGAAGAGCTAAACAAGCAGCATGTAACATTATTTGAGCTTCAGTTTCCCTATCAGTGAAATTGGTATAATTCTTATCTGGCAGTTTTGCTGTAAAGATTCATTGAGAAAGTCCAGTATAGTGTCTAAAATAGCATAGATGCCTAAATTCACTGTGAGTAGAATGTACCAGTATATATATATATATATTTTTGGTTTGTAATTTTATTTGTTAAAATAGAGAACACAAAGAACTTCTGGCTTTCCACTACTGTCACAGCTGACTGATTGAGCTTTGAGCTTTGGCTGTGACCTGTTTCTACCTTACGTCGAGTTCCAGTTAATCCACCAGCAAAGATCTGGTCTGATGTGGTCACTATGGCTTAGGGTAGCAAAACTGGAGCTAGGCTCTGCTGTCCTCACTTCCTCAAAAGCACCCAGGGCTCAGCTCAGGCCTATCCCTGTACCCCAACCCCACTCCACTCCCCAGCTGCTGATCTCATTCTTTTGCCAGGGCCAATTATAATTAAAACCAGATTTGTAGGGAGAAACATGCGTGCACACACAGCCAAAGCCTGGAATTGCTTACCCAAAAACAAGTTCCCTCCTCCTTCTGCTCCAGTTCTTCCGCCTTACCAAGAGTAGGGGAGGGAGGTGGAGAGAAGAAATGGGATTTGCATTGGGTGTGCTGAAGCAAGGTGATCCTGGACAAATGACAGGCAAACAGTCATCCTCCACCTCGCTGGTCTTGGACTAGCTCAGGGCAGCAGCCTCAGGTTGCCCAGTGGAGTCCAGCCCAGCAGTAGCACTTGGCCTTCCCTCCCTTGGGGTGGGTCACTGTGGGTTGAGCCCAGCACCATGGGGGCCAGGGCTGGGCTGCTTGCCCACTGTACCTCATTATGTATTCCTTCATTGTTTCCTATGCAAATTAAGTTAATGAGAATTAGGAACATAATGGAGCCCATTCACCGTTCTAGTCGCTGGAAAATGGGTTTGACTACCAATTTTCCATTACAGCTGTTTTGTAATTACCGTGGAATACTCTGAATTCTAATGGAGATGCTGAGCTGCCTGACAGCCTCTTGACTACTTTTTTTTTTTCCCGGAAGGTTGAAAAAAGGAAACTCAAACCCTATAACATAAAAGCCTTTCTATCAGAGTGCCTTGGTTTGCTTCTCCTATGGAGCTGTCCTCCACTGTTGCAGGAAGGATCTGCTTCCATCACTGGGGTCCTGACCTTTGCTGTGATTAGACTAGTTAACCTGTGGTGCCAGAGTTATCCCTTGCCTTGCAAGCAAGCAAAGCAGAGTTTGCATTTACACTCAGCCAGGAGTGGCCCTATGGGGCGGGCCAGGGCAGTCCAGGGTCCAAGTGCACCACTGCTCCTGGATCACCTGCTACCCAGCCTGCCTCTCCCACCTGGGACTCCAACCAAACACCTCCTCACTCACCTGTTGCTGTTTGGGACACTTAGGAGTATAGGGGTTATCTTAGTTCATTTGGGCTGCAGTGTACTATAGACTGAGTAGCTTATAAACAACAGGAATTTATTTCTCAAAGTTCTGGAGGCTGGAAAGTCCAAGATTAAGGTGCCTGCAGACTCAGTGTTCGGTGAGGGCCTACTTCCTGTTTCATAGATAGCTGTCCTCTCACTGTAACCTCACATGGCTGAAGGGGTGACAGATCCCTTTGGGTCTTCTTTTATAAGGGCACTAATCCCATTCCCAGGTCACCTAATCACCTCCCAAAGGCCCCACCTCCAAATGCCATCACATTGGGAATAGAGTTTCAACACATACATTGGGAGACATGCAAATATTTACTTATAGCATTTCACCCTGGCCCATCAAAATTCACGTACTTCTCACATGTTGTCAATTCAAAAGCCCAAAGTCTAAACTATCTTCTAAATATCATCTAATTCAGATATGGGTGAGACTCAAGGCATGAGTCATCCTGAGGCAAATTCCTCTCTAGCTGTGAATTTGTGAAATCAAACATGTCCTGTGCTTCCAAGATACCATGGAGGGACAGACATAGGATAGACAATCCTCTTCCAAAAGGAAGAAATAGGAAAGAAGAAAGGAGGAAGAGGTCCTGAGCGAGTCTAAAATCCAACAGGCAAATTACATTATCCCTTAAGGCTCCTTGGCTTGATGCTTTGCTCTCTAGGCACACGGTGGTAGGGTTTCTGTCTTCTAGAACCACTGAGGCAGCAGTCCTGCCTCTGCAGCTTTGCTGGACATGGGTTGGGCCCCCAAGGCTCTGGATAGCCCTGTTGCCTCGGCTTTGGGCAGAGCCCCTGCCACAGCTCTCATGGGATGGAGTTGTGTGCCTGATGCTCTCCCAGGCTGCTATTGTATACTGGAGGCGCTA
Source organism: Rhinopithecus roxellana (assembly GCF_007565055.1). NCBI lineage: Eukaryota > Metazoa > Chordata > Mammalia > Primates > Cercopithecidae > Rhinopithecus > Rhinopithecus roxellana. Next base: position 18,725,799 of record NC_044569.1, read on the forward strand.
TAGGTTTAGGGTCTTTGGGGGAACTCACCCCCACAGTTCTGGGCATTACCCTAGTGGGGTATATCTGTGGTGGTCCCAAACTTCCCTGTGGCCTTCCACCTGGGTTCCATGCCAACAGCTCCAGGCAGCTCATCCTTTGGAATCTAGGTGGAGGTAGCTACACCCCCCAAAGCTTTGTTGGATGCAGGGTAACCCCCACTAGGGCCCACTGAAGCCTCACTTAGGAGTGGCTGAATTGCTTGGAGCTGCAGTGTGGGGAATGAAGCCAGTCATGTGAGGCAGTGTTGGGCAATGCAGGTGGTTACTCCTCTGCCTTTTTTTTTTTTTTTTTGTAGCTTCTTTTGAAGTGACTGACTAATCTCTGTTGGATAGTTATTTGGCCACACCCTTAGTATTCTCTCCTGAGTAGTCTTTCTCATTATTTTCAATGCAGATAGGCTGAAAGTGTTCCAATTCTTTAAGTTCAGCTTCCGTATTGATTAATAATTCTGTTTGTAAGTCATTTCTCTCTTTTCACATTTTACTCTAAGCAGTCAAAAGGGACTAGGCCACTCCTTCAATACTTTTAAAGATATTTTCTCTGCCAAATTTCTAGTTCTGTTGCTTGCATGTTCTATCTTCCACCAAACACTTAAGACATGAACACAATCCAGCCAAGTTCTGTGCCGCTTTATAATAAGGATGGCCTTTCTTTTATTGTCCAACAAGTTCCTCATTTCTGATAACGTCTGAGACCTTATCAGAATGGCCTTCACCACCCATATTTCTACTATCATTCCGTTCCGAATTACTCAGATATTCTCTAAGAAGATTGAGGCGTTCTCTATAGATCTCTTTTCTTTCTGAGCTCTCACCAGAATTGCCCTTAAAGACCTGTTTGCAGCAATGTTGACTTTTTCTAGCATGTGTCTCAAAACTCTCCAGCCTCTGCCCATTGCCCAGTTCCAAAGCTGCTTCCATATTTTTAGGTATTTGTTATAGCAATACCTCACTTCTGAGTATCAATTTTCTGTCTTAGATCACTCAGGCTGCTATAGCAAAGTACCATAGATTTGATGGTTTATAAGCATCAGAAATGTATTTCTCACAGTTCTGGAGGCTGAAAGACAATGACTGAAGTGTCAACAGATTTTGTGTCTGGTGAGGGCCTGCTTCCTGGTTCATAGATGGCCACCTCTTCTCTCATGTCCTCACATGGTAGAAGGAGCAAGGGATCTCTCTGGGGCTTTTATATAAAGGCACTAGTCCTATTCATGAGGTCCTCTGTCTTCATGAACTAATCACTGCCCAAAGCCCCTACCTTCAAATGCTCTCACATTTGGGATTAGATTTCCACATACAAATTTAGTGATAAGGAGGGGCATAAATGCTATAGAAGAAGTATTGTTTGCTATAATAATCCTCTCTTTTGTTTTATTTTAGCACTTACAAAGATTCTCCTTGATTAGACTTTGATAAGGCTCCCCTGAGACCTCTTCTCAACTAGGCCTAGACTTTGACTCCAATTTTTGCTGAACTTTCATAGATCAGTTTTATCAAGAATCCTACTAAGTGGTCAGGCGCGGTGGCTCAGGCCTGTAATCTGAGCACTTTGGAAGCCCAAGGCGGGTGGATCACGAGGACAAGAGTTTAAGACCAGCCTGGCCAACATAGTGAAACCCCATCTCTACTAAGAATACAAAAATTACCTGGGCGTGGTGGTGCGTGCCTGTAATCCCAGCTATTTGGGAGGCTGAGGCAGGAGTATCGCTTGAACCTGGGAGGTGGAGCTTGCAGTGAGCTGAGATTGGGCCACTGCACTCCAGCCTGGTTAACAGAGCAAGACTCTGTCTCAGAAAAAAAAAAAAAAAGAATCCTACTAAGTTTGGGAAGGGCTCCTCCAGCTCCACATCTGATCACCTTTGATATCTGATCAAATTTGTCATCCTGCATCCTTGATATCGGATCACTTGGACTTGCCTTCAGCAAAGATCTTGTTAGGTTAGTTTAGAAAGAATTCCCCTACCCTTGATGTCTCTTCTTAGTAATTTTCCATCCACCTACCTTTCACACCCACCCTACTCCTTGGCTAAATCCCCACTTGTCCTTGCTATATTCAGAATTGAGCCCAGTTCTATATTGAGGTCTCTTTTCCCCTATCACTGTAGTTCCTGAATGAAATCTGTTTTCACTGCTTTAACTACTGTCTGGCTCTAGTTTTCTTTAACAGCACCAAGGACTCTAGGAGGAAGGACATGTTAAGAGTTTAAACAGTTCAAAATTTTCCAAGAGTCCAGTGTGGCTGGATCGTAGGATGCAAGATGGTGAGGGTGTGGTTGACAGCTAGGAGCACTGAGGGAAGGGCATAAAGAGCCAAGATTTTATTCTTAAGGCTTCTTAATGAGAGAAGAAACATGATGAGAGTTTTAGTTTAGAAGGATATTCTGGCTACAGTGTGAAGAGGGGATTTGGACATAGGTACAGAGGGGTGGGTTGTTTTGGTTATGGTTCACATAAAACCCAGGTAGGGGGCCATGACAGTTATACACTGATCCTTATTGATGAGGGAATCATGAAGCCTTTAACTAAAGAGTTAACAACTGGGATGGAGAAATATGAATGGATTAGGAAGATGTTTAGGAGGTAGAACCAATGAGTTTGATGATCAACTGGATACATATCGATTGCAGGGCAGTAGGGGACTTCAAGGGACATTCATTGGATTATTGAGTGATGCAATTCATCAAGATAGGAAAAATATTGACAGTTAAAATTTATGGAGAGTATAATATGTGCCAGGCACTTCTGTTTTACGTATAGAGCTCATTTTATCTTTACAATAACCTAATGAGGTAAGAACTATTATTAACCTTAATCACATGTGAAGAAGTTGCAATGTAGGGAGGTGAAAACAGATACTTGTTCAAGGTATCACAGTCAGGAAATGTTAGAGTCAGGACTCAAATCCAGGTGGTCTGGTTTCATAGACCAGGTGTGTTGGAAAAGGTATTTTCTCTGGGATGTGTGTGTGTGTGTGTGTGTGAGAGAGAGAGAGAGAGAGAGAGAGAGGAGAGAGAGAGAGAGAGAAAGAGAATGAATGAGTTCTGATGTGAGTTGCTGCCTTTGCAACACCATAGTGTAGATTTCCGGGGTGCGGTTGGATAGATAAGCTGTAGTTTATGAGGAAGGGCTGGGACTGAAATATAGTGAGTAATGTGTCCTTGTCAAGACATAGGATTATACAAAATTTCCTAGAAGAGGTGAATGAGGAGACCTGGCCAATACCAGTGTTTTTGTGATACACTTAAGGAAAAGACTATAGAAGGCACTGAGTGAGAATATCACAAGAGTAAGGTGAAGGTTAGGTCAGTGAAAATTTTCTATACCTTCCTTGGGCCCTACTTCAGCCCCCCTGGCTCTTGGGCTAGGTGTGTGTTTTCAGCTGCACAATGGTGCAGCCAGCTTCTGCAGAATAGTTTTATTACTAGGGTCAGAGGCCTGTAATTGGAGGAAGTATGTGGTTGAGCTTCAAGTCCCCGAAATTTAGAAAAACAAGTAAGGATGCGTTTTTGGTTGGTTACTCATAAATTAGAACCAGAAACAAATAGTTTATTATGAGGTGATTCAGGAAGCTCCAGGAAGGGAGTGGTCTCATCTCTATTCCATGTTTTCCTGACTGCTCAGAAGTCATTTCTTAGTTTCAGCATTTTTTGCCACCTGGAGAGGCTGAGAAGTTTTAAAACCATCAAGTCCTGCTTTCTTTTTATTTAACAGTTCTTCCCTCAATTTACCTCTTTTCTCTCACATTTCACTATTAGCAGCAAGATGCTGCTGGCAGTGCCTTCAACACTTTGTTTGGAAATCACTTTAGCTGGATAACCAGGTTCACCCCTTACAACCTTTGCTTTCCCATTAAAGCAGATGACAATTTTGCTGATATTTCTGCCACTGTAATAAAGACCCCTCTTTTTTCCATATTCCAGTAATATGTTCCTTCCTTACTTGTGAGCTCTTACTGGCAGGCTTCTTGTTTCTATATTTCTGCTAACAGCCTATTCAGGGCAATTTAAGCTTTCTCTATTATGTTCCTCAAAATTCTTCTAATCTCTACCCACTGCCTGGGTAGAATGCTGGTCTCAAGGCCACTGCCACATTTTTAGGTATTTGTTGAAGTAGCATCCCACTTCTGGTACCAAATTCTTTGTTAGTCAGAGTTCATCTACACAAGAAAAGCCAATAAGAGATATATACATGTATATATATATGTAAGAATTTGTTACCGGGCTACACAATTGTGGGAACTGGTTAAGCAGGCTCTGTAAGGCTGTCAACTCATCTAATGCCAGAGGCTGAGGTCCAAAAGCAGGTAGTTGGGAAAGGAAGGTCATGAGCAGGCTGCAGTCCATAAGCGCAAGCTGAGACTCTCTGAGCACGGGCTGAAACTTGTGTTCATACTTGTTGCCTCTGACCTTTGTAACAAGAAGCATCTTGAGCCCTCCATCATGGAGCTAAACAAATACAGCTAGAGGAGCCAGTGGAACTAAGGAGTACCAAAGGAAGGGAGAGAAATTTCTCCATGCCACTGAAATAAATAAACAGTTCAGCTATAATACATGTGAGCTACAAAATGGCTACTGCTTCATTTCTGCCTTCCTATTCCCCAAATTCTCCCAAGAATTTCACTTGTGGCCCCACAATTAGAAACATACAATAAAGAACATTATGAAAAATGTGGTTCATCCTACCAAATCAAAACATTACGAAGCCATCAAACATATGCTCCGGTTACACCAACTGCACTTTCCTTATCATATTTTGTATAACTGCACTCTGTTCCTGGACTACCTCCCTTCTGCCTCCTATCTCTGCCCCAATCTGTGCCCCAGCACTAATAGCCAGTCTTCGGTGAGCTAGTCCCAGTATGTCTCCATAATACCTGATACTTTCATTACAGCAACAGTCACTAGATATTTTTGTTTATGTGTCTATCTTCCCCACTGAATTCTATGCTCCTTAAAGTAATAGTCCATATTTTCTCTTACATCCCCCGAAGTTAATGCCTAGCACATCGTAGGTGCTTAATAAGTTTGGATGAATGAAGTAAGTCACAATGTCTCTAATCCTTAGTGTGTTTTGCATGAAATGGCCTTGTAACTCACGAGGCCATTGTAACCATGAACTGTGATGGTGCATGTGCAAGTGCCCAGTTCTTGGTAGGTTATTTCAGAAACTCCAGAACTTCCCGCTTGGGCCTGGCCCTATGGTGTGGCAGATGGCCCCCGGAGGTCCCTCTACCTTAACTACCGTGCCCTGACAACGTCTTCATTCTGGAACCACCTAGGTCAGGGAGATGGCAAAATCTTTGAGTGCTATATATTTTTCAACTTCAGGAAAGAGATGCACTGGTGAAATTCTCTCTTTGAGGAGAGAGACACATTCCTTGCACACATGGATTCTCCAGTCTGCTGGAGATAAAATGATCCTGAGTTTGGAGGAAACATGGTCATAGGGATATGCTGTCTGTGTGCCTGAAGAGTTTGTGTGTCCCTTAATCTAGATCACACTCAGGGTAGTCAGCAGGTCAGGCTCAGATCCAGATAAGCAAGATGGTATCTGGCTTTCTGTCATTTGTTTATTCAACACATTTATTGTGGACCCACAATTTTCCTAGTGCTGTATTAATTGCTGAGAATACAGAGGAGTTAATACATGTAAAATGTTTAGAATAGTGCTTGGTGCCTATAAACCCCTAAATATTTACTATTCTTCTTCTTAAGTGGCACATACAGTTCTTAGTTTCTACTTTATCTTTGTAGATAAGCAGATGTTATCTGTTCTCTCTCTTTCTGTCTCTGAGCACTTGGTTGGTTTCCATGAAGCATCATTTGAACTGATCATCCAGTGGATGACTGAGAAATTGTTATAATTTGTTTTGTACTTATGTACCAGGAACTGTGCTACATAAATTTTACAAGACTTAAGAGTTGTTTCAGCTGCATATAACAGAAAAACACATCTGATTTCTTTCAGTCATCCAAGGATACCTAGAGGTAGTAACCAGGACTAGTATGGCAGTTCTTCAATGCCATCAGGAATCCAAGGCTTTTTCTGTTTTTTGTTTGTTTGTTTGTTTCACTAGTTGCAAAGAAGACTGTGAAATGTAGTATATAGCTGGAGACATCATTGCCCTAAATAAAAATAGGACTCTATTACCAAGAAGGGAGAGGAGAATGGATATTGGGTGGCATCACAGTCTCTCACACCTGAGCATCTGATTCTGTCAGAAGTCGAATGATGACCTCTCCTCTGGATCCCTGGGTTCTTATGAAGCATGAGTATAATACAAGATGTCAACAGGTACTGCAAAGGTAAAATCCTTACTAAAAAATGGCTTAGTGGAGAGGTTGGGTCATTCTCCGACCAGTTATAGGGAGACTTGCACGTTGGCTTGCTGATTCAGAAAAGATTTAGATGATTGACTCATAGAAATTTCAGGTGTCCAGAGACAAAATATTGGCCAGACCTAATATTTCAGTTTACCTCTGCTCCAGCCATTGAGGGAGAAAATTTCTGCTCTGCGTCAAAAGGGAGGCAGATGTCAGTATGCAAAGGAAAGAAACAGAGGACCAGTAGGCACCTCTTGCTAGGACCTAATTCGCCCTCAGGGAACATTTGATCCACTGGGCTCTGAGGGAAGTTTAATTGAAATGCAAAAACCAAAGGTCAAAACCATGTAAAATTTAAAGGCCATTTTTACTATTTGACAAGGAACAAATTGTAACTTTATATTGCTTTTAGATGCAATTTTGTTCAGTGAAATTAGATTATACTCAACTAAAGCACCTTCTTTAGAGCTTTTAGATTAAATATTAGAACTTATTAGCAGGACCTTGATTTCGTCAGTAAATACCAAAGAAAATATTTGGTGGGAAATGCAGCTGCCTAATCTGCATTAATACAAACGAGAACTATTAAGCTTAGCTGATTAGCATATTCATATGTACTGTAGTCCCCATGTGTTTAAAATAGATTCTGCTAGATTCTGATTACAAACTCAGTGTATGTATAACGCTGTGAACCAGAGCCATGGCAATAGCGTGCCACTGACAAAGGGTGAGGAGCCCCAGCAGGAGGTAATTTTTGAGCAGAAAAATCTCAGAGTTGTTTCCGTAACCAGCCTTATCTCAAAGTCTCTGAGAAGCAGATGAACTGACAGGCAGTAACCCAAGAAACAGCCTAGGTTCCTGGGGAACAAGATAGATAGGTCAGAGCAAATGTGTGTGTGTGTGTGTGTGTGTTTAATTCATTTATTTGTTCATTTCTTCATTTGCTCAGCACATTTTTATGATTTACATATAATAAATGTATATTATGTATATTGTCTATATGTATATTCTATAATAATATATGTATATTATAGTAATACATATATAGTACAGAAATATGTTGTATTTTTATGTTTATCTTGTGCCCATCATATTGCAGGCACTGGGGTGATGCTGGTGACTGGTGAGAATAAGGGCCACCCTGAGAACAGGGTTCATCTCCTCAAGGAGCTGGAGGAAGGGAATCCTGGCTTGCCAAATCTGGGGCTGATTTTTCAAATTCCCGCCTGATTCCCTGACCTAGTCCTTTCATGGCTGGGAGTGTTGCTCCCATGGAAGGTTCCTCTCAATGTGGAGAGCCAGGGGCAGGGAGTGGGGGCCGAGGAAGAGCTGCCTGGCTGCTCCTGCCCTCATGGAGCCCACAGATGACTGCAGGAACAGCACTTTGTGTTCCCTGCTCCCCATGAGTGCGTTTCTTCTGAGTTTCCTGTTTCCATTGACATGATTTGAGGTGACTTAGTTGACCAGTGAGGGGCTAATGTACTTGGATGGGATGATGCAGATTGCTTACAGATAAAGTAGCTGTGCCTTTATATTTGAAGGTCAGTGTCCTCTGGGAGGACAGCACTCTAAGGAACATGGTTACTTCCTTGTCCATGTGTCTGTCCAGGCCCGAAAGCATCCAGAGTAGGCCCATGTTGAGGAAGCACCTTTTGAGATGGTGGGTGATGCTGGGGGTCTGCAGGATGGCGGGAAGGCAGTAAAGTATTCATTCTCCCGGTGACCCAGTTTATTTACTCTGCTCTTACGTGCTCTCGTCTTTCTGGCGCCCAACACGTGGAATTCCAGAATTCTGGTGCTGGAAACAATTGTAGACATTATTCTTTTCTAAAGACTAAGAAACAGGTTCAGGGAAGTCCTGAGACAGGCTGGAAGTGATGCAGTCCAAACCAAATACCATGTTTTCTGAACCTCAGACCAGCAGGTGAACTCCTGACAACAATTCCTAACATTTATTTAGTTTCCATTGATCCAAGCTGCCCTCTGCGTGCATTGTAACTACATGTAACAGGTTTTTAAGCTTTCAGAACTCCACATTTTGTGACTTTTCTTGAACCTGGCCATTCATTCATTCTTCTAACAGATACTTATAGAGCACTCCCATATTTGAGGAGCTGTGCGAGTCCTTGGAGTTGAAGCCGTGAGTAGAAAGACAAAGGCTCTGGCTCAGGAGCTTATATTCTAGTGAGGAGAGTGACAATGAAGATGCAGCTGCCAGGTACGGATACGTGCTCTGAGAAAGGGTGTGGCAGGGTCAGGGGGTGGAGAGTGACCAGGCTGTTTGTCCTGAGAGTGGGTGTGGGTAGCCTTATTTATTGAGCAGATAAGGTGACATTTGAGCATCTGAAGGAAATAAGTAATGAGACATAGACTGTCTGGGGAGAGCATATTCCATATAGAGGCACGGAACATAGCCTGTTGGGGAGGAAGGTGTTGACAATGTGGCCCAAGGGAGGAGACAGCAGTAGAGAGGGTGGAGAGGAATAAGGATCAGATTGGACATGTGCATGTTGTGGGGGACAGCATGCAGTTTATTATCCAGTCAGGGCCCTAGATAGTGAAAGGAGGTGCTATTAGTAATTGCACTAGGATAGACGTGAGCACCAGGGTCTGAGGCAGGCCAGGGTGACTGGTGAGAATAAGGGCCACGAAGGCCAGTATGAAGCGTTGGCTCTTACTCCAGGTGGGTGAGGAGTCTTGGAGGCTCTCAGCAGAGGGCAGGAGTGGTTGGATCTTAGGTCCATATTGACTGGGAAGCTATCAGGTTTACTGGCAGATTGGATGAGGGCTGCAAGAGAAAAGGAGGGTTAAACATGACTCTACAGTCTGAACAACCAGAAGACAGAGTTGCCTCTATGGAAGTGCCAGGAGACTGCTGGAAAATAATATTTGAGGAGAAATGGAAGAGTTTGGTTGTTCATTACCTTTGATACACGTTACCTTTGATGCGTGTTACCTTTGATGTTCTTATTTGACATTTGAGTGAAGATGTCATATTTAGTTAGAAGCAGGAGTCTTCAGGAGATATCCATCTATCTATTTGACTATCTATCTACCTATCAATCTATCTATCCAGTATTGGAAGCCCTCAGGGCAAGGTGAGATCTCTGAGTGAGTACAGAGAAGAGAACAAGGACTGAGCCCCGGGCCCTGCAAAGTTTACAGATTAGAAGGACCAGCCCCAGAAAATAAGGCTGAGAAGAAACAGGCAGAGAGGTGGGAAGGAGGCAAGGGGCATGATATCCTAAGCCAAGTGAGAAAAATATTTCCAGGATCTACTAGAACCTGTTCAGGATATTTTGGGACAGTGACTTGGAGCAGCATTTGGTGGGAGAGGAGGGAAGCTCTGAGACGTCAGCTCTGAGGCCTGAGTCCAGGGCTGGTCCTGTGGAGATAGGTGTTGCTAGGTCATGAGCAGTGTGTGTGTGAGTGTGAGGTGTGCGGGGAAAGGTAGTAGGAAACTGAGAAAATGCCCCAAGCTGACCTCTCCCAAGGGAGTTGGAGCCATGAGTACCTGGGCAACCTGAGGTGAACACTCCTTGCTCTGTGGGTCACTAGTATCTCATGGTAAGACCCCCACCTGCACCTGTTGATACACCTTGTCCTCAGAGTGAGAGGCAAAGAAACAGCACTGGGAAACTACAGACACGCAATCAGGACTTTTCTCCAAAGTAAGGAGAACTTACGGGTCAGGATTCGGAGATCAAATCTAGCTTCCTTGTTTGGCCTCTCTGAGTCTTTGTCCCTTTGCCTCTAAAACTTAGTATTTCCTTGCCTTATCTGAGCTTATGTAAGGGCTAAATGGGACATGCTATACCAAAAACAATTTATGGAGACCCAGTTCATTGTAAGAGTACAATGCATTCATCTTCTTCATCTTTGTAAGTTTTGCTACTCCATTCTGTTTAAATTGAAACAGATGTGGAGGCTTGTTTTCTAGAGGAACAACAATGACAAAAACAAGGAACAGGGAAAGTAGTCTTTGGTTAGTGTGTACTCAGGAAATTTCAGGACAAAACAAAGAAGGTGATTGGAACCCTAATAAGATCGCTTCCAGCATAAGCATGACAGTGATGGCAGAGAGGAGGCTTTATACTTGGACATAGCTTTGTGAGCTCCTGAAGAAACCCAGCTCATGGTCTGCCCTTCCAGACTAGGCTGCTGAAGGAATAGTGAAGTCTGGAGCTGAAACAGCTTCCTGAGCAGAAATCTAGTTCATTTCCCCAGCTCAGGAGAGTGGTTTAGAAGCCACCATCTCTGCCTTTTTTGCCTGATGCTGTCTGTGACTGACTGTGGCAGGTGGGAAGCTCTGGGAGCTCCTATCCTGTCCTCTGTCCTTGCAGACACCCAGTGTGGGTGACCACAGCCTGTGAAGTAAGCCAGTCCTTAATCCATGGAGCACATGCCTGGATACAGGGACACGGTGCCATAATGGACGCCCCAAAATGCCTAATCCCCATAGTTGGACCATGTCCAGATGATTTTTTTTTTCTTTTTTTGAGACAGAGTTTCATTTTTGTCACCCAGGCTGGAGTGCAATGGCACAATCTTGGCTCACTGCAACCTCCACCTCCTGGGTTCAAGCGATTCTCCTGCCTCAGCCTCCCGGGTAGCTGGGATTACGGGCACGCGCCACCATGCCAGCTAATTTTTGTATTTTTAGTAGAGACGGGGTTTCACCATGTTGGCCAGGCTGGTCTCGAACTCCTGACTTCAGGTGATCTGCCTGCCTCAGCCTCCCAAGTGCTGGGATTACAGGCGTGAGCCACCGCACCCAGCCGAGGTGTCTTGTTTTTGATTAAAGGATGCTGCCTGGTCCTCGAGCCCACCCTCCAATCCTCATAGTCTCCACTTGACATCAGCAGGGTCACTAAGGACTCAGATGACCAACAGGGGGCTCTTCCTTGAGAAGGTGCAAGTAGACGTATCACCTGCCTAAAGGTCCTGCCCAGGGATAGGTGCTTGCGGGGACAGGGGACAGGGCTGGGGCATTTCCTTGTGGGGAGAGGGGAAGAGGGCGTGGTGGGGGGCATGGCCTCTGGAATTGGGGCAGCCTACCCTCTGAATGGTCCAAAGGTCAGGCTTGTGGCCGCGGGGTTCCTGGAGTGGGAGAAGGGTGGGGACTGAGTTTGGTTTTTACTAACGTCCACTTTGGCCTGTGCCAGTCTTGCCCATAGCAGAGCCCCTGTTCATGCCCTAAGTTTAGATGTTTGCCAGAGCCAGCCTCAGGGCAGTGTTTCCCATGAGCATAGAGTTCTGGTTGAGCCTTCAGCTCCTTCAAACTGAAGCCTGCTGAGAGCCTGCAGTGTGCTGAAAGTGTTAACCACTTTCAGTGCTTAATTCTGCACAGCCTCCTACATTATCTCATGGGTCAAACTCCTCTCTTCAAGCTCCAGAAGCAACAGGTGTGTCTCCCACCCCCTCCCCCAGCCCTTCCCTTTCCCCCATTGCCCTGCTCCAAGGAGAGTCCGGTCCAGGGGTCAGGAAGCACCAAGGGTGTTTCAGTGGTGATGCTCCACAGTGACAGTTCAGGCACCAGCAATCAAGTGGCGGTGGTGGGGAGGTGCATTCCAGGCCCCATAACCTCAGAAGTCAGCTCGCGTGACCACCTCCCTTCTGCACCTTTGGCTTTGCGGCTGGCGCTGTCTCTGCTCAGGGACCTGAATAAAGCCGAATAGGAAAGGAGTTCGCCTTCCCAGATGGAACCACCAGGGGGCAGTAGAGCACACTCGCAGGCTGCAGGCTGCCGGCCGCCTCAGGACCAGGAAAAGGCGGCGGAAGCTGCTGTGGCAGGGGAACCAGACTAGGCGACCCTAGGGTCAGAAATCATATTCAGAGCACCGGGTCTCCTCTCAGAGAATGGCAGGACTGTGCATTGGCTTCAAATCATCCAGCTTTTATCGTCACACAGAAGCTGCCCAACGCTAACAACCCCAACAACCCCATCATCAGTTTGTTCTGGATCATCACCCTTATTTCACTGGCATGAAGAGCCCAGAGAGGTTGAGTAACTGCACTGAAGCCACACAGCCGTGAAAGTGGTCGAGCACTGGATTTTTGACAGTGGGATTTTTTAACGCCAAGGATCTTCCTCATTGCTTCATAACGGTTAGTCCAGTTCTCACCTGGGAAGAAGATGCCCAGGCCCCCTTCACACCATTATCAGAATCTCTTGGAGGAGGGAAGGGTCTTGCCTGAATCTCAGGTTTTAACAAACTTCCCAGGTGATTCTGGCACACGTGTGGAATGGGAATCCTGTACTCGGTAGGAACGCCTAACCTGAACCCTATTGTTAAGGAAGCGTATTTTTCCCGTAGTCTCCTTCCCACCCACTCCCCACTCATGCTGAGCTTCCAGTCCCCCACACCCAGTCCCCAGTCCCAGCCCCAGTCCCAGCCCACGATGTCAACCATGCACCTCTGAAATCTCCCTCCCGCCAAGGACTTGTCTGCATCCCTCCTGGCTTCCCCTTCTCGCCCTCTGACAGACACTGACACCGAGCTGCCCTTTACTGTCATACCTGCCAAAGTGACAACAAGTTAATCTGATTTAAAAAGTCACTTCTAATGAGATTAAGATAGAAAGTTGCCCCAACAACCAGCCAATCGCAGGCATCATGGGAATTTAAAGTTGGACTTTCTGGGTATAAAATCACAGTCTGAGCTTTTAATCCAGAAATGCTACAACGAGGGTGGGGATTTCAGGGAAGAAGTGGGAGAAGCATTTGAAAAGATGGAGATCCTTGACTTTGGGGTCAGGGATTGAGGGGTGTTTTATCTACACTGTGAAGGTGACAAATGACAGCCTCGGGTTTTTGTTTTGTTGAAAGGAACATGTATTGGTTTTTCCATTATAGAGAAAATAGATATGCATGCAAAATATCCAAGCAATATAGAAAATTGTAAAGGGAAATGAGAAGCACAATGATTCCTACCACCTAGCTGAGTTAAGATGTCAGATAACATCTGTTCTGACACCACTCTATAAGTATGGTGAACAATTGCTAAACTTTATTGAGCACCTACTATGTGTCAGACACAGTGCTGTGTGCTTCTCATAAACTCTGCCCTCTAATTCTCAGACCTCCCATAGGAAGGAGGAGATGGAGATTATCTAAATAAGGAAACTAGAGCTAGAGAAGTTGAATAACTTGTCCAGAGTGAAATACTACATGACAGAGCAGGAATCCAATTAAGGTTCCTCTCACTCAGAACCCAAGTTCTTACTCACTTTCCGATACTGGCTATATATGTAGACACAAACACAGCTTGAAGACATGCACACAGAATTCATGCACATCCACCACCCCACAAAGCTCTCACATGCACCCCCCCCACACACACAGAACTCACACACATCCACCACCCCACAAAGCTCTCACATGCAACCCCACACACACACAGAGCTCACACACATCCACCACCCCACAGAGCTCTCACATACACCCCCAGACACACAGAACTCACACACATCCACCACCCCACAAAGCTCTCACATGCACCCCCCCACACAGAACTCACACACATCCACCACCCCACAAAGCTCTCACATGCAACCCCACACACACACAGAGCTCACACACATCCACCACCCCACAGAGCTCTCACATGCAACCCCCCCCACAGAACTCACATACACACACACAACTCACTGCACATACACCACCCCGCAGAGTTCACACATGCACCCCATAGACACCTACACAGAACTCACACAATACACTGCCCTGCAGAGTTCACACATGCACCCCACAGACAGGCACACAGAACTCATGCACATCCATCACCCCGCAGAGTTCACACATATACCCTATAGACACACACGGAACTCACACACACATACACCAGCCCACAGAACTCACACGTGCACCCCCAGACACATACACAGAACTCACACACACCGCCTCACATAACTCACACATGCACCCCCAGCCACACAGTAACTCACACACACACCACCCGAGAGAGCTCTCACATGCACCCCACAGACACACACGGAACTCACACACATACACTGCCCCCACAGAGCTCACACACTCACCCCACAAACACACAGAGAGCTCATACACACATACACCACCCCACAGGGCTCACATACACATACACCACCCCCCAGAACTCACACACTCACACACTGCCCCACAGAGCTCACACATGCACCAAACAGACATACACAGAGCTCACACACACATATACCACCCCGCAGAGCTCACACATGCACCCCACAGACACACACAGAGCTCACACACATACACCATCCTGCAGAGCTCATACATGCACCCCACAGACACACAGACAGAACTCACACACATACACCACCCTTCAGAGTTCACACATGCACCCTCAGGCACACACGCACCCCCAGACACACACACACAACTCACACACATACACCACCCTGCAGAGCTCACACATGCACCCCTAGACACACACACAGAACGCACACACACATACATCAGCCCACAGAACTCTCACGTGAACCCCACAGACACACACCAACTCATACACACATATACCACCCCACCGAGCTCTCATATGCACACCACAGACACACAGAACTCACACATACATACACTCCAAGGCAGAGCTCACACATGCACCCCACAGACATACACACACACATACACCACCCCACAGAGCTCACACACGCACCCCACAGACATACACACACACATACACCATCCCACAGAGCTCACACACGCACCCCACAGACACACACAGAACTCACACACACATACACCACCCCTCAGAGCTCACACATGTACTCCACAGACACACACAGAACTCACACACATATACACTGCCCCACAGAGCTCACACACGCACCCCACAGACACACACAGAACTCAGACACACATACACCACCCCTCAGAGCTCACACACGCACCTCACAGACACACACAGAACTCACACACACATACACCACCCCTCAGAGCTCACACATGTACTCCACAGACACACACAGAACTCACACACACATACGCCACCCTACAAGGCTCACACACACATACACCACCCTGCAGAGCTCACACATGCACCCCACAGATACACACACAGAACTCACATGCAAATACATCCCCCCACAGAACTCACAATGCACCCTATAGACACACACATACACACAGAATTCCCACATAAACACATCACTACACAGAACTTACACGCAAATATATCACACATGCACATAGAACTCACAAGCAAATACATTCCCCCAGACAGAACTCGCAGTGCACCCTGTAGACACACACACACACACACACACACACACACACACACACACACAGAACTCCCATATAAATATACCACACATGCACCTAGAACGCACATGCAAATGTGCCACACATACACAGAACTCATATGCATACACTGCAGACAATCCACAGACACTCACAGAATGCACACACATACACTACACACATGTACTTCACACGCATTACCACAGACACACAGGTCTCTTGCACACATATTGAAGGTATACACACAAAGCTCACACATATGCACACAGACAAACACAGAGAACCCACATGGACACACAAACCTCATAGATTTACACACAGGACTCACATTACATATGTACACACTAGACAGCACACACCCACAACCATATAGACACACACATAAAGGCTATCTTAGTTCATTTTCTGTTGCTGGACAGAAATTTATGAAGAGGAGAAGTTAATTAAACTCATGGTTCTGGAGAATGGGAAATCTAAGCACATGGCATCGGTGTCTGTGGAGGGCCTTTGTGCTGTATTATATAACATAGTGGAAGGTATGACATAGCAAGAATGAGGTAGCGTGCATGCATGCATGTCCACTGAGGCCTCTTTCTTGTCTTATAAAACCCCCAGTTCCATCATGGGGTCTCCAGTCTGATGATTTATCTAATTTTAATTACTTCCCAAAGACCCCACCTTTAATCAACATGTAAATTTTGGGATTAAGTTCCCAATGCATGAAATTTAGGAGACACATTCAAAGCATAGCAGAAAAATAGACCCACACATACATGCATGTGCTCTCTTGAATCTGATTTTTAAATTTTGATTCAATATGTACATAGAACTTTTATTTTTTTAAAAGCTTGCATAGGCCTGTGCAGTAGTTCACACCTGTAATCCCGGTGCTTTGGGAGGCTGAGGAGAGAGAATTGCTTGAATGCAGGAGTCTGAGACAAGCCTGGGAAACAGAGAGATTCTGTCTCTACAAAAAAAAAAAAAGAAAAAATAAAATTAGCCAGGCCTGGTGGTACATGCCTGTGTTCTCAGTTACTCAGGAGACAGAGATGGGAGGATTGCTTGAGTCCAGAAGTTTGAGGCTGCAGTGAGCCATGATCTCACCACTGCACTCCAGCCTGGTGACTGAGTGAGACCCTGTCTTAAAAAACAAACAAACAAACAAAAA
This sequence comes from Rhinopithecus roxellana, assembly GCF_007565055.1. NCBI lineage: Eukaryota > Metazoa > Chordata > Mammalia > Primates > Cercopithecidae > Rhinopithecus > Rhinopithecus roxellana. The sequence goes on from NC_044569.1 coordinate 18,742,567, forward strand.
ATAGAAAGCTTGTGTAGTATTTGATTGTGTAGATCAATCACATTGTAGCTAATCAAACCCTACTGGTGGTAATATGAGTTTATTTAAAATATTTGAATTAAAATAACAAAAAGGAAAGCTATTGGTTTTTCATGACGTACCTGGCTACATATGTTACATAACTTAATCTTTACGTCAACTCTGCAAGCAGAAACTGAAGTTCAAAGAATTTTAGAGCTTCTCAGGGCCAGAGCCAGGAACCAGTGCTAGGAAATCTGTCTCCAGATTTACCCTCAATATGGGTTGGCTTTCAATGAACATCCCTATAGATGTATGTTGCTGTGGGAAAAACTCCTTGAAGAGGAATTCCAAGTTCAGGGGCATATACATTCTCCACTTTATACTCATTGCTGAGCTGGCCTTTGGAGAAATGGACCAATGAGTACATTTCTTATTTTCCTTCATCTTTGCCAGGACTGGGTATTTTTACCTTTACTGTTTGTTAGGTAAAAAGTCATATCTAAGTATTAGACAACGCCCTTTAGGAAATCAGGTTTTGACTGGCATAGTTAGAGAAGGCTTTGTGGTGGAAGAAAACATCAACTTTGAAGGATAATTAGCTTTCCAGTAGCAGAAGATACCTTTCTTGAAGACAGGAACAGTGGCATTAGCCAATGTCCTGGGATTCTTAGTGGTCTTGGGATTTCAAACCTACTGAATTGCATGGGGAAGTCTCTCAAAACTCGTTTGTCACAATGACACGGTCCTGAGGCTCAGTGTTTGGAAGATTTACCTCCTGTAGACATAGACGCAGTTTAGTTTTAGGAGGTGGAGGAGAGCATGTGAATGGTGCTGAGGAGTCCACTTTCAACTGTGACACTGTACTAGGACTAGCTTTTAGAAACGGGTCACCTTGGAAACACAGTGGTGGCAGATTTGGGACTCTGTGTGTGGATTATTTACCCTTGGCGGCTTCTCAGGCCTCCCATGCAAAGCAGGCATTATCAGAGCAGCTCTGTAGTGCCAACTGCTTTTACCCTCCAGCTTGAGCTGGTCACTGCTAGAGGTTTCAGTTTTGCTGTGTGTTTTAGGCCTAGATCTCACACAGGTGGCTGCTTGCTGCCTTACAAACCATGGCTCTTCCAGGTCCTTGTTTTATTGGATCATGATAGAATGATGCAGGCATCTCTGGAGGTAAAACTGGGTCTGTGCCATATCCCCAGGCTGCCCCTTGCCTCCCCATCAGAGCTGCCTCCAGCAGTCCTGCCCTGTCTCCATCACCACCTGCTCAGCTCAGAGCCTGTAGAGCCGGGCAGTACTAGACAGCTCCCGGAGTTCACTCAGCCGTTGCAGATTTGATACATGATCAAAACTGCAGCTATTCCTTTCTCAGATTCCACCTTCCTGAGTTATTTTAAAATCCAGCTTTTTCTTGCCTGAGAGATTGGATTTCCAGATTCTGTTATAAATTTGCTTCTAAGTGGGCTCCTTTTGTATGGTGGAAAGGAGAGCAAGAAAGGAAAAACAAACAAACAAACAAACAAGAAAAACCAAAAAAACCACCACAGGGGAACTGCTCCTTCCAGAGCCAATGTGGCCTGAAGACTTCCATTTCTACAGAGAAGCCTTTTGTCTAAGGAGCTGAGGCTGAATAGAATAGAATAGGATGGAAGAGAAGCTGAGTTAGAGCCAGGAGAGAAAGGTGAATGGGCTCTTTCTCCAAATCTGAAACATCTGTCAGGGCCTGAAGAAAAGCAGGAATACATAAAAGTAGTTGGCTTTATTTTCTCTTTGGGCTTGGTTTATAGGTGCCTCTGTGGCTGTTTACTCCTGGAGCTTCATCGGGGTTTCCCCTTGCTTAGCCTGTGTGCAAGAACCAACCTGTGGCCTGGAAGCCTGTCTGACTTCTCTTCTGGTCCAATGCGCTTCCGGTCACCCTGGTGGTTCCATACAGATCGGGAGACCAGAAAGGATGGAGTTAATTATGTTTACTAAATACAACAGACACTGCTTATTTGCATGAATATCGTTCCCAATTTCTCTTTTATATCTTCTGTATTATTTTTATCACACATTTTACTTTTATATATGTTGTAAACACAATACATTGCTGCTATTTTCGCGTTAGTTATCTTTTAGTGCTGTTAAAAATAAGAATGAAAGAAATTTTATTTTTCCTTCATTATTCTGTTTTCATCCCTCTTAATTTTATTTTGTGCAGATCTTAGTCTCTGTCTGATTTATCTTGTTATCATATTCCTTCTGCCTTTAAAACTAATATTTCTTATAATGTAGGTCTTCTGACAATGAGTTTTCAGTGTTTTTTCTTTTTTTGCTTGAAAAGTATTTATTTCTCCTTTGTTTCTTAAAGGCATTCCTTTTGTTTCTGGGTATGCAGTTCTGAATATGCATTTTTTTTCCGCCATTTCATTTTCTTCTAGTTTGTATGGTTTCTGATGAGAAACTATAATTCTTATCTCTATTTCTCCATAAGTAAGGTATCATTTTTCTCTGGCTGCTCAAGATTTTTCTTTGTCTTTGGTTTCAAGTTGTTTGAATATGACATGTTTAGTTTTGTTTCTTTTTTTTTTCCATTTCGTGTCATAACAATCATTAATTTTGAAAAATTCTCAGCCCTTATTTTCCAAGTATTTCTTCAGACCTATGGTCTCTCTTTCCACCTTTGAGAGTCCTATACATATGCTACACTTTTTGACAGTGTCCTACAGCTCTTGTGTGTTCGATTCTTTTACTACTACTAGTGTTACTACTACTACTACTACTATTTTCTTTCTGTTTCGGTTCGGATCATTTGTCTTAATCTATTTTCAAGTTCATTGCTTCTTTCCACAGCTGTGTCGTGTCTACTGTTGAGTCCATAAAAGGCTTTCTCCATGTCTGTTACTGTTTTCATTTATAGCATTTCCATTTGATTCTTTTATAGTTTCGATTTCTCTGCGGAAATTACCCATCTGATATTGCATGGTATCCATCCTTTCATTAGTGCCTTTAACATGTTAATTATAGTTATTTTAAATTCCTTGTCTGACAGTTCTAACATCTGTGTCATAAATGTATCTGGTTCTGTTGATGGCATTGTCTCTTGACTGTTTTTTTTTGGTTTGTTTTTTGTAAGTTTTTGTGGAAAGACACACAGCTTGTGTAGGATCTCTGAAGCTGAGGTAAATAGTTGATATGCTTGAAGATAGGCATGGCTTTCCTTCTGATAAAACTTGGGGAATTTGCATGAGTTTATGTAGGAATTAAGCTGAATTTAAGATTAATTGTTGCCATGGTTACTAGCAATGCATCACCCGCTTCAAATTGCTCAAACACTATCTTGTCTTTAGGCTGGAGTTTCTTTTGCCATATCGTTTTTCTCCATGTCTAGTTCACTCTTAGCTTTAGGTGTTCCATTTATACTATGATTAAAAATAGATTTTCTTTGTCTTTATTTTTATTATTTTTTATTTTTAAAATTTCTATTTTTGTATGTTTATTGTACTTCGATTTCAATGTAAGAGATTTTTGAGGGCGTTTTGATTTAGAATATCATCTCTATAATAAGTTATTACTCTACTGTAAAGATAGAAAGGGAGAAATGTTTCCCCTCAACTGTAATGGACAGTTTGGAGGAGCAAACACACAAAAGTATCCCTATCCTTTTCCTTTTTTTGATTTACAACTTTTATTTCAAGTTCAAGGGTACATGTTCAGGATGCGTAGGTTTGTTACATAGGTAAACGTGGGCCATGGTGGTTTGCTGCACAGATCATCCCATCACCTAGGTATTAAGCTCAGCATCCATTAGGTATTCTTCCTGATGCTCTCCCTCCTTTCACCTGCCACCCTTTGATAGGCCCCAGTGTGTGTTGTTCCCCTCCATGTGATCATGTGTTCTTATCATTCAGCTCCCGCTTATAAGTGAGAACATGAAGTATTTGGTTTTCTGTTCCTGCGCTGGTTTGCTAAGGATAATGGGTTTCAGTTCCATCCTTGTCCCTGCAAAGGATATGATCTCATTACTTTTTATGACTGCATAGTATTCCATGGTGTATATGTGCCACGTTTTCTTTATCCAGTCTATCACTGATAGTCATTTAGGTTGTTTCAGTGTATTTGCAATTGTGGATAGTACTGCAATGAACATATATGTGCATGTATCATTATAATAGAATAATGTATATTCCTTTGTTGTATACCCAATAATGGGATTGCTGGGTCAAATGATATTTCTGCCTCTAAATCTTTGAGGAGTCCCCATGCTGTCTTCCACTATGGTTGAACTACTTTACACTCCCACAGACAGTGTAAAAGCATTCCTTTTTCTCCACACCCTCGCCAGCATCTGTTGGTTTTATTTTGTTTTTGAATTTTAATAATAGCCATTGTGACTGGTGTGAGATGGCATCTTATTGTGGTTTGAATTTGCATTTCTCTAATGATCAGTGATGTTGAGCTTTTGTTCATGTTTGTTGGCCACATATAATGTCTTCTTTTATGTCCTTTCCCCACTTTTTAAAAATGGGTTTTTTTTTTCTTATAAATTTGTTTAAGTTTCTTGTAAATGCTGGATATTAGACCTTTGTCAGATGGATGGGTTGCAAAAATTTTCTCCCATTCTATAGGTTGTCTGTTCACTCTGATGCTAGTTTCCTTTGCTATGCAGAAGTAGACATCGTTTTTCTTTTTTCCATGCACTTGTCCCTGTCTTAGCAGAATTCCACTATTACTTGTTACTCAATGTTTCTTAGCCTTGTGGTGAGGAGCAGGTGTATTCTCTATTCTTCTAATTCAGCATCAGCCTTATATAGGCACTGTGCCTGGACTTCAGGACTGTGGTCTTCTCAGTGTTCCTGTGCTTCTGCTGGGCGTAATTCTGAGCCCAATTATATATTCCTGCACTTTCACTAGAGCCGATTTTTTTTTCTGTTCTCTTACCCTAGATGCAGTAGGCTTTCACCATTGCCTTGAGTGTGACAGTGCTTGTTGGCTTTCCTCCAGCAGTTTTGGCCTTATTAGGAAGAGGAAAAAGGCAAGGAGAATCTGGGTGGGGTTTTATGCCTTTCCTGACACAACCACTGTTCTCTTCCTTCAGGCTTGCATTGCAAGGGGATGCTTCTTCAGGACTCTCATCAATCTGTTTTGTGATCACTGTTTTTCACAAAGCTTTCACAGTGATTCTTATATCTGCACCCTCAGGAGTACTCTGTTCTCCTGAGATCCATCACTTGGCCTTAACAGTTCAGCAACAATTTTAGCTAAATTCTTACCAGCTTCTGGCAGCATCTGTCCTGGGTAATTGAGTACTCATGTTCTATCTCTCCTTGCAGACACTTGCGTATACTTAAATTTCAGATTAGCCGTTTTTTTCTGTAAACTCAGATCTCTGATGGGTTCAAGTAAAATTATAAATTTGTGGATTGTTTGGCATTTTTGTTGCAAGAGATGAAGTGATGTTTTTTCTAGTTTTCTACATCTTAAGCAATAGACAGAGGTAGCACTATTCCTAATACCCCAAACTGGAAACTGCCATAATATCTATTAACAGTCAAATGGTTAAATATGTTAAGGTATATTTATCCAAAGGACTACTATATAGCCATGAGAATGAGGTCACTTTAACTATGTAAAACAATATGGATATAACTCATAAATATAATGCTGAGCTAAGGAAGCCAGTCAAGAATGAGTATGTGCTAGATAATTTCATTTACATAAAATGCAAAACTAATCTATGCTTTTGAAAATTAAGGAAGCAATGATCATTGGAGAGCCAGAGACTGGAATGGAGAACAAGAGTGGCTTCTGAGATACCAGCCATGTTCTGTTTCTTGATATGTTTGTTATTTCTATAACTTTGTATTTCTGAAAACAGAAATACATATATAATTTCAACTTTTCTGTATGTATATTATAATTCATCAAAAATATTTTAAAAATATCTATTAATAAAAGCATGGATTCATAACTTTTCAAATAGCTAACTAAATGTAGCTAAAACATAATCCAGCAAAAGAGAGAAAATTAAGGGAATGGCAAGAAAGCTGAGAAAATAAAGTGCTAAAGCCTAAGGTCATCAATTATGGCAATAAATATAAATGCTTAACATTTTTCCCCATTAAAAGATAATAAAATACATAAAACTCATATATGTTTTTAATGATGTACAAATGCAAAGGGACTGTAGGTGAGCCCTTTCCCCAGTAATTTCCTTTTTTTTCTTCTTGAATTATGTTTGTGCTATCACAATTATATCCTTGAAACAATGTACCTAATCTATCCAGTGGTGTTTGGGGCAAGAAGATCTTGAAGACAGGTAGGAAAAGAGAGGTCAGTGAGGGTAATAATTTGAGTCATACAAAGGAAAAATATATTTCCTGCAGATTGAAATGGTTCTGAGCTGGACTAGTCTCAGATAACTAAAGAAAACTGTTTATATTAATTTAGTATTAATCTCCAAACCTTAACTTCAGCTCAGTTCTTCACACACCCAGAACATTACCTTCATGACTTCAGAGAATTCTAGCTCCATGCATGAGGCTGGGCATCAGAGGACAATGCCACCCTGTCCTAGACCCCGGAAAGGAAGCACTTCATAGTGTGGCCACTATATAAGAGAAGGGATGGAGAAATCAGACCTGAGGGATTTGGCTGAAGGAGAATGAAGGCTTTGTATAGGAATTAAATAGAAGAGCTTTAAAAATATTTTATTTTGAAAGTTTTATTGAGATATAAATATTTGATATTTTAAGATCTGATATTTTAAGAATTGCACATATTTAATATATGCATTTTGATGGACTTCGATATATGTATACACCATATTTAAGATAGTAAACATATCCATCACCTCCGAAAATTTCCTCATATTCTTTCGTGGGTTTTTTTTGTGTTCACGTAACTGAAAGGAGTCTATGGAAGTAGAAATAACAACTATTTCTGTCAGGAATTTTTCCTTGAAGACAATGTGGGTTTGGGATATGTTGTCTCACAGGAATTCAAATAAATCTTGAGAAAATGGAGACCTGTGAGTGAGGCTTTGATTAAAAAATGGATCTTAAAATTTAACTACTCTTGGCTGGGCTCAGAGGCTCGTATCTGTAATCCCAGCACCTTGGGAGGCCAAGGCGGGTGGGTAACTTGTGGTCAGAAGTTCGAGACCAGCCTGGCCAACACAGTGAAACCCTGTCTCTACAAAGTACAAAAATCAGCTGAGTGCATCTGTAATCCTAGCTACTCGGGAGGCTGAGGCAGGAGAATTGCTTGAACCCAGGAGGTGGAGGTTGTGGTGAGCCAAAATGGCACCACTGCACTCCTGCATGGGTGATAGAGCAAGATTCCATCTCAACTACTCCATTTTGAATATAAGAAAATAATTTGGAGAAAAAATTTGGAGACTTTAAAAAGATCTTACCTCACTATAGCTCATTATAACTTTATAGAAAACTTCACATTTTTTAGCTAATTGAAATTGCACGAGTTCTCTGTTTAAAGATGCCCAAATTGATGTGCATCTAAGATTTTTATCTAGATTAAATTATCATATTATTATTCAACATATACATTTGAGACCTCAACTATGTGTTATATGCTATGTAAAGCCCAGAATAACAAGGTTCAATTTCTATTGTTACAAAGTTCAACATCTAATGACAGAGATAGACAGTTATAAGGTTAACAGGAACTCAGCGTTATAAAAACTATGATCACAGAATGTTCAATGTGTTGGAAGATAGTTCTCTATGGGTCTCTCAAGTTTCTGCACATCTAATTGATGCACTCATTATCCCTTGTTTTAGACTGTCTTTTCAAAGATGTTATGTAACAGACAATCTTGAAAGATAAAGATAATCTGTTTTTCGGGAGCAAAAGGCAGGTGTGCTTACTACCCATTACAAAAGATTTGGCTTCCGTAAGCTCAGAATTCCTCTCCTATAACATGGTTCACAGTGTTTGTAGATGTCTTTTAGGCCCCTTCAAGTTATCCTATAGGAATTGGGAACTGGAACAAATGCTGATGCTCTGGCTCCTGCAATGCTATGAGGAATAAATTGTCTCTCTTCTCTGATTTGGAAGTCTTATGTCTTCTACAAGTATCCATAAAACTATGGCAGGCTAATCTCAGACCTTCAAAGTTCTTGAAACTTGGGAATATGAAAAAGGCTTGCTTATTTAAGCAAATACAATAGCAATGGTATTGTGAGGTATGAAGAATGCTAGGAAATTGGGTCTGTGAGGATGTGGGGTGAGAAAAGACCGAAGTAAATGAGGAATAAAATGAAGACACAGGCAGAGGGGATAGTATGAGCAAGGATGGGATTGTGGAGATAGAGATGGTGAAGAATGTTTTAATATCACCCAAGAACATTAATGCTTTTATGAAGGCAATGCAATTGAGGGCTACTAAGTAGAGGATGATATAATCAGATATAAGTTTTAAACATGTCACTTTGGTAATAGTGGAAAATTACTTGGAATACAAGGATGGGAGGCAGGCAGCTCCAAAGACCAGCTAGGAACCATGGGAACCATCCAGATGATGCATGATAAAAGTCTAAAATAGAGAAAGAAGATGGAGAAGCAAGACTTCACAATATATGATGAAAGAAGGATCAAGTGGTTGTGTTGAAAAAATAGATTCTGGGGCTTCTATAGGCTGAATCCCAGTTTTTCTATCTTTGATACCGAGTAAATAAAGGTAACATCTACCATTATAGATGGTGGAGAAATAAGGAACCATAGCATATATAGGGGTGCTTGGACTTCACATATGTATATAGGTATTTGGTTTAGAAAGAATGATCACTCTAGGTGGGCAGGACGTGTATTACTCATTTGACAATTAATCCTAAGGATTAAGTGTATTGCTGAGGCTAATATGGTTAATGAGTTAATAGTGGAACTTGAATAAAATGACCGGTCCAGTGGCCTTTTTATTCTGCTTACTAGAGCCAATTTTTCAGCACCGGTCATAGATCTCTTATCCACTCTCAAAGGATCTTGGTATCACCTGGGAGATGAAGGAAGCAGAAGGGAGAGGAAACTAGGGAGTTATATATCCCTTTTTTATTTGAAAAATGTATTATACCTGTTAGTTCACTGCTAAAAGAAAATGAACCAAGGATTTATATTTGACAATGTGGGTCTTCCTTGTTAATAAAATAGCTAAAAAATGTATATTCTTAGAGGTGTTGATCTTAGATGATTCAAGAAGAAATATGTTCCACCATAAAGTGGATGCTCATCTTTGAATATCCAATCATTAGTCTAAACTTGTTCACAATAGCACAAGGCTAGAGCACTGACTTTGTGTCTGTATAATCCTAAAACATCCCATCAACCGGTTCAGTGAAAGCCGTGAAAAGCCATGTAAGTCAGTTTTCTTGTTTGATTTTTGCTGTTATAGACAGAGGTTTTATCATTGATTCCCAAATCAAGTTTTGGTATGGCCTCAGAAAGTCAGTTTTCTGTCTGGACCTCAGTTTGGTGTCTGCAACACGGTATGTTCTCACATAATGTCCATGGAATCATAAGATCTTTTACCATCCTAATGCTCTAAGAGTGTTTGAGAGTTTCAGGAAAGAGTATGAAAAGAATGGAGAGGACAAGTAAGGTCAGAATATTAAAGAAATCTACATTTAGGGACTAAGAAAAAAAGGGCTTAAAAACAACAACAACAACAACAACAAAACTAGGGAAGGAGCCAGGGAAGAAATACTTTTAAAATGTATTTCTGTCTGTCTTTTTCTAAAGGAAATCTCTATCTTAGGAATTAGTGAACTTTATGAGTTAGTTGGTATTGAGTTAGTTAGTTCCATGCCTGTACAGGGCCCTGTGAGGGAAAATTAAGGCATGAGAAATTTGAGTTGGGTATAAAAAATTTAAATTTCTGTTTAATATAAGGAGAATGGGAAGTCTTACTGTAAATTATATCCAATATCTGTTGTGATATTAAATACCTTTGAATTCCTTGAGTCCTAGTTGTGCACATTACTCATTATCTATGTTTTCATTACCATATGTCTTGTCTCTTCAATGGATATGTCAGTTTTTTAGGAGCAGAGTGTCAGCACACATTGGGTGAGTAATAAATGTATTTAAATTTATTAGTTTAGAATAGTGTCAGTCTTCAGAGACTGACAGAGTCAAACTTAGAGTTGAAGACTCAAGAAGAGTGGAAATGTTTAGAGTTCTCTTGGCTAAAGGCGAGGTGCTTTCCAGGTCCTTCAGGCTCTGAGAGCATCTGAAATGTCTTAAATGGACCTGAGATTCCAGAGTCTCAGCTTGTGCCCAAACTGCCCATCACCCTCTTGACCTCTTTGCACCTGTACTTCTGAGAGAGACAGTTTGCTTTTTTCGTCTTGTAGGAAATAGGTCTCAGAAAATAGCTGCGTTCAACTGTTGGATCCTAATGGTAAATATCACTCTTGGTCTTTGGCAGGAGATGTCCTTGGCTCCCAAAATAACCTTAACCACAGGGTTAAGATTTCCCACAATTGAAGAGTACTGAGAGAATCAAATGCAAGAGAGTTGATGGACATTTAATCCCACTGTGCTCAACAATTTGGCCTTCCCTTGCAGTCACATTAGCAATGTCTAAGGCTTAACCTCTTAGGATCCAGAGCGATGAGGGGTCATGTAGAGACCTGCGACTTTGAGAGACATCTTGGCCAGTGATGGCTAGTGGTCACATGCAGGATCACTGAGTCTAGTCTTTTAATTTGATTCATAAAATACAGCTATAGATAGTGCTGTCCCACACTTGGTCTGTTCCAACACATCAATCCACAGAGTTAACTGGAGCAAGACTCAGAATCAGTGAACATCTTTAAAGTTTTTGGTTTCCTGTTTTTAGATTACTTTCTGACACATTCCTCTATCTCTTCTGTTTTTTCCCATAGTAACCCTGAAGCGTCAGTCATTGCCCTAAGTGCTTCTGAACCCATTACCAACTAATCTGTGTGAGTTTAAAATTTTATTTATAAATTTTTAAATCTGCATAGATTTATCCTATTCCTTATCATTAGAAACATTCTTTGTCTGTCCTGTACCTATGTGCATTTCTTTATTTTCAATTCAGTGGTCTTGCGTTGTGGTGATGGTTAAGTGAGTGCACAAATTTGTCAAAACTCACTGACTTGTACGCCAAAAATGTTTGTAGTATATTATAGGTAAATTATACCTTAATAAAAAGTTGCTTTAAGAAATGGAGGTAATCCTTTCTTCAGCTGAAGCTGACCTGTCAAGGACCAGGAGATTGTTTCCTTTTGACAATCAGCCCACCTGTCACCCAGGTGGGGGCCATGCACATCCTGATTTGGCAATGAGGTACAAAATTTTACAAAATAGACCTCCACCTGAGAAACCTTAGCATCAACCTGGATGTGAAAAAACCTTAAGGTCAAACATATGCAATGTGCGATTGTTAACAAAATCATGTACTTGTTTATGATAATAGAATTATTTTAGTTTATAATGTGAATTCTATATTGTATGTAACAATTATAGTTCAACCACTTTATTTCATTTAAGCAAGGCAATTAAGTATAAATCATGTGTTTTACTGAGTATAATTAAAATTATCAAAATAATTTATTATTATAATATATGAATCCCCACATTCTCACCATCGTATGTACCAACATTTGAAATTCAAATTATATTTTTACATACAGACAAAGTCTCAGTCCAGAAGAGTCCTAACTATTAGAACTCTGATTGATATCTCTGTTCCCTGGTCTGTGCCATTCTCACTGGGGTCGGCCATCCCAGAGCCTGCCCAGGGCCACAGAAACCACAGCATCTGTGAGGTGCCTCTGCTACCTGTGCTGCCCTCCTCGGAGAGTGCCTACTGCCCAACCCACCAGTTGACTTGCTGGATGCAATGAATCTGCTATGGTCCACCTCCAGGCTTCTCAAATACTTCTTGTCCAAATTCTGTGTGGTTGCTCCCCTCTACACGGTAAGCCCCAACTGCCTGCACATTGTGGTTTATCTTTCCCACTTTCCTAATTCTCCTTTCTAAACTTTCAATACCCCGACTGATCCCCTACTTAAAATAATGCATCATCTTCCTAATTCTGTTGACTACAGATGTTTTCTTGTACAAAAACAATGCCAGTACTATTGTCTATCAGCCATGCAGATGTGAGTGAATTACCTAACCTCACTGGTGATTATATTAGCTCTCTCTCTAAGGTTCTTGTGAGGACGAAATGGGTTGATCTTTGTAAAGCAGTTAGAATGGTGCCTGGCACCTAGGAAGTTGTATGTAAGTGTGTGCTGCTATTATCAGTGTTAAAAAGCAAAGGCAAAACATAGAGCTCCCTGCTGGGATGATGAATGAAAAATGGGTTCCATTAGGTAACCTCTTGATGCCTATCTGAGGTTGGCCACATGAATGTTTTGGGAGTCCTTCAGAGACACAAGGGAGGAGGTGACTTTGGATGGTAAAGCCCTAGAGAAGGGATGCAAGAAGTGGGTGATGCCACAGGAGGGGGAGGGGCATAAAAGTTTTGTGATTTTGTTTAGGGTCTTAACTTCAGTTATTTCTTATGTGTCACCAGGACTAATTTGTTCTTGTCACCTTCTGCCTTTGGGATAAATAGTTCTGATGTCTCCTCTGCTTTTATTAAAATTTCTTCTCATCAAATTCTGTCCTTGGCCCTGTAGGGCAGGTCCCCAAGCTGGGCCTGATTCATGACCACAACAGCAAGAAGGTGTTATAGGAAGGAAATAAAGGAACCAGCCTTTGGTTGGTATAAGCAGAGTCATGTGTGATATACTAAAATACAAATGGAGCCCTCAATGAAAAACCACAGCACAAGATATCCTGGGGAAGAGGAGGCCAGTGCCATGAGCAACCTGCTGGGCCATGTTTATTGCATCTTTAGAGGAGGATGCGTGTATTTGTGTGTCACTCAGCTAGTGAGTTGTGGGGTGTGACTCATGGTGCTTCTCAGATACCAGCAGTCCCTGCAGGAAAGAAAAGTCAAGTTAAGTTCCTGCAGGCAAAGATACTTGGGTCCACTTCAATGAACTGCTATTTAATAATGACCATCTGGGTGGAGCTTGGGCTTTGGCACTGAAGAGAAGGAGTAAGCAAGGTTTCTGCCCCCTTGGAGCCATCGTTCTTGTTGGGGATTCAAGATTTCCACATGTAAACAAGTGTAGAATGACAGAACCTAGTGGGCATTTGGTAATTGGGACTCCACAGGTCCCAGGGAGAGAAATTAAGTTCGAGGCATAGTCATATACTGCATAATGATGTTGCCATCAATGATAGACCACATATGTGATAGTGGTCCCATAAGATTATAATATATTTTTATGGTATCCTTTCTATATTTAGGTATATTTAGATGTACCATTACCATTGTTTTACATTGGCCTACAGTAATCAGTACAGTAACATACTGACTGTACAAGTTTTAGCCTAGGAGCAATAGGCTCTACCATACAGCCTAGGAGTGGACTATACCATCTAGGTTTGTTCAGTATACCCTATAATATTCATGCCAAAATTGTCTAACAATATGTATTCCAACATTAAGTGATGCATGACTGTAGCTTAAGTGTAGAAGCTTAATTTATTGGCTACATAACTGAGAAAAAACAGGAGTGCTTGTCTTTGGGGACTCCTGAGGTGCCTACAGCGCTCTGTCTGCCTCCTCATGTGTTGTCTTCATTCTCTTCTGATTACACGAGCTGCTTCCATGCAGTGGGAGTGGCCAATACTGCAGTTTCAGATTTGTATTGTGCCACCTTCATGTCGTCAGAGGAAAGAGAAAGCTTCTCTTTCCAGAGAATGACCTAGATTGGAGCAGCCTGGGCCATGTGCTTATCCCTGGCCAATAACTGTAGTCAGAGGGCTGAGCTACTATGATGAGCAGGCTGGGGTATGTGACCACTCTTATGAACTAGAAAGGGGGGTTCAGCCTCACCACAGCCACATGGAGTGTGACAAAGACAATTCCCTGCAATCGGGCTCTGGCCAGAGGAAGGGGCAAAAGATCTGGGATATCTTGAAACAGCAGGTGTTCCATCTGTAGTCCAGGGCTGCTCAGTGAGGCCCAGAATGGAAAGATGTAAAGGCTCAGCAAAGAGGCCACACTGTGGGCTAGCCAGAGAAGCATGGCTCCCTGGGAAAAGCAGGACCTGAATGAAAGCTGTTTTGAAGAGGAAACAGCATCCTTCCTCTGTGCATGGAAAACAGAGGAAGAGCAGGAAACTGGGCCATGCTTGCGCCTGCAGGGTCCTCGCTGTCAATGAGTGGTGGTTATCTAATAGGGGTCCCTGCTGAAGCCACTTAGCAGCACTCGTGCTAAGGGCTGGTGACCTCCAACCCCAGAACTGGGGTGCTCTGGCAAAGGCAGCCCGTAACTACCCAGAGTGTAATTTGTCAGAGACACGAAGGTTAACATTTTTCTTCACAAAAACTATCTTTAATGGCCATCAGCAGTCAGGACCTCCGATTTCTGTCTCATTTGAAAGCTTTTAATGCTTTCAGAGGGATAGATGGGGTGACCTAATAGGTCTTTTCCATCTCTGATTTTCTATGATTAATGAAGTTCAATTGTGCAGAATAAAATGGTGAGTTTCTCGGTGTCAGTTCAGCTGTATTCCTTTTCCCTCCCTCTTTCTTTCCTCATTTTTTTTTTAGACAGATGATAATCATGCACATTTTCTCTTAATGCTTCAGGGAAAAAAGGGACTTTTTCTTCTGAGCCAGGCTTTGAAAATGTCAAGGTGGGTGTATTTATCTGTAGTGCAAATTGTTGCCAAATGTCGCTCCTCACTCCCCACCCCCAGGATAGATTGAGTGTCTGCATTAAAGGCAATATGAACATTGAGAATGTGGAGACACTCTCTGTTTGTAGAGCTTATTAGACTTTTTCTCCAAGTATCTTCAGAAGAGACATTTGTTTAATCATGTCCTGACTTACTGTCTTCTGGGGTAGACATGAGGACTTTCTAACCCTCTTTTGTCTGAAGGGCAACTGAGGCCCAGAGAAGAGCCTCAGAAGGGACATGTTCTGGGCTCCCTAGCCAGGTGAGGGGAAGGCCAGCCACCTCCAGGGCTTGTTGGATCCACTCTGCTCCATCTGGGATTACAGTGCAATTTTTAAGGTATCTCATGAGGAAAATTCTAGAGGAATTCAGTTTCTCCCGCTTGTCAGCCTGAAGTTTTTCCTAGGCTAACAGTTCTGTGAATTATGAAGAAGCCAGGCCTCTAGAGAAGCGTCTTAGGAGCAGCAGCTTTTTCACTTTTATGCACTCTTTGCATTTGGAAGAAAGGCTGCAAGAATAGGATTTCCATGGGTTTTTGTGTTTAGCCTCTTTTCTGGTTAAAGGACATAGATTATGCTTCTCTGAATTTCTGGATATATCTCTCAGCGTGGAAGACAGTCAAAAGGGGGTCAGACAAAATTCCCTTTCAGGAGGAGCAAAGACTGTCAGCTTGACAATTCTGCTGCCTTGGAGTCCTGGGACAGTTCTTCAAAGAGACTACATGTTGATCTGTGAAAAATCTAATCAAACAATCCATCAAAATGCCCAAGTGACTGAATTTAGACTGTTTCCATATTTCCAAGATCCTGGAAATTCACAAGAGAAAAAATAATTTCCAACATTCTCATCAGTAAAGGTCCTCTGGCCTGGGTTATTGCAGATTCAAGTACATAGAGCACATACCCTGACTTTTAATTGACTCTCTTAAATAATCCACGTGTGCTAGATATGTGCTAATAAGGGGCAAGGGGGGCTGGCCCTGCAGCTGGCTTGTGGCCTGGCAATTTCACCTATCTCCCTATACAAGGGTAAAAAGCCTCCTCTGGGACCTTATCATGGGAAGGAGTCATATTCTGTGCTCACAAAGTTCAGTCCTATGTTTTGTGATTTTGGAGTCACCCCTGTGTGAGCCATGTACCAGCAAAAGCTCCTTTCCATGGCTCCTCCCTTTTGTGGATTGGATTACAAAGGAAGCAGGTGTTGCTCCTTGAAGTTGAGCGATAGTGTGGGTCTCATTTTAAGTTAGAAACAGACTCAGTGGTGCTTGAGTGGGACGGGTGAGGTCTAGTGAATGGAGCCCAGGATCCATGTAAATCCTCAGTGAACACGTTCTAGCTGGAGATTAGGCAGCTGGTAAACCATGAAGGCCTGGTCTAGGGAAACAGGTAAGTTGGGAGGATTTTCTTATCCATATTCTAAGGCCTAGTTCAAATCTGCTGCTTCTGTGAACCCTGCCTACAGTCTACATTTGCCTCTGCTCTCTGACAGTAAGCAGTAAGAATGGAGTTTCTCAGAATGAGTTTCTAGGACGACAGGTATTGCTATGGTTTGAATGTGGCCCCTTCAAAATTCAGGTGTTGCCAATGTGGTATTCAGCGGTGGGGCCTTTAAGAGGTGGTTAGGCCATGAGGATTCCTTTCTTGTGAAAGGGATTGGTGCCCTTACAAAAGGATTTGATGGTGGGAGTTTATCCCTTTTCGCCCTTTTGCCTTGCATCATGTGAGGACACAGCATTCCTCCTGTCCATAGGACACAGACTTCAAGATGTCAGCTTGGAGGCAGAGACTGGACCTTCACCAGACACAAAACCTACTGGTGCCTTGAGCTTAAACTTCCTTCCCAGCCTCTAGAATGATGAGAAAATAAGTTTCTGTTTTTCATAAATTACCCAGTCTCAGGTATTGTTATAGGTGCACAAAACAGACTAAGATGGGCGTTTTAATCAACTTGAGCTTCCTGAGACTCAGGATAAAGTGTCAGAGCTAGAATCCCTGGAGGTGAAACTCCAGGATCTGCGTTCAGTCTGCCCACCTCTCCCAGGAACATTTCTGCCCACCCAGGTTTGGGAATAATGGCCAGGACTTTTTTGATTTTCTTTCTTTTTTTTTTTAACTCTAAGTTCCGGGATACATGTGCAGAACGTGCAGTTTTGTTACATAGGTATACTTGTGCCATAGTGGTTTGCTGCCCTTTATCAACCCGTCATTTAGATTTTAAGCCCTGCATGCATTAGCTATTTGTCCTGACACTCTTCCTCCCCTCACCCCCCACCTCCTGACAGGCCCTGGGGTGTATTGTTCCCCTCCCTGTGTCTATGTGTTCTCACTGTTCAGCTCCCACTTATGAGTGAGAACATGCGGTGTTTGGTTTCGGTTTTCTGTTCCTGTGTTAGTTTGCTGAAGATGATGGCTTCCAGCTTCATGTATGTCCCTGCAAAGGACATGATCTCATTCCTTTTTATGGCTGCATAGTATTCCATGGTGTATATGTACCACATTTTCAGTTGCTGTTGTTGTTTTTCTGAGATGGAGTCTTGCTCTGTCACCCAGGCTGTAGTACAGTGGTGCGATCTCAGCTCACTGCAACCTCCGCCTCCTGGGTTCAAGTGATTTCTCCTGCCTCAGCTTCCTGAGTAGCTGGGATTACAGGTGCCTGCCACCATACCTGGCTAATTTTTGTATTTTTGGTAGAGATAGGGTTTCATCACGTTGGCCAGGCTAGTCTCAAACTCCTGGCCTCAAGTTGTTCACCCTTCTTGACCTCCCAAAGTGCTGGGATTACAGGCGTGAGCTACTGCACCTGGCCTCACATTTTCTTTATCCAGTCTATCATTGATGGGCATTTGAGTTGGTTCCATGTCTTTGCTATTGTAAACAGTGCTGCAATAAACATATGTGTGCATTTGTCTTTATAGTAGAATGATTTATATTCTTTTAGGTATATACCCAGTAACAGGATTGCCAGGTCAAATGGTATTTTTGGTTCTAGATCCTTGGGGAATTGCCACACTATCTTCCACAATGGTTGAACTAATTTACATTCTCACAACAGTGTAAAAGCATTCCTATTTCTCCACAACCTTGCCAGCATCTATTATTTCTTGACTTTTTAATAATCGCCATTCTGACTGGCGTGAGATGGTATCTTATTGTGGTTTTGATTTGCATTTCTTTAATGATCAGTGATATTGAGCTTTTTTTCATATGTTTGCTGGCCACATAAATGTCTTCTTTTAAGAAGTGTCTGTTCATATCCTTTGCCCACTTTTTGATGGCGTGGTTTTTTTCTTATAAATTTGTTTAAGTTCCTTGTAGATTCTGAATATTAGACCTTTGTCAGATGGGTAGATTGCAAAAATTTTCTCCCATTCTGTAGATTGCCTATTCACTCTGATGATAGTTTCTTTTGCTGTGCAGAAGCTGTTTAGTTTAATTAGATCTCATTTGTCAATTTTAGCTTTTGTTGCAATTGCTTTTGGCATTTTCGTCATGAAATCTTTGCCCGTGCCTATATCCCGAATGGGATTGCCTAGGTTTTCTTCTAGGTTTTTATGGTTTTGGGCTTTACATTCAAGTCTTTAATCCATCATGAGTTAATTTTTGTGTAAGTTGTAAGGAAGGGATCCAGTTTCAGTTTTCTGCACATTGCTAGCCAGTTTTCCCATCACCATTTATTAAGTAGGGAATCCTTTCACCATTGCTTGTTTTTGTCAGGTTTGTCGAAGATCAGATGGTTGTAAATGTACGGTGTTATTTCTGAGGTCTCTGTTCTGTTCCGTTGGTCTACATGTCTGTTTTTGTACCAGTATCATGCTGTTTTGGTTACTGTAGCCTTGTAGTATAGCTTGAAGTCAGGTGGAATGATGCATCCAGCTTTATTCTTTTTGCTTTGAATTGTCTTGGCCATGTAGGCTATTTTTTGGTTATATATGAAATTTAAAGTAGTTTTTTCTAATTTTGTGAAGAATGCCAGTGGTAGTTTGATGGGAATAGCATGGAATCTATAAATTACTTTGGGCAGTATGGCCATTTTCACAATATTGATTCTTCCTATTCCTGAGGGTGGAATGTTTTTCCATTTGTTTGTGTCTTCTCTTATTTTCTTGAGCAGCGGTTTGTAGTTCTTGAAGAGGTCCTTCACTTCCCTTGTTAGCTGTATTTCTAGGTTATTTTATTCGTTTGTAGCAATTGTGAATGGAGTTCATTCATGACTCAGCTCTCTGCATGTCTATTGTTGGTGTATAGGAATGCTCATGATTTTTGCATATTGATTTTGTATCCTGAGACTTTGCTGAAGTTTCTCATCAGCTTAAGGAGTCTTGGGCTGAGACAATGGGGTTTTCTAAATGTAGAATTATGTTGTTTGCAAGCAGACAATTTGACTTCCTCCCTTCCTATTTGAATACCCTTTATTCCTTTCTCTTGCCTGACTGCCCTGGCCAGAACTTCCAATATTATGTTGAATAGGAGTGGTGAGAGAGGGCATCCTTGTCTTGTGCTAGTTTTCAAAGGGAATGCTTCCAGCTTTTGCCCAATCAGTATGATATTGGCTGTGGGTTTGTCATAAATAGCTCTCATTATTTTGAGATATGTTCCATCAATACCTAGTTTATTGAGAGTTTTTAACATTCCTTTTATTGAAAGAATGTTGAATTTCATCGAAGGCCTTTTCTGCATCTATTGAGATAATCATGTGGTTCTTGTTATTGGTTCTGTTTACATGATGGATTACATTTATTGATTTGATTTGTATATGTTGAATCAGCCTTGCATTTCAGGTATGAAGCCGACTTGATCATGGTGGATAAACTTTTTGATGTGCTGCTGGATTCGGTTTGCCAGTATTTTATTGAGGATTTTCACATTGACATTCATCAGGGATGCTTGCCTAAAGTTTTCTTTTTGTGTGTGTCTGTCTCTGCCAGGTTTTCCTACGAGGATGATGCTGGCCTCATAAAATGAGTTAGGGAGGAGTCCCCCCTTTTCAATTGTTTGGAATAGTTTCAGAAGGAGTGGTACCAGCTCCCCTTTGTACCTCTGGTAGAATTCGGCTGTGAATCCATCTGGTCCTGGGCTTTTTTCAGTTGGTAGGCTATTAATTACTGCCTCAACTTCAGAACTCGTTATTGGTCTATTCAGGGATTAACTTCTTCCTGGTTTAGTCTTTGGAGGGTGTATGCGTCCATGAATTTACCAATTTCTTCTAGATTTTCTAGTTTATTTGCGTAGAGGTGTTTCTAGTATTCTCTGATGGTAGTTTGTATTTCTATGGGGTCAGTGGTGATATCCCCTTTATCATTTTTTATTGTGTCTGTTAGATTCTTCTCTCTTTTCTTTATTAGTCTAGCTAATAAATAGATAAAATAGATAGCAGTATATCTACTTTGTTAATTTTTTCAAAAAATCAGCTCCTGGAATCATTAATTTTTTGAAGGGATTTTGTGTCTTATCTCCTTCAATTCTGCTCTTAGTTATTTCTTGTCTTCTGCTAGCTTTTGAATATGTTTGCTCTTGCTTCTGTAGCTCTTTTAATTGTGATGTTAGGATGTTGATTTGAGATCTTTCTAGCTTTCTGATGTGGGCATTTAGTGCTATAAATTTCCCTCTTAACACTTTTTAGCTGTCCCAGAGATTCTGGTATGTTGTCTCTTTGTTCTCATTGGTTTCAAAGAAGTTCTTAATTTTTGCCTTAATTTCACTGTTTACCCAGGAGTCATTCAGGAGCAGGTTGTTCGACTTCCATGTAGTTGTATGGTTTTGAGTGGGTTTCTTAATCCTGAGTTCTAGCTTGATTGCACTGTGGTCTGAGAGACTGTTATGATTTCAGCTCTTTTGCATTTGCTGAGGAGTGCTTTACTTCCAATTATGTGGTCAATTTTAGAACAAGTGCCCTGTGGCACTGAGAAGAATGTATATTCTGTTGATTTGGGGTGGAGAGTTTTGTAGATGTCTACTAGATCCACTGGTTCAGAGCTGAGTTCACATCCTGAATATCCTTGTTAATTTTCTGTCTTGATGATCTGTCTAATATCAATAGTGAGGTGTTAAAGTCTCCCACTATTATTGTGTAGACGTCGAAGTCTCTTTGTAGGTCTCTAAGAACTTGTTTTATGAATCTGAGTGCTCCTGTGTTGGGCACATATATATTTAGGATAGTTAGCTGTTCTTGTTGAATTGATCCCTTTACCATTATGTAATTCCGTTCCTTTTTTTTTTTTTTTAATCTTTGTTGGTTTAAAGTCTGTTTTCTCAGCGACTAGTTGGAACCCCTGCTTATTTTTTATTTTTTTGCTTTCCATTTTCTTGGTAATTTTTTCTCCATCCCTTTATTTTGATCCTGTTTGTGTCTTTGAGTGTAAGATGGGTCTCCTGAATATAGCACACGGATAGGTTTTGACTCCTTATCCAATTTGCCAGTCTCTGTCTTTGAATTGGGGCATTTAGTCCATTTACATTTAAGGTTAATATTGTTATGTGTGAATTTGGTCCTGTCATCATGATACTGTCTGGTTATTTTGCATACTAGTTCATGCAATTTCTTCATAGTGTCATTGGTCTTTATATTTTGGTGTGTTTTTGTAGTGGCTGGTACCGTTTTTTTTCTTTCCATATTTAGTGCTTCCTTCAGGGACTCTCTTGTAAGGCAGGCCTGGTGCTGATGAAATCCCTAAGCATTTGCTTGTCTGAAAGGATTTTATTTCTCCTTCACTTATGAAGCTTTGTTTGGCTGGATATGAAATTTTGGGTTGAAAATTTTTTTCTTTAAGAACGTTGAGGCCAGGCACGGTGGTTCATGCCTATAATCCCAGCACTTTGGGAGGCCAAGGTGGGTGGATCACCTGAAGTCAGGAGTTCAAGACCAGCCTGGCCAACATGGTGAAACCTGGTCTTTACTAAAAATACAAAAATTAGCTGAGTGTGGTGGTACATGCTTGTAATCCCAGCTACTCGGGAGGCTGAGGCAGGAGAATCACTAGAACCTAGGAGGCAGAGGCTGCAGTGACCTGAGATCACACCACTACACTCCAGCCTGGGCAACAGAGTGGAATCTGTTTCAAAAAAGGAAAAAAAAAAATGTTGAATATTGGCCCCCAGTCTCTTTCGGCTTGTAGGGTTCCTTCCAAAAGACATGCTGTTAGTCTGATGGGCTTCCCTTTGTAGGTGACCCGGCCTTTCTCTCTGGCTGCTCTTAACATTTTTTCCTTCATTTTGATCTTGGAGAATCTGATGATTATGTGTCTTGCAGTTGATCTTCTCATGGAGTATCTTTGTGGTTTTCTCTGTATTTCCTGAATTTGAATGTTGACCTGTCTTGCTAGGTTGGGGAAGTTCTCCTGGATAACATCCTGAAGTGTGTTTTCCAAGTTGGTTCCATTCTCCTGGTCTCTTTCAGGTTCTCCAATCAATCATAGGTTTGATCTTTTTACATTATCCCATATTTTTTGGAGGTTTTGTTCCTTTTCATTCTTTTTTCTTTAATCTTGTCTGCCTGCCTTATTTCAGCAAAACGGTGTTCAAACTCTGATATCCTTTCTTCCGCTTGATTGATTTGGCTATTGATACTTGTGTATGTTTCACGAAGTTCTTGTGCTGTGTTTTCAACTCCATCAGGTCATTTTATGACCTCTAAACTGGCTATTCTAGTTAGCAACTCCTGTAACTTTTTATGAAGGTTCTTAGCTTATTTGCATTGGGTTAGAACATGCTCCTTTAGCTCAAAGGAGTTTGTTATTAAGTCTACTTCTGTTAATTTGTCCATCTTCATCCTCCATCTTGCACCTTTGCTGGAGAGGTGTTGTGATCATTTGGAGAAGGACAGGCACTCTGACCTTTTGGGTTTTCAGTGTTTTTTTCACTGATTCTTTCTCATCTTCATGAGTTTGTCTAGTTTTGATCTTTGAGGCTGCTGACCCTTGGATGAGGTTTTTGTGGGGACTTTTTTGTTGATGCTGTTGTTGCTTTTTTTTTTTTGGGAGTCAGGGTCAGGTCCTCTTCTCTAGGGCTGCTGTGGTCTTTTTGGGGTTCACTTCAGGCCCTATTCATCTGGTTCACTCCCACACCTGGAGATGTCACTCGAGGAGGCTGGAGAACAGCAAAGATGGGTGTCTGCTCCTTCCTCTGGGATCTCTGATCTTAAGGGGCACTGACCTGATGTTAGTAGAAATGTTCTTATATAGGGTGTCTGACAATCCCTCTTGGAGGATCTCACCCAGTTGGGTGCCATGGGGAGCAGGACTCATTTAACAAAGCACTTTGGCTGTCCCTTGGTGGCAGGGGTTTGCTGTGCTGGGGGGAAACCCATTCATCTGGGCTGCCAGAATCCCTCAGAACTAGCAGGAGGAAAGACTAAGTCTGCTTGTCCATGGAGACTATGGCCACCTCTCCCACTAGAGGCTCAGACCCAGGGAGATCAGAGTTCTGTCCGTGAGCCCCGGCTGGAGTTGTTGGAGTTCCTGCAGTAAGGCCCCACCCAGTGAGGAGGTACAGGTCAGGGTCAGGCCTGAAGAGGCACTCTGGCTGCAGTGTGCCATAGCTGGAGTGTTAGGCTGTGGGGAATACCTCTTGGGACCAAGCTGTCCAGCCTCCATGGCTCCAGCAGGAGAAAAGTGGGGCCTGGGGCTATAGAGATGGCTGCTACTTTCCCCTGGCCCTGGGAGCTTGGTGTGTTAGACAGCTAGCAGTCACAGTGTTGGCTGCCACCTCTCCCCTAAGGAGCTCAAACGGCTTAGACAGCAGACAGATGCAGCTGTGGTGCTGGCTGCTCCTCCCACTGGAAACTTGGCAGTCTTAAGGAGATTCTAGCTGAGTGGCTGCTGAAATGGCATGGCTCAGTGGTTGGGACCCTAGGCCCTGGTGGCGTGGGCTCATGAGTGGGATCTTCCAATCCATGGAATGCATAGTTCCATGGAAAAAGCACAGTTTCCCAGGCTGGGTAGCACGCTCACTCACCGCTTCCCTCGGCTGGGGGATGGGGACTCCCCTGCCCCATGTGGCTCTCAGGTGGGCGGCTGCACCACACTGCTCTTCCTCTCTGTGGGTCACACCAGCCGCCTGGTCAGTCCTGATGACAGGACATGGATACCTCGGTTGCTGGTGCAGAATTCACACACTGTTATGGTTCTTTTCCATGGGAGCCTCTGATTGCTGCTGCTTCTAGTTGGCCATCTTAGACCTGCCTCTGATTGTTTTTCTAATTGCATTTTTTATTGTGGCAAAATATGCATATTATAAAATTAACTATTTTAACTATTTTTAAGTATACAGTTCAGTGGCATGAAGTATACTCATATTGTTCTCCAACTTTCACCATTGTCATTTATTTCCAGAACTTTTTCATTTTCCTAAACTGAAACTCTGTACACATTAATACTGACTCTATTTTCTTCCTCCCCTCAGTCCCTGGAACCCACCAATCTCCTTTCTGTCTCCATAAATTTGATCACTGTAGGAACCTCACATAAGTAGAATCATACAATATTTGTCCTTTTGTGACTAGCTGATTTCACTAAATGTCTCCAAGATGCATCCATGCTGTAGCATGTGTCAGACATAGTTTTTAAGGCTGAGAAATATTTCATTGTAGGTATATACCACATTTCAATTATCCATCCATCCATTCATAGACACTTGGGTTGATCCCACCTTCTGGCTGTTGTGAATAATGCTACCATGAACATAGGTGTACATATACCCATTTGAGTCCCTGTCGTTAATTCGCTGGGGGTATATACCAGGAGTGGGATTGCTGGATTATATGATAATTCTATGTTTAATGTTTTGAAGAACCACCATACTGTTTTCTACAGTAGCTGCACCATTTAATAATACCACTAGCAAGGCACAGCATTCTAATTTCTTCATGTCCTCATGAACACGTGTATTTTCTGCTATTTTGGTAATAGCTATCATAACAGCGTAAAGTTGTGTCTCATTACAGTTTTGATTTGCATTTTTCTAATGATTAGTGATATTTAACATATTTTCATATGCTTATTGGGATGGCAAGGAGTTTTGACCACACACTCTAGCTCAATGGTTCTCAAAATTGTTTGCATGTTAGAATCTCTCTTGGAACTTTTGAAAAATAATGATGCCTGGGACCCAGTAACTACTTTGGAATCTTGGAAATTGAGGTCCAGGCATTTTTCCATAAGTGAAATTGGGGTGCTCTGGGTCTTAAAATCTCAGGACTTAGATGGAGTCCTGATATATTACTTGGTATTGTCCTGGTTTGGATGGACACATTTTTTTTTTACCATCTATGATAATAAGAAATATATATTTAGGCTTTGTGTCAGACACAGAGCTTATAAAACCCTTAGAATTTCCTGAGTGGTAGAGGTGATGGGAACATTTTTGTTGTGCATAAGAGGACTGATATGGCTTTGTCCCCACCCAAATCTCATGTCGAATTGTAATGTTGGAGGAGGGACCTGGTGGGAGGTGATTGGATCATAGGGGTGAATATCCCCCCTGCCGTTCTCATGGTAGTGAGTGAGTTCTCATAAGACCTGGTCGTTTAAAAGTGTGTAGCACTTCCCACTTCACTCCCTCTCTCTCCTGCTCTGCCACGGTAAGATGTGCTTGCTTCCCCTTTACCTTCTGCCATGATTGTCAGTTTCCTGAGGCCTCCCAGCTATACTTCCTTTATAACCTGCAGAACTGTGAGCCAATTAAACCTCTTTTATTCATAAATTACCCCATTTCAGGTAGTTCTTTATAGCAGTGTGAGAATGAACTAATACAAGGCCCCATTAAACCATACCTGAATTTATGCCAACGAGGTAACTATTGAAGGGCCCCTAGATAACAGTCAGGATGGAGCTGGTTGCCAGAGGAATCAACCATGTGATTAGAGGGTTGAAACTTTTAACCCCATTCCTTCACCTGGGAAGTTAGAAGGAAAGAGGCTGGAGGTTGAGTTCAGTCACCAATGGTCAATATTTTAATCAATCATGCCAATGAAATAGAAGTTTTATAAAATCCCTAAATCATGAGCATCTGAGTTGGTGAACACAGTGAGGTTGTGGGAGGTTGGCATGACCAGAAAGGGCATAGAAGCTTCCCATTCGTTCCCCCATACCTTGCCCTATACATCTCTTCCATTTGGCTGTTTCTGAGTTGTATCCTTTATAATAAACTAATAATAAAAAGTAAAAACACTATATTTTGTTCTGTGAGCTGTTCTTATAAATTATCAACCATAAGAAAGGGGTTGTAGGAACCTCCAATTTATAACCAATTTGTCAGAATTACAGGTGAAAACCTGGGACTTGTACCTGGTGCGAAGTGGGTCAGTCTTGTGAGACTTAGCCCTTAACCTGTGAGGTCTGCACAAACTCAGAGTAGTTAGCGTCAGAATTGAGTTGAATTGTAGGACACCTAGTTGGTGTCTAGAGATTTGGAAAATTGTTTGGTGTGGGGAAAAAAATCCACACATTTGGCCAGAAGTGTTGTGAATAGAAACAGTTAGTATCTTTTTTTTTTTTTATCATAAAATTGGAGTAATAATATCTACCTGGCAGAATGATTTTGAGGTTTGAATGGAATAATGTGACATAATAAAGAACGTTACTCTTAGCAAATGCATATCTTGGAAGAAAAGGTAAGAGGCATCTGGGCTGTTCTCTGTGATTTCATAATAAACATGAGAGACATGCTCACTCTGGAACAGAGGGCAAGGCATGATGAAAAGGACCAGGAGCAGTGGCTGTCAGCCCTGGCTACTCATTAAAGTCATCTGAGATTTTAAACTCATCTGGGGAGTTGCCCATCTACCTACTTCCCACAGAAGGTTCATGGTTTAGGGCTCTGGGATCGGCTGGTCTTTACCTCCCAGGCCTGATGAGGGAGAATTCATATTCTCTGTTGTCATAGGAGGTTGGTCATTGTAGTCACAGGAGGCAAAGGCTGCTTCAACCTTCACAGACCTCAACTCTAATCATAGCCTGAAAATAACAGGAAGGAAAAACAGTGCTGGGTGCCCTCTAAATCTCGTGGGCTTTAATATGTGTTAGTAATAAAGCAGGTAAGTCACTGATTTAAACATATGATTTCTCACTTGATACAATGTCCCTTTAATTTCTAATTCCTACCCTGCAATGCTGGCTCATACGATTGGGATAATACCATCATTGTGTTCTTTCATCTTTTAGTATAACAAAGAACCAAATGCATGATTTTAATAAAAAATTTTTTTTCATTTTTTATTTTTTTATTTTTTTTTATTTTTTATTTTTTATTATACTTTAAGTTCTAGGGTACATGTGCATAACGTGCAGGTTTGTTACATATGTATATTTGTGCCATGTTGGTGTGCTGCACCCATCAACTCGTCAGCACCCATCAATTCATCATTTATATCATGTATAACTCCCCAATGCAATCCCTCCCCCCTCCCGCCTCCCAATGATAGCCGCCAGTGTGTGATGTTCCCCTTCCCGAGTCCAAGTTTCCTCATTGTTCAGTTCCCACCTATGAGTGAGAACATGCGGTGTTTGGTTTTCTCTTCTTGTGATAGTTTGCTAAGAATGATGGTTTCCAGCTGCATCCATGTCCCTACAAAGGACACAAACTCATCCTTTTTTATGGCTGCATAGTATTCCATGGTGTATATGTGCCACATTTTCTTAATCCAGTCTGTCACAGATGGACATTTGGGTTGATTCCAAGTCTTTGCTATTGTGAATAGTGCCGCAATAAACATACGTGTGCATGTGTCTTTGTAGTAGAATAATTTATAATCCTTTGGGTATATACCCAGTAGTGGGATGGCTGGGTCATATGGTACATCTAGTTCTAGATCCTTGAGGAATTGCCATACTGTTTTCCATAATGGTTGAACTAGTTTACAATCCCAACAACAGTGTAAAAGTGTTCCTATTTCTCCACATCCTCTCCAACAACTGTTGTTTCCTGATTTTTTAATGATTGCGATTCTAACTGGTGTGAGATGGTATCTCATTGTGGTTTTGATTTGCATTTCTCTGATGGCGAGTGATGATGAGCATTTTTTCATGTGTCTGTTGGCTGCATGAATGTCTTCTTTTGAGAAATGTCTGTTCATATCCTTTGCCCACTTTTTGATGGGGTTGTTTGTTTTTTTCTTGTATATTTGTTTGCGTTCTTTGTAGATTCTGGATATTAGCCCTTTGTCAGATGAGTAGATTGCAAAAATTTTCTCCCATTCTGTAGGTTGCCTGTTCACTCTGATGGTAGTTTCTTTTGCTGTGCAGAAGCTCTTTAGTTTAATTAGATCCCATTTGTCAATTTTGGCTTTTGCTGCCATTGCTTTTGGTGTTTTAGACATGAAGTCCTTGCCCATGCCTATGTCCTGAATGGTACTACCTAGATTTTCTTCTAGGGTTTTTATGGTATTAGGTCTAACATTTAAGTCTCTAATCCATCTTGAATTAATCTTCGTATAAGGAGTAAAGAAAGGATCCAGTTTCAGCTTTCTACTTATGGCTAGCCAATTTTCCCAGCACTATTTATTAAATAGGGAATCCTTTCCCCATTTCTTGTTTCTCTCAGGTTTGTCAAAGATCAGATGGCTGTAGATGTGTGGTATTATTTCTGAGGATTCTGTTCTGTTCCATTGGTCTATAGCTCTGTTTTGGTACCAGTACCATGCTGTTTTGGTTACTGTAGCCTTGTAGTATAGTTTGAAGTCAGGTAGCGTGACGCCTCCAGCTTTGTCCTTTTGACTTAGGATTGTCTTGGCAATGCGGGCTCTTTTTTGGTTCCATATGAACTTTAAAGCAGTTTTTTCCAATTCTGTGAAGAAACTCATTGGTAGCTTGATGGGGATGGCATTGAATCTATAAATAACCTTGGGCAGTATGGCCATTTTCACGATATTGATTCTTCCTATCCATGAGCATGGTATGTTCTTCCATTTGTTTGTGTCCTCCTTTATTTCACTGAGCAGTGGTTTGTAGTTCTCCTTGAAGAGGTCCTTGACATCCCTTGTAAGTTGGATTCCTAGGTATTTTATTCTCTTTGAAGCAATTGTGAATGGAAGTTCATTCCTGATTTGGCTCTCTGCTTGTCTGTTACTGGTGTATAAGAATGCTTGTGATTTTTGCACATTAATTTTGTATCCTGAGACTTTGCTGAAGTTGCCTATCAGCTTAAGGAGATTTTGGGCTGAGACGATGGGGTTTTCTAAATATACAATCATGTCATCTGCAAACAGGGACAATTTGACTTCTTCTTTTCCTAACTGGATACCCTTGATTTCTTTCTCTTGCCTGATTGCCCTAGCCAGAACTCCAACACTATGTTGAATAGGAGTGGTGAGAGAGGGCATCCCTGTCTTGTACCAGTTTTCAAAGGGAATTTTTCCAGTTTTTGCCCATTCAGTATGATATTAGCTGTGGGTTTGTCATAAATAGCTCTTATTATTTTGAGGTGCGTTCCATCAATACCGAATTTATTGAGCGTTTTTAGCATGAAGGGCTGTTGAATTTTGTCAAAAGCCTTTTCTGCATCTATTGAGATAATCATGTGGTTCTTGACTTTGGTTCTGTTTATATGCTGGATTATGTTTATTGATTTGTGAATGTTGAACCAGCCTTGCATCCCAGGGATGAAGCCCACTTGATCATGGTGGATAAGCTTTTTGATGTGCTGCTGAATCCGGTTTGCCAGTATTTTATTGAGGATTTTTGCATTGATGTTCATCAGGGATATTGGTCTAAAATTCTCTTTTTTTGTTGTGTCTCTGCCAGGCTTTGGTATCAGGATGATGTTGGCCTCATAAAATGAGTTAGGGAGGATTCCCTCTTTTTCTATTGATTGGAATATTTTCAGAAGGAATGGTACCAGCTCCTCCTTGTACCTCTGGTAGAATTCAGCTGTGAATCCATCTGGTCCTGGACTTTTTTTGGTGGGTAGGCTATTAATTGTTGCCTCAATTTCAGAGCCTGCTATTGGTCTATTCAGGGATTCAACTTCTTCCTGGTTTAGTCTTGGGAGAGTGTAAGTGTCCAGGAAATTATCCATTTCTTCTAGATTTTCTAGTTGATTTGCGTAGAGGCGTTTATAGTATTCTCTGATGGTAGTTTGTATTTCTGTGGGGTCGGTGGTGATATCCCCTTTATCATTTTTTATTGCATCTATTTGATTCCTCTCTCTTTTCTTCTTTATTAGTCTTGCTAGCGGTCTGTCAATTTTGTTGATCTTTTCAAAAAACCAACTCCTGGATTCATTGATTTTTTGGAGGGTTTTTTGTGTCTCTATCTCCTTCAGTTCTGCTCTGATCTTAGTTATTTCTTGCCTTCTGCTAGCTTTTGAATGTGTTTGCTCTTGCCTCTCTAGTTCTTTTAATTGTGATGTTAGAGTGTCAATTTTAGATCTTTCCTGCTTTCTCTTGTGGGCATTTAGTGCTATAAATTTCCCTCTACACACTGCTTTAAATGTGTCCCAGAGATTCTGGTATGTTGTATCTTTGTTCTCATTGGTTTCAAAGAACATCTTTATTTCTGCCTTCATTTCGTTATGTGCCCAGTAGTCATTCAGGAGCAGGTTGTTCAGTTTCCATGTAGTTGAGCGGTTTTGAGTGAGTTTCTTAGTCCTGAGTTCTAGTTTGATTGCACTGTGGTCTGAGAGACAGTTTGTTATAATTTCTGTTCTTGTACATTTGCTGAGGAGTGCTTTACTTCCAATGATGTGGTCAATTTTGGAATAAGTGCGACGTGGTGCTGAGAATAATGTATATTCTGTTGATTTGGGGTGGAGAGTTCTATAGATGTCTATTAGGTCCACTTGGTGCAGAGATGAGTTCAATTCCTGGATATCCTTGTTAACTTTCTGTCTGGTCGATCTGTCTAATGTTGACAGTGGAGTGTTGAAGTCTCCCATTATTATTGTATGGGAGTCGAAGTCTCTTTGTAAGTCTCTAAGGACTTGCTTTATGAATCTGGGTGCTCCTGTATTGGGTGCATATATATTTAGGATAGTTAGCTCTTCCTGTTGAATTGATCCCTTTACCATTATGTAATGGCCTTCTTTGTCTCTTTTGATCTTTGATGGTTTAAAGTCTGTTTTATCAGAGACTAGGATTGCAACCCCTGCTTTTTTTTGTTCTCCATTTGCTTGGTAGATCTTCCTCCATCCCTTTATTTTGAGCCTATGTATGTCTGTGCATGTGAGATGGGTCTCCTGAATACAGCAGACTGATGGGTCTTGACTCTTTATCCAGTTTGCCAGTCTGTGTCTTTTAATTGGAGCATTTAGTCCATTAACATTTAAGGTTAATATTGTTATGTGTGAACTTGATCCTGCCATTATGATATTAACTGGTTATTTTGCTCGTTAGTTGATGCAGTTTCTTCCTAGCCTCGATGGTCTTTACATTTTGGCATGTTTTTGCAATGGCTGGTACCGGTTATTCCTTTCCATGTTTAGGGCTTCCTTCAGCGTCTCTTGTAAGGCAGGCCTGGTGGTGACAAAATCTCTAAGCGTTTGCTTATCTTAAAGGATTTTATTTCTCCTTCACTTATGAAACTTAGTTTGGCTGGATATGAAATTCTGGGTTGAAAATTCTTTTCTTTAAGAATGTTGAATATTGGCCCCCACTCTCTTCTGGCTTGTAGAGTTTCTGCCGAGAGATCTGCTGTTAGTCTGATGGGCTTCCCTTTGTGGGTAACCCGACCTTTCTCTCTGGCTGCCCTTAAGATTTTTTCCTCCATTTCAACTTTGGTGAATCTGGCAATTATGTGTCTTGGAGTTGCTCTTCTCGAGGAGTATCTTTGTGGCGTTCTCTGTATTTCCTGAATTTGAATGTTGGCCTGCCCTACTAGGTTGGGGAAGTTCTCCTGGATGATATCCTGAAGAGTGTTTTCCAACTTGGTTCCATTTTCCCCCTCACTTTCAGGCACCCCAATCAGATGTAGATTTGGTCTTTTTACATAATCCCGTACTTCTTGTAGGCTTTGTTCATTTCTTTTTCTTCTTTTTTCTTTTGGTTTCTCTTCTCGCTTCATTTCATTCGTTTGATCCTCAATCGCTGATACTCTTTCTTCCAGTTGATCGAGTCGGTTACTGAAGCTTGTGCATTTGTCACGTATTTCTCGTGTCATGGTCTTCATCTCTGTCATTTCGTTTATGACCTTCTCTGCATTAATTAGTCTAGCTGTCAATTCTTCCACTCTTTTTTCAAGATTTTTAGTTTCTTTGCGCTGGGTATGTAATTCCTCCTTTAGCTCTGAGAAGTTTGATGGACTGAAGCCTTCTTCTCTCATCTCATCAAAGTCATTCTCTGACCAGCTTCGATCTGTTGCTGGCGATGGGCTGCGCTCCTTTGCAGGGGGAGATGCGCTCTTATTTTTTGAATTTCCAGCTTTTCTGCCCTGCTTTTTCCCCATCTTTGTGGTTTTATCTGTCTCTGGTCTTTGATGATGGTGACGTACTGATGGGGTTTTGGTATAGGTGTTCTTCCTGTTTGGTAGTTTTCCTTCTGACAGTCAGGACCCTCAGCTATAGGTCTGTTGGAGATTGCTTGAGGTCCACTCCAGACGCTGTTTGCCTGGGTATCAGTAGCAGAAGTTGTAGAAGATAGAATATTGCTGAACAGCGAGTGTACCTGTCTGATTCTTACTTTGGAAGCTTCCTCTCAGGGGTGTACTCCACCCTGTGAGGTGTGGGGTGTCAGACTGCCCCTAGTGGGGTATGTCTCCCAGTTAGGCTACTCAGGGGTCAGTGACCCACTTGAGCAAGCAGTCTGTCCGTTCTCAGATCTCAACCTCCGTGTTGGGATATCTACTGCTCTCTTCAAAGCTGTCAGACAGTGTGGTTCGCGTCTGCTCAGGCCTCTGCTGCTTCCCCTGTTGGTTTTTTAGCTGAGTCCTGCCCCCAGAGGTGGAGTCTATAGAGACAGGCAGGTTTCCTTGAGCTGTTGTGAGCTCCACCCAGTTCGAGCTTCCCAGAGGCTTTGTTTACCTACTTAAGCCTCAGCAATGGCGGGCGCCCCTCCGCCAGCCTCGCTGCTGCCTCGTGGTTAGATCGCAGCAGACTGCTGTGTTAACAATGAGGGAGGCTCTGTGGGCGTGGGACCCTCCCGGCCAGATGAGGGATATATTCTTCTGGTGTGCCCGTTTGCTTAAAGCGCGGTATTGGGGTGGGAGTTACCCGATTTTCCAGGTGTTGTGTGTCTCAGTTCCCCTGGCTAGGAAAAGGGATTCCCTTCCCCCTTGCGCTTTCCAGGTGAGGCGATGCCTCGCCCTGCTTCAGCTCTCGCTGGTCAGGCTGCAGCAGCTGACCAGCACCGATTGTCCGGCACTCCCTAGTGAGATGACCCCAGTACCTCAGTTGAAAATGCAGAAATCACCGGTCTTCTGTGTCGCTTGCGCTGGGAGTTGGAGACTGGAGCTGTTCCTATTCGGCCATCTAAAAAAATATTAAGTTAAGGTTCTTTTCTCTGTTGCACGCATCCAGGAAAAAATTCCTTTGATATAATAAGGCAATTATTGGGTTTTAATTAAATGACGGGTGATCATGAGAGCCATGATTTTTGAAGGTTTTTTTTTTTTTTTTTTTTTTTTTTAACTTCAGTTTCATAAAGCTTAAAAAATCTGCAATGCTTTTTGGCAAGCACTATAATTTATATTCAACCAATAGAGAAACTCTTTCAAATGTATTTTTTGGAATGCTAATCAGCATTAATCAAGCAGAAGCATGTTTTGAACTATCTTCTTCTGTAGCCCTATTTTTCTCCTTTCTGTGTTCAGTTCCTTTTGATTAAAAAAAAAAAAGTCTGTGCACATGGACTTGGATCAGACAGATCCTGGGGATGGAAGCTGTGCCCAGGAACAACTCTTGGCAAAATTGGAAAATGGGCTCTGTTGGCCTTCATCAAATACAACTGAACTCAACCTCCCGCACACTGCCTCATTCCTTGTTACCCACTCCCTGCAGGCCCATAAAGCCCTAATCAGTGGTTTTCTTGTAAAGCATTGCTTTTTAAAGCTCCAATTTATAGTATTTACCTTTTTCCATGGTTAAATACTTGCACAATGGCTGATTGCAAGCTACCAACTTGAAGTCTCATTGAAGCAGGGAAGGAATATGCAAATTGAACTCCTGCAATCTGATTCAGTAGAAGCTGGCTCCTGCACATCACTGCCCCAGCACTGTCAGCTTCTCCTGCCATCTGTGTCAAAACTCACCATCTGAATGGGATTGTATATCAGTACCTTACACCTTTGTGAATTCCAGCCCCTGAACTCCCTGCCTCAGAAAATGTGTCTTTCCATTTTGGAAAAGAAAACAGGCTTTTTCATGTCAATGAGCAGGGAGAGAAGATACTCCAGGGAAGAAGAGAAGACTGACCTCCAAAAGCACATATTTGTATCATGAGAAGAACATGGGAGAAGAAGACATGAGGGCTGGGTTTTTGTCCTAAGCCTCTCACCTGTGTGACCTTGGACAAGGCATGCATACCTCTTCTCTGGTCCTTGGATTTTGCATGACAGGGTGAGCCAGCTGGCCTCCCTGAGCTCTCCCAGTCCTGATATGTTAAAACTCCATGTGGCATCTGATGCCAACCATGCTTAATCACAACACTAGGGTCAGGGATGAAGTGTGGCAATGAAGACCAATGAAATTGTTTTATCATGTTTGTCCAACCAATTGATATTAAAAAAGTGAAGAGGTATGTGAAGGAGTTAATGAACCTTCTTAAGTGACAGAGACTCCACAAACTTTGGAATAGTTTTAGCCTTTCACCAGCATTTGTTCAGAGCATCTATTCCTTGTAATAAAGTGGTATGTATTTATCATACAATCGTTACCTTATTAAGCTATAATAAATGCCCAGTGAAGTGCATATAGGCCATTTCTGTTGCAATTTAATTACCAGCACAGTTAATTAGGCAATATGCTCTATCACCATTTTTATTTAAATGGTGTCTTGACTTTATTAAACAGTTTTGAGGAGGGATGGGTGGTCCTAAAGCCCTTGATTAGGAGAGAGAGAGAAAATCATTAAGCACTACCACCATTTATTGAGTGCCTACTGTGTGCTAGTACTTTACAGAAACCATCTCTGTATCCTCACGATGACTCCTTTAAGGACCTCCAGACATGGAAAATACTGACTAGAGTACTCATGGCCAGAGGGCCAATGACACTTGCATCTTTCCAGTCCCTGGCAGCAGGTATGCTTGGGAACTACAGGGACAAGAGTTAGGTGTTCTGCACCTAATAGGTATCAGTGCCTCAGAGCTGCAGCCAGAAAGCCCTCACAAAGCTTTTCAGGAGTCCATTCCAGTGCCAAATTTACCTGACGGATGATTTTAGAAACCACTGGGAAAGCTCGAATTCATGAATGTTTCTTATGTGGCTAGAGAAAAAACAGATAAAATTCCATCATTAAAATTTCTGGCCCTAGCTTAAAATTCTGAAAGATGTTCAGTACATCTTCTCATAGGAAGCTTTGAATTTTCAGCTGTTGTTGATCCCTTGTACTTCAGGCAGAATGGAAGACCTCAGGGAATAGGTATTGGTTGATAGCGGAAAGGAATGAGGGTGGTGGGAGATTGGGTATGGTAGGCAGAGACAAATTTCCAGACTTGGAACTTGTGCTGAGTCCTAAGTCCTTAGGACTTGTGACTGTTCTGATAGAGCTTGGCAGACTAGCTCTGAGCAGAAACGACATGTGAGGACTAGAAAATTTGTGGCAGAGGTCTTTTAGGAGACTAATAGAAGACATAAGATTTGGAATGTGATTGTCATGTATTTGAATCTTCACTTGATTGCTAAAAATGAAGGGATTATCTTCTGACACTTTGTTACCTCATTGTGAAATGAGACTAGGAATGCCTTTTTCTTATGTCAGCAGTGAGGGGTAAATGAATCAATGTATACTTGGTGTACAGTATCTAAATTCTCCCTTCCAGCCGCAAGGCAGGTGCTCAGTAAACACAGGATAGATGTTAGTACCATGTTCCCTGATTTGTTATTTTATAATGCATGTGACTTTGTGCTGTGTAGTTGGTTACAAGGCCAGCAAGCAAAGGGGTGGTATCTTAACATTTTAAAACACTTAGAAGAGGACCCTACACACATATGAGCCATTTATTAAATATATTGTTTGATAAGGTTTGGCTGTGTCCCCACCCAAATCTCATCTTGAATTGCAGTTCCCATAATTCTCACTTGTCATGGGTGGGATCTGGTGGGAGGAAATTGAATCAGGGGAGCAGGTCTTTCCCATGCTGTTCTTGTGATAGTGAATAAGTCTCATGAGAGCTGATGGTTTTATAAAGGGGAGTGCCCCTGCACATGCTCTCTTGTTTGCTGTCATGTAAGATGTGACTTTGCTCTTCCTATGCCTTCCACCATAATTGTGAATCCTCCCCAGCCATGTGGAACTGTGAGTTGATTAAACCTCTTTCCTTTATAAATTACCCAGTCTCAGGTATGTCTATTAGCATCACGAGAACAGACTAATACACTGTACTTGAATTTGTTGATGGAGTCATAGGATCCATCTTGATCACTTCGTAATATGATCCATTATGTGCCATTTACAAAATAGACATTTTGTTTTCTTTTTTTACTCAACAGCAATCTATTTCTGAACCATATTTATTTTACTTGTTAATTTTTTGGAGGAGGGAGGTGTCTGTCTACTCATTGGGCATTGGAATAAGAATCTTGTATAACTTGCTGGCCACTGTGTCTTAGCATCTCATGCAATATCTGACACACTGTAGACATTCAATGAATTTTTGTTAAATAAACATACCTTTTTTTCCTGGACTGACGAGTATGTAAAGGTCATGGGGTACATGTAGCTAATGGGAGAAAGAATGTACATATTTAAACATCTAACTTGAAGCCAAACTGACAAGATGGAGCATGCAAAGGGGTTAGGTGCTGCCAATGTCCACCATGTACGAGGTGTGCTCTGGGCCCTGGGGACAGAGCAGTGAATGAGCTATGAAAAGCAAAAATCCCTGAGATGACAATACTTGGTAAATATGTAGAGAAGAAATAATGAGCTGTGATGGTTAATTTTAGGTGTCAACTTGACCGTAAGGGATACTCAGATAGCTTGTAAAGCATTATTCCTGAGTGTATTTGTGAGAATGTTTCTGGAAGATATTAGGATTTGAATCAGTGGGCTAAGTAAGGAAGATTCACCCTCATTCAACATGAGCAGGCACCATCCAATCAGTTGAAGGCCCAGACAGAAGAAAAAGACAGATAAAAAACAAATTCACCCTCTCTTCTGGGACTCCCTTCTTCTCCTTGCCTTAGACATAAGAACTCCAGGTTTTCTGGCCTTTGGACTCTGGGACTTGGGACTTGCACCAGCACTTCCTACCTCCTCAGGTTCTCAGGCTTTCAGCCTTGAACTGAGAGATTACATTATCAGCTTCCTTGGGCCTCAGGTCTTCAGACTAGGACTGAGCTATGGCACTCAGCTCCCTGATTCTCCAGCTTGACAATGGCATACTGTGGGACTTCTCAGCCTCCATAATTGCATCAAGAAATTCCCATAATAAATATCTATCTATCTATCTATCTATCTATCTATCTATCTATCTATCTATCTTCTCTTTCTCCCTCCCTCTCTGTCTCTCTCTCTCTCTCTCTATCCATCCATCCATGCATCCTTCTGGTTCTGTTTCTCTGGAGAATCCTAACACAGGAAGGGAAAAAAATAGAGAGGGAAGATAATGTGTGGGAGTAGGGATTACAATTCTAGATAGAGTATCCAGGAAAGACCTCACTGTGAAGGGGACTTTTGAACAAATACCTGAAGGAAGTAAGAAAGTGAGCCATGAGGATATCTGGGAAAAGAGCATTTCTAATAGAATGAAGAGCAAGTGGAAAGACCCAGGGATAGAAACATGCCAGGCACATTGAGGAAACAGTGAGACAGCCAATGAACATGAAATGGAAGGAGTAAGGGGGAAGAGTCATAAGAGATGGGGGTCACAGAGATAACAGGAAACCAAGTCACATTGGACCTCATAGGTCATTATAGGTACTTTTGGTTTTACCTTGAGTAAGATGGGGAAACAACTGGATTCTGAGGAGATGAGTGATATACCCTGACTTCCAATTTAACAGGATCACTTGGACATAAGAATTGAGAACAGACCGGAAGGTAGATGGGTTTGGGAATTACAACTGCAGTAAGAGATGATAATTCTAAGGTGGTAGCAGTGAACATGGTGAGAAGTGGTGATAGACTGGATATATATATATGTTTTTTGAGATGGAGTTTTGCTCTTGTTGCCTAGGCTGGAGTGCAATGGCGTGATCTCGGCTGACCGCGACCTCCGCCTCCCAGGTTTAAGTGATTCTCCTGCCTCAGCCTCCCGAGTAGCTGGGATTATAGGGATGTGCCACCACCCCGGCTAATTTTGTATTTTTAGTAGAGACGGGGTTTCTCCATGTTGGTCAGGCTGGTCTTGAACTCCTGACTTCAGGTGATGTGCCTGCCTCGGCCTCCCAAGGTGCTGGGATTACAGGCATGAGCCACCATGCCTGGCAGCTGGATATTCTTTGAAGGCAGATTAAATAGGATTCTCTGATTATGTGGTGTGTGAGTGAAAGCGAGGGGAAAAATGATCCCACGATTTCTGACTTGAACGATAAGAAGGATGAAGTTGCCCTTTACTGAGATGGAGAAAACTGTAGGAGAAGCACGCACATTTTGGATGATTGGGGAATTAGGAGTCCAGTTTTTATCTTAAATTTAAAATGCCATTTTAGTATCAAAGTGAAGATGTCAAGCAGGTAGTTGAGTGTATGAAATTGGAATTCAGTGAAGAGCATTGGGCTGGAGATATGAATTAGGAATTGAGCCATGAGGAAAGGCAAATTATTATAAACAGGCAAGGGAAGTAATCCAAAGACTGAGCCCTGGGACCTATGAGAGCTGAGGAGAAATCAGGAAAAAGGCCTGAGAAAGAAAATCAAGTATTGTAGGAGGAAAACTATAAGAAATACATTCAAAGAAAATACTTCAGGAGGTTGGAGGGATCAACTGTGTCCCGTGCTACTTATGGGTCAAGTAAGATGAGGACTGAGAATTAATCAATATGTTCACTGTATTTAGCAAAGTAGATATCATTAGTATCCTTGCTAAGAGCATTTTTACAGAGACAGTGTGAAGAAAATCTTGATTGGTGTATGCTTAAAAAATGGGAAAGAAGATTTAAGAACAGAAAATTTTCAAGATACATTGCTGTAAGGGAGAGCAGAGAAATCAGGCTATCATGTAGATGGATGTGGTGCTAATGGCATTTTTTAAAGATGAGAGAAATAATAGCATGTTTGTGTCCTAATAAACATGATCCAATAAAAAATAAAGCAAATAATGAGTCAGGGGAGAGAGGAGAGTTAATGGAGAAGAATTATAGAGGAGAAGTGAAGAGATGGGTCCAGAGGACAAGCACATATGGAAGTGAAATATATATGACAACAAATGCACAGAGGGCAGAAGGATGATAATTGGAAATACACTTTCTTTCTTATGTTTCTTCATAAAGCAGGAGAATGTTTTATAAAGATAAACTGTGATCTGTAAGAGAGAAATAATAAATCTCCAGAACAATCGCTAAAACACACAAATATACACAAAGAGGCCTAACTAAAATATCAATACCCAAAATAAAATGGAATTCTAAAATATATTCAATTAACCCAAAAGAAAATAATAAAGGAGGAACTGATGAACAAAGATCAAGTGGCACAAATAGAAAATAAGTGCTCTTTGGGAGGCCGAGGCAGGCAGATCATGAGGTCAGGGGTTCGAGACCAGCCTGACCAACATGGTGAAACCCTGTCTCTACTAAAGATACAAAAAATTAGCCAGGCGTGGTGGTGTGCACCTGTAATCCCAGCTACTTAGGAGGCTGAGGCAGGAGAATCACTTGAATCTGGGAGGCAGAGATTGCAGTGAGCCCAGATTGCGTCATTAGACTCCAGCCTAGACGACAGGGCGAGACTCTGTCTCAAAAAAAAAAAAAAAAAAAAAAAAAGAAAACAAATGCTGAGAAAGTGGAATTGAACCCAAATGTAATAATTACACTAAACACGCATATAACAATTACAATAATTACGTTAATAAATTACATTTACTAAATGTAAATGGACTAATCACTCTTAGTGAAAGTACAGAGATTGCCATACTAGATTACTAAAAATGATCTAGCTACATGCTGTCTATAATAAGCACACTTTAAACATCCAGCCACAAATAGGTTAAAAGTTAAAGCATGAAACAATATATACGCCCAAAAAACTGGCTTGGCCATGTTACTATTAGATAAATTGTAGACACACTCTTAATCCAGATTTTATTCACAAATAGACTTTCAGATGAAGAGTATTATACCAGAAATAAAGAAGGACATTTCATAATTACAAACAGATCAATTCATCAGGGAGACATAACCATCTCACATGTATACATTTAACAACAAAACTATATAACACATGAAGCAAAAATGGACAGAACAAAGCTGATAAATAGGCAAATCCACAGTCAGGATAATTGATACAACAAATAAAAAGAAATCACTAAGTATATAATTTGAATAAAATTTTCAAACACTTGGCCAAATTTACATTGTATGGAACCCTAAACCCAACAACAATAGATTAAACATTCTTCTCAAGCACACATGAATCATATACCAAAACACACCATATGCTTAGTAATTAAATAAGTCTCAATAAATTTCAAAGAAGTGAAATCATGTAGAATATATTTCCTAAAGACACATTAAATTATAAATCAATAACATAAAGATAGCTAGGTATACAAATGTTTGCTAATTAAACAACACACTTCTAAATAATTCATGGGCTAAAAAGTAAACCTCAAAAATTTTACAAATATTTTGAACTTAATGATAATGGAGATCTAATATATCAAAATGTGTGCAATATGGCTAAAACAGTACTAAGGAAAATTTATAGCTTCAAATGCTTACATTATAGACAAAGAAAGTTACAAAAAACAGTGATTTCTCCTTCCATATTAAGAAACTAAAAAAAGAAGAGCAAATTACAACCAGTCATTAGAAGAAAGGAAATAAAGATGAGTGAATATTAACATCCTACAAATGAACAAAAAATAGAGAAAATGAACAAACTTGGTTTCATAAAAGGATTAATAAACTTTATAATCCTCTAGCAAGATTATTCAAGGACAATAGAAAATAGAAATTACCAATATTAGGAATAACTGAGAATTACTAAAAGTCTCACAGATATTAAAAGGATATTTTTAAAAGGCAGAGTTTAAACTTTATTATGTCAAAATAGTTGACAGTTTAGATATATTCAATGAAAAACCATAACTTTCAAAACTGATACAACAAAAACTTGAAAATCTATTTTCATTAGAGATATTTAATTTATAAATGAAAACCTTCCCACATCAAGAGAATGAGAAGGCAATCACAGACTGGGAGAAAATATTTGCAAAAGGCATTTCTGATAAAAGGCTATTGTTCAACATATATAAATATGTCTTAAAACCGAGGCGGGCGGATCACAAAGTCAGGAGATTGAGACCATCCTGGCTAACACGGTGAAACCCCGTCTCTACTAAAAAATACAAAAAACTAGCCGGGCGAGGTGGCGGGCCCCTGTAGTCCCAGCTACTCGGGAGGCTGAGGCAGGAGAATGGCGTGAACCCAGGAGGCGGAGCTTGCAGTGAGCTGAGATCTGGCCAGTGCACTCCAGCTTGGGTGACAGAGCGAGACTCCATCTCAAAAAAAAAAAAAAAGAAAAAACAGCCTGATTAAAAGATGGGCCAATGGTCTTGACAGATACCAAAGAAGTTATACAAATAACAAATAAACATATAAAAAATGCTCCAACATCATATGTTGCTAGAGAAATGCAAATTAAAACAATACAAAGTACTGCTACACATCTATTAGAATGTCCAAAATTCACAACACTGCAACACCAAATGTTGATGAGGATGTGAAGCAACAGCAACTCTCATTCATTGTTGATGGGAATGCGAAATGGCACAACCACTTTGGATGATAGATTGGCAGTATCTCACAAAACTAAACATATTCTTACCATATGCTCCAACAATTGTGCTCCTTGGTATTTACCCAAAGAGTTAAAAACTTATGTCCACACAGAAACCTGTGCACAGATGTTTATAGCAACTTAATTTATAATTGACAAAACTTAGAAGCAATCAAGATGTCCTTCAGTAAGTTAATGGATAAACTGTGGCACATCCAGACAATAGAATATTAAAATTTAGCACTAAAAGGAAATCAGCTTCCAAGCCATAAAAAGACATGGAGGAAGCCAAAGTGTATATTACTGAGTGAAAGAATCCAATCAGAAAAGGCTACATACTATATGATTCCAACTATATGACATTCCATAAATGAAATAACCATGGAGAGAGTAAAGTGATGAGGGATTGCTAGGGGATAGGCAGAAGGGAAGGATAAATAGGCAGCACAGAGGGTTTTTAGGGTGGTTAAACTACTCTGTATAATAATACTATAATGACAGATAGATGCCGTTATACACTTATCCAAACCCATACAATGTAAAAACACCAAGAATGAACACTAATGTAAACTATGAAATTTTGGTGATGATGATATTTTAATGCAGGTTCATCAATTGTAACCAAGATACCAATTGTTGGGGCTATTGGTAATGGAAGAGGCTATGCATGTGTTGGCACAGGAAATATGAGAAATTATCGTACCTTCCTCCCATAAAATATAAAGCATAAAATTGCTCTTAAAGTCTATGTAAAAAAGAACAAACAAACAAAAAGCCTTCCTTAAAATAAAATTCAGGGTTTAGACGGCTTGTTTAAATGAACTGTATCATACTTTGAAAGTGTTCTACAGACTCTTTCAGAAGATAAAAGAGAAAGGGACACGTCCGAATTCATTTCATGAGGCAGTGTAACTTTGCTAACAAAACCAGTCAAGGACATTATGAAAAGTGAAAATTACAAACCAATATTCTTAATGAATATAGACACAAAAATTGTTGACCAAATATTAACAAATAGAATACAACAAAATATATAAAGAAGAATCTTTTATGACCAAGTGAGTTTATCCCAGGAATGAAAGGTTGTTTAACATAAAAGCATTGACCAAAATAATTACTTATATTAGCATTTCAAGGAGAGAAATCACATGATCTTTTAAATAATTGTAGATAAAGCATTTGATGCAAATTAATTCCAATTTATTATTTTAAAAAAACTCTCAGTAGAATATAGCAGAAGGTAGCAAGAAAGTAAAAAGAAACTTCTCTCCAAAAGGCTGCCACACAAAAAAGACAAAAATATGAATGATACAACTGAACTCAAACTTACCAGTAATTACATAAACATGAGTTTAAATAATCAATTATAAGATGGAAAAAAGCAGGGAGTATACTGATCTGTGTAATGTGTCCTGAAATATACCAAATAGTAAGATGCATAGATAGTTATATAGAGGAATGAATCAAATAGATACATGATAAAATAAGTATGTTTAAATACTAAAAGTAGAGTTGAGATGGTGATTATAAGGGCTTTCAATGCAAAATGCTTTCAGATTTGCTATGTTTGAACATTGTCATGATAAAATATTGGAGGGAAAGGGAAAAATAAAGCTTATATTTATATAGCTGTTGATCATTAAAAAATAATAGCCACTGGATTTAATAGAAACAAAATTCTGAGAATACTTGCCTCTAGGTAACAAAAAAGTAGATTTTGTTTAAATATAAATAAAACAAAGAATTTTAAAATTAAGCAATGCAAAAGGACATTTTAAGCAAATACTAAGCAATTCTAATTCTTAAGCAAATTAAACATACACTAATTTTAGACCTTTATAGAGACAGAGATTTTATCTAAAGAAAATAGAAGGCCCAAATGAATGCAGAGATATACCATGTTCTTAGGGGAGAAGAGTCTGTTTCATAAAGGTGTCAATATACTCTTCAGTACTCCATAATTAAATCCATTCCAATTGCAGTCTTGACAGTGTTTTTCATGGAACTTGACAAGGTGCTCTTAAAATTCATATGGAAATAATCAAGGATATTTTAAGAATAATAAGTGAATCTTGCCCTTCAGCTATTAGGAATTAGTAGAAAGTTACAGTAATTAAAATAATGTGGTTTTGGCACAGAGATAAAAAATACATCAAATGATAACCACAGTCTAGAAACAGACCCAAGTGTCTATCGAAACTCTATATATGGTATTA
Organism: Rhinopithecus roxellana; assembly: GCF_007565055.1. Classification (NCBI taxonomy): domain Eukaryota; kingdom Metazoa; phylum Chordata; class Mammalia; order Primates; family Cercopithecidae; genus Rhinopithecus; species Rhinopithecus roxellana. The sequence continues at coordinate 18,786,575 of NC_044569.1, forward strand.
TAAAGCAGGCTGGGAAAGGGTGGACTATTTAATAAATTGCACTGCCAGGAATGATTTTCCATGTGGAAATAAATTGGATCCCAATTTCATATCAAAAAGAAGCAAAAATTCATGTGGATTACAGACATAATAGGAAAAGCAAACTTTATTGTTTATAGAAGAGAATATAGAAGTGTATTTGTATAATATAGATGTTGGCAAAGATTCTTTAAACAAGACATACAAAGTAGAAATCAAAAAGAAAACATTCTATACTTTTCTCACATTGAATCTTAAATCTTTTGTGTGACTGAAGACACCATACACAAAATTCAAAGACAAGTCACACAGCCACACATATGGAGGTGTTTGCAGTACCTTTAGTCAGCAAAGGAATGGTAACCAGAATATGTAAATAAGTCCCACAAACCTTTAAGAAAAGCTAAAGAATATAACGGGAACCTGAGCTAAGGAAAATAACCTGTCAATTCATTGAAAAAAAAACTCAGCCAGTAAACATTTGAATAGGCATGCAAATGTATCAGTGATTAATAAGAAGCATTTGAAAACAAATTCCTTTTTACACATCAGGTAAAAAGTTTAATAATTCCAAGTCTTGGTGAAGCTTTGGAGACACAGGGATTTTTGTACACTGTTGATACACGAATAAGTAGGTAACAATGATTTTGGGGAGCAATTTAGCAATGTGCACTAAAGTCAAAGATGCTAATGCTTTATGACCTTATAATTCTACTATTTGGTGTATATATGCTAAAGATACTCAGACCCAGGTGCTGAAGTAAGATCCCCACAAGGAAGCCTTTTTTTGGCATGGTTTGTTGTGGCAAATTGAAAGCAATACACATGTCTATCAATATGGGAGTGGATAAATAAATTGTATATTATAAACTGTATGTTCACCTAATATACCTGCACAGCTATTACAATGAATGAACTAGGAGTCCTGAACACATGTGGAGCATTTGAAAACCTTAATCTCATGTAAAGCGTGCAGTGCATACAGCTGAAAAGCTTGCAAACAATGTCTATGTTTTTATGGCTATGCACATGTAATAAAAGTAAAGTCACAGGGAGTGATGTGGTTACACTTGGGGATAGATGCAGGTGAATGGGATTTGAAGGGTTTATAAAGGGAACTTCAGCTGTTTCCATCTGCAACCATCTATTTTCTCAGAAAAAGTGCAATTTGAAGAAAACATGTGAAAATATTAATGTCTATTATATCTAGATGGTGGGGAATACAAATGATTTTTTCCCCCTCAGGAATATATCATAATTTGGATAAAGATGTGGTGAGTGAATAAGTTATAGGAATTTTAAAAAGAAAAAAATAGTGAAGAGTAGTAAGGGGCATTTAACAGCCAGACACCGCAGCCCTTATTTGTGCTTTCTCACAAATGAATGAATTTGCTGTCCCTGCTGACTGCCGGGTTACTAAAAACCTTTTATCACAGATGCCAAAGCAGGGATTCTTGCTTTGGGTGAGCTTCTTTTAGACACCTTAGAACTTCAATTTTTTAAACAGACTTAATGTGCTAGTGAATCTTTGACCAAAAATATTTGTCAGCATTCCAGGTGTGAGTACGATAGTGGCCTTTGGAATGACTGTCTAGGTCAGCGGACCCCAACCATTTTGGCAGCAGGGACCACTTTCATGGAAGACAATTTTTCCAACAGGGTTTTGAGCTCCTATGGAAGTCTAATGCTACCGCTGATATGACAGGAGGCAGAACTCAGGCAGTAATGCTCTCTTGCCTGCTGCTTGCTTCCTGCTGTGTGGCCTGGTTCCTAGCAGGCTACGGACCAGTACCACTCTGTGGCCTGGGATTTGGGGACCCTGCTGTAGGGTGTTTTGAGGGTAGTGGTTGGCCTGGAGCAGGCATATGTGGAGTGTTAGGAAGGGGTCTGTCAGAATGAATGGGGCAACTTAGAAGAAAAGGCTTTGCTCTGGTCCTCTCCTTTCTCCTTGGTGGTCAGAGCCACTGCCTGGTGTGGTTCCTGCCACAGTAAGTTCTGCTGACTTTCATCCTCCCTGAGCCCTCTGCATTGTCCAGTCTGCTATTTTCAGGTGCCTGGTGTATAGGCCTTCAGATTGTCCTCCCTCAGGACTGTGCATCATTGTGTGAGGGGCCTAAAGGCAGCTCAGTTAGAGACTGGAAGCCCTGAGTTATACTGAATTCATCAGGACTCTTTGGTTGTAAATGACAGAAAACCAAATTAAACCAGTTTAAGTCAACAATAACATATGTGTATGGCAGAGTAGAGTTCTGTCTCTTTTGGCTTACATCATCGAATCCCAAGGAAAAGCAGGCCTGGAATAGAGCCTGCCTCAGGGATGGCTGGTTGTGGGGTCAGACCTCACTGGGGCTCCCCATCTTTTCTCTAATTTTGGGGTAACAGCCCAACCAAACTTTTCTTAAGGCAGGAAGTATGACTGCAGGCAAATCCTAGTTTACATTGTCCCAAGCTTACTACCAGAGAAAAAGGAGGACGGTACAAATGGTCCCAATGGCACTACACTGCAACCTTCAAAAATTTCCTTTCCCTGATTAAGTGTGGAAAAATCCCAAAAGTATTCTGATCAGCCTGGCTTAGGGTGACTTAATTTACCTAATTTCTCTTTAAATTTCCTTTACAAAGGAATAATAGTAGAATAATTCTAAGAATAGAATATCCCTCATAAGCTTGTAGGGATGATCCGTGCAAAGCATTTAGTACTGTGCTGGGCTCAGAGTAAGCGATAAACACAGTACCAAACAAGCCTTCGGCTGATGTCACCAGGCTGGTGAAGAGCTATGAATGCCTGAGCCTGGCTGAAGATGCCTCACCTAGTGTCAGGGGCTGTGACCTGTTTAACAAGGATGCTAGGCAGCGCCAAAGGATGGGCACCCTGGTACTTACTCCAGGTTTTCCACTTCTGCTGCTGCAGATGCCCCCTTGGTTCTTGAAGAATGTTCAGGGCTCCAGTACCTCTCTTTCCTCTGATAGCTGTGTGCTTAGCATTAGTTTTGTTTTGTTTGTTTATTTGTTTTTTGGCAGACCTTCAGGGGGTCTGATGCACTATTGTCCTGAACTCTATGGCTTTGAATGCATGACTTGGTGGGTTATAGCTCCTTATCTGCTCCTTGAAGTGAGTGATAGCTACAAATGGTCCCTGAATTCAGGCATCCCTGGCCCATTACTCTCTCCACCTAACCCTTAACCTCAGCTCCTAAGGCTTGAGTGCTGAATGAATGTTCTGTCAACCAGATACCTCTGGGAAGATAAAACAAGGGGTGGAAGGGCATTCCTTTTGTCAAGGCACCCTGGGTAGACAGGTGTTTACTCACTTAACCAGAGAAGTATAGGCATTTATACATATCTGTGTGGAAAAGATTGCAGAAAGTTAAAGGTGTCAACTAAAAGTAAAAATTTAAGCCTCTGACTTACTGAAGAGACCATCTATTGGCCAAAGGGATCGCAGAGTAACCTTGAAAATGGAATTCTTTGCCATGGGGGATGGGGGATCAGACATGCCTCCTTATACCGGGCTCCCTTGCTAACCATCATGAGGCTTTCTTCCCTAAGGGTTAAACAGAAACCAGCCCTTTTGAAAGACTCCACCACCGGTATCAATCAACTGCCTGATTCTCCCCCTCCTTTTCTGCCTGATAAGAGATCACTGACCAGAGAGTGGTTTAGACTAGTCTAAGGAGAATGCAAAGTAAGGCTTTTTGTGACCTATGCTTCAGCTATTGATGTCAGAGGGCCAAAAACTCTACCCTCAGATCATGAAAATGCTGCCATTTTTTGAACATGGGTCCTATGGAGGGGCATGAAGCTCAGTTTTCTCCTTTTGGAAATATTAATGACTCCTCCTATAGCTTATTGAATATGTATTTTTGGCTACTGCTCTCAGCATAAATTCCTGTTCCCTTTGCCTCTTCCTTGAAGGGTCTGCTTTTGCCTTCTGGCCAGAGGCTATGCTTCCCAGCCTGTCAGAATGGCCAGCCTGCAGCCTGCAACCCTTTATGAGAAATAAAGCTCTCATTTGCAAATTTGTGAGCCTAATTCTTCAGTTGACAAAGGAAAAATCTGAAACAGGAAGAAAGAAACCTTTAGTGATTGTTTTTACTGCACTCCCACATCATCTTATTTAACTTTACAAAGAGCCTACGATGACAGTATGTATATTCTAATTTTGTTGATGGAGAAATTAAGGCTTAGAGAAGATAACTTGCTCAAGGTTGCACACACTTTGCAGAAGAAAGAAAAGAAAACGAATGAGGATGAGGAAGTGTGGTTGTGGCAGCATGGTATGCTTGACTTCAATTACTTTTTCAATTATTTTCACTTACCTTTCAATTATTTATGTACTGTTCTCTGTGTGCTAACTACATGCTCAGCCCTGAGCCAGGTCATGGAATATGCAAACATTTTTCTCGTTCAGAAAACTGAAAGTCTGTTGTGAAGACAGTTTGCAAAATCAAAAGAGAGGCCGGGCGTGGTGGCTCACGCCTGTAATCCCAACACTTTGGGAAACCGAGGTAGGCAGATCATGAGGTCAGGAGATCGAGACCATCCTGGCCAATGTGGTGAAACCCTGTCTCTACTAAAAATACAGAAATTAGCTGGGCATGATGGTGGCATGTGCCTGTAATCCCAGTTATTCCAGAGGCTGAGACAGGAGAATCCCTTGAACCAGGGAGTCAGAGGTGGAAATGAGCCAAGATTGTGCCACTGCACTCCAGCCTGGCGACAGAGTGAGACTCCATTTCAAAACAAAACATAACAAAAAACAAAATCAAAAGAGATGAGGGTAAATTTAAAGTAATAGATAAAATGGGATCTACTATAGACAGGATGTTAGAACACCAGGTGGTGGTATCATGAGTTGAACAACAGCCAGGTGAGGCCTGAAGGGAGAAGGCTAGGCTCTGGGTCACACATGTTGACCTAAGTGGAAAATTAAAAAAATAAATAAATAAAAATAAAAAGGAGGCAACCTCTATATAAACAGTTTATTGCGACCAAGTTTGAGAATTGTAACTCAGGAGCATAATTTGAGTTGTCCTGAATATAGCCGTAGTTACAAGTGGGTTTTATAAAGGAAAAGAAGAAGCAGTTTCTAAATTGCTTGCCAACAATTTACATAAAAATAACATAAGCTATTGATTGGCTATACATTGTTCTTTGAATCATAAATTCCAGTAACATGAAAATAAGCTAGTCAGGAACAAAATGCCTTTAAACAATTGCCCCCAGGCATGAGTGGGGAAGTGTGACTGAAGTCCCATACTCAAGTCTCCCTGGGCCTAATAAATTTTGCATACCTCACAGAGCTCAGACTGCCGTGAGCTATTTTTATTTTCTCACACAAAGCATACCGGTGGATATCCACTCTATTGAACCATTTGGTTTTGCAGAGGAAAACTCTCCTCTGCTTCTCTTAAATGTCTCTCTGGATGCAGCCCCCAGGCTGTAAGCCCATCTAGTATTATGAATCCCAGGAAAGAGAGAGGAGATGGTGTAGACATTCCATTTTTCATTGAGCTTCAAACTTCTGTTTTGCAAAAACGAAGGGCAACTTCCATGGACCAAAAACTATTATTTTGCTGAGAAAGCGGTTTTTGAGACTAAAAATGCTGACTTTCCATGGGAAAAAAAAAGCCAAATTCATGCCTGCAAGCAAATTTGCAGAAAATGTGTGCGTGTGTTGCCATAGCAGAATTTTTTTTCATCTCACCTTCCACTTTTTTTCCCCCCATTTTCACCACAACATAACATATTCTTTGGAGGCAAAATGATGTAACTAATCCCAGATCCAATAAGTAAAAGATGGAAAGTGATTCATCATTTTGAGTTGGTGATATGTTTCTCTGATTCTCTTAATGTGCCCATGTAATCATGCATAGCACATGAACACTGTGGGGGTTAGGAGAATAGATTCCATGTACATTGCTAATTAGCTGTCAATTTGCATGAGTCACTTGTATTTTCTGGGCCCTTTGCCTCACCTGTGTCCCAATATGCAAAGTGGCTCTCTGGTTTTCAAACTCAGCTCTGCAGAGCCTTCTTAGGGGTCACCCTGAGAGACACAGGCAAGATGCAGGGGGTTAAGTACAGTGAGCCTCTAGACTCCTTCACTTCTAATCACTACTTCAGAGTAGATGTGCTTTTATTCATTTGAAAAATTTATACCTTCTGGTTAAATTTCAGTGAAGAAAGGCTTTTGCTGATTGGTTTCATTCTAACACCCATGGCTTTAGGTCTTCAAACTGAGTGTCTCTAACACATTGGGACTTGCTGCTGCTCTGAAACAGATGCTGTTTTTTCTTCAACTGAATTCATCATCAAAGGCTAGGTTGGAGCTACCTATTTGGGCTTCAGAAAAGGGATGGAGCCTCAATATTTGGTGCAGTCCTAGCCTTATGGGAGAGGTAGAGATGTAACTACAGGAGGTAATTTGTTAACACAAGTTATATTCCTGCCATGGCCAGCTTAATCACAAGTGTAGCCTGAGTAGTCCTATGTGATGGATTTCAGGAAGTCACTGCTTCAGGAAGCTATTACCTTGCCCACCTGCCTGATGACTGATATTCTACCCGCAACATCTGCCTTCAATGTTAATGGGAGTTGAACTTTTAGGTTTAGGCTTTAACCCCATTGGTCGAGTTAACAGCCTTGGGAGTGAGTCTCTAGACAGTGAAGCAGACACGTGCTCTTTTTTACGTATTCAATAACTGAGAACATAGTTTTCCAGGGGTACCTTGAGCTAGTAAGATATCATGGGATTTGGGGGAGAACTGAAAGAAAAAATGCCAAAAATGGATCTTTCCCCAGTTTTCTGGTTCCCAGTATATAGCCAAACTGCAGCTGTCAGAAAGTCATGGAATGTCCAACAGAAAGACTTCTTGAGGCATGGACTCCAATCTCTGACCAGCGTAGAAGTTTTTTCTACACTATCCAGACACATCGTGACCCTGATTTTGCATACACACTTGATGGAAGTTGTCGAAAGACACAATTTCGACAAATTTAGTTTGAAGATCTCTTTGGCCTTCTTTAACATTTTATGAGTGGGAGCAGCATCTTATTCTATAAAATAGAATAGGTGCTCCCACAAGCTAAGCAAAGGAAGTGAACTTTATGGCAGAAAGGGTTGAAGAAAGCAGAAATTGGTAACAAAAGGAGAACTGATTGTTTCAGAGTTACTTTCAATATAGGGTTATAACAGAGGGGACTTCCTTATCAAGAGGATTCCTGTAAACTGGGCTTCTTCTGATTGGCTGCAGTAAGTCTCTCTCTCTCTTTCTTTCTTTCTTTCTTTTTTTTTTTTTAACTGAGCCATTTCAAGTTCATTTTGATTGGTGGCACATAACATGAGTGACCATATTCTGGTTTGGTCTGGTATGTTGGAGCCTAGTGCTGGAGCTCAGGTCAAAACAATTGCTTCCCATACATTTTTGTTTAACAAAGAGAACTCATTGTTTCACAATCAAGACTAGTCCATGTATGGTGCATCCTGGCTAAGAGGAAAGTCTTCCTTATAATGATTTAAAACTCTTAGTATCTCAGTAAATTGCAGCCTTTATTCTAGGAGCTCTGCAGGATTAATCTGTTACTTCTCCAAACACAGTCTCTCCAGGGGTTTAAATGGCAATATCTCTCATGTCCCCTGCTGATTACTCACCTATAACCATGTGGCTTTTCTCCTCTGGTTAAACATTTCACTTTTCTTTCTTCTCTCATGACTGGGCTTCTAAGCCTCTCAACCTCTCTGGCCTCACATCTGGATGCATCATGGTAACCTGTCCGGGTCCCTTTTAAGGTTCCAAGCCCAGAACGTAACGCAGTCACAGTGAGCATAGCAACATGGGACCGCTCCCCCGCTGGCATAGATGGAGGGTTATACTTGCTAGGTTAAGACTATCTCAGCTTTTCTAGTGTCTGCATCCAGCTGTTGATAGATTTGTACTTAAGAAACATTTCTCAGTCCTTCTTCATGTGAATGGCTCTTGAATCCCTTTTCTTTAATCCTGTTCCCAAGGAGTTGATTTTTTTTTTTTTTTTTTTGAGAGAGTCTCACTCTGTCTCCCAGGCTGTAGTGCAGTGGCACCATCTTGGCTCACTGCAGCCTCCACCTCCCAGGTTCAAGCAATTCTCAGCTTCAGCCTCCTGAGTAGCTGGGATTACAGGCATCTGCCACCATGCCCAGCTAATTTTTGTATTTTTAGTAGAGACGGGATTTCATCACGTTGGCCAGGCTGGTCTTGAACTCCTGACCTCAGGATCCACCCGCCTCGGCCTCCCAAAGTGCTGGGATTACAGGCATGAGTCACCATGCCCGGCCCCCAAGGAGTTGATTTTTAAAACTTAGATGGAAGCCTGTACATTTTTCCTTGGTAATCTCAGTATTGTTAATCATTGGTCAATGTCTTCAGTTTAGGATTTGTTGCTTATACTGTTCACCACCTCTCTGGGTTCATTTCAGGAAGACAACTGAGGAGATCGCTTGCTGGAATTCACTCTGCTTGCTGGACCCTGGGTCCGGAGGCCCCAGGAGTAGTGCTTGGGCAGGGCAAGCCCTAAATAAGTAATTGAAAGAATGAATGAATGAATGAATGAATGAATGGCTAAGGTGAAGTAGAGCCTTCGTGGCCCACCCCAACATTCTGTGCGGGTGGTCAACACATTCAGGCATAAATCTGCTTTCTGCATCCTTGGATTGTATGCCATCCCATAGTTCTCTATCTCGTCTTCATACCATGAGCTATTTTGTTAAATCACTTACAAAAATTAAGATACATTTTATCTAAGAAGAAAATGAGACTATTTTACCTTTTTTTGGTTAACTCACCCATGATTTCTGTGACTGCTTTCTGATCTAAGACATTCCAATCACTTTCTCCTCCCTGGGGTAGAGTTTTAGTTTGAGCCCAAAGACTTGAACTAATTTAAAGGGACTACATATTAAAATTCTAATTAAATACACACACATACACAGGCACATACAGACTAATGTAGTATTATAGAAAATATGAGTAGTATTTAATAATGTTCAGCACTGAACATTATGGTTTGTGGATGTTTGTAGAGGTTTATTTTTTTCTTCTCTCTGCCTTTCACTTTTTTCCAATTGGTTTACCTTGTATATGAATTACCCATTTTATAATCAGACATAGAGATTTTTAAAAAGTGGATATGTGTTTTGCCACCATCCTTTCAATTATATTGGGCTTTAATTTCATCTTAGCCACGTTATTCTGCTGTTCCAGTTAAAGTTCATTAACATTGTCAGAGGAAACAGAGCAAAACAGGAAGTGAGGAACTGAGATTTCACACTATTATCTCTTAACCTGATATCTTCAAAGACCAATAGGCTTATCCTTCCCCTAATGTCTTCAAAATCACAGTTGTACTTTTTGTAAAAATGTTTAATGGCTTCAATCTCTTCCAAACTGTAGCCTCCCTGACACCATTTATATAAGTTCATGGGATTTATGAGGTATATATATGTTATATGTGCATATATATAATATATATATATGTGTGTACACATATATGTGGAATGTGTATGTATGTGTGTATATATGTATATATGTATATTTATTTACACACATATATGTATATATACACATACATATATGTATATATATACATATACATTTACACACATACATACACACACATAAAAACAAAACTGATCAGGGTAAATAGTTATGGAGCATATGATCTGCTAAGCTTCAGGCATATAGATGATTTAGGAAAAGAAAAGTTGTCGTCTCTGACCTCAGGAAGCATCCATTTTAATTGGGTGGTAGGACTTTCATATAGGGAGCTAGCATAGGCCATCCAACAGTGTGAGATTATATAAAGGAAGGTATAAATTTTCTCCAAAAACCATGATAAAGGGCACGGAAGGAAATATTAAATCCCAAGGCTAACATGAGCAAATTTTGGAGAGGGTTATGAATCTTTTCCTAACATCCTGATGTGAGAGAAGGCATAGCTTTGATTATTCTGATTCATTATATGAAGAAACTGAGCCACAGAGAAAATATCTTAGTTGGTCAGTAATTGTACACTGGCACATGTGGAACTAGAATTCAAGATTTTCAGCATAGGCTATTGCTGCCTCTCCCCTCTCTCTGTCTCTGATGCACACACACATTCACACATAGTCTCTACCCCACACCCGATTCTGCTGCTTCTTCTTCAAGTTCTGTGTCCTCTTGCCAGATGTTGTCACCTGTCTTTTCTCAGAAGGCCTTGGTAAAGTTACACAGCTGAGCCCAGCAGGCGCCTGCCCCAGGCCAAACAAACAAACAGAAGAGAAATCTTTCAGGCTGGGCACCAGGGAAAAGTGATCTTGATGCCGTCCGTGGCATGAGCCGAGGCAATTGATGACTTGGCATTCTGTCCCCGAGTCATCAATCATACAGAATCAATCTCGGCTCCCTCAGGAGCTAGCCCCCGGCTCACATAATTCTCTCCCTGCCACCAACCTGAACAGTCTGATCCCAGTGGTGGGAACTGTTTTGTTCTGCGTTCAGCATTGATTCACTTGGCCTTCAGTAGTATTTTCTACATTCCCCAGAAATGTCACTTAATTTATCCTCTCAGAGGTGGCTAAGTTGCCTGGGCCTCACTGCATCAAATGGAACAGGCAAGCAAAGAAACGTACTTGGCTTCTCACATCAAAGGCACGGGACTGAGGGCCCCTAGACCTGAAAATCAGAGTCTTAGGTTTCTCTACTCAACACTGAGGATAGGGCAGGCGTTTAGCACAGAGATCCAGGGCAAGCACTGTCAGTCAGAAGGGCCTGCTTCGTTTCCATGACTTGGCTACTTCCTGGCTGTGTGATCTCGAATACGGTGCCTAGTCACTGTCACTTAGTGTCTCAGCTTCCTCATCAGGTAAGTAGTGATAATAATAGCACTTACCTCTTGGAGTTGTAGGATTATATTAAATGAAGATATGAACCAAAAATAAAATCCCACGCCCCCCAGCCAACTGAATGGACCCCCTCTGGGCCAAGAGAACCTGAAAAACTAAATTTCCGGTCACGTCAAGAAGGGAGGTCAGACACACCTCGTTATATCCCCTTCCTGTTGGAGTTTAGGCACAGCTGACCAGCATTAACAATAACATAGAGATCATAACACTCACAACAGACTCTTTGTGACAAAGACACCAAATTCCAACCAGACTCTGGGATAGCATCACATGACAGATACAGGCCCTGAAGGACATAAAAATATTTTACCCCCAAATATATTTCTTTGACATATTTTGAAATGGTCTTGCCAAGCTGTCTTGTGGGGGAAATTTATATCTGTTGAGAAACCCCTTCCCTTTCTAAATCTTTTTCAGATCCAGAAGAGATTTAAATTTTTTTTTTTTTTTTTTTGAGACAGGGTATCCTTTTGTCACGTAGGCTGGAGTGCAGTATCACGATCATAGCTCACTGCAGCCTCAGCCTCCTTGGCTTGAGCGATCCTCCCGCCTCAGCCTCCAGAGTAGCTGGGACCATAGGTGCATGCCAGCAGGAGAGATTTAACTAAGAGTCTGACACCTTTTAAGGTCTGAAAAGAGAAATTAACCATCTATTCTCTCTGAAGCCTGCTACTAGGAGAGACCTCTTTTACATAACAAGAACCTTGGCTTCCACAACCCCCTTTAACTCAAAACCTCTTTCTACTGACTTCAAGTCTTTATACAAAGCTTAACTCTTTCAACCAATTGCCAACCGGAAAATCTTTGAATCCACCTATGACCTGTAAGCCCCACACTTTGAGACATCCTGCCTTTCTGGTCAAAACCAAAGTATACCTTCCATATATTGACTTATGTCTTTGGCTGTAACTTCTGTCCCTCTAAAAATGTATGAAACTAAGTTGTAACCTGACAATCTGACCACCGCAGGCACACTTTTTCAGGACTTCTTTGTTTTTGAGATGGGATCTCACTCTGTCGCCCAGACTGGACTGCAGTGGTACGATCTTGGCTCACTGCCAACCTCTGCCTCTCAGGCTCAAGCCTTTCTCCTGCTTCAGCCTTCTGAGTAGCTGGGATTACAGGCACACCACTACCGCCCAACTAATTTTTGTATTTTTAGTAGAGATAGAGTTTCACCATGTTGGCCATGCTGGCCTCGAACTACTGATTTTAAACGATCCACCCACCTTGGTCTTCCAAAGTGCTGGGATTACAGGTGTGAGCCACCGCATTTGGCTCAGGACCTCTTGAGACTGTATCTCAGGCCATGGCCACTCATATTGGCTCAGTATAAACCTCCTAATATTTTACAGAGTTTGTTTTTTTCATCAACAAGAGACATAAATGCTTCACACAGTTGTACAGGGGGCAGACATGTTCAATAAGTGTGTTATTAATATTGCTATTGTTAGAACACACTTAGGATTTGTAGGGTTGACTATATATTTAATACAGTTGACGGCCATGAGAGAAAAGGTTTTCAGAAATTGGCCTATCCAGAAAGAACTATTCTTTTATTTTCTTTTTTTTTGATACAGAGTCTCGCTTTGTTGCTCAGGCTGGAGTGCAGTGGTGCAATCTTGGCTCACTGTAACCTCCACCTCCTGGGTTCAAGCAATTCTCTGCCTAAGCCCCCGAGTAGCTGGAATTACAGGTGCCCGCCACCACACCCAGCTAATTTTTGTAGTTTTAGTAGAGACGGGGCTTCACCATCTTGGCCAGGCTGGTCTTGAACTCCTGACCTCGTGATCCACCCACTTTGGTGGAACTATTCTTCTAACTTGTCTCAGAATCCAATATCTGACCAGCACTTACTCACTTCCATATCTGAAAACACAAGCCTTTCCTTCCCGTACAATAGGAAGTAGGTCCCAGAGAAACTGGCTCTGCAGAGAGTGGTAGGTGGGAGATGGAAGAGAAGGAGGAGATGGAGGAGGTTAAGATGCGACTTTGTGAACTCAGTCAGTTTTCTGAAGGCCAGCTCAGAGGGATGTGCACAGATGAAGGGAGAGTCCTCATGCCTTCCATGCAAAGACCTTCTCTTTATTCCATTTTGTAAAAAGAACCTTTCTGATAAGTGATATGGACTTGCTGGGACCAAGCAGGGAAAAGAGGAAAGGAAGGACAAAGGGCTCAGGAGTGGGTCAGACTGCAATCTCTGGGAGGAAGCACTGCCCAGAGGGGTGTGGGATCCTGACAGGAGACAGTTACGGAATTCATGGAACTTCCCTCCCAATCTAGATGATGGTGTGTCTCCACATCTGTCTGTCCCTCTCTCCTAGCAACTGGAATTGTCTTTTCCAAGAGATTTGGAGGGCTGCTTTATTTGTTAGGAGACAAGAAGGCACTAATAAATTCCTCTGTGTGAGGTATTTAATTACATAATAATGTGTACACTAATCAGGGTAAATGTGTTTGTGAAAACACCTTGATATGGGAACAGTTAATCACCCAAGGCATTCCTTCTTAACACACCTTGGAAGTTAACTTAATTAAATTAATTAGAACAATGAAAAAATTGAACCATTTATTGGTCCACAATGGCCTGAAGAAATGCTCCCCTAAAATGCAGGAACATTTCCCACACTGCAAACTACTTTTCCCCAAACCCTCAGACCTTATAGTTATGGTCACACACCAGGAGCTTGCAGACAGCAAAGACCCCCTCTGTGCCTTACCCTGGAGTCATTTCCTGTTAGAGACATAAGACAATCAGTCTATGTGCCTGCCTGCATGTGTGCACACACACATACCCACATACAGGCCCCTTTTGTGCACTTTACCAGAAGCTCAGGGAAACTGAATAAGTTTTTACCCAGGATTTCACAAGTGTGCAGTTTGTAGTGAACCACTGTGAGGGCCAGCTTGTGTATTCTAAAGGGAGGAGGGGAAGAATGATTTTTGAGAGATTATTATAATTACCGTCACTGTCATTACCACATCATTGTTCTCTGTTAATCATGATGATGTTAATAATCTGAATTTGCCTATTGCTTAAAAAAAATCCCACTATTTCTTAACCCCACTTCCCTTTCCACTTGAGTCTTGTATAAAGTGATAGAAAAGGCAAGATGCCTGCCCCTGGGGGGTCCTACAGACTGTGTGATCCAACCCTGACAAGAACAAACATAAAAGCCATTCTGACAACTGAACAAACATTGAACAGTGTGCACGTTAAATCAATCATTGTCTTAGTCTGATGCTATAACAGAATACCACAGACTGGGTAATTTATAAAGCAAAGAGATTTATTTGGCTTATGCTTCTGAAGGCTGGAAAGTCCAAGATCAAGACATTGCATCTGGTTAGGGCCTTCTTTTTGCATCATAGCATGGTGGAGGGCATCCCATGATGAGAAAGGGTGCTTTTGAGATAGAGAGGAAAATGGGCCAAACTCATCCTTTTATCAGAAATCCACTCCCTTGCTAAGTAACCCACTCCAACTATAATGACATTAATCCATTTATAAGGGCAGGACCCTCATGACATAATCACCTCTTAAAGGTACTACCTCTCAACACTGTTACAATGGTAATTAAATTTCAACGTAAGTTTCAGAGGGGACTTTCAAATCATAGCAATCATTGAAGAGTGAGCTTCTTGCACAGTACAGAATCTGAGGGCCCTGGGGGGAGAGTGTGTTTGGGAGAGGAGTGCCCAGGGTAATGAGGGTAATAGGACCCTAGAGATTGTCCATCAAATCCAGGAACAGAAGGGCTCGACTATGTAGTGAGTTGCATACACCGTGGTCAGCTTCTCCCTTAGGAAGCACTAGGTCAGCAACCTTCTTGACTTTGACAACCCCACAAAAGGACCTACCTAAACATCCTGTAGCAAAACCACCTCCCTGATGGCAGCAAATAAGCACAAAGCTGCTTCTATAACCTGAAATTCCTGCTGCAAAAATAAGAGACAGGGTGATATATAACCAGGAATTACATGTGTACTCTTTTTCCTTATTTCAAAAAATGAGAACAAGAATAAGTGAAAAAAGCTCTCATGGGCTCGGCATAAACCTCCCTTTCTGAAGTTCCTATTAGCTCCAACGTAAGAACATGGACCAGGGCAGAGTGCAGAGAAGAGGCCTCCTCCCACAATGTGCTGAATGGCAGGGCCTGAGTTTACTTTCTCTGAGATGTTTTGCTGTGCTCATCCTAAAGGTATTGATGCAGCTTTTCGAGTTGATTCGATAATCAAGATGGAAACTTAGGATTCTGAGCAAGTCTATAGGAGCAGTTCTTCAACTGACCCAAATACCCAACTGTCTCCGCATAACTTGGAGCCATCTCAAAGATCAGGCTGATCCTGGCTCTGGGAATATAAATAGAAAAGTGATCATCCTGTTTCTCCCTGGACATTTCTTTGGTCAGTGGGATCTTGTGTCATTCAAGGGTCCTTGCAGGAAATGGGAATAGGAAACACCCAAATAGGGTAAGGGCTTGGCAACATTAAGAAAAATCAGCAAAAGGTGTCAAAATGCCCCAAGGCAAGCAAAAGCAATGGGGCATTACCAGTCTAGGGCCTGATGGAGCAAGGCAGTTGCTGGATCTGGAGAGACACGTAGCTGAAGTTGCAGAAAAGGAGGCTTTGGTGGAGAAACAAAGCTCCCGCAAACCCACAGTCCTATAGGAAAGGAGCTGAGGGGCAATGCCTTGACCACTCTCTCCTCTCACCCCCTAACATCCTGCCAGGGCCTCAGGAAGCCAGTGGTCTAGAGAGTCTGGATAATTCAGTCCATGAAAGTCACCCTGGAGCAAAACAGCAAGAAAGAAGGTGGAGAGTGGAGCTGGAGGGATAAATGGAAAAAGTCCAGCTGAGACCAACTGATTCTAGTGCAAGAAAAATATCCTACTAAAGGAAAACAAATACAAAATACATCATGAATTTCATTTGGATGAATCCTTTGGCATTGGGATGATAACATTTATGTTCTATATTATTTAAAATCTCCATAGATTGAAGCAGAGACTCCTGTTTAAGCTACTGCTAGGCCATGACTTCAGCTCTTACAACTTCTTTCGACATTCTTCTCTCTTTGGGTTTGCATGGGAGTGTGTGTTAGGGAGAAACTTGCAGGTGGAGATTGTCATTGAATCTAGTGAAAAGGCTGTAATGTGGCCTGTGTTCAGCCTACAAAAGACATGTAAAAATGGGAAACACTCATAGGCACCGCACAGCCATGCACTGGAGCTTTCTTCACATTGCCAGGTTTTCACGTTTCTTATCTGTAAGATTTGCCAGGGGCAGTCAGACCTCCACCTACCAGGCAGTCCAAACATGCCCATCACTCATGAATAAATTAATAAATCCAACTAACTTGTACTAAATTTCTAATATGGGTGAGGTGCACTTTAGATCAGGCAAGTAAATAACACCAGCACAAGGCAATATACAATGCATGCCTTGAAAGGCATGAAACCAACATGTTACCAGAGTTCAGAGGAAATGGAAGACATGGCTCATTCGCAGTGAAATCTCCATGGACAAAGGGGACCCAAAAGGGGGTCTCAAAGGATGGAGGCTGTCAAAGGCATTTGTTCCCAGTGCCCTGTTCCCCTTGCCATGGTCACTTCAGTTTCTGGGACTTTGTTCTGTCATCACATTACCTGGAAGGCCCTGCTCCATGTCTTTTCTTTAAAAGGCATGTCTTCAAGGCACAGATGAAGTCCTAGCTGTTCCAGGGAGTTTGTCCCCACTGAGCCAAGCCCCACTGACTTCCAAGTATTTGGACCCTCAGAAGCTCAACCTCCCCCTTTACTATCACTTACTCTTCATTGGGGTGAGATGTGTTTCTTCTGTCCACACTATGGGTGGGCACTAGGCCTTTTTCATAAAGAGCTTCCACAGTGACTATGTACGTTCTGAAGAGAGCACTTTCCAAAGAGGCCTTGGGGATAAATACTGCAGATTGCTGTTGTTTTGCTCAGAGATCTGCCTGAGTACCTTGAGAAGTGTACACATGGGGCAATTGGATTTGCTGATGGTGGGGTGGTTCTGGATAAACTTAGCCCAGTTGCAGAGACTCCACACCCACCAAGCAGATGATCTGAGGTTTCGGAGCCATTTACCCATCTCTAAGTTAACGTTTATCTCAAAGATGATTATGGAGGAAAGATGCAAACGTAAGCAGAAAAGGTCCCCTGTGCCTCATCAGCTCAATCCCCCAGTAATTACAGCCCCATCAATTGGGAAGGACAAAGTGTTCCTGGAAGGGGATTTCTCAGCGCTCCTCATTCATCACAGGCACTACCTCCTTTCCCCTGCCTTTCCCCTGCAGCCCCTCCTTCTCACTTCTGGCCGTTGCTTCCTTTTCTGCTTTGTCCAGGACCTGTCACCAGGGCTGGAAGACCCCAACCCTGCCATGTGGCCATGGTAGGAATCTGAGGGCTGCTCATCCAGATTCAGGGAATCTGGATGTTCTATCTGTGTTATCACCATCATTTTATTCATGAATTCTTTTTTTGAGATGAAGTCTCACTCTATCACCAGGCTGGAGTGCAGTGGTGCCATCTCAGCTCACTGCAATCTCTACCTCCCAGGTTCAAGCAATTCTCCTGACTCAGCCTCCTGAGTAGCTGGAACTACAGGCATGTGCCCCCACACCTGGCTAATTTTTGTATTTTTAGTAGAGACAGAATTTCACCAGGTTGGCCAGGATGGTCTCGATTTCCTGACCTTGTGATCTGCCTGCCTCAGCCTCCCAGAATGCTGGGATTACAGGCGTTATTCATGAATTCTTATTCCATTATGCCCTTCAAGAACCCCAAAAGGCCAAAAAAAAAAAAAAAAAAAAAAAGAAAGAAAAATATCAAAAATATCTTCCATTTCCTCCATGCAGTTGGATACCTTCCATGGTAGAGTTCATACATAAAACTGTGAATAGCATGTGATGCAGGGAGATACATGCCCAGAGGGAGCCGCAGGCCAGTGCAGGAGGGGCTGACTGCTGGGACCCTAGATGATTTATGTGTCAGTCACACAGCTTTGCAAACCTCCTATGATGACACCAATTGTTGGAGAATCCAGATGTGTCTTTGCAATTATATGGCTCCAATCGGGCCAAAGCAGAGCTAAAAGTCTGGGTGGAAGTTCCTGTCTATTTAGGTGCATTTGGCTCATGTCTGTTCACTTGTCCATCTTGCAATTCAGTTCTGTTCATTTCATTTGATCTTATTAAATTCAAATGTATATTGAAGTCTGAGATCTGACCTTAAGAATCTTCATGTTGTTTTGCCCAATAGTTTCAGTGCCCCAAGAAATAAAGCAGAAGGGCAGCTCGCTGCCACGCAACCTGGTGCTTTCCTTTAATTTTGGGCAGATTTTGAGTCCTGAGTTCCTGCCTTTATCCCTAAGCTAGAAAAGTAGCTGAACAAACAGAGGAGGACTAGGATCCCTTTTAGTTGGCCTTTCCATGGAAAACTTGCAGCAGAGACAGGTCCAGAATTCATTCATGCATTTTGGGAATTCATTAATTGATTAGTTATTGCCTCATGGATCCAGGCAGTTCACTTTTATTGGTAGCAGTCACTGTGCTAAGTGCTAAGGGTATCATATGAATGTCAGAAGATTTTTACCTTATACACTTGGGGAAAATCCATGGATTTCTGTCTTTTCAACCAACTCTCCCCCTCCACCTGCCAAGGGACTTGCTGATCAGCCCCAACTTTTCAGCTCCTCCAGCTCACCTGGTTTTTAACTTCCTTATTTCTACCTGAAGTGGCATGCCATGCTCTGGGGTGTGGAATATGCCCTTAAGTGGAGGGGCAGGCCATAGTTTTCCTCCCCCTAACTGAAGAGACAGAGTTTTCTATCTTTAAGTCTTTGACAGCCACAGAGAGCATCTTTTCCCTTTCGGAGTTGGCCCCTTCTACCCTCTCCCTCTTTGTATGCCCTCTGTTCTTCCAAGATTGCACAGCATGGAAGTCCAGGGAGTTAGTGATGCTCTCTTTGGGCTCACATGTACTTTTTACTGAGTATGTCTTACACCAAGAGCCATGGGGGTAGAAGGCTTGAGGATTAATAAGATCTAGAGTCTACCTCCAAGAAGCTTATGATTTTGGTGGAGGAAACACCTATTCCCCAAGTAATTTTAAAACAAAAAAGGAAATTAGTAACATAAAGAGTATACTTGACATTCTTTTTTAGTTTAGGATAAGTGGTGAGGCTTTTAAGGAATTTAGAGAGCTAGAATTTGCTCAGACCTTGAAGGATGCTTCCTATTCGAGGAGAGAACACCTCCATCTTTCCATTCTTCTTCCTGTCAGGCGTGCCTGCCTCCACTCATTTCTTCTTAGCTTCCTTTCTACCCCAACAAGGAAGAAAGATTAGTCCAATTGCGTTAATTGAGCCTGGCATAATTGATTGGGTTGGGTTTACTGGTGGGCGGGGTCTCAGAGTTAAAAGGCACAGATCCTCGTGCAGCTGTTGATCTTTTTCTCAATGCAAGGCTGGGTGGACTTACTAGGCAAGACAGGCCCTGGCTACTGCCTGGCTTGCCTTTCCTATCTCAATAGTGAATGGAGCCAGGATTAGCTGTGTCTCCACTCACCCTGCAGACCTAAACTTCATTCTTCCTGTCTTTCTTCAAATGACTTCCACTACATTTCCACCCAGGGAGTGACAAGATTTCCATCATATTATACTGGTATTACTTGGTGGGGGATAGGGACAGTGGTTAACAGGCTCAATAGGTCTCCAGGCCAGAGCTATTTGCTACACTGTGGGTTCATAGGCACTTTGCACTGGGGTGTGCATATGTTATATACTGCCTGGTTTTGTAGACATTTGTGGAATATCCTACTTTACCTCACCCCTGCAATGTGATTAGGATAATGTTTCATGTTTTGTTTACTTGTTTGTTTGTTTGTTTTTTTTGCAAATGAATGGAGCATTCAAGCATTGATCTATGGCCCCTATTTCTCAGCATACTTGTGGATGCCCTCTCTACATGCACTCTTTGTGACCTCAGTAAATGGAAGTATATTTGTATCAGTTCACCATGCTCCCAGTTCTCCAGGCTTGCTCTTGCTAGGTCACAGCAAACTACCCTCTTCTCTCACACTCCATTCAAGGTTGGTCTCTAAGTTTTCCGAGTCTCTCTCCTCTTCCCATCATGGTATGTCTGAATGTTGCAAAAACCCTCATTCAAGCTGTCTACCTCAAGGCCTCCACTCCAAGGAGACATGTCCAACCCATGGCCTCCAGGTTAAATCCTCTTAATGCAACATGTTCACATTTGTACTCTTAGACTCCTCATCTTCGATAGTATTCTCCTAGTTTCTCCAGAATATGAATCGAATTTATTATTCTTATCAAAGTTCACCTTTCAATTTCCTCAGTATAAATGGCCAATTCTGATCAATCTGGTCATAAACATTCTGCTAAAATCAATGTACCTGTTGCTGTGAAAAATCTTCAAAAGGTTTCATGCAAAATTGGATTCTATCACAAAGACTTGATACTCTCTTATATTAGGTTGATGCAAAATTAATTGCCATCATTACATGGAAAAGAAGAGAGACTGGGTATTTTAAAATATTATTTAATTTCTTTTTCTTGCAGATAAAAAATATTCAGAACACTTGAGGGATGTTCTAAAGGGCTGTGGAAGTACTTGTATGAATCCTAGCTATCTGAAAACAGCTTGGGCTATTGTTGAAAGATCATGTTGCCTGACATGGATTGCAGAAACTGAGGTTTTCTGATGTCTTGCGGGGCTTTAGAAGGGGCACTAGAGTACTAGAGGGGAGATTGGAATTCTAGAGTTTTAAGTCCTTCCTCAACTCAACTTGAGTTCACCATTATTAGCATTGTTAATGTGTCTTTCACTTTTGTGGTTGTGCCCAATACTAAAATAAGCATGTAATAATAGTTTAAAACTACTATTGACTGATACTAGGTACTCAATAAAATTTCAGTTGAATGAATGGATATTTCTCTGTATAAAATAAAAGAAAATTGCAAAATAATAATCTTCCAGTAAAACCATGCAGTTCAGGCCAGATCCCAGAATAAATGACCTCTGATTTATCCACTCTTTTTGGAAGTGCCAGAATATACCTTTACTGTGCATGCTGTTTGTCAAGAGGGTTGGTATGTACTGAAGCACTTCTATGTGATTTTTGTATGAGTTGATATTTTGCTGGTTTGTGAACTTGTCTGAACCCTGATCATGATGTTGTGCTGCTACACATGGCGAGGTTTGTGTTTCAGCTGAGATAATGCACTGGGCCCAAATGCCCCACAATTATATGTGCTGTGTGAAAACACACACACACACACACACACACACACACACACACACATTGAAAGAAACAGAGTGGGGAGATGGTGATGTCATTGGTGCAGGGCCCTTGGGTGCTGACCTTTGTAGGACTTTCAGCTGAGAGCTAGGAGAGGTGTACCCAGAGACCTTGTAACTGTCAGCTTCCCTCCTATGCAGGTGGACAGAATACCTCAGAAAGATCCAGCGTTTATTTCATCCATGAGGGAAAGTGTAGCTGTGACAACACTGATGGCATGTGGTCGGGCACAATGAGAGAGAACAAGAGGCAAAAAGACACAAAGCTACCTTGTGAAGGGGCCTCATGTCTAGTTCACTCTTGGCAGGTGAAATAATGAATCTGTGTCTCAGCCTGAGCCTAAAGCCATAGCCATATTTATAATATCTCGGCAAAATGTGCTGAAGATTAAGGAAATTGCTCTTTTGTTGGTCCCTGATGTGCTCAGGTTGGCCCTTGGCAAAATCCATCACACTCACCTCCTCCCTGCTTCCTCTTTCAGGCCTCCTCTGCCCCAGATTAAATGTGAGGACCTCATGGGGATGCCTCTGATTGCCTGGGTGGCACATCATTAGTCCTCTGCCACCCCCAGAGCACCAGAGCGTTTGCTTGCATCTTTCTTATGGAGTTCACACAAATTCTTCTCTGTGGGGGCCAGTCCTCCTCCTGGAGCTTTCTGGCCTCATGACTAATGAGAATTGCCTCCTCCCCAGGCCACTGGTTACCTAAGGAGAACATGTTACCTCTTCCCTGGTATTTGCCTTCGAAGGAAAGTTCTCTGGGGAACTAAGGAGCCTTGCAGACCTTTTAGAATAAACTTCTAATGACAGAATTAATAGGAGGAAATTAAAAAAAAAAAAAATAAGGGTAAGAACTTCAATACATAGCTTTTAAAGGATTTCCTCCCCTTGTCCCCAAACCAGAAAGCCTAGTTGGCTACTTGGCCCCGACCCTTTCCATATTCTTCTGATTTACAGACCCCTTGAGTGGCACCACATTCCCCCAGTGACTCTGCTTCCCATCTTGGAATCACCGTTAACTGCTTTCCCCATTAACCAGTCATATGAAAAGTACTTTCAGTTTTACTTCTTCAGTGACTGTACTTTCCTTCCCAACCTGGGTGGTATCCCTCCCTTCAGCCCACCACTGCAGGCTCACTCTTTTTCCCGGATCTGATCTCTCTTTCCTCTAAAGTGCCACACAAGCTAATGCTATCCTCCTCTTCTGCGAGGCTGACATGCTTGTGCCCTTCCCTGCCTAGTAAGTTGCTCCTATCTCCCCAAATACTGAAGAAGGAACCCTTATCTTTGTGATTCATGTCTATGTGGGGGCTTCCCTAGTCTAAAGCAGAGAAAAAGGAAGTGAAATTGAAATGTCCAATTTCCCATTTTTCTGCTTTATACATACAAACACATACACATTATACTAACACACATGTGTGCACATAACCATATACCAGTCACACTCACACACACATACTCACATGCATCCAGACATACATATACTACAGACATAAATTCACTCTCTTCTAACTAGTCTTTAAACTGCACTCTTTATACACACTGTCTTCCCATCTTTTCTCAGTCCATTCCTTCCTCCTGAAACACCTCTTATCCTCATTTCTTCTGGATCCCTGACTGTGGAAGTTCAGTTTATGTTACCTACTTTGTGAAGCTCCCACTGATTCTCCAATATGGTGCAACCCCATTTCCTAAACTCTAAGGGAGGGTCAGAGATGGATGGGTTACTATTTATTGGATATTTGCTTGAAAACATACTTTGTGTGTTTTATATACATTTAAAAATTTATTTTGACAATAATCTAAGAAGGTACTACTGTCTTCTTGCAGATGAGCAAGAAGATTCCAAGCAGTTAGGCCAATTTTTTCTTTCTTAAACATTGCTGAGCCTGTAAATGGCAGAAACAAACTTAGAATCTTATCTTTTCTGAACCCAAGCCCCTGTTACTTCCCCTTTTTCATGACATCTTGCTAAAGCCCTTCTGAAAGATTTGTAACAATGTGTTTTTGTGTTTTTCTTATGAAATATGCACCTCTTCCTTTGCCTTACCTCCCTTCAATCTCCTGCTGTGTAAGATCAGTGACTTGCCCACAGTGCAGAGTCATGCATCCACGCTCTTCAGAAGCAACTCAAGTTTACACAGCGTTTCATTTCGGTTCCACATTTTCAAAATGGAGTTAAAATATAGATCTTTCTGGCCTACGCTAAGGATTGTTGTGAGGAATACCTAAAATTTCCTGAGACGATGAACACAGAGCATTTTTATTTTTATTTTTTGTTTCTGTGAGTATTGTAGGTGTATATATTTATGGGGTACATGAGATGTTTTGATACAAGCATGCAGTGCATAATAATCACATCATGGAGAATGAAGTATCCATCCCCTCAAGCATTTATCCTTTGTGTTATAAACAGTCCAATTACTCTTTTAGTTATTTTTAAATGTACAATTAAATTATTATTGACTATAGTCACCCTGTTGTGCTGACAAATACTAGGTCTTACTTTTTCTAACTATTATTTTTGTACTCACTAAACATCCTTACCTTTCCCCAACCCTGCTACTACCTATCCCAGCCTTCTGGTAACCATCCATCTACTCTGTATGTCCATGAGTTCAATTGTTTTGATTTTTAGACTCTGCAAATAAGTGAAAACATACGATGTTTGTCTTTCTGTGTGGGGCTTAATTCACTTAACATCATGATCTCCAGTTCCATCCATGGTGTTGCATATGACTGGATCTCATTCTTTTATATAGCTGAATAGTACTCCATTGTGTATATGTACCACATTTCTTCATACATTCATCTGCTAATGGACACTTAGATTGCTTCCAAATTTTGGCTATTGTGAATAGTGCTGCAGCAAACAGGAGTGCAGACATGTCTTCAATATACGAATTTCCTTTCTTCAGGGTATATATCCAGCAGTGGGATTTCTGGATCATATGGTAGTTCTATTTTTAGTTTTTTGAGGAATCTCCAAACTGATTGCCATAGTGGTTGTACTAATTTACATTTCTACCTATAGTGTACTAGAGTCCTTTTTTCTCTATATCCTCACCAGCATTTGTTATTGCCTGCCTTTTAGATATAAGCCATTTTCACTGGGGGTGAGATAATACCTCATTGTAGCTTTGATTTGCACTGCTATGATGATCATTGATGTTGAGTACATTTTCGTTTGCCTGTTTGCCATTTGTATGCCCTAATTTTGAGAAATGTCTATTCAAATGTTTTGCCCATTGTTTGATCAATTTATTAGATTGTTTTCTATAGAGTTGTTTGGGCTCCTTACATATTCTGATATTAATCCCTTGTCAGATGTGTAGTTTGAAAATATTTTCTTCCAATTTGTTGTCTCTTCAATTTGTTGATTGTTTCCTTTGCTGTGCAGAAGCATTTAAACTTTGTGTGATTCCATTTGTCTAGTTTTGCTTTGATTGCCTGTGATTATGGGGTATTGCTCAAGAAATTTTTGCTCAAATCAAAGTTCTCAAGATTTTCCCCAACGTTTTCTTGTAGTAGATTCATAGGTTCAGGTCTTAGATTTAAGTCTTTAATCAATTTTGAACTGATTTTTGTATATGGTGAGAGATAGGGGTCTAGTTTCATTCTTCTGCATACAGATATCCAGTTTTCCTGGCATCTTTTATTGAAAAGACTCTCTTTTCCCCAGTGTATGTTCTTGATACCTTTGTCAAAAATGAGTTCAGTGTAGGTGTATGGATTTATTTCTGGATTTTCTATTCTGTTCCATTGGTTTATGTTTCTGTTTTTAAGACAGTACCATGCTGTTTTGGTTACTATAGCTCTGTAGTATAATTTGAAGTAAGGTAATATGATTGCTTCAGTTCTTTTTGCTAAAAATAGCTTTGGCTATTGTTGGTCCTTTGTAGTTACATATAAATTTTACAATTGTCTTTTCTGCTTCTCTCAAGAATGCCATTGATATTTTGATAGAGATTACATTGAACCTATAGATTGCTTTGGGTATTGTGAACATTTTAACAATATTGTTTCTTCCGATTCCTGAACATGGAATATCTTTTCGTTTATTGGTGTGCTCTTCAATTTCTTTCATCAGTGTTTTATAGTTTTCATTATAGAGATCTATCACTTCTTTGTTTAATTCCTAGGCATTTCATTTTATTTGTGGCTATTGTCAGTGGGATTATTTTTAAATTTCTTTTTTAGATTGTTTACTGTTGACATATAGAAATGCTAATTTTTTAATGTTAATTTTGTATTCTGCAACTTCACTGAATTTGTTTATCAGTTCTAATAGTTTTTTTGGTAGCATCTTTAGGTTTTTCCAAATATAAAATCATATCATCTGCAAATAAAGATAATTTGACTTCTTCCATTCCAATTTGGATATCCTCTATTTCTTTTTTTGTGTGTGATTGCTCTAGTTAGGACTTCCAGTATTATCTTGAACAACGGTGGTGAAAGTGAGCACCCTTGTTGTGTGAGAGGAAAGGCTTTCAGTTTTTCCTCATTCAGTATGATATCAGCTGATATCATATATATATAACATATCTTATATATTATATATAATATATGTAATTATATATATAAGCTATATGTTATATATAGCTTTTATTATTTTGAGATATGTTTCTTCTATATCCAGTTTTTATCATGAAGGGATGTTGAATTTTATCAAATGCTTTTACCACATGGATTGAAATGATCATATGGTTTTCAACCTTCATTCTGTTGATATGATGTATCACATTGATTGATTTGCATATGTTGAATGATCCTTGCATCTCAGGGATAAATCCTACATGGTTGTGATGAATGATCTTTCTAATGTATTGTTGAATTCAATTTGCTATTATTTTGTTCACGATTTTCATATCAAAACATCTTCAGAGACATTGGCCTATAGCCAGCTTGCTTTCTCTCTTTCTTTCTTTCTTTCTTTCTTTCTTTCTTTCTTTCTTTCTTTCTTTCTTTCTTTCTTTCTTTCTTTCTTTCTTTCTTTCTTTCTTCTTCTCTCTCTCTATCTCTCTCTCTCTCTCTCTCTCTCTCTCTCTCTCTCTCTCTCTCTCTCTCCTCCCTCCCTCCCTTCCCCTTCCCTTCCTCCTTCCCTTCCCTTCCCTCTTTCCTCTTCCTCTTCTCTCTCTCTTCATCTTTCTTCTTTCTTTCTTTCTTTTCTTGTCTTTTCTTTTCTTTCTTTTCTTTTCTTTTCTTTTCTTTTCTTCCTTTCTTTTGTGTCTTTGTCCAGTTTTGGTATCAGGGTAATACTGGCCTCATAGAATGAGTTGGAAGTATTCCCTCCTATTTTGTTTTTTGGAAAAGTTTGAGTAAGATTGGTATTAAATTCTAAAATTGGGGTTAAATACGTAAAACTTCTTTAAATGTTTGGTAGAATTCTACAGTGAAGCTACTGGGTCTGGGCTTTTCTTTCCTGGGAGACTTTTTATTATGGCCTCAGTCTTGTTACTTGTTATTGGTCTATTCAGGTTTTGGATTTCTTCCTGGTTCAATCTTGTTAGATTGTATTTGTCTAGGAATTTGTCCATTTCGTCAAGATTTTTCAATTTATTGGCATATAGTTGTTCCTAGTAGACACTAATGATCCTTTGAATTTCTGTAGTATCAGCTATAATGTCTCCTTTTTCATTTCTGATTTTATTTATTTAGATAGTCTCTCTTTTTTCTTTCTTAGCTTGGCTAAAGGTTTGGCAATTTTGTTTAACTTTTCACAAAACCAATTTGTTGTTTCATTGATCTTTTCTATTGTTTTCTTCATTTTAATTGTATTTATTTATGCTCTGATCTTTTTATTTCTTTTCTTCTACTAATTTTGGGTTGATTTGCTCTTGCTTTTCTAGTTTTTTAAGATGCATCATTAGATTGAAGTTTTCCCTCTGTTTTGATGTAGGCAGTTATAGCTACACACGTTCCTCTTAGTACTTTTTTTGGGTGTATCCCAAAATACCATAGGTATGTCCAAACCCATAGGTTTGTTATGTTGTGTTTCCATTAGTATTTGTTTCAAAAAATGTTTTAATTTCCTTCCTAATTTTTTCATTGACCCACCTGGTCGTTCAGAAGCATATTGATCAATTTCTATGTATTTGTATAGTTTCCAAAATAACTCTTGTTATTGATTTCTAGTTTTAGTCCATTCTGGTCAAAGAAAATGCTTGATGTTATTTAATTTTTTGGAATGTTTTAAGACTTGTTTTGTGACCTAACATATTGCCTATCTTTGAGAATAATCCATGTGTTTAGGAAAAGAATGTGGATTCTGCAGCCATTGAATGAAATGTTCTGCAAATATCTATTAGATCTATTTGGTCTATAGTGCAGATTCAGTCTAATGTTTCTTTGTTGATTGTCTGTCTGGAAGATCTGTCCAATGCTGCAAGTGGATTGTTGAAGTATTGGAACCTATCTCCCTCTTTAGCTCTAAATATTTGCTTTATATATCTGGGTGCTCCAGTGTTGGGTGAATATATATTTAAAATTGTTGTAACCCCTTGCTGAATTAACCCCTTTATCTTTATATAGTGACATTTTTTGTCTCTTCTTATAGTTTTTGTCTTGAAATCTATTTTGTCTGATATAAATATAGTTACTCCTGCTTTTTCTTAGTTTCTGTTAGCATGAAATATCTTTTTCCATCCTTTTGTCTATGTGTTTATAAGTGAAGTGTGTTTTTTGTAGGCAACAGATTAGTGGATATTGTTTCTTCATCCATTTGGCCACTCTAGATCTTTTGATGGAGGAGTTTAGCCCATTTACATTCAATGTTATTATTAATAAATAAAAACTTATGCCTGCCATTTTGTTATTTGTTTTCTGGTTGTTTTGTGGTCTTCTATTTCTTCTTTTATTTTATTTTATTTTATTTCCTGTCTTCGTTTAGTCAAGGTGATTTTCTCTGTTGATATGATTTACTTTCTTGCTTTTTACTTCTTATGTGTCCATTGTGTATCTTTTAGGTTTGAGGTTACCGTGAGGCTTACAAATACTATCTTATAAACTATTATTTTGAGCTGATAACAATACTATTTGCATGAAGACATAAGCAGAAAAACTAACAGAAGCTCTACATCTTAACTTTTTCCCCTTGATTTTTAAACTTTTTATTGTTTCTATTTATATCTTATTGTACTGTTTATGTCCTGGAAATTTGTTGTGGTTATTATTTTTTGTTGGTTCATTTCATCATTTAGTCTTTCTATTTAGGATAAGGATAGTTTATACACCACAGTTACACCGAGCTCTGGAACACAGGGCATCTTATAAACTACAAGGCACAACACACTTGGTTCAACACACATTTATTAGACTTCTAATATTACCAGAGGTATGAAAAGGAGATGTGATCCCTACTGTTAACGGGATTGTTTTCCAGGAAGAGTCTGATATTCAGAAAGAAAATAATCTCAATGTAATAGCAAGCATATGGCCATTACAGAATGACCAACCAAGATAGGTGAATGGAGTCAGCAGGAGATCCTACCATGGGGGTCAGGGAAAGTATGTTGGCTGCTGGAAGACAGGTTGGACTGAAGACAAAACATTGTAGGATAAGATAGAAGACAGATACTCCAGGCAATGGGTCAGTACAGAGATGATTCTTATTTATTAAATGAATAAATGAATTAATGCCTGAAAGGGCTCTGTCCCATATAAGGCAGTCCCTAAAGCAACCACATAGGTCCTTTGATGATTTTCAAGGTTCAATTATGAACCATCTTTTAAAACTCTTCGTTGACTTTGTTCACCTACATCTTACTTCTCTAGAATTTATGTAGAACTTTTGGCATTCACTATACAACTTTGTTTTTTCTTTTAAAAAGTTAACTATTATAAATAGTTATCATTTATCATATTTTATTTCAACAACCTTACAAAGTGGATATTACCATTCTTATTTTAGAGACCAAAGCAGCTGAGGTTCAGAATGGTTAAATAATGGCATCAAAGTAAAATGGCCTGTGGGTGCTACCACAGGGATTTGAACTCCTGGACCTGCTCATGTACGAAAGAATTTTCTCAGCCTGTATGTTCAAGTGTGTCACTAGTAGGAACTCCAGGGTCAATGGGAGTGGTGGCTCAGTCAGTCCTTGTCTTAAGATAACCTATGTTATCGTTGGAAAGGTCAGACAGTTTTCCAAAGGGAAAGCATCACTTGTTTCATTTCCAGGTTATGGTTTCTGCTGTCAGAAAGGGATGTTTATGCCTCATCAACTTTTTGAATGCTCCCTGCAAGTTTCATCATTCCCCACCCTCACTTCCTACCCTGCCGTCACAGTGCAGCTTTCAAAAGAGTGAAGCTTGACTTTGGGCTTAACAATAAGTCAAAGGCATGGATTCATGTCTGATGTCTCTTAGATTCCTATTGGCCCTAGCATAGTGTTGTGACATACTAGAGGGTCAATTAAAATTTGGTAAATGGATAGATGAGTAAATGAGTGAACTTTAGGTCTCAGCAACACAGTTCATTTGCTATGAATGCACTCTTGCTGTGGCTGCAGCCACATGCACCACAGCGTAGCAAAGATCCAATATAACCATGAGTTTTACCTCTCAGACCACTGCCTCTGATAAGGCTTTCCTGATCAGCCTCAGACTGTCTCTTATCTTTCCAGTCTTATTTCTTACCATTCTTTCCTTGGAGCCTTTCCCTCCTCCTTATCCTCCTTCAGTTCCCTTTAAACAGCTTGTTTGAGTCCTGCTGAACTACTATAAGCTTTCTATGAGCTCTTTGGGATTCTCCTTTCTTGGACTGAAGTACTCTGCTCACTTTCTCTCCTTTGGTCCATGTGTTTGTCTCTCTCTCTTCCCTTTTCACTGGATAAGTCCTACTTTTCTTTGAAGTTTTAATCTAAAATCCTTCCCTGACTTATCTTCTTGTCCCACATCTGCGATACATATTCCCTTCCTAAACATCTAGGATTCAAGGACTTCCCTGACCCTAATTGCCTATTTGCTTTATTCATTTTTCCCATTAAACTGTCAGTATCTTCAGAGCAGGAAACTTAATTTATCCATGGTTAGGGTCCTAGTAACGAGGGCAATGCCTGTTTCATCCTCTGAGCTCAAAATCTACCTTTTGAAGTAATGAATGAATAAATAAATGGATGAACGCAAGCAAACTGTGTATGTGTCTGAGTTGGTAGCACCTTGTCACAGAAATGCTGCTCTCAAGACATGCAAGTGACTGAGTAAGAAGTTGTGAAAGATGCTTATGAGGCTTCTATGTAGTTTTAATAGGCCTTTTAGGTATCCTACTTCATTAATAAAGGAAGAATGGAGTGCTCTAGCATCTTTTCATCTCCCATCTGTATTCAAATACAACAGAATTCCTCTCAATAAAATTTCAGGGTAAATTAATGATTTTCATTTTCTCAGAAAACTCATTTTTCCCTGAAAGGATAGACTGCTGACCCAATGCATATGTGTAATTTCCCACTTAATAAGGGTACTGGCTGATATAGTGCACTGTAAAATGACTGCTGGTGTTGTCATGAACCTGTGAGCTTTGGGGAAAGTGGGGTCATACTCCCATAAGGGCAGATGTGGGGCAAGGATGCAGGTGCTCCTGGTCTGGGGTTACCCCTCCCATCTCCCAGTCAGTTCTTGAGAACTGGCTTTGACATTCTCAGTCAGCACATGTGGCTCTGGGCTCAGCTTGAGCTGTTGGATGACTGTCTTCTCTACTGTCTCTCAGCTGTGGGTGGCTCAGTCTTGACACAGAGGATGCCTTGGGGGCTTTACTGTGTAGGTTTTTATAAGAGTTTAAATATCCTTCATAGCTGTTGTGGAATGAATGTTTGTATGACTCTAAAATGCACATATTGAAATCCTAACTCTAGTCTTAACCCCCAGTGTGATGGTATTAAGAGGTGGGCCCTTTGAAAAATGATTAGATCGGCCGAGCGCCTTGGCTCACGCTTGTAATCCCAGCACTTTGGGAGGCCGAGGCAGGTGGATCACGAGGTCAGGAGATCGAGACCATCCTAGCTAACATGGTGAAACCCCGTCTCTACTAAAAATACAAAAAATTAGCCAGGTGTGGTGTCAAGTGCCTGTAGTCCCAGCTACTCGGGAGGCTGAGGCAGGAGAATAGCTTGAACCCAGGAGGCAGAGGTTGCAGAGAGCCAAGATCGCACCACTGCACTCCAGCCTGGGTGACAGAGTGAGACTCCATCTCAAAAAAAAAAAAAAAAAAAAAAAAAAAAAAGAAAAAAGAAAAAAAGAAAAGAGAAAAGAAAAGTGATTAGATCATGAGAGTGGATCCTCTCTTGCTCTCTTTTTTGCCAAGGGAGGATAGAGCAGGACATCAGCAGTCTAAAACTGAGGAGAGGGCCCTCACCAGAGTCCAATTATGCTGACACCCTGATCTCAGACTTCCAGCCTCTAGAACTATGAGAACAAATTTCTCTTATTTATAAGCCACTCAGTCTATGATATTTTGCTATAGCAGACTGAAATAACCAAAATAGCAGCCATTAAGTATAATGAATGTGCTTCTGGAAGACACAGAGAAAAAGGAGAAGTGGATTGAGGACAGGACTGGGCACATATACCTATGAGAGAAGGGAGGGAAAGTGCTGCCATGTGAGTGCTGGATTCTCTGAAGACCAGATCAGGAAGTTCTTTCCCCATATAGATATAGGAGATGTGGATTTGTGAGTGCCCCACAGAGAAATACAACAAAACCCAGGGTTCCTGGAGGTGGTCTTTGGCCAGAAGAGGAGCCTTAGCAGGGGCTGTGAAATAGACCAGGAGCCTCTCCAAATGCTGCATTGGGTCCTGCCTCCTTCTACCTTGACTTCACAACTGTATTCAGTGAAGTAGAGGAATAGGTACCTATGGCCAACAAGGATCTACAAAACAAACTGTCCTGTGGCCAGTAATTCCACTGTTGTTAATACTCATCAGTTAACAAATGTTTCTATGAACCAGTTTTACACAAGTTCCAGCTGGAATAAATGAAACTAATTATAGGGTCTACTTACAGAAATATGGGAAGAATGTAGGAAAACAAAACAAGGTAGTGCAATATTTCAGGGTGTAGTAATAGGGAGTTACCTTCTTTGACCTGAAGAAGCACAAGCTGGGGGCAATCACTGAAACCTGGAAGGAGATAGCTGTGTAGAAGGTACATTTTAACAGTTGTTGTGACCTTTGGTATGCAGCAAGCCTGAAGCCACTCTGGAGGGAGAGGGCCAGGGCACTAATACCTCTTAGATCTCTGTCCCACTTGTTCCATTGGCTAGACCCAATTAAAAGCCATAGGGCAAGGGTCCCAAGTAATATAGTTGATGCAGGTCAGTCTTTTGGGGTATAAACCAAGAAAAGCAGAGAAGGATGGAGGGAAGATCTCAAGAAGAAATGAGAAATAGCTCACATGCATGCAGTATCTCATGTGATTTTCATAGAACTCTCACCAGGAGAGTATTATTATACTCACTTTACAGATGAAGAAACCATGGCATAGAGAAGTTAAATAACTTACACGAATATACACAGTGAGTGGTGGGCCAGGCTTTGAACAGAGGCAGAGCTCCTCTGGGATTTGACCATTTAGCCACTACCCTAAGAAAAGAAATCAACCCATTGCAGATATTCCTTTTGGAGTGATACAATGTGTTTTAGTCCATTTGTGTTGCTGTATCAGAATACCTGACATTGGGTAATTTGTAAAGAAAAGAGGTCTATTTGGCTTATGATTCTGGTGGATGGGAAGTTTGAGATTGGGCAGCTGCATCTTCTGAAAGCTTCACATTGCTTCAATTTGTAGCAGAAAGTGGAAGGGAAGTGGGCATGTGCAGAGATCACATGGTGAGAGCGGAAGCAAGAGTGAAACTGATGAGGCAAACTCTTTTTAACCACCACTCTCTCTCTCACAGGGACAAATTAATTCCCATGAGAGTAAGAACTGAGCTCCATTAGCAGGGTATTAATCTATTCTTGAGGGATCTGCCCTTATTACCCAAACACATCCCATGATTCACCACCTCCCAACACTGCCACATTGGGGGCCAAATTTCAACAAGAGTTTTGGCAGGGAGAAACCACATCTAAACCATAGAACAATGTTTTATTTTCTCTTCATTTCTCTGTAACATTGCTTTTGAACATGCCAGCCATGTCTTGAAGGAGTTTGAGTTTGCCTTTTTTCTGGGCCTGGCTCTGCAGGACTTGAAGGTGGACAAGTATGAGTGTGGGTGGACAGGTGTGAGTGTAGGGACTGCTCGCTTGGCTTAGAATCATGGTGAGAACTTGGGCTCTCTAGTACTCCTATTGATGCACATGGTAAGAATAGATGTCACAGGTGAGAATCAAATGGAGTGAAGAGAACTTGCAATTATGCCCTAGGGTTTATCTAACTCTGAAGCTCATAGATTGACAGTAACTGGTTATAATGAATTCTATGGTGTACTAATATTACCCCTTCAGGTTTGTGAGACACAAGGGCCTTGATCCTACAACTTTGAGGATCTGAATTCTTCCAACCACCTGAGTGAGCTTGGAAGCAAAGCCTTCCTGGAGCGTTCAGATAAGAATGTAGCCCAGCAGATGCCTTAATTTCAGCCTTGTAAGACTCTAAGCAGAGAACCCAGCCAACCCCAACCAGAATTCTGAATTATGAACTGTGACCTCATAAGTATGCACCCTTTAAGCATCTAAATTTGTGCTCCACTAACTTCTTATGCATCAACAGAAAACTAATACAAAGTCCAAGTTGCTTATTCCCCCAGCTGCCTGGAGTGCTCAGAACCATGTCTCACTCCAAAAATCATCCTGGACTGAAGGAAGCTGCCTTGGCCAGGTTATGTCCCCTTACTTGATGGCAACCTACATCTAATGACAGATTGATACAGGAATACAAAGTGTTGAGCCCCTTCCTCCAAGTTGTGACAACTCTGAAGGGTCATCCCAGCATTTGTGCTGCTTGTAAGACGGTGCAAAGCTTCTGCTACATCACAGTTAAACATCTATCTCTGTCCCTTCCTATTTTCCTAACTCCTTCACAGGGGAAGGATTATGCTCTTGAGAGCATGTCCCAGTGAAGTTTCTGCATGCAAATCTTCACTGCAGAATCTTCGCCCATGGAACCAGATGAAAGACAGTATGCTTGATGGAGGTGGAGTGTTGATGGGAAAGCAAGATGAATCTTATCCCATGGGACCCCAGCCAGGAAGAGCAGACTCTTGCAAGGAACAGTAGGCACCACACAACAAAGGGCCAACTTTATAGCTCAGATTTAGAGTGACCATATATCAGAATTGTCCCAGGACAAGCTCTGTTATAGTTGTTGTCCTGATGGTTATGATTAAGTGTTCCAGTTTGTATATCAAATTTCATGGTCAGCTTTCCCAGATTCTAGAGGTTATAAGGACATAGATGACAGGCCAATGTGAGCTGCTGCAGGGTGATTAGAGATGACTATGTAGGGTGGCCTCTGAGCTTGACTTTCAGAGATGTTCAGGAATTATGTTACATATCAGTGTCTAGGTATCACTGTGGATAGAAGTGAAGAAGCATGGACAGAGAAGGAAAGTTAGAAATACATACGTGTGGGGGAGGGGGAAAGCAGTAGCATCAGGAGGAGGAGAAGGAGAAGGAGAAAATGGAGGAGGAGGAGGAGACTCATTATTGGAATGGCATAAGGAGTTTGTTAATGGGTATCATTTTATGAATATATAAAGCAAGAAAATCGACACACTGATCAGAGAGGAGATGAATGCCCACAGAAAGAATAATGCAACACATCCTTATATGTCTTGGGAAAAATAAAATGGAGAAAGGGAACAGATGGCTTGTCTCCCACTGTCTGAGGCCAGACCATTTTACTTCTCTGGGCAACACTAGCCTTTCCATCTCTAACCCAGTTTGCTTATTTATCCTGTAAAGATGCCTTTGTGGATTGATGATGAAAATCACGATACTGATGCAGATGACCACTCTTTACATTTGTAGCCCTTGATGCTTTCCAGAGTTGTTTCACACTCAAAATACAAGATTCTCTTTTGACTTTATTACCATTTTATGTAAAAGGCAAGGTAGGTAGTATTTTTCTCATTTAACCAAAGAGATAAAGTTATTGGTTAAAAGAATTCTTAAGGAGAATAGCTTTGGAGCCCAGACTAGAACCTGGGTGTGTAGCATTGGTGTGTAACATTCGTCTTCTCGTTACATTGCAAGAAGGTAATGGTGGATCTTTGCCTACCAATGGCCTAATAATCCTGTCACTGCATTGCTCCTTCCTTTGGTTTTCCTTCCTGGATTTTGGATGCCCATCAGATCCTTCACTGAATGGTGCCACCTATCCCCAGCAGATGCATGCAAGAGAGTTTACTGAGTTGTACACTGAACAATTTTGTGGAGCTGCATGGAGACTCTCTTTGGAGTAAATAATATTATTTCATTCCAGCTGGGATAGGAGTATTAAAGTGGGAAGAGTTACTGAGTGCCCACTATATACTTTATCTCTTATTTTTACAAATCTACAAAGGAAAGAGTGAGGCTTGCATAAAGCAATTGGATTTAGAGTGATGTAGTCCCTTGCCTGGGGCCACAGATGATAATGGTTAAGCCAGGGTTTGAACCCAATTCTGCCTGTCTCTATATTTCATACCTTTTCTACCGAGCCACTTTGGCATTCTGGAGTCCAGTGGTCTCAGTGGGAGTCAAGGTAAGGATCTCTAGAGCAGTACTCTTTTCG
Source organism: Rhinopithecus roxellana (assembly GCF_007565055.1). Lineage (NCBI taxonomy): Eukaryota > Metazoa > Chordata > Mammalia > Primates > Cercopithecidae > Rhinopithecus > Rhinopithecus roxellana. The sequence continues at coordinate 18,822,563 of NC_044569.1, forward strand.
CAGACCCAGAGCTCTTTGAGGATATGATATTTCAGCCATAGACCTTATCCCTGGAAAAATGCACATTTACCCAATGTTTTGCATGAAATTTCAAGGGCTAGTGGACTGCAGAAGCTGTTCTGTAGTCTCCAGGTCAGGAACTCCTGCCCTAGGGGAGGGTAAAATTCAGGAAAACAGGGGCAGAGAAGTTTCAGTAGCTCACCATGGCTGCCTGGAGTGTCTCATTTTTAAAGCTCATCTCTGCTGGGGCTTAAAGGGTTTGGGAGTTTGTCTTAATAAAAAAGGTTATTACCTAAAAGGCTGTTAAAGCAGCAGGAGAGAAGGCTGAGCCAGCTGCTGGGCAGAGTGGCAATCTACTGTTCTCTCCAGCAAATCCAGGCTCTGAAGAAGTACCAATCAGGGGCACTAAAGTTTTGTTATTTCAGAGTATAAAATTTTTGGCAATAATGAGTCTTGGAAGTTTTATATGACTCATGCACCCTCTCCCATCCACCATTTTAGATTGGGTGTCTGAAAGTGGTCACCTTAATGCCCAGTTTTTCCTGTATGAGGCTTAGGTCCCAAGGCTGTGTCAAGATGATGAAATACATCAAGTCAAAGAAAAAAAAAAAACAGTGGAGAGAGCTTTTTATGACATCTTCACATCTGACTTGGATCAACTTTTAAGAGGGCCAAGAAAAAAATATATCTGAGTATAAAGAGTCTACTGAGTCTAGACACAATTTCAGGAACAGATTTTAAGTATGAATAAATTAGGTATTTCTTTTTTTTTTTTTGAGGCGGAGTCTCGCTCTGTCGCCTGGACTGGAGTGCAGTGGCCGGATCTCAGCTCACTGCAAGCTCCGCCTCCCGGGTTTACGCCATTCTCTTGCCTCAGCCTCCCGAGTAGCTGGGACTACAGGCGCCCGCCACCTCGCCCGGCTAGTTTTTTTGTATTTTTAGTAGAGACGAGGTTTCACCGTGTTAGCCAGGATGGTCTCGATCTCCTGACCTCGTGATCCGCCCGTCTCAGCCTCCCAAAGTGCTGGGATTACAGGCTTGAGCCTGTAATCCCAGCACTTTGGGGCCGGGCGCGGTGGATAAATTAGGTATTTCTATAGAGACTTCCAGTTACCTCTTTCTGTAGTAGTAGTACATGGCTGCATCTTATTCATCCCAGCTTTCCCACTCTACTGTATCTCCCACTCCTGTTGGCAAAGAGTCTCAGTTTTATTCAGGTCCATTTTTCTACTCTATCTCTGAAAAGGCCATCCCCCAACCAGCCAGTGCTCCCTGGCCCTTCTGCCAATCAACCCACATCCATCCAGCACTGGGAGGCAGGACAGGGCAGGAGCAACCTGTAGATTTGCTGTGTTTTCTCCTGTCTACCTTCCTGAGCTTTATTTACAATACAAGATGATACTTCTTACCATGTAGAGTTATTAGAATTAAAGGAGATAATATATGTAAAGCAACTGGCATTAATAGCAGTTCTCAGCTTCTTTTCTCAAGGCCAGAGCCAGTACTGCCTCCTTCAGAAGACCTTCCTGGAAGCTTAGCCCATAATTCTAGTTCTCCTTCTGCCTTAGTCTGTTTGGACTACCATAACAAAATACCACACGCTTGGTGGGTTAAGTAACAGAAATTCATTTAAAAAATTTTGTGGAGACTAGAAGTCTCAGATTAAGATACAGCATGGTTGGTTCCTGGTGAGGGCTCTCTTCCTAGCTTGCAGACAGCTGCCTTCTTGTTGTGTCCTCACAAGGCTTTTCCTCAGTTCCTGTACACAGAAAGAAAGAGCAAGCTCTCTGCAGTCTCTTCTTATAAAGACACTAATCCTATCAGTTCAGGGTCATACCTTTATGACCTCATTTGATCTTAATTAATTCCTTACTCCAAATACAGCCATACTGGGGGTTAGGGCTTCAATATGTGAATTTTTTGGGAGGGGGTACATACATTCAGTCTATAACACTCTCCAATGTATAAATTCCTTGGCACTTAGAGCAAAGACCCTCTCACATTTTTGTATTGAAATATCTCCCTATGTCTCCCTGCATGAAAAATGTATTTCCAGCTAAGATAGTAAGCCTCTAAGGACAGAGATCTGTTTTTCTTTTATATGCCTCATGAGCATGAGACAGGGCACTTTTTCTGCTTAGTAAGTACTAGTTAATAAATTGGCTGGTTGCCTTACTGATATGAAGCCAATCAATTTGACCTTTGTTTTGTGAAATTGTGGGGATGTCATGAGGGGATGTATTATTCAGGATTGGCCAGAATATACATCAGTAACAAATAATCTCCAAATCTCAGTAATTTAACAGAACACAATGTTATTTCGCCTCATGCTACATAGTCATCCTAGGTCACTGGAGGGAGGAGGGGTTATTCCTTGTAGTCATTCAGGCACCCAGGAAGCCACCATCTGTTGGTTGCTGTGCTGGAGAGACAAGAGAGCACCATAAGCCTGGCATCAGTAATTGAATGTTCACTGGCCACAATTCATTGGCCAGAACTAGCTTCACAATCCCATCTAACCATTAGGGAGGAACAGGAAGGGCAATCCTACCGTGTTTCCAGAAGGCAGAGAGCTGTAAATATTTGGTGAATATCAATGATGACCACCACGGTTGAGAAAGAGATTATCAGTTTTTCAGGAAGTAGACAAGTTGACAATCCTTTCATAATATTTATCTTTTCTACCACTAGCAGACTGGCTTCAACCTCTTTCTCTCCCTTTTCCATGCAGAATCATCCAAGGTAGCAGTCCCCAATCTTCTGGGCACCAGAGAGCAGTTTCATGAAAGATAATTTTTCCATGGACCGGGTGCAGGGAGGATGGTTTCAGGATGATTCAAGTGAATTGCATTTTTGTGAACTTTATTTCTATTATCATTACATTGTAATATATAATGAAATAATTATACAACTCACCATAATGTGGAATCAATGGGAGCCCTGAGCTTGTTTTTTGCAACTAGATAGTCCCATCTGGGGGTGATGGGAGACAGTGGCAGATCATTAAGCATTAGATTTTTGTAAAGAGGGCACAACCAAGATCCTTCGCGTGTGCAGTTCACAGTAGGGTTCACACTCCTACAAGAATCTAATGCTGACACTGATGTGACAGGAGGCAGAGCTAAAGTGCTAATATGAGCAATGGGGAATGGCTGTATATACAGATGAAACTTGCCTCACTCACCCACCACTCACCTTCTGCTGTGCGGCCCAGTTTTTAACAGGCCACAGGCAAGTACTGGTCCATGGTCCAGGGATTGGAACTAATCCAATTTATCGAAGTCAAATAAAATATAGAGATGAATCTCTAAAGTTAAAACATTTATTTTCCAGAATGTATGTGAGTGTGCAGTTGAAATGCTTACTAAATTTGGAGATGTACATAATAATGGCTGACAGTTTTATTTTTCCCTATATGGTAGGTACTATATTTCAGATGATCCCTACAAACATTCTGTAAGAGAAATCTTATTATTATTCATTTTGAGATGGAGTCTTGCTCTGTCACCACGGCTGGAGAGTGCAGTGGCACCGACTCCGCTCACTGCAACCTCCACCTTCCAGGTTCAAGTGATTCCCCTGCCTTGGCCTCTCGAGTAGCTGGGATTACTAGCGCCCACCACCATGCCCAGCTAATTTTTTTGTGTTTTTAATAGAGACAGGGTTTCACCATGTTGGCCAGGCTGGTCTCAACCTCTTGACCTGAAGTGATCTGCTCTTCTCGGCCTCCCAAAGTGCTGGGATTGCAGGCATGAGCCACCATGCCCAGCCTTATTTTTTATTAAATGTGAGAAAACTGAAACTCAGCTGGGTTAACTGGGTTACTCAAGATTATACAACCAGTAAGTGGTAAGGCTAAGGGTAGACCCCCTTCTTGACTAGACCACAAGGACCATGGCTTTAACCAACAGTCCAGGGTGCTTTTTATGGAAGATAGTAGTTCTCCCTGAAATCAGAGACCGAGAAAGAAAGTAGAAGAATCCAAGAAGTTTCACTTCATCTGTGAAGTCTTTGTTGGCAAGTCAGAGTTACAGCTTATTGGGTTTGGAGGGGACCTTACTTTCTGTCCGATCCAGGGACTTGTACAGTGACCCTGAGACTATCCTAGGACAGGTTCCCTAGGGATAACTCCAGGGAGGGCTATAGGAGAGGCTTTGGGCAGAGTGGACAAGGACCTGGATCCCCCCTTTGTTTCCTCTCTGTCTGACTTATACGTAGGGCTTCTTTGCAATATTTCTTTTAGAATACTTATATTATGCTACAGAAAGATTTTGAAAATCCTAAATGTATCTAACCATATAGACAGGCCATTGATGACTCTACAACATTGTTTCCAAAACCCAAAGCCAGGCTTTATGGCTAAATTGATACCTGCCTGTGGATGGTGTGGTCCAGCCTCTCCCTTTCCACTTGAGGAGTCTCCCCTTGGCTCTTGATAGCTGCTGTGGTAGCTGGATTTAGGATGCTATCCCTGCCTGTGGGGCTGTTTGTACCATCTGATGGGCAGACTGCTCTCTGATCCAGCTGTCAAGCTACCCAGTTGCGTTAAGAACAGAGGTGCCCCTTCTCTGCTTGTGAGTCCAGTCCTTGGCTTGTTTGAATCAATATATTATCCAAAGTAAACTAGGAGAAATTGGAATATTTTGATCTACTGTGTCTTCAAGGAGGAATTAGAATATTTGTGTCTGCTGTGTCTCCAAAATCAGAGTCCAAAAATGCTTAGGGTCCTTTTCAAGTTGTTTTCCTTTTGTTCCTTAAAAAAAAAAATCCTCCTTCTGTGCAGACCGAGGACTGATGAGCTGTCCCCAAACTGCAGCACTTACTCCATGCAAATGTGGGACAGTGACAAAGACCTTGATTACAGCTTCATTTGCTTTATGCAAGACTCCAGCAGCCAGTTAAAACCACAGTAAACGTGAGTAATGGACTCCAGCAAGTGGTGGTGGGGCCAGTGGGGCTGGAGCAGGCTGTCTGTGTGATCTCACTCCTCCTTCCATTGAACATCACTGGCTCCAGGCTGGGAAAGGAGCCCTCAGTGGCTCCATGGATGTTCTGCCCCCACACAGAACCTCTTTCCTTCCTGCTGCTTGGGGTCTGAATCACTAAGGTTGGTGTTTCATCCCTTAAGTTTTATTTATTTTTTAATTTGTTTTTTCAAATTGACAGATAAAATTGTATGTATTTACTGTGTACAACATAATGTTCTGAAGTACATAAACATTCATCTCTTAGGTTTTGAGTTCAGACCTGTTGAAATGCCTGTCTCACCAGGAGGGCTCCAGGGTCAAGCTATCCTCATGTGTCATCTCCTCTGTGAGAGTGGTGGTGTGAAAGCAGGTGTCCCCATGTAAGGAGCAGGAAAAGGGAGAGAGGAAACTGAGGGATCAGGGCACAGGTTAGGGATGAGGGCATGGAATGGGTGGGCTATGCAGGGTTAACTCCAAAAGTAGAAACTGATGAAAACTCTTTACTTGGGGTCACTAGGTCCCACTCTTTCTTGCAGTGGGAGAACAGCAAGTAAGTCCCAACTCTTTTGTCATAATCTATTTGTGCTAAAAATAGGAACCTTTCTCAGTAAAGCCTGGGGGGTAAAGAACAAGAAGGGCATATGCTCCTGAAATCCTCACCGCCAAAGACATTAATTCATTAATTTAATTAAACACATGACCAAACAGCAGCCATACCACATATATCTTTCCTAATGAAAGTATCCAAAACCCACTGCAAATTCTCCTGATTTATTAAATGAAATTATGCAACTCAATTGGTAGAGGCAAAAGCCCCTGAACAGGGAGGAGGGGCACTGCTGCTTTAAGACTAGACCAGTCCAGCTAGGAAAACTTAAAAACATTCATTAAGCTTAAAGTCAGTAAGACAGGAAGCTGGGCAAGAGCCTAGGGCCAAGGGCTGCACCAACTTGCTGGTGACAGCTCCAGCCTGTTGACATATCTGGCATAATACAGAAATTGGGAATGCTTTGTGTGTGTGTGTGAAAACACATACATTAATATGCACAAGTGAGTGGTGATAATGACAGTAGGATGGCACGGTGTCAAAGGCTCCCTGACCCCCAAACACTGCCTCTTTTTTTTTTTTTTTTTTTTTTTTTTTTTTTTTTTAGCCACAGGCTTTACCAGTAAGCTTCCTAAGTTTGCCAGAAATACAATTTAAGAAAAGAGTTGAGATTTATTTGCTATTCTGCTATCCAAATAGCAGGGCCCAGTGACTACAAGAAACTCTGTTGGGTACATAGGGATTTCTTGACAAATGTTTCCAAGATGAGTGGTTTGCCTAGTATCAGCAATTAACACATCACAGGTATTTCTTTGTCAATAGCTTGTCATTGATAACCGCAAATTTATGGACTTGGAGCCTAGGTGGGGTGTTTTGAGAAAGAATAGGAGAGGGAGAATCTGAGCCACTTGCAAAAGAAACTTAGGTAAGGAGTCTGAGGCCAGGTAGCATAAGGAGAGAGCTGTGGCCTCAGAAAAGAGGGCCTGGAGACCACATAAGCCTCCTTCCTCCAGTGCATCTCACAGCTTCTGCAGCTTGGAATTCAAGAGTGGGCAAACAAACCATCTGGTTTTGCCCTGGTTCCCTCTCCCTCTGGACCATGGGGACATCTATATTTTTGTATTAAATCTCAGCAAGAAGCTGGCCTCTCTAACATGGCATGAATGCCTGCAGCCCTGAGTGCTGTGGGGTTTATAGAACTTTCTGAGCCATGGGATAACTGGGTGGCTGTATCACAGGGCCCTGAAGCAACTTCCTTGACCTCTTCCAGCCCCTACCTGATGTGGATTAGCAATGCAATTCACAAGCCACAGTCAGTTTCCCACTGGGTCCACAGGAAATACTTCAGTTCAGTTCAACTTACAAATGTTCAAGTCAGCTCAAAATAATTATAAAATAATAATTCCTATAGCCTTATTATTATTATTGGACACAGGGTCTCACTCTGTCTCCCAGGCTGCATTACAGTGGCATGATCTTGACTCATTGCAGCCTCTGCCTTCCAGGTTCTCTCACTTCAGCCTCCTGAGTAGCTGGGACCATAGGCGTGCACCACCAGGCTCGTGCCACCAGGCCTGGTTAATTTTTGTATTTTTTTGGTAGAGACAGTGTTTCACCATGTTGGTTAAGCTGGTCTCGAACTCCTGACCTCAAGTGATCCACCTGCCTTGGCCTCCTAAAGTGCTGGGATTACGGGAGTGAGCCCCGCACCTGGCTGCCTTATTATCATTTCGCTGTTGAAGCACTGAATATTTCTAGAGTCCTGCTTACCGGGTACGTCCATCTATGAAAACCTTCTTAAACACACCCCAGCTCTTTACTCCTAAACTTATATTTCTGAGATCCATGTTTCTGAAAGAAGCATTTACTAGGGGATGGGTATGTTCTGGCAACTCTATATGGTACAATTGATTATGCTTTTATGCTCACATCTTCTCAAGACCATGATTAGCCTTTTCTTCCTGACTTATCTTTCTCCTCAGATACCCTTCATATTCCGAACATGATAAGAATTGAGAAACATCTGTTTTCCACCCTTCCAAATCAGTCACAGCACTGAGATTGGGCTTAGAGACCTAGAGCTTTCCATTATCTCTGTAAACTCTGCATAAGGTTACGGCCAATTCCAATAAATTTTAAGTGAACACGGTTTTCGTGTGAGGCAATTGGAACTTCAAAATAGGACCCTCTAGTTTTTCCTTCTAACTGGATTGCAACCCCCAACGCTTACTGTGGTTTCTGATATCCTTTATTACGTTTCTTTATGGGTTTTGATGATATGTGAGATTATTCCTTGCAAAAATTATGATTATGTCCTTCAAAAGATGTGAGCATTTTCTCTTGGATGAGGCCTTCTGTTTGTTATTTCTAGTACATAAACAGGGATTGATTTTCTTTATAAATATTAGCAGGCATGCAACATAGAGCAGGCTCTGGGGGAGCAGACTCAGGACATGCATAGATGATGGGATGGGAGAGGGAGAAGGGAAAGGTGCTGAAGCAAGACGAGGTCATTTATAGCAGGAGTCTGCAAGAGGCTTGAGGGAAGGTTTAGCAGGGGATTCTGAGTGTCCATAGCAGGATCAAGAGAAGGCCAAGGCTAGTGCACTCTGGTGTCAGGGACTGAGCTTCATTAAGGGGTCTGCTGGGTTCTGCTGAGGACTCCCAGATGAGCAAGATGAGGTAAAACAGAATCAGGAAGTTTCAGAGATGATAGACATCTTAGAGTTCACTTCATCCTGAATCACACCACAGCAACTAATGTCTACTGATGGTCCAGCCTTTTCTCCAGTACTTCCCAGCATGTGGAAGACTTTTCGGGGAGAATTCACCAATTCCATTTTTGAACAATTTAGCATGGTAGAATCACCATCCCTGTATTTTGCCAGAAGAAACAACTTCCCCATCCACAGTAGTGGCAACAACCCCTCCCCAAGCCATGCTGCCGTCAGCCTTTCTACCTTTGTCTGAGGAGATAAACCCTGCATTGCCAGAGGCAACAGTGATGGCCTCCCATGAGGCAGTTGCCATGATGTGACTCCATATGACTTCCATCCAGAGGCTCTTGTTCTGCCTTTGGAACTGTACCCAGTATGCCTGTGACCCTTCCCACAGGGGATGTCTTCAAGTATTTTAATAAAAGCTCTTATTTCTCCAGGAAAATGGCCTGGATCTTCTTGCCAGTCTGAGTTCTGCATGCACACCCTCCAGTCTCTCCCTGTCCCTCAGAATGGTAGTGAATTTTAATCAGCAGTTTTGTGGGGGGTAAAATGGGATCTCTTCTTATTTTAGCGTATTTATGTCCTAGTAGTTTAAACAAAATGAAGTCATATATTTCTCATCTTCTACTGGTGTAGATCAACATGTCTCTCATATCCCATCTTTTTCTTATTGTTCGAGTATCAAGAACTTCCTTTGGAAATATGTTACACTACTCATTCATTCATTCATTTAACAAATACTGTTTGAGAAACAACTAGGTGTTAGGCATTTTTTAAAGGGCTGGGTGGCAGTGAATGCAAACTTTCCCTCTTGAAGTTTACATTCAAGTTACAGGAGAGAGATACTTGATGAGTAAGCAAGCAATACATGAATGAAATAAAACGTGATAGAGCTGGGTGGGACGGATTTTCTTACGAAGTGTGTTGCTACTTAATGTACTGTATATCTCAGCCTCCATATTTGCTCCACACTTTATGTCATCCACAACCATGGGGAAACAATTTTGTTTGATCATTATAGCAACTATGACAAATGCCAGGACTGCCACTGCTCCCACCACCATCACCATGTACTGATGTCACCAACCACATAATACAGAGATTCTGGAAAGATGATGGGATCCATGTGGCCAGCTCAGTTGGGTCTAAAAGCACTTCTTAGCTGTGTAACTTGACCAAGGTTTCTTGATGTTGAGCCTCAGTTACTTGTAAAACAGGGACAAAAATAAAACTTCTTAAAGTTGTGGTGAGGATAAGATGGCAAGTGCACATAAGGCAAGATCTAACTCATAGTAAATAGGAGGTATTTAGCAAATGTTAGCTCCCTGTTCTATGTTTCCAGCCCTTATGCTGATAAAAATATCTAATCGAAAAAGGCCAAGAATCAAACCACTAGAAATCTCTCTCATAGAGATGTTACTTATATAGGGTCTTTGGACACTGCAGGTAGGCTTGAAGTTCGTTCAAGTATAGTACCAATCTCTCCACATTTATATGTCTTTTTTCATAAGCACGCCAGCTCAGGAAGGTCACTGAAATGGTTGTTGTCTATGGGATAGGCTTGTTTGGTAAGGATATATAGGTTTCAGATTGAATTAGATTTCAAAATATGGGATAATATAGAACAAAATAGTTATAATCTGAATAGAATATAAATTGTAAACTATGAGATGAGTTGGAATGGAATAGAGTGGGTGTGATGGTTAATACTGAGTGTCACCTTGACTGGATTGAAGAATGCAAAGTATTGATCCTGGATGTGTCTGTGAGGGTGTTGCCAAAGGAGATTAACGTTTGAGTCAGTGCGCTGGGAAAGGCAGACCCACCCGTAATATGGGTGGGCACTGTCTCTTCAGCTGCCAGCATGACTAGAATATAAAGCAGGCAGAAAAATGTGAAAAGACTAGACTGGCCTAGCTTCCCAACCTACCTCCTTTTCCCATGCTGGATGCTTACTGCCCTCGAACGTGTGACTCCAAGTTCTTCAGTTTTGGGACTCCGACTGGCTTTCCTTGCTCCTTAGCTGCTTGCTGATGGTCTATTGTGGGACTTTGTGATAGTGTGAGTTAATACTTAATAAACTCATATATATATATATATCTCCTACTAGTTCTATCCCTCTAGAAACCCTGACTAATACAGATTTTGGTACCAGAAGTGGTTCCAGAGTAAAAGAATATTAAGGATGGAGTTATTTTATTGGTTTTAGGGGTTCTGGAGTTGCTGCTTAATATGATTAGATCCTAAAATGTTAAGGAGTCCACTTCTAATAGTATGGAGAACAGTGATAGCCCTTGGAGTGAACTATTTAGAGGTTTATCCAAAATAAATGCATTTGACACTCCTGATTCACCGCTTGTGAGAGATAAGTTTAGTGACTCTATACATAATACCTTTGAGCATATATGGAGATCCAAGGAACATAATGAAGCTCCTGAGTTCAGTGGACAAAGTGATGAAAGAAAATGATGAACTCGGGGATTCTGTCTCCTGGCTTCAGAAGCAGATATTGAGCTTCAAATGTGCTAAGATTGCCCCAAGTTAGAGTCTTATCTGCTGTAGAGAAAGAGCTGAAATTGTGGGAAAAGGTACACAAGCTCTTATCATGTGAGTGGCTGACCTGCAATGAAAGGTACATGCACAGCCTTGCCAGATGTCTACTGTTAAAGTGAGGGCATTGATTGAAAAAGAATGGGACTCTGGAACTTAAAATGGGGTCATGTGGGAAGACTCTGCATCTAAACAAATGTGAAAGTGGGTATCTTGCTTCACCCAAGTCCTGGCCCTGCTCACAAGGCTGTCTGGCTCCAAAACCCATATTCTTTCTCTTATACCACACTCACATTCTGTAAGGCCAACATTTCAGCATTCACAATGTTCCCTTTAGGATCCCAGGGGGAGAAAGGATTCCCAGGAAAACCCAGGCCTAGGAATCTTTACTCCCAACTGCATTCTAACCACAAGCCCAGGTGATGCTCAGATAAGGTAGAGCAGGAGAATAGATGACCAAATAACTGTCAGCCAGAACTACTCCTGGAGGTGCCACATAACACTCACATGTCAAGAGAAACTTGGCCATGATGTAACCCCTGCTGGAGCTAGATGGGGGTACAGGAGCAGTAGGTCTGAATATATCAACTTCAGAGAGTCAGAACGTCTACAAGAGAAGTTGTACACTCCAGACATCACAGTTCTTTTAGTTTGTATAGATGCTGCACAGAGCATTCCCTTGAGAAAACTACACTATTGGGTCAGGAAGTTGTTAAAAATCTAAGGGTGACATGGCCTTTAGGCCCTAACCAGACACTCCCCAGAAACAGACACAGTTGTCTTACACAGGTGGTCCCAACATCCTTCCCGTTCCTTGTGCATTTAGGGCGAAGAAAGACCCATGTGCCAAACAACAAGCTGTGGATATTAAGTTGGACAGCAGGGCCATAAAGCCACTGCAGAAGAGTGACATTAAAGCAGCAGCACAAATCCCTCAGTGGCAGCATTAAGTCTGTGTCAACACTGGCATCAAGTTGCACAAAACACATGGAGATCCAAGATGCTCACTACAGTTATGTTCAGATTCTCTGTAGGAAAAAAAAAAAAAAAAAAGACACAGAAGGGTAAACAAACTAAGAAATGTCTCTGTTCTTTGATTGCTATACATGTCCACCTGGTTTCCATGCAATTCTCTTCTATACCATTCTGCTCCCAAGTTCCCTTGATCCTGTTTTATTCTAATCATCCCACCCCATCTCACCTTCTTCCACTGAATTAGCCAGGGTTCTCTAGAGAGACGGAACTAATAGCATATATATATTTGTATATATGAAGGGGAGTTTATTAAGTATTAACTCACATGATCACAAGGTTCCACAATAGGCCATCTGCAAGGTGAGGAGTAAGGAAAATCAGTCAGAGTTCCAAAACTGAAGAACTTAGAGTCCAGTGTTCCAGCAGGGATGAGGTAAGGTATCACAAATAGGACATGAAGTAGAGGAGATACTTAGACAACATCTCTCTACCTCTAGCATACACTTCCTCCCTGAAACTAATAAATAAACAACAAAAGAAAACAATTAGATGACAACGAAGACCGTAATTCAGTGGCTAAGGGCTATAGTTAGTTTTCTCATGGAGACTGAATATAAGTCCCAAGAGATCTCTCATATTGGAGCAGATCTGTCACATGTAGTAGGAGCCAAAGGGCCAAACTTGAGCATAGGATCAAATCTCAGGGTTTTAATGCCTTACTATACCTTCAGGGCAAATCCTTACCTCTGTTTCCATAATGGGCAAACAAGGGCACAATCATAGGAAGCAGACTGTGTCTGTGATGCTGACAGTTTCACCTCTAAGTTGTTATAGCTAAAGGCATGATTGCTGATGAGCTCCAAAAGGTATCTAAAGCCATCACATACACAGGTCTATGTCTGATAAAAATTATTGACAGTAAGATTAAGGGGAGCCTTCTTATGACTCTTGCCCTACCTGCCATGCCCCCACATCCCACTCCTTCCAAATCCTACCTTCTCCTTGAAGTCCACCTCATGTCCCATCATCTTTGAGGTTCTTCTAGCTACTCCAGCTCACCTTTGTTCCTTTTCCCATTCTGCTTTGGAGATAGTAATTCCAAGTAAAAGAAGTCCTTCTGGGGTTGAGGTTAGTTGGGAGCTAAGATGGTGGCACCAACTGTGTGTCAGGCACTGTACTAGGCTCTGATCTCTGCTTCCCTTGATATCACTGAGGGTATTCTGAACCTCTCCTGAAGCTGGGAATCACCTAATGGAAGCAAAGCGCATCAGAACCAGGGCAAATCTTTGGAAACAAGTGATACCCAAGGTCACACAGTGGCTTAATGACAAAATCTAGGCTGGATTCCAGCCCTTTTAAACCAAGTCTTCTTGTCACAGTAACTCCATAATTGTCACTTAATTATGTGCTGCTGCCCTGTAAATACCCACTGCATGGCCAGGTAACTAAAGACCTTCAACTAGCCAGATAGTGATGTACTGAAAGGAGGAAATGAAACTTGATCAATGTTGTATCCCTATGATGCCCAGCACAATATCTAGTACACAGGAGAAGATCTTAAAAAGGTTGCAAACAAAACCCCAGGTCCACAAATAACTTGCTGACTTAGTTTCACCTGTACTAGAGGCATTCACATTCCAGAAACAATTTCTTCATGGGCAAGAGTGGCGTTATCTAATGAGACTGATTTCCAGTGTTAGCCACTACAGGAGTCCAACTGGGCATAATCTTTTGGGGCTACAAAAAATATGCCTTTCATATCCCATATTGTAAACAGCTACCCAGCCCCCGGTATTGGAGTCTGATGGAATTTATGTTACTGGGAAAAATATAATTAATATGGTCTTAATTATAGCAGTAATAATACCTACCTCCATCATGAAAAGGTAGGATATTAAGTTAGTGATACTAAATTTCCCAAGGGTAATAAGACCCTTTAAGATGAGTTAACTTGAAGGTTACTAATATGATTAGAGAATAGAATAGACATATTTAGAAGATTCCCAAGGGGCAAGCAAACATCAATATATAAGTGAATTGTGTAGTCAGTCAGTCAGCCTAAAAAGAAAATGTTAGGTGCTGGCTGTAGAAAAGTAGAAGGTGGTACCCTTGTATTTGTACCATACATAATGAGATACAACAAGTAAAATATAAGTCTCTTTGCCCCCAATTTACATTAGAAATACATTAGTACAGTGATCTCTCCTTTCCACTTCTTACCATTCATCCTGCATTACTTGCTTCAACCTTGCATTGTTCTGCTCCTCAGTCAGATTTGTAGGCCTTTGAAGGTAAGAGCTTATCTCATATCGCTTTGTATTTTCAACTTCTAGCATAGTATTGACATCTAATTGATACCCAGTAAGCATTTCTTACAGCTGGAGATTAATTACCAAAAGAGTCATAACTGTGAGCCTCATTACATTGGAAGGCTTTCACAAAGAAAGTGGGACTTGACAAAGGATAGTGCTTGTAGGAGAGAAATAAAAGCTAAGGATAAGTAAGTAGAATTGGCTTCTTTGGGGTATTCACCAAGAGGCTCAGGAGTTCAGAGTTTATTGTTCAGCAATGGGGAAGCATTGTTGATAATGGATGCATTGGTGGTGGGAGTTCTGTGTTCTAGGAATATCGCCCTGAATATAGTATAGGTTTTCTCTAGGTGGTTCTGTGTCAGACACCAGTTGAGTCCACACATTTTCCCCACTGCTAGATCAGCTCAGCTCAGTTTTCCAGGAAATTTCAGATGAAGGCAGATAATATATATGTAGTCTTCCTGAGGTGTCTTTCTAGTGTGCTTTAGAATTAGCTTATCCATCTAGACCTGGAACTGTGTTATGATATATGTTGTTACCAGAACATCTTTTGTTATTAGTAACATTCTGTATTTACTGCATCAATGATAACCCCGTATTCCAGTGCTGTCCCCAAGTTGCAAACTATTCCTAATTTTGTCTTCTTCTAGATCCTTCCTCCTCCAGTCTTAGAACTGAACATTTCTTTTGCTTCCAGGTTGTAATGTGAGCAATATTAAATGCTGGCATCACATCTTTGAGCCTCGTAGAGCTCCAAAGGTCTAACCATGAATTCCCATCAGATATGACACCCACTTAGTGGAAAAACCTTTCTACTAAGTTCCCTAATTAGCAGGACCAGCAGTAGACCACTAGGTCAACGCATGAAATCATTCAAACAAGCCAATTACATCCACTTGTGGAAACTGGGGGTCACTTTATCCTTTTGTTACTACAAAAATGGTCTCCAAGAGCCCCTGCTTGTTCTCTCTATTCCTGAGTGCAATGCCTGTTTGGTCCTTCATGTTGTGTGGTGTCCTGTTCCCAAAGGCTGTGAGTAAATGTGACTAATGAACTGCTGTATGGCTCATCTGTCCCCTGTAGGTGTTGTGTTGCCATCTCATATTACTGAGTACAAGAGATTCCCTTCCCACCAATCGAGTGAATAGGTGGTGATCAGGACATATGCCTTTTTCCATCCAGTTACTTTACACATCAATTGCTTCCTGATTTTTCTTCACTCAGTGGCTGAAGAAAAGATGGTGGGACTTCTCTTTGGTCCTGTTATCCTTCCCCAGTTGGTAGGGCTCTTGTGTAGATGATTACCGCTGAGTGTTAGTTTTCTGAGAACTAACCAGTGTCTAAATTTCTTGACACTGGGGTTTAATGTCTAGATGGAGATAGATAGTTTACCCTGTACATTTATGTCATTCATTCAATCACCAGCCTTTACTGAGCATTTATGAAGACTGCATCCTGAACACACAAAGAAGTGTAAAGTAGCATGGCCTCAAGACACCCACATTCTGGTTGGGAGACAGACAATAATATTAGTAATTTTGTCATAGACAGATATATGCTCTAATAATGAAATATCTGTAGTATTATGAAAATTCAGAGGGAGATAAAATAGAAGAACCTCTGAATTTAGCCAAGGATAAGAGGTTTGAGATGATTTCCCAGAGAGTAGAATGTTTTTGACGGTCAGGTGAGTCTGCCACCTGGATGGTTTGGGAGGAACATTACAGGCCAGGGGGACATTATGTGCTAACATTCAGACCACTTCTTACCACCTTTGTTGCTATAACTCTTGTTTTGCCCACCATCATCTCTTGCCCAGGTCATCGCACTACTTTCCTGGCTCCCTGTTCCTGTCATTGCCTGCATATAGTCTATTTCATTCAAGTAGTCAGAGTGTTTTTTTTTTTTTTTTTAATGTAAATTATATCAGGTCACTCCCTACAAGGGTTCCCTATTTCACTCAGGGTAAAGCCAAAGTCCTGACAATATCCAAGGTCTTACAGTACCTGGCCCCCTTAACCTTTCTAGCCTCCTCTGTTATTACCCTCCCCCTTTGCTAACTTTGCTCCAGTCACAGCTGGCCTTCTTTGAGGCTCTTTGGAGCCCACTCCCACTATAGGACTTTTGCATGATCTGTTCCTTTCACCTAGGACACTTTTCTCTCAGATGGCAGCGTGGCTCCCTTCCTCAACTCCTTCATGTCTTTGCTCAAGTCTTCCCTTCTTAATGAGCCTCACTCCGAGCCTGCCATTTAATTGTAAACCACAGAATTTCTCATGACTCCCCTTTACTTTGCTTTCCTTTTCTGTTTGTTTCATCCTCTTCTTATATGATTTACTATTAGTTTTCATTTGTTGTCTGCTTTTCTATCTTTGGTAGGTTGAAAGGTCAAAGGTAATGAGATTTTTTGCTGTTTTTTTTCCCCCATGGATATAGCCCAAGGTACCCAGAACAGAGCCAGGCACATAGTAGCCACTCAATAGATAATTACTTGTCAAATGAATGACTGGATGAACCATAGACTATGATGTACTGGGGTTTTGCAATCTGACTGCAACATCTGAGTGCTTTCAACAGGCACCATTGAAGACCAGTGTACCAGCAGACAAGAGCCAGGTCACAGAGGACTTTATATGCCCTGAAGGAAAATTTCCAACTTTATCATGAGGGAACTAGGGAGCCCCTCAGGAATTTTGAACAAGGGAATGGAAAAGCATGGTCACGTATCTATTCTATTAATTAAGATAGGAAATCCAGGGGGCATAGCACTTTAGTGAAATCTTGGTATTTTAACTTCGAGTTATGTGAGATATAATCTGAGAAAATCAGAAATCTACCCATGAAATTTGACAGACACATCAGAGATGCAGTGTTACCTGGGCAGCAGTGGGAGATGAACTTGGAGTCAGTAGACCTGACTGAAATCCTGGCTCTGGACTGCTTAGCAGAATGATTATGCAGAGAGAAATTAGATGTCCTGAGCTTCAAACTTCTTATTTCTTTTATTTATTTTTTTTCTTTTTTGAGAACTTCTGTCACCCAGGCTGGGGTGCAGTGGTGTAATTGTGGCTCACTGCAACCTCTGTCTCCTGGGTTCAAGCAAACCTCCCACCTCAGCCTCCAAAGTAGCTGGGACTATAGGTGTGCAACACCACTCCCGGCTAATTTTTTTGTTTTGAGTAGAGAGAGGGTTTCACCATGTTGTCCAGGCTGGTTTCAAAATCCTGGGCTCAAGTAATCTATCTTCCTCAGCCTCCCAAAGTGCTGGGATTATAGGCATGAGTCACCACGTCAGGCCAACTCATGTCTATTATTTGAAGAGCAGGTGAAGATTCAAGAGGATGATATGTATGAAGTGTCTGATTTATACCTAATTTGTTTTTGTTCTGACTTTCTCGCAAGTATGAGATTATGCATGTCTGTGGTATCTAGGAGGTACCTATACAAAAGTTGGGAGTTACCTAGTAAGAGGTCAGAGGACAAGAGGGCAAAGTGTGTAGCTTAGGGACTGCCATTTGGGTATGGCCTGAATGACAGAGGTAGAATGAGATCCAAGCTTGCCAAGGATGAGTGGATGCTAAGAAACAGGTAGGACACCAGTGCTTTAGGGTGAGGAGAGGTCAAGGAGAAAAAGTATCCACCAAAATGCAGGATCCCTTATTGATGAAACCAGGGGCAGACATCTCCATGACGTGCGGATGAGGAAAAGCGATGGAGGGTGAAAGCGGTAGCAGGGATCATATGCTATGATATAAAGAAGTGCAGTAGCAAAGGGAAGAAAGGGGAACATCTGAACTCAGCTGGATCATGAAAACTTTGCAATCTTTGTGTTTATTTGACTTTTTGTGGTTGTCTTTGGATGTGGACTAAGAGAAAATGTCCATTTAGGGGAAAGATGCCAGAAGAACGAGGATTTTAAAAATGCCAGAGGATTTGCTAGCTAAGTGTTATTAGGTTCTGGAGTCTGAGTTCAAATGGTAGTTTGCTTCTTAGTATCTGTGTAACCTTGAGTGAGTTACTTTAAACTCCTAAGTTTCAAATGCAAAATGAGGATAAAAAGAGCACACACACTCTCCCAATTTGTAGGGAGGCATATGTGCCAGTCTCAGTGAAGCCCTTAGCAGTATGGCAGAGGAAGAACAGAACACTGAGGCAGGAGATGTTCAGAGATGGCAGGAAGAGATAGATTGAGTCCCGTGTGGCAGGAGAGGGCCTGTCTTAAGATGAGGTGTAAATTTCTTCTTCTGTGAGAAAAGAGATGGAGCTGTGTGGCTTGCAGTGTTTTCAGAGGCAGGCTGGGGAGCAGTGGAAGGAGTTGGGATGGTTGCTGACTTACCCGTGAAATGCAGGTCAGCTCATCTGCAGCCTGTGCAGTTGGTGAGGGAAGGGTACCCAGGGATGGAGGCTTGTGATAGGAATCCTGAGCTGTAATGAGAATGGGGATGAGCAGGGCCAGCCTCAAGGGCCAGTGGCCTGTGCAATCATACAGGGCCCAACCATTGGAGTTTAATAATTTGTGGTTGCAATTTGAAATTCTTAATAATTTTATCTTTGAATTATGTCTTATAAGTGAGTCCAGGAGGAAGACAGCACATACCAAGGGCTTGGAACCTGGCTCATGTGGGGTCCCACCTCCCCAGGATAGCTTCTCTGCCCCCTGCTCCCACTCATTCACCACTGCTGCTTTCTATGTTAGAGGCCTCGGTGCAGGAGTTGGGGGTTAGGCATATACCCCACGTGCTGCAGGTGCCTGTGGGGGTCTGCACCTCCCTTGCGGTATTCCTATAATGGAGGGAGCAAGATATTAAATAGTAAATACAAATATTTGGAAAAACAAAAAAAATATTTCCTCTGCTGTTTGAGCAAGGAGACCTGCATTTTCATTTTTCTACCAGGCCTCACAAATTCTGTAGCCTGCCCTGGGAAGGAGCATTGCCTGGAGAAGCAAGGGGGCTGGAGGGTAACCGTTAAGGGTCAGCTGGATTTGAGCTTACACATTCCTGGTGGGCCCATCAGCCCAGAAAGAATGTAGGAGGTAGGGGGCAATTAACTGAGTGATGGTCGTGACCAGGTGAGAATGGTGGAACTTTGCAGGGGCAAAGAAACTACTGGTGTTAGCAAAAGAAAAATTCAAATGATCACAGCTTAGACTGGATAGAGAAAGAATTCAGATCAAAAGGAAAAACGTAAAGATGCAGGATGAGAAATAGATTTAGAAGGAGCAAGGCACAGAGCAATGTATTATCATGGAAGATCTGACCAGAAAAAGGAATTTGAGAGTTCGGTTCATTATTTTTTCCAAAGTAGAATATTTCCAAAGGAAGTTCCCTTACATCTCATTAGTAAAGTTTTTAATTTGCCTTTTTTTTTTCACCCTGCATTTGCAAACAAAACATTGCTCTCAGATTCAAGATTTAGACTTCTGAATCATAGTACAACTCATTTTTTTTTGTATAAGTAACATATGTTTGGTGTCTTTAAACACAATTACTTTTGTGTAATAAAAGTGTTGATTTGATGATGCGACATTTTCTGCAAGTGTGTTTAAGAGAGTTTATGTTTTCATAAGTTGCAATGAAACTCAATTATGTATGTGTAATAAGGCTTCTGATTGTTACACTTAGACTTTTCTGTATAATGAAGCCAGCAATTAGAATTTGCTTGCTCTATGGCTTACGAAAACACACTTGTTTTGGAGACAAAAGCCTCTTAATGAGCCCCCTTTTTTGTTAATTTTTTTTGTTGTCAAAAACTAGTCTATAACTCAAACATATAATTAGATTTCTTAAAGGTTTGAATTTTTGTTGTTGTTATTTTTTTCTCTCTGAACGCAAAACAAAGCAAAAAGCAATAACTTTAAGGCACACATCGTTTCAAAGCTGTGAATGCTGCTAAGATCTGCAGTTTCACCTTAGAGGAACCCCCAGTGCATACTGAGGTTGTGTTTTGCCAAGGAGGTAGAGACCTGGGCATAGCGCTAACTTAAGAAAGAAATGTTCTTTCTAAGCATTGCATAGCAGTTGGCCTGGACACTGCAGAGTTGGGCACTGGTGTTCTCTATGATTTCAGCCTCAGGGGTGACCTGGAGCCTTGGCTCAGAAACTGAATCCCACCCCTGCTCCCCAGTGGCTACTGCTTGCTTCAGAGGCCTGCTAGTGCTACAGTGGATGAGCCATTCTTGGACCAACCCAGTGAGTGAGGACACAGTTTTCTCAGTGGGCTGTAGAATCTTCCTTGCCTTCTCCCTTTCCATTTCATAATCTGCAGCCGCTGCAGCAGCTGCTCACGGTGCCCTGTTCGATGTTGGCCGTTCATTTCATGGCTAACCATTCACATCGTTTTTGCAGATGGCTGTTTCTGTCCTGCTTGATCAATACGTGAGGAAGAACCTGTTGGCCTAAACATCCCTCATCACATGTCAGTTTGAAGGAAACCTTCAGAACTTCAGTCTGAAGTACCTTCAGAACTGTTTTCCTTTAAGCCTATGATTAGAAAGGCCTTACTCTTAGAAGTGCTAAACTTTTTATTATTTGTCATTAGTAGCATACAAAGTTTATTTATGTAATACTATACTAATTGAGAGAAGGTTTTCAGTGGTATTTCAGTTAGTGTTCAGTGGCAAAAACACAGAAAACTCTAGGTATTTCAAGCAGATGAAGATTTAATACAGGCACTTGGGTTGCATGTGTGTTGGAATGGCTGAAGGAGAACAATGACCGTGTGGTTTTGCTCAGCACTCAGGAAGCAGCACTTGCTGGCTGGAGCTCCACAGCTGGCAGATATTGCTGCCATAGAAATCACCGTCCTTTGCTGCCAGAAGAAAACCACAAGCTTAAGCCCTGATGCTGAAACCGCCAGTGATATGGCCAGAGCCTTCCATTGCCTGCAGTTCCCTGTGGTTGTTGACAGAGTCGGGAGGAGCGTGACATCCCCTACCTTCTGCCTTCCAATCTCCAGTGAGTGCCTCTCCACAGCAGTCTATGCTGGCCAAGGATTCTGGGTGGCAGTTTCCAGGCTTTCAGCCTGAGAAATAGAGGGGAGCAAAGCGGGGTAGAATTGGGTCTGTACGGGTCTGAATATCAGTACACACTATCTGGCACACAGAGTGCATGTGATGTGGTTGGGAGATGGATCTCCTTCTGAAATCCTAAAGCTCATTATCTTGCCTGTAGGTCTGGGTTGGGCAGTCTGGATCCCATGGAAGTAATTGCTGCTGACAACTCCCAGAAAACCCCAACCACAGCTGTGGATTTCATGTTCAATCAACTCTCTGAGCAGTGGAGGAGGGAAAACATAGTTAGGGCATTCTTTTGGGAATTATCAGGCCAAGTCTGACCACTGTAATTAACAATCTCCAAACTCAAGAAGTGTTCTATTCAGCCTCTTCTCAGAGGCAGACTTTTAAATCTTAAACAAAGGATCCAATTAAATTTGATCCAATTTAAATCCATTCAGCTCAGAAACCTTTATTAAATATCTATGATGGATTGTGCCCTGGGCTAGAGAGTGCAGGTTTCCACATTTGTGGCTGGCAGGTCGACACTGTGCTGGCACTTGTAGATTCAAGTTGGAATAGATTGCTGGTCCCCTAAACCCTTGGTTTTGGTTTCTTTGTTATTTAATTGCATAGACTGCATATCCTTTTGGGAGAGGCACCGTAACCCCCATTTCACATAAAAGATGATTTATGTTGAGAATTTCCTCTGTGGTAGGCACTGAGCTGTGCACTAGAAAAGCCCATCTCATTAAATTTTACCACAACCCTGGAATTAGGCTTACCCTTAAACATTTTTTTTTGTTTTATTTTTCCCAGTTGATGAAGAAATTCAAGTTCTGATAAGCTGAAGTGGACAAGGTAGCCACAGGCTGTTGTCAGAGACACATAGTCTTTAAGACATATGGTTGCAACACTAAGACGTACTGTTTCTGACATAAGACTGAGAATCAGCAAGCTAGTCCAAGGCACTGTCCAGCTTAAAGACTTCTTTCACTTGCTTGCACAGACCTGGAACGTAGAGGATCTAGGTTTTATCCCAGCTTTGCCCTTCCCGAGCCACATTCCCGTCCTTGGACTCCATTGTCTCATATGAAGAATCAAAGATGGAATAAGTGATGGCCTACATAGAAGCTAGGGTTGCATAGGTGTATTCAGTAGCTTGGATTTTCCCTGTTTCATTCCAAGTCTAATTTTCCCACCCATCAAACCTATCTTCTTATCACCTATTTCACAAGTCATTCTTGTTTTATAATCTCATCAATTGATTGCATTATTGCCCTGCCTGTGATATTTCCTCTTTCCTTTCTCTTTGCCCAGATTAAACTTATCCTGCAAACCTTGCTCCCTCCAAGTCACCTGCAGCCTAACCACCAGAATGCCCAGTGCTCTCATCCTCCTTGGATCTCCTTTAGCACATATATTTTTTTAATTTTTATTTTGGGGAGACAGGGCCTCACTTTGTCACCCAGGCTGGAGTGCGGTGGTGTGACCATGGCTCACTGAAGCCCCCACCTCCCTGTCTTAAGCATCTTCCCTCCTCAGTCTCTTGAGTAGCTGGAACTACAGGCATGTGCCACCACACCTGGGTAATTTATTTATTTATTTTGTTATTTTGCGGAGATGGGGTCTTGCAGTGTTGCATAGGCTTGTCTTGAACTCCTGTGCTCAAGCAGTCCTCCTGCCTTGGCCTCCCAAATGGCTAGGATTATAGATGTGGGCCACTTTGCTTTGCCTAGCACATATTTTTGTCTGAACTTTTCACCTGACATGTTTAAGTGACTGGGCATTTTATTAGCTTTTCATGTGAGCAATTCTTGTTTCACCAGTATTTGACTTTTCAAATCCATGGGCTATATATGTGCCATACTTTTAAAATATCCTCACAGTGCCTACTATGTAACTCAGCACAGGGTAGGTAATCATCAATTAGTGAAGGACCTGGGGAATGATCTATATATGTGTTACTAGTTCAAGGAGGGAGAGACCAATGTGACCTATAATAGTTAGGAAGGGTTCTCCTAAGGAGGTGGACCTTTAGAGTAGAGCTTTGAAGTTTGGAGAAAATTGAGAAAGACAGAGTGATTCAGGATGGGGAGTGTAAATGGCACAGCAAAAATAAAGAGCATGCAGGAAAAACAACATGATGTTGGGGGAGCCTGCAGGGAGAACTGGCTAGCTGAAACATATCAGCAGATTAGGCTGTGAGGAGGTGGGTTCAGGATGTGGAGCCCGTGAGAATAGACTGGGATGAGAGGGTTGTTAATTTAAATCAGAGAGGTCCTCAGCATGTCCTATGCACTGGGGAGATAAAGTTAAGGAAGATATGACCTCTCGGTTATACAAGAGTTTATAGTCAAGGCAGGAGATGAAGACAAGACCACAAAGAGCTTTCACACTCAGAAGAATATAATCCATGTCAGCAGGAGACAGGTGCTTCTGGGGCTTAGGGGTAGGCTCGATGAACCCTGGAGGGGCTTCCAGGCACGGATCCTGGAGACAGAGGCCTGGGCTTAAATCTCAGCTGTAGCACTTACCGTCTGCCTTGTTGTGTGCAAATCCCCTGTTTCTCTGGCCTGTGTTTCATCATCCATAAAACTGGATTAATACTAGTGCCTAATCATAGGGCTATTGTGAAGATTAACTGAGACTGTGGATATGGAGTAAAGCATAGTCTAGGGCCTTTGTATGTACCCCCATAGATGCTAGTGATTATTAAATATTGAAAAGAAGAGAAGATGACCCATGATTGAGAAGAGCCATTATGGACCTCATGAAGGTGCCAACTGAGGTGAACTTTAAGCAAAGGGTGACACTTAGCAGGTGGAGACTTGAAGCCAGGGATAGCAGACAGCCTGGGAAACTGTGGAAGTGAGGATGTGGCTGACCCTTATGGGGCTGAATACATAGCCCAGTTTTCTGGAAGAGATGGGTGAGTTACAAGGAGAAGATGTGATAATTTGGAAAGACAGGTAAGGGCTATGCAGGTCTTTACATGCCAGGTTGACATGTTTATGCAAGTGATTAAGTGACTCCAGGAATATAAGCCTGGCATTACTATGTACAGAACCAGGTGACACCACGCATGGACCCGGGATGGAACCCAAAAGAGGACAAAGGCCAGAGGGGCTCTATCCCCCAGGACTGCAGTGGTTAACCTGTTGAGGCAAAGTCACTATATTTTTTCAAAGTCAGTCTCAGAGAGAGAAAGCCACATGAATCCAAATATCCGGACAGCAATCCCCAGCGGCGCCAAAGGTAATGAAACATTGGTATCTGCTACTCCTATCTGTTATTGCTGATATTCAGATAATAATGCCAATACCCAGCTCAGGAGGGAGGAGGAAAGGCTGCTGGGGCAGCTTATTTAGCTCATCTCCTGGAGGGTTGAAAGGAGGGGGGAAGAGACAGGCAAAGAAAAAGGTGACCCTAGAAAACCAAACCCTCTTCCTCAATTTGGCAAAATAAGTCACTCACTGTTTCAAGGAGCCATCTGAGAATGCCTGAAGACTCCCACCCCTCCAGCTGGCTGTGGTACCTGGACTAATAGCAGTTCCTTGTCATATGTGAATAGTGTTTTATCATTTCAAAGTGCTTTCACATCTAATATCTCATTTAGTGTTCATCATGAGAAAATCTACACTCAGCAGGTAATAGGACTCACGCAGGGGACTTGGCCTAGCCTCGTTTTGTCATCTCTACCTCACATAGCAGCCCTTGAAGGGAGTAGGTCAAAGTGGGGAAGAAGGAAGATGAGGTTGCTCTCCTGGAGCTGTCTGGTGGATTCAGGATCAGAGCTGGAGGAGGAGGGTCCGAGTGGCAAGCCTGTCTCTCCTGTCCCATCCACACCTATGGCAGGCCTTGACAATGGATCACACAGGCTTTCCTCTGAGCCCAGACACAGCTCAGGGTCTCTTAAAACAATGCTGAGAGTCCACTACTAATTGATCAGAGCTGGCACTTGGGACAAAATCTATTTGCTCTCCCTGCATTAAGGTGTTGTCCAGAGTTTCTCTTTGTTAAAATGTCAATACTTGTGGAATGTTAATATATTAAGCCATTATCAGCCCCTGGCACCTTCATATGAATTCATTTGTCAGATTCCTCTGTGCAAGCTCTCAGAGGAACTGAGCTGGGATAGAAGAACTCGTTTCCTAAAGAATGCCAGGCCCGATGGGAGTGTGGAATGACTAGCAGTGGTTCCTCTGTCAGATATTCAGATTGCTTAGCAATCTCTTAAGAAGATGTATTGTCTGTACTCAAGAGATCACAGTATGGGACCTTGGGCAAATCACTTAACCCTGTTAGGTTCCATTTCTTAATCTGAAAAATGAAAATAATTACATCTACTCCACCCACTTATAGAAGAACTTTGATGGTGAAAGGCCTCTGAAATGTGTTTTGTATTTTACAATGTATTATACAATGCAAGGTGTGAGCATTTAGCTACATTAGGAAGAGACAAGCTCTCATTCCTCAGGTCGAATGTACATGAAGGGTAAAAGAAAGAGAAGGAGAAAAAATTAATATTTATGAGGTTCCTGATTGCCATTAATCTTAAATATATTATCCCATTTAATTTCTACATCCATCCCATGAGGTTGATGGTATTGAGCCTATAGTCTTACAGATTACATAGCCAGTGTTTTTCAGAGATAAGGTTTGAACCCAGGTGTCTCTGAGCACTCTTTGGTACATCGCAATCCAAGGCCTAACCTGGGTACACTCTTGCTTTCTCCTTTCCTAAATTCTTTCCCATGAAATTAGTTAGGGTTCATGGGTCAGAGAGAGACAAGTCAGGATCAAGCAGGTGCCCTGGGACTAGGATGCCTGCAGATGGCAAGGCTGCATAGGGATTTGGAGACACATAGGAAATGATTAAGAAATCACAATGGAAAACCAGAAACCTGTTCATCAGGTTCACATGCAGGGTGAGAGGTGCAGCCAGCCAGCCTGGGGCAGAAGCCTCAAGGAGATAGTTGCACTAGTGCACTATCCTCAGGGAAGAAAGACCAAGCCACGGAGGAGCACGGCTGGATTTCATGTGCAAGCAGCATATGGTGTTGTCAGAATATAAATTCTGAGTTCAAATTCTCCAGATTTTCTGAAAACATTGTGGATATCTTATCATCTATTCAAGTTATTGGCTGTCATAGTATAAAAAGAATTATGTAGTATGAGTACATATGACCCAAATGATGTACATTCATTTAAACACTGAGCAGTGCAGTGGAACAAATACATGCTGATTATATGACATCCTTTTAGTTGGCTTACCTGTATCTGAAAAGTTGCCTGGAGTTTGGAACACCATGATAAAGCAATCACACCATTCTCTGCGCACCTCGGCATGGCTATGTGAGGTTTGATAGTTTGGGGATAAGTGACCCAAGCCAATAACTCCTTCATCCTTTCAGTGTCCCTCAAGGAAACTGTGGCACAAAAGACATTTTCGTTGTTAACAACTGATATTTTTTCATGCTCTTGTACCTAGTACCTCAAATTAAATATATTTGGCATACTAGACCAAAGAACATGGAACACTTTTTAAGTACATATATATGCTAATTAAATACAGTTTCTACCAAATGCCAAAGCTGGCCTTAGAGGAATAAAATGGAATGCTATAACCAGTGGCATGGAGCTAGCCCACGTCCACTGCCCTGTGGTTTTTCTTCATGTGGAAGAGAAAGCCAAGAGTAGTTACGTGAAGAGAGGAGGCAACGGTCCACTTGTCCATTTGTAGCAAGAAGGAGGAATCTGCAGAAAGAGTGTCTCTTCTGGCTCTTTTGTTGATGTGCAAATCTGTAGAGTTGTGCTTCTGGGAAGCTGAAATAAAGAAACTTTAAGGATGCAGGAGGAACAAAGGAAAAACAGTAGTAGAAACAAGAAAAGCCTATAGGAGCAGGCCCAGTTTGTAGACTGTAGCTCAGCCTCCAGGTCCAGAAGATGTTATGTGTACATGGATGTAGACTTAAAATAGTAGCTGTGGCTTCTCCAGCCATTCAGTAGAGTTCCAAAATGACATTCAAAGCTAGCCCAAAGCCCTGGTCCTGGCAGAATCAGGCCAAGGCTACACGGAGAAGACATTCTGGCTCTTTTATGGATGAAATGACAAATCATAAAAAAAAAGGGTTTAATTTGTTTTGTGAAGTCCCAAGCAATAGAAGCAGAACCCAGCAATGGTCATTGAGAGATGCATTTTGGCTCATTATATGATACATCAAAGCAGAGTGGTCAAAAGATGGAGTATTTTGCCTTAGGCTCTTATGTCTTTGTGCCTGGGCTGAGTTTACTGAGGGTGTTAAAATAACTGGTTCCCAAGCCAGACTGAATGTTAGGCCTACCTGGGGAATTTCTTGAAAAATACAGATTCCCAGCCTCCACCACTGGAGATTAGCTTCAGCAGGTGATGAGGTGAGAACTAGGAACTTAACATTTTGAACAAGATTCCTGAGTAACTCTTGTTCATGGAGCATCTGGGAAATGGTTTTAGAAAGAATATTAAACCGTTGTTTGGGTTGTTGTATTCAATGTTCTACAAACCCATTCCCTTCCTGAACCCTAAACCAATTCAAATCCCAGTCTCAAATCCACCCAAATTCTCCTCTAACTCTTCCATCCTGAGCAAGTCAGGTTCTTCTGTGGCTCTCTGATTGTATTCAGTGCTCCTCTTGGAGGTTCTGCCCTGGTTTTCTGCTAGACTTAATTCCACAGCTCTCACCCCTCCCCTGATCTCTGTCTATCACTTTTCCTTCAAGAGAAAGAACTTGATCACAGCAACAGTAGTTCCCAGTCTAGATGAACCACATGGATGGATTTTATGTAAACAACACTAATAGTTTATCAGGAAGCACTCATGTAGAAAGTAATTAATAACTTTATTATTTTTATTAGTATTGATAATAATTATTTCTCAAGACTTTAATGAAGTTTTTTTTTAATGAAAGTACTGGGGGTCTTTATCAGGTTTCTGTCAGTCACCCCCTTCATCACCCATGTCATTTTACCTTGCGTGTATTTGATGAGAGGAGGGTCAACTGAATCTTTTTGTTATCTTATGCATTTGGATACCAAATAAATAGCAGGAAAAGGAAATGGTCACCTCACAATCCAGTCATGTTAGAAATTTCTCTCCTCCCTTGGTCTGTAGGAGTGACTCTTCGCAATGTGACTCTGGAACTTGCATAGGAAAATACACAGGGTTGGGCAGTACCTCCCACCCCTGGAGGGCCTCTGTGTGCCCCAGGCAGCCAAGGCCATTCTTAGTATCATGGCTTATTTGAGGTCCCTTGGCCACACCATTTAGGAATCAGGCAAGTGCAGACATAACCTGTGCATGGGGGTATTGCCTGATATAAGTCAACAATGGAGAGGATAAAAAGAGCCCTTCAAAGAGAAGGACATCTGTCAGGGTGGTGTGGAACACCAGTCTGGTGGTGTGAAGCTGCACTTGAACCTATCCTGACCCAGTGCTTCTGAAGGATTGATGCTCACTGGGAAGGAGACAGCACCGGATTGCTGTCAGGAACCTTCCACAAGGTCTGGCCATGAGAAATAGGGAGAGAGAGAGAGTTCCAGAGTTGGGCTCCAAAGCTTAGTGCCTCACCACTGGAAGCAGCAGCAGTGATGACCACCAAGGATCTGGATACTGAAGGCAAATGGAAAGCCACCCATGAACTGCGGGGAGTCCCACAGCTGGAGGTAGGAGGCTACACAAATGCAAAAAGCAACAAACAGAGGATTCAGTGACAACTAGACCCAATGTGAAAAATGCTCCCTTCCCACATCTGGGGACACATGGAGGGAGAGCAGAGCCAACATCCCCTCTGAAAAGGTGAATATGTTGATTATGTGACTTTAAGGACAAGTTCAGTACAATGACCAATCTAGGGACCAGTGAGTGACCAGCCATAGGGGACATTCAAGGTACACTTATGATTTACTCACATCATTTCAGGTGGAACTGGGAAACTCGTCATGACAGGGAGAGAGATATGGTTTGATCTGAGAAATGAAATGGAGTTAGAAGAGAAAACAGATCACACCACAGTCAAATCAAAATATCTTCTGTCCCTCCCTTCCTTATTGGGAACTCTATAGATTCGAGATCAAATCTGTTGTACTTATTGATGCAGACACCTTTAAGTAAAATGGAACATTTTAAAAAGCCAAGGATCCAGGTACTGTAAACTGATTAAATTAAGCCTCATATTTTTAAGTGCCACTGCTGATCTGTTCTCACACCCTCTCCCTTTTCTGGATCTCATTCTTGTTACTGCACTTATCACTTTCTGGTTTACATCATAAATGATATTTACTGAGGGTGCCTTGAGGGCAAGTGGGGTATTTGATTTAGTTTTTACACCTCCCCTAGCTATGTTCATGTGTTGCATACTACCCTTCTCGTTTTGGACAATGTGTTAACTTTTTTCATGTATGCCTTAAGCTGAGCACTGCATCAGGCACGGGCAATACTTTCAGGAAGAAGGCAGAGTCACTGCTCTATTATCTCGTTAATAAATGAGCAGTACATTTTCCAGACTGGCTAATATCACTAGTATTAATAGCAAGATACTATTAACTCTCTTTTGACATGATGTGCAAATAACTTTGGGGTTAGTTGGAGAAACAAAACTTGAATATGTTAGACAAGAAAATGTTTAAGCAAGACGTCAGAGAAGGTGGAGTTTAGAGACTTCATGATGGAGGCAAGGAATGAGCTGGCTTTGGAAGGGTCAACTGGATTTGTATAAACAAGCCAGCAGATATGTGGCTGGGAGGAATCCCAGCCTTGACTTGGGCTCTAGGGGTTCAAAATGTGAGCTGGAATTTTGGCGCCATTACTATTCAGGAGCATTGGTGTTTCTCAATGAAGTTGTGTGACCTGGGGCAAGTGAGTGAATCCTCTAATTCTCACTTTTCTCATCTGTAAATTGGGATAATATGATTTAACTGACCTTGTTGAAAAAATTCAGCTAGGTAATATATACCTAGCACAGAAGCAGGTATTTGGGAAGCATACAACATGGCCACCCAGACTTAATAGAGGCAGTATCATATTACTGGTGTTGTTTTTTTCATTTGTTTGGGTTGAACATTTAATCTCCTAGAGGTCACTACCATGCCTCTTTTTCTTGTGAACTTTCTTGCAACCAAAACTTAGTAGGTCTAGTAATTTCCTGTCGAATTGCCTCTCTTGGTTTCTCTTACACATTGTAGTGTATTACCTTGCCTCTTACTATGCGGTTCTGATACAGATCCTTACATACTCCCCCACATTTTGTGGGAATAAATTGTAGCAACAAATCTAGTCATAGCATTAATTACACATGGTTCATGCAGCGACTGAAGTGAGTGAGTAAGGAAGGAGAATTTGATTACTCCAGGGCATCAAGGCCTTTCAACCAATAATAATTTACTGTCTTTACTAAGTACCTCTGGATGCTCTCTGTAGAGGGGATACAGTATTTTATACACAAGCAACATAATCCATTCCTATGAGATCATGTGGTCAGGGAGTCAAATGTCTGCCACATTGAGTGGAGGGAGGGCAAGGTTTTCTTTTCCCAATAAAGTCACAGTTTTATTTTTCCTCTTCCAGAGTGTGAGGCAGGGCACAAGGGAGGCAGTGTCACTTGATGAGGTCACAAGGACAGGGTGCGTATTGAAGCCAGAGACTGTTGGCTACAGGCGTAGAGCCTGGGGACCTGAGCTAACTTTCTGAGGTTCAGAATGTCAGAGAAAGATTGTGCAGGCAGATGTGCATGTGCATGTGTGCATGCTTGTGGGTGTGAGTGCATGTGCTTACATGCTGCTTGTACGTGTGTGTGAGTCTACATGCATATGTGTGCATTCATGTGTGTGCATGAGTAAACATGTGTTTGCACGTGCATGTCCTGTGTTCATATACTCTGTTGCCTAGTCCTCTGTCCCTTTCTCGTCTACTGGGTTATTGTTAGTCTTTCTTTATCTGTATCTATCTACCTATTTATCTATTATCTAACATTTGGCTTTTATTTAACAGCCAATCTTTATTGAAAATACTATATGGCAAAGCACCTAGTTAAATGTTTCTACACAACAGTCCTCTGAGGTTGCCTTTATAACCCCAGGTTACTTTGAAGAACCAAGATTTAGGAAACTAACTAATTTGCCCAAGGTCAGTCCACTTGTGAGTGGCCCAGCAGGGGATCAAATTCAAGCAGTCACAGCTCTCTACATACAGTCTTCTTTTAAAGATTCTGCCTTAGGGCCAGTGTGTGTTCACTCTAATGTTTTTCAGTATCCCATTTAAAGCATTGCATCTACAACCTCAGCCATGATGCTCCTGGAGTAGTCTGTCCAGCAAGTGTCCAGGCCTACAGTCAGACCACCTTCCTTCTTCCGATGCAGCGCAGGCAACATTTTTAGTACCTACTTCTAAGCAGTGAGCTTCTATTTCCCTGCCCTAGCACAGAGTTCACTGCTTTTCAGATCTGGGCCCTTGGGCATTTCTAAAACTAGCTTACGAGACTGAAGATCAGTCCTGGGTCACAGAAGGTGGCCAGAGGGACGTGCTAACCAGCTGTTAAACAGAGGAAAGGGGTGAACAAGTTTATGTGACACTGGGCATCCTGAGTGCTTCAGGATCATCTTGAGGTTAAAAACAGGCCTAGCCCTCCTAGTGAGATCCTCTGATCACACAGAGAGCAGTCCAGCCCCTCCAAAACCACAGGTGGAGAAGAACCTGTGGTAGGACTTTTGGAGTTGAGAGGATTTCAGAAGATAATGGGAATTTTGTGTGCAGGATTCTACCCACTGGGTCTAGTGTGAATGTCAGATTCCTACTCTAAAAATAAAAGCTATTTAAAGGGACTGATAGAGCAAATAATGACTAGCTCTTTGCACCTTAGGATGGAGTAGTTTACCAGGCTAGTCTTTGAAGGAAGCAGTGACATGAGAGGCTAAAACTGAAGACTGGCAAGACTCTACAGTTGAGCTGTCCAATATGGTAGCCATTAGCTATATGCACTATTGAGCATTTGGAATGTCTGAGTTGATATGTAAGTGTAAAATGCATAGTGGATTTTGAAAACTTAGTATGAAAAAATGAATGCAACATATCATTGATAATTGCTTTATATTGATTACATGTTGAAATGATAATATTTTGGATATATTCCATTGAAGTACACTAAAATTAATTTTACCTTTTTCTTCTTTTTAAAAATGTGGCCAACAGAAAGTTTAAAATTACATGTGTAGCTTGCATTTGTATTTTTTGTTGTTTCTGTTGAAGTGTTGCCAGTAGAAGTACCATCCAGTAACGGTCTTCAAATTGCAAAGAGGGCTTTGGAATCATGGGATTGCTACATGCAGAGTTAATGGTTGGTACTGGAAGTACCCATGTTCTGGACTCTCTTGGGTAGAACCTGCCTGAATTAGCTTCTGAGAGGGATCTCTGCTGGTTAAACAAATATGTATCATATAGATGCATGACTTGGCACTTTCTTTGCCGGCTTCTAAATCTAAAGCATCTCTCTAGAGGATCCACATTCTGTATCAAACTTGTATTTCTAACCAGGTCTGCTTCAACAAGGCTGATCTTCTTCCTATTCTCCCCATTGCATGTTTATACTAGTATCCCTCTCTCTTTCTCTCGCTCTTCTCTTTCTAAAAACTCCTATTTTCTCACTCGTTTCTAGTCTCTCAGCACTATTCAAGGCTTATGAAACTTTCCCTTTCTACATGGATTTTCAGTAATCCCCCTTCCTGGGTTCTTAGTTCCTGAACTATAGCTTTGATCACACACTGCCTATTGTCCTCCTCTTATGTCACATGTGGAAAGTCTTGTCTTCTAGGTTATATTTTATGCCCCACTGGGTCAAGCAGAGTAGATGCTTTAATACATGCTTGATTGCTTGCATCATTGCTTCCCTCTGTCTTGCCAGAGCCTCTCATTAAATGTGTACCTTTTGTGGAGAAGGGCAGTGATGATGGCAAGCAGCTTGAGGTCAGGTGCCATGCTTTTTTTTTTTTTTTTTGATATGAAATCTCACTCTGTCACCAGGCTGGAGTGCAGTGGTGCAATTCCGGCTCACTGCAACCTCCGCCTCCCAGGTTCAAGCGATTCTCCTGTGTCAGCCTCCCGAGTAGCTGGGACTACAGGTGCGTGCCACCATGCCCGGCTAATTTGTGTATTTTTAGTAGAGAGAGGGTTTCGCCACCTTGGCCAGGATGGTCTGGATCTCTTGACCTCGTGATCCGCCCGCCTCAGCCTCCCAAAGTACTGGGATTACAGGCGTGAGCCACTGCGCCCAGCCATGGGTGCTCATTTTTAAGCTTGGCATCATTCACCTAGAATGGTCTGAGTGTTACAAGAAGAAGGACTCAATGGCTTCTGACCTACTATGAGGTAGGAGTTTGAGCTAAATGCCATAGCTCTGTTCCATGAAGACCTGACATGGTGCCTGCAGTTTCTTCAGTAGAGATGTGTTTCTCATGCCTTTGTCTTCTTTGGACATGTAAATTCCCCATGAGAAGGAGAACTTATTAACTATGAGGCTCCAGAAAAAAGTGAGGATGGAGAAGATGCTAGCAGGAGACATGTAAGCTTTGAGGGAGATAAAACATTCAGGAAATGAGGGATGAGGGTGGCTAAAGACACACTTGGCTACCTTCCAAATTTGCTAAGGGGTGGCCCTTTCCTGGGTCTGGAAAGGGTTCATATCTTTGTTTTTGCTTTCATCCCTGCAGAGCTGAGACTGGAGGAATAGACCTTGCTTCAGTAAATCAACAGAGCTGAGAGATCAGTCAGTCAGTCAATCTTAAGAGCATTCCTGGATTTGTGGATGGCTTGAGAAGGATGCTTAGAGAAACCGAGGATAGGGTAGTTATTAAAAGAGATTAAAGGGTATTAGCTAGTGCCTCAGCAAGTTATAATTAAAAAAAGAAAAAAAAAGGAACGAAAAGGAAACGGGAGACTAATTTTTCCAGTCGCTGAAATTTTAAGGAGGAGTGAGCTGACTTGTGAACCATTGCTGCTTGATATTAATTCTCCTGTATGGTTAAATCTAACCCAAATACATGTCTTTCTCAATTGGAAATGCCCTAGTCAATTTCACTGTCTAATACAGAGAGGAGGCAGTTGAGAGACCAGGAAACCATGTTAACCTCAGATGGCATTATTCTCCAAAGAATCTCAAACCCTGCTCTGAAAGTAAATTACTTGTTTCTAGGACATACTCTTGACATGAAAAAGGGAAATTATCATGGTATCCATCTGGGGAAGTTGAGACCAAGATAAGGAAAAGAATAGATCCCCCTGGAACACCTGACGGTCGTGTATTATTAAGCAGCAACATTGTGGCATGCATTACAATGATTTAGTCACTTCGCTAGTAGTCAGGACTGCACAAGGCAGCCAGGAGGCCAACTACCTATTGAGATTTAACAGGGTCCTTCTAGTTCCTTGCCTTCACAAATCTCACCGACTTCAAAGGTCTAAGATTCCCCAGTAGAACTCTTGTTTGCCAACTTAAGATATCTCTATTAAGATACAGACTATCTGAGTAGTGCCATATTTAATTGATGACATTCTTCAATTAGATGAATTAGATAGAATTAGAGGTCTGAGGGCCACTTTTGGAGAAAGAAGCCAAAATCATTAGGCTGCTGGGTGACTAATGCAAAAAAGGGATGTATCAACTTAGCCACCCTCACAGGTTTGCAGAAGCTTCGCTTTGATTGTTACAGTGTGCAATTTTATTATTGTAGCATATTGAGTATCAATGGGCCTAAAGCTCTTGGTGTTACCCTTCAGAAAATATTTTTAAAAATTAGCCATATGTGAAGATTTACATGAGAAAAACATTTATAGAGGTTTCCCGATTGACTTTTTCATCTTTATTTCCTATTTTCAGGGTTACATGAATTTAGTGTATTCTCACAATGATTTCCTAGTCTTTGGCAGATTAGTATCCACACAGGCAGAAATGGCAGTATCAGAAAGTGGCAGCTGATAGTCCAACAGAGGGAGAGAGAAAGGAAAATTTAAAAATCAGACATAAGATTTTCAAAAGGCACAGCAGTCTGAAATCAGCCAGGATAGGAATTAGCAGTGCTTTAGGTGTCAAGACCCCCTCAGATATCATTATGTGCCAGCGAAACAACCACTGATTTTCATTAGGGGTGACCACAAGACATAAGAAAACACTAGAATTAAATTCAGTCACCTTCCCTGAGCTGAGGGTAGGTGCAGAATAGGAAAATTTAATATATTGAGTCACCAGCTGGGGTAGGTAATTTACATATATCATTTCAGTGTTGAATTCCTCAACATTTTTATTTTTATGCAGTAGGCATTATTGTCCCCATTCTAAAGAAGAGAAAACTGAAGTTTGAAGAATAAATGAAGATGAAGTTCATTAGTATAGGTACTGCATGAGTGCCTTCTTTTTCTTCCCAGTTCATTTTCTCCACGCCCCCAGAGATACCTCAGTGCTGCTTTCCCCTCTACTTTGATAATTTCCTTCCTCATCTCTTGTTATTCAGCTGTTTCCTTAGCTCAGAGTGCCTACCTCTTTCTGTCTACACTACCAAATTCTTTCTCTACTGCGGGGTCTAGCTCAAGACCTGGGTCCTCACAGATAACTTCTTACCTTGCATCACATGGCTTTCTTCTCTGTTTCCATAGCACTTGTGCTCTATTTCCATAGCACTTGTGGCAGCCCTGCTGATTTCTCAGGGACTGATTTCTATCACTCCGTGGTATTTATCATGCCTTTTTCTATAAAGCATTGTGGTTGGCTTTGCTTCCTTGTCTAAAAGGCTAGCTGCCTTGGGTTACACACACTATCTTTTCTTTCTTCTATTTCCTAATTCCACCTGAGACACATTTACTCCTGGTAGGTCTTGAGTGTTTAGAATTCCCAAAGACAAATACAAGCAGTTTCTTCTGCATTTGGGCTATTTCAACTAGCCGATGGCCATGTGTGTCCTAGGCTGTGAAATGCAAACCTCCAAAAGCCTGCTTTGGGGATGCCTGAAATAGTTTTAAGAATTCTTTCTACCCTCCTCACTGTGGGATTTCTGGCAACCTTATTGCCTAACCTCTACTCAAGCAAAGGGAAATCTTCCAAGTTTGAAGTCCTCAGGAATAGACCATATGTTGAACACTGCCTTAGTTAATTGTTGCAGTCCTAAAAATTAGGCACTCTAAGCAAATTTCTCCCCATACTCTAGCCTCACTGATCTTTATCATATCTATGCCACCATATCTTTAGCCAGAGTAGTTCATCCACCGTTTCTTCAACCCACTTGCCTCCCTCTCTTCCTCTCTCCCAGTCCTTCTACCTGCATGTTCCTCCATCCTCAGCAGCCACTGTTCTTTGCTAGCACAGACCCTTTACTCCCTTCCATTCTCTGCCAGTAAGGTCACTTCATCAAACTAAAGCTCATTAAAGGAAAAGGCTGAGAAGCAATTCAGCATCCTGACCCCAGATATTGTAGCTGGAAAAAACCCTTTGCCTTTTATATTTCAACCTGAATAGGTGTATGACTCAGTAGTGGAAGGATTTGTAGCTGACACTCAATAGAAGCTGCTCTCGAATTTTGACAAATCCCATCTTGAGCCAAGAAGAGAAACAGATATTGATCCTAAGTGTACCTAATTCATCTCTGCACTTGTAATCCCAAAAGAAAATGCCTTCTATGACCAGAGGGCAGTCAATATTTTTTCCATCCTGTAAAATAAATAGCAGTTATTTTGGTGTGTCTTCATGTGTCTGGGACAACAGAAGTAAACAAAGAGTTGATTTTTCCTCTTTCTACAGTCAAGTTATAGTAACTACTAGGTCCCTTGTATGGACTAATTAAAACCATATCAAATAATTTGGATTGATGAGTGACTAGGGGCGACCGTATTATAGCCTGCCCACATTAATAAGGAAGCCTCATTCTCCAGGCTGGGTATTGGTATATCTGCTGAGACTTATCTGGAGACATACAATAAATTGCACGGCAATTCATTTCAGGGGACTCTCTTTGACTCCAGCAGTATTACAGTTTTAGCCACACAGGGGAGGTGTTCATACCAGCCAAGGGTCTACTTACAAACCTGGTTTTATTTATTGTCCTTCCTCTCCTTTACCTGTGAGACTAGAGTTAGTTATGGGAGAACTTCCAGAGGGTCACTAGGTCAGGCCAGATAGAGAACTGTTCTGTTTCCACAATTGTTCTGTATATTCTCAACCCAGATGGAGGGTCACAAGTTGTTGGAAACACTAAAAAACTGATTTGTGTCTATATTGATCTAAGCCCCACATCATTTCCCAACCACCCCAGGTCATTTCCAACAAACAAGCATAGAATCTCTTTGAAATGATGCACGGAATTTCTTTGAAACACTGTGTCTACATGTGGGCAAACCATCTGCTCAATTCCAGTTTTTGTTTTCCTACCCATTAATAGTCGTTTTGTTTATTTTACCTGAGTAATTCACCCTGACAAACCAGGCTTCTAGCTTCTTGAAGATTAAGAACAGTATCAGAAATTAAATTTGGATTATTTGAGACATTGGAGGGATACAAATTTTAAATTGCAAATTATTTGATTTGGCAATCTAAGAAAACCATCTAGATTTTCCACAGTTTTCTTTCAGTGTCCTCTCAGAATGGAATATGAGCCTTATCCAGAGAGACAAGCTGATTTTCTCATAATCTGCCAGACCCATTGGATGCAGGGCAAATAAGTCATCATAACACCATGATCAAATGTTTGGGAATTGTATGCATAGTTTTCACTTTCTGGCAAAACCAGACTGCTTCCTCTTTCTGCCATGGGCCACAGATGCTCCCACTTAGGCTACTGTCTGCTCCTAGAATGTCCTCTCTGCCATCCATTCATGTTAAAATGGTGTCCTAGCTGGTTTTCCCAAGTCCTTCATGAGTAGGCCTACAGATTCTATACCCTACCTCTGAGAAGTTTTATCTGAAGGTGCAGAAGGTTAAGGTCCAAGGTTCATCTGCCTATCAATATGGAGATTGACAAAAACCTCAAAGAAAATGAAATAGTTAGGAATACAACTAATTAAGGAGGTAAAAGATCTCTACAAAGAGAGATTCAAAACACAACGGAAAGATATCAGAGATGACCCAAATAAATGGAAAAACATTCCATACTCATGGATTGGAAGAATCAATATCATTAAATGGTCATACTGCCCAAAGCAATTTATAAATTCAGTGCTATTCTGATCAAACTACTAATGTCATTCTTCACAGAATTAGGAAAAAAAAAAAAAAAAAAAAAAAAAAAAAAAAAAAAAAAACTTCTAAAATTCACATGGCACCAAAAATGAGCCCAAATAGCCAATGCAGTCCCAAGGAAAAAGAATAAAGCTGGAGGCATCATACTATCCAACTTCAAACTATACTATAAGGCTACAGTAACCAAAACAGGACATTTCTGGTATACAAACAGACATATACACCAATAGAACAGAATATAAAACTCAGAAAGCCACACACCTACAACCATCTGATCTCCTACAATGCCAACAAAAACAAGCAATGGGTAAAGAATTCCCTTTTCAATACATTGGTCAGGGATAACTGGCTAGCCATATACAGAAGAATTAAGCTGGACCCTTACATCTCCCTGTATACAAGAATTAGCTTAAAATGAATTAAAGATTTAAATGTAAGACTTCAAACTATAAAATTCCTAGAATTAAACCTAGGAAATACCCTTTTCAACATCAGCCTTGGCAAAGAATTTTTTGGCTAAGCCCCCAAAAGTGGTTGCAACAAAACCAACAATTGACAAATAGGACCTAATTAAACTAAAGAGCTTTTGCACAGCAAACAAAACTCTCAGCACTGCAGACACCTTACAGAATAAGAGAAAATATTCTCAAACCATGCATCCAACAAAAGTCTAATATCTAGAATCTATAAGAAATTTAAACAAATGAAGCAAAAACCAAATAACCCCATTAAAAAATGTGCAAGGGACATGAACAGACACTTCTCAAAATAAGACATACAAGTGGCCAACAAACATAAAAAAATGCTCATTCACTAATCATCAGATAAATGCAAATCAAAACCACAATGAGATACCATCTCACACCGGTCAGAATGGCTATTACTAAAAAGTCAAAAAAACCAAGAAAACAGATGTTGGAGAGGCTGTGGAGAAAAGGGAATGCTTATACACCATTGTTGGAAATAGAAATTAGTTTAGCCACTGTGGAAAGCAGTTTAAAGATTTCTCAAAGATCTTAAAACAGAGCTACTATTCAATCCAGCAATCCCATTAGTGGGTATATATCCAAAGGAAAAATAAATCATTCTCCCAGAAAGACGGCAGTGTTACATTTTTAGCTACATGGGGGAGGTGTTCATACCAGCCAGGGGTCTACTTGCAAACATGGTTTTATTTGTTGTTCTTCCTCTCTTTTACTTGTGAGACTAGAGTTAGTTATGAGAGAACTTCCAGATGGTCACCAGGTCAGGCCAGATAGATAGAGAATTGTTCTGTTTTCACAATCATTTTGTATATTCCCAACCCAGATGGAGGGTCACTCTTTTACGTTCATCGCAGCATTATTCACAAGAACAAAGATATGGAACAACCTAGGTGCCTATCAATGGTGAATTGGATCAAAAAACATGGTACTTATACACTAGAGAATCTTTCATAAAAAAAGAATGAAATTATGTTCCTTGCAGCAACACAGATGAAGCTGGACCCATAATCCTAAGTGAATTAATGCAGAAACAGAAAACCAAGTATTGTATGTTCTAAATGATAAGTGGGAGCTAAATATTAAGCACACATGAACATAAACTTAGGAACGATAGACACTTCAGACTATTAGGGGGAGAGAAGGAGGAAGGTGGGGTCGAAAAAGTACCTACTGGATACTATGCTCACTACCTGGGTGATGGGATCCCTACCCCAAAACTCAGCATGATGCAATATATTCATATGACAAACATGCACATGTACCCCTTGAATGTAAAATAAAAGTTGAGATTAAAAACAAAATATGCTGGGTAAAACTAAACAAGAATGTTTCTAAAAGTATAAAATTTCTATTCAATGTGAACTTATGACTTAATATTGATAATCCTAGTAGAAATATAAAAGTCAAAAAGTCATTAATAAGAATGGGCAAGAGGCATATTTAAATAAAAGAATACAATTTGATGAGAAGTTAGAAGCCATGATAACTATTCTTAGCCTTGGCCCAAAAAAAGTCTGTGTCCTTGGTTAAGTCATTTAATATTTCAGAGTTTCAGTGTCCTCATTGTCAAATGAGGGGGTTGGGATTAGATGGCCTCAAAACCTCCCCCTGCCGCTTTAATAGTCTATATCTCAAAGGTATGTAAATAAGCCATTTGGGAAGATTTACATTGTTTTCCTTATAACTATAATGCAGAAATAGAGATATTGAGCTTACCTCAGCATGGATAAAACTCAAGAAATATCAGGCTTATGTTGTGAATCTCCTTAGTGGATCAAAGCATTTGCCAAAGTTCTTCTTCAACACTTCATCTTCTAGGGTCCCAGGGATGAAAAATGTGAGGCACATGGACAAAACTAATACTGTTACAATGCAAACTGTCTGTGGCATTACATTTCATAATATGGCTAATATATTGATATGCTTTTATATTCTGTGCACATATTTATAATCATGGCTTCTTATAGTAAAACAAAACCCCAACAACCTCAGTGATGGTCTTATCTGATGTCTGCTTTTACAGATGACACTACAAAACCCCAGAGACAAGAAGTTGCCTAAAGCCACGTAAGTGTTTAAACATTTTTGAGATCTGAATGGCTTAGGTGCCGCTCGTTTAATTCTTAGTTTTGTTTCTTCCTGCAATTCCACAGTATATACACATTGTAAGCATGCAAACATTTATTGAGGTAACATACAAATATTTCATTAGTTTTATTTGTATACCTATAAGGTACACCCATCAATAAAAAATGCATTCTTAAGATCCAGGCAGAATTATTAAAGATCATCCACTGAACTTAAACCTCCTCTTCAACCTCTGTAGGAACCTGGCATAACCAATTACCCTTGGCTTGTAACTCATCCAAAGTCACATAGTAAACTTAGGCCAAATCTAGATTTCTCTCCTAACAGATTATTTTCAGAGTTGGGCCTAGAGCACCGAGCTTTTAGCTCTCAGTCTATGTTCCTTCTCTCATATCAAGCTGGCATTTATTCAACTTTCATTGCTTTTCCAACATCTCAACCAGGCTCTGTTTGCAAACATCCAATAAATGGAATCCACCATTGATGGAAATAACACATTCTGCCATAGGAATATTGTTTCTGATTTTAACCTTAAATTCTCTTTGACTCCCAGTCCTCTGACCTAGTTTGTCCCCTGCCTGTTGTGTAGTGCCACCCTACCATGACATCCCTTATACATTTCAAGACCAATCTTCCATTACCAGGCTCTGCTTTCCTATTCTGTTGTCCCTTTCATTCTTTACATTGTGTTTCCCCTCCTTTGGGTATTTCTCATTGTCTTTGGGAAAACATTGTGCCCCAAATAGAACACGATTTCCTAGATGTTCTCTGATCAGTGTAGAGTATAAGGGAGCTGTTATTCACCGTGAGCAGGATACTACCTTTCCGTCAAGTGCAAAGACTCATCAGTCTTCACTTATTGCTTTGTTAAGGGGTGATGAATTTGCTCAGTCCTTCCCTTGATTTCTCAACAGAAGGCAGGCAGAGGAGCAATGGGCTTGATTTCAAGAATCTCTTTCCTGCTAGAACACTGAAGAGCTTGTCAATATCTTTTCTAGGTGCGGTTTGTCAAACCAGTATTCCAATAGACAGCCATTAGCACCTCACCCTATGCTTCAGAATCACATTTGGGGAAATTTACTTTGACTGATCAGAGCTTGCAAGGATCATTTGGTTCTGTGAATCCAATCTGATGTTTTAAAAGCTGTTTCCTATCAGTGAAAATGTGTGTACCCCTTGCCTATACTGATTTGCAAAGAGGGTAGAAAAAAAGTCCTTTGGTTTTCTTTGAGTCTTGTATAAAGGAAAGAACAATCTCTCTACCCACTTCTCCCCACCTTGGTAAAAGCCAGCAACTGAAGATAAAAGATATCACACCTCCTAAGAAATCTAATGAAAGTAAATTGTCATTCTGTTGACATACTGAGATGGCAAATTTCCCAGGCCCCAGCAATATGGATAGTTTTCTTTCTAGGAATGTATCTGATTTGGGAAGTTTATTGTTCTATAGATTGGAATGTGGTGATCAGTCAGATAAAACGATCAAAGTCGGTGTAACTCTGATTCCTATAATAAGCTGTGAATGTATTTTCATCAGAGCACCAAAGACAGATAAAATTCCTTAGCAAAGGAGATTCAAGGATATATTTCTCTTCTATGGAAAGAAGTAATATATGGGTGAAACACAGTTAATAGGCCAAAGGAAAAAAAAATCCAATTGGTGACACTAACAATAGATTTTATAGGAAAATATGTGATAGGAAAGAAGCATGCATTGTTTGGGACACCTGTAGTTAATTATTGCAGCTAAAGACATTAAAATCAGTTTCTTTGCTCATATATCTTCATAGACTGTTTGGCAATATTAAATGACAAAGGCTTAATAATCAAAAGTACTGAGTTAGCAAATGTTTTCTAATTTTAATAACTTCTTGTTGTAATTACCAAGTCTTAGAGTGAAATGATTTAATTAGAAAGTAATCAAGAAGTGTCTACTGTTAATTGAAGGAATTATAAAAGATCTACATTTTTAATATATTTCTGAGGTAATAAAATTAGTTTACCATAATTATTTTTAAACCACCCTGATGAGGCATATTTGATGTGGGAGCAAAGGAATTGATACTTTTAAGAGTGGCACCCATGATTGAGAACATGATGGGATTACAAGATCTCATCCTTCTTGTCTG
The DNA here is from genome assembly GCF_007565055.1 of Rhinopithecus roxellana. NCBI lineage: Eukaryota > Metazoa > Chordata > Mammalia > Primates > Cercopithecidae > Rhinopithecus > Rhinopithecus roxellana. Next base: position 18,865,579 of record NC_044569.1, read on the forward strand.
GGAAACACTAGTAATAATAATGATAACAGCTAATATTTATTGAGAACTTACCATCTGTCAAGAGAAAGTAATGCAGATCAGAAGCCATACTGTTTTATTCATCCATGTGTCTTCTGAGAACAGAAGAGCCCTCCAATGAATAATTTGAAATCATGTTGAATGAACACATTGAAGAATCACAAATGAGAGGCAGTGACAGGGCCACTGATATAGTTTGGCTCTGTGTCCCCAACCAAATCTCATCCCGAATTATAATCCCCATGTGTCCAGGGAGGGTCCTGTAATCCCCACATGTCGAGGAAGGGAGGTGATTGGATCATGAGGGTGGTTTCCCCCATGCTATTCTTGTGATAGTGAGTTCTCATGAGATCTGATGGTTTTATAAGGGGTTCTTCCCCCTTCACTCTTTTCTCTCTCCTGCTGCTTTGTGAAGAAGGTCCTTGCTTTCCCTTCACCTTCCACCATGATTGTTCAGTTTCCTGATATCTCCCCAGCCATGTGGAACTGTGAGTCAATTAAATCTCTTTCCTTTATAAATTACCCAGTCTCGGGTATTTCTTTACAGAAATGTGAAAATGGACTAATACAGTCACCAATCTCAGTTTTGGTAGTGTTGGTCTGCTTACTCACTTTTATCATTAGAAACCTCTTGTTGGCACATGCTGTTTTGGGGTGAGTAGACTTATTTCTATTTTCCCTGAGCTCCAGAGTATAATACACACTTAGAGTATAACACACATCTAGTTCAGTTCAAGTGGCAAAGATCTTGCCACAGGCTGTAGGATACAAATGTTCACTTTTTGTCTGCTGCTGTTTGTTTATCCTCATAGCATACAACTACTTGGTATTAATGGGCATTTGCAGGATGGAAGTAAATGAAATAGACCTTTAAAGGCAAGGCAGGGAAGGAGAAGAAATAAAGAGATGTTAACTTCAACTCCATGAAAGCAGGAGTGGTTCTGCTGAATACTACAAAGATAAAATCATTCAGTTTAATACTGTTGATGTGAAGTCAAAGAATTGAGATATGCGTTTAAGTATTTAACTGTACAATGCAATCATTTTTATGGGCACTGGGAAATTCACCTTTTCACTAAACACACCTGTCTCCTGCTGTCCCTCCCAGGCCCATCACTGTGGTATGCCTGCCTCGCCATCCACCTCCTTCAGCCACAGTGAATTACCAGAGACTTAATAGTTATCTGGGGCTTAATGACTCTTTGTGCATCTTGGACCATCAACCCTTCCTGGATTTTCATTAATCCCAGGGGCAATGGCTTAGACCATGATCATTATTGCTTTAACAAACACTTCCAGGATACGATGAGAGTGACTTTCCATTTGTCTTCTATGGAAATTCATTCTGCAGGAGTGACACTGTCAGCTTAAGAGACACAAGCTATTGTCTTGCAACCAAGAAAAAAAAAAAGGTATTACTGCTTTCTGTACTTATTATATGGAAAGACAAAAGCTAATTAATTGTTATAGTTCCTGTTTTCCTGGAGACAGAAAAATGTTATCTAACACTCTTTTAAAAAAATTGTTGTTAATACTGTGAGGAGATATTTGGCCTTTATACAGGTAAAAGCTTGTGGAAGGATGAGAGGGATATGGGAGGTAGACAGTGAGGAACTGATACCTGAAGAGTTTGTGTTGCAAAGAATGCAAAATTTAACTGACTAAACCGACAAACAAATAAATTGAATAACCAATATCTATTCATTTACAAATTCCTGTGTTTATCATTTATTTTTAACCTTAGGTTGGTAGACTCAACCTACAAAAGCTATTGATTCAGTCACTACAAAACAAAAACCAAATGAAAAGCTAAGCTTACAATTTATGTATAGCGGCATTAGGTAGCAGAATTTGCTTCAGTCGTATACACTTGACGTTATTCATCAATTATCCAGATTACAATAAGAAACTTTATAGTACATTATTATTAAAGAATATATTGAAGCAGATTAATATGAATAAAACAAAATGGAGAGTACATTCAAATATGCTCTTTGAGAGTAACATTTAAGCATTGTACCTTACATCCAAGGTACAATGCATACTTTTGCACTACCTTCTAGTATTTACTTCTTAGCAGAAAATTCCAGCTCTCTTATTTAATTTCAGAATCCCAACATTTGGTTCTAGGCAAATGTTACTTTATTTGGAACCAAAAAATGTGAACACTCTACCAGAGTTATGTGTAAAGTTTATCTTCAATATATATGCTCTCATTTAATGTGGCCTAATTACTGGCTATAAGGAATACACTTTTCACTGTTTCCCTCCTCCCTCTTTTCCAAATACCATTTTTCTCAATATTGCAGAAGCAGAATGGAGAGAATCTTATGAAACACTTCTGTGCCCAGTTTTCTATGGCCACTGCCATCACATGATCTAATGTGCAGTAGGGCAAGCCACATAATGTCTGTGGATGTCCCTGTCTTCAGGAAGTCTTGAAACATACAGAGGAGGCTATATTCTAGAATTGCTAAGGTCCTTGTGGTTTAAGGGTATATGATTCAAGAAAAGAAAGTATGTTTTCCCTTTTACCTTTGTGGAAGTAAACAATTTCCCCTATCCATTTTCTAACGTGTTAGATGGATATCACCATGATTTCTCCTTATGATGCTATAGTGCTTCAAAAACAATAGCTCACTCACACAGTTAGTCTTTGATATGGAGTTTTCAGAAATCCCTTTCAGAAATGGTTTGTACATGCGTATCCCACATTAGTATAACGATCTATTTATGGGTCTGTTTTCTCTAATATAACTCAAAACACATTAGATCAAGGGACATAGTGTTTTGTATTTTGATTCCATGACAGTGTTTATGATCAGCAATGAATAAGGTTTCAGGGAGAACAGCATGTTGTTTTTGTAACAAGTTTAGAGAGGCATGCAGAACCTGGAGTAACTATAGGCTTCATTGTTGACCTAACCTTTAAGAACGTTTTCCTTACGGGTTTTTCCATGAGGTCTGTGTAAAATGTTACTTAACAATAGTAATGTATTTATTAAGTAATTATATGTTTTCCCATATTAAATCATCACAGACCTACCTGACTACCATCAGAATTTGGATTCAGAATAAAACAATTAAATTTACTACTTCGTGTTCCTATAATTCCAACCCAAGGAAAAAATATTAGGCCAAATGATATCATCAAGAAAGTTCCTAGTTTTGATGTCAGTTTTTGAGATACTGAAAATAGCTTTTCAGTCTCATTTCAACTGAAAATACCCTGAAAGCCTATGTACCCAAGGTGGAGGTCTATCGTTTACCAGAGTGGGAAACTGAGGTTTGTAATTTACCAAAGGTAACAAGAGTAACCAATGGTAGTATCACATGTCTCCTTCTGTATTGCCTATCTTTGGTCCTAGAAAATTGGGAAGTCATCATAAACTCCTTGTGATCTCAGCTGTTCCTGAGAACTATTGGATTGTCCTCATATATGTCACCTGTCCTCAATAAACAAGGCTGCTATATTATTAGTTCAGTATTTCTTCTTGTTTTCCCCCAGACTGTTGTGCTTTTGATTGGTCTTCCTGACCATTAGTCTTCAATACACTCTTCCAAAATCACCTCTGACCTCCCCTTGAAAATATGCAGCTTACCACTGTGTTCCCACAGCACCTTCTTTCATGATAGCAATGTTGACCCCACATTAGTATAGTGATTGATTTATGGGCTCATTTTCTCTAATATTTCTCAAACAACATTAGATCAGGGAACACAGTGTTTTGTATTTTGATTCTGTTATGGTGCTTATAATCAGCGATGAATAAATATACGTGGGCTCTGTGTCCATAAAAAATTAGGATGAGTAGGACTATTTAAATATTTGGCAGTTGGGAGAAGCCTGGACTTTCTAAACACTTTTCCAAATATGATCCTACAGGAGTATTCTTTGCATCTTGGTGAAGATAAGTTGAACAACAACAAGAAGTCCTGCTTTCAATACTTGGGTATAAATTGATGGAAGCCATTTTTCAAAGAGGAAAGTTTCTTAAATGATACAGCTATATTGGGTTATTGAACAAAAAAATAGGGATTTGAGAGGAGGAGTACATTCGTGGTTTAAAGAGATAATTTTGAGGCACATGGTGGCTCACACCTGTAATCCCAGCACTCTGGGAGGCTGAGACAGGAGGATCACCAGAGCCCAGGAGTTTGAGACCAGTCTGGGCAACAAAGTGAGACCCTGTCTCTACAAAAATTACAAGACGTTTTAGCTGGTCATGGTGGTATGCAACTGTAGTCCCAGCTACTCAGGAGACTAAGGTGGGAGGATTGCTTGAGCCCAGGAGGTCAAGGCTGCAGTGAGCCATGATTGTGCCACTGCACTCCAGCCTGGGTGACAGAGTAAGACCCTGTCACACACAAAAAAATAAAAATAAATAAATAAATAATTTCAAGAATTGTAACTTCCATGCACATCCTGTGAGACCATACTTCAGGGGTGTAATTTTTGTTAGAACCCTGGATTGGAAGGACTGCTGGAGCACTGGAGGTGGTCTCTCTCACGTGGCTCCCCATTGTCTGTGTGTTAGCACACTGGACATGAGAAAAAAAAGGTATTCCTCTGAGTTTCTTCCAGTTGCACCCTTTTTCAGTTAATGTGCCTTTTTATTCCCTTTATGTCAAATGTGCTTCTGACTTCTATGCCCAACATATAAGAATGTATGCTTATGCTTCCTTGTTTCCTAGAGATTTTTCTAATCTTTGAAGTCCCTATTGCCTGGTAGAATTAGGTAAATTCTTTGTCAAACATCTTCAAGTTTATCAAGGAAAGCTGTTGTGAAAAAAACATAATTTTCAACCTTTCTCAAAGAAATTGCTGAAATTATTCCCCTTTTGTCTAAGTCCAAAGTGAAATGATTGGTGTTTTAAAAGCAAAACATATTCAGCTGTCACTAAAGTGATGTGATGTAATCTTCCTGCTTTCAGAAAAATGTACAATATAAGACTCATCTTAACTACACTATGGCCATAATGGAGAAAATTTCTCCACATTTGAATTTTCCATGGAAAAAGCATTTTGAACAAATTTGGGAAAATCCAACAGTTTTTCTTTAAGGGGAGTAGGCTCAAGAAACGATATTTTAATAATGTAAATGGATTTAAAAATGACCACAAAACCAAGAGTCCTCAGTTTTGCAAACTGAAAGAGAATGCATCGGGTCAGTTGCAAAGGTATTGAGCTTCTTACTCCACCTTGATGTCTGTCTAAGATGGATTAGCCATTTGATAGCCACGTTCCTTCCTGCTGCTAAGACAGTGACATTGGCCAAATTAAAGGGGTCATTTCCCATATGAACATGGTGACTAATGTCATCAGAATCAGAATGACCAGTTTCACTATGGCATAAACCTAATTTACTAAATATGGGTAAGTTCTTATAAGCTACTTCATCTCTAGGCTGCCCAGAGGATAGACAAATAAGCTGCATGAATACAATTGAAGTTATAAACCATAGTGTGTCTTTTCCACCCTCTTGCCTCAAACATTATTCCTTCTATCTCACATCACCAATGCCCATTCTGCTCATGTAACCCAAATCAGTTAACATGGCCATTTACAACTGAGAAATTAAAATGTCTGGAGGAGCCTGGGTAGATGACTATCTCACTGAAGTTTCACAGATGCAGGAGTCCTGTTCATTTCAGGCAATGTACACCCTCATGGTGCCTATTGCCTCTTGAATTGCTGAGTGAGCAGTTATCCTGTGCCTATATCTATTTTAGGCCCAGGGAACTCTGTAGTTTTTCAAGGGCATAAATTTCATTAAAGTTTCAAGAAAGACTTTGAAGGAAAATGGAATTATGCTTTTTCCTATGGAGAATGTAAGTGAGGCAGATTCATTAGGAAATGAATCTTCAGGACTTATTGAGTTTTCTTCAGTAGAGTGGAACTTTGTTGTGGTCCTATATGCCATTCAGTGAAAGGATGGAGGAGCCATGTTGTGTTTTCCTCAATGGGATAATCTGAGAATGAGTATTTCCAAAAATTATCTGTTTGTTTCTTTCTTACATATTTGTTTTCAGAGATTTGATCCACTGGTGTGTGAAGCTTGGCTTTATCCAAGAGATTATAACCTCAATTATGTAATTATAATAATGTCTTACATTTATCTAGATCAGGATTTTTAAACTCAGCATTATTGACATTTTGGACCAGATAATATTGTATGAAGGAGGGCTTTCCTGAGCATTGTAGGATGTTTAGCAGCATCCTTCACATCTACTCACTAGATCTAGTGATGCCAGCACACTGTGATAACAATCAAAAATATGTCTCCAGATATTGCCAAATGTTCCCTGGCAGGCAAGGGTAGAAGGAGTAGGGGAAAAATGGACTCCCACTGAGAACTAGTGATGTAGATCTTTTAACTTTCCAAAGTACTTTCATGTCACATTGGATTCTTACAACAAGACTGTGAGGACAAGTATTGTTATCCCCACTGGATAGGGAAAGGAGAAATGTAGATCCCCAGAGCTTTAGGCCCAGGGCTTCATAAAACCACTGTGTTGTTAGTATTTGGGGTGTAATCTTTTCTCTGTATATATGTACTGAATGGAATGTCAAGTTATTATACTTAGTGACAGCATTCAAATGTGAGCCTGGAAAGGTAGAAAGAAAAACAGGGATGTGAATATACCCATATTGAAATAAGTTTTTCTTCTGCCCAAGACTTGACGGTATTCTACTTGTGTCACCAGATGTTCCACAGAAAAGAGAAATGTTATGTACTAATTCTTGATCATGTATCACGTGCCTCCAGGCAAGTAACTTGTATAATTGCTTTTATTATTTTTGAGAAGTTAAACACATTAAAAAAAACAGTAATAATATGACAGTGTCCCTGCCACTCTGAACACTGAATATTAACAATTTATACTTTTGTTTTATAATTTTTGAATTAAAAACATACACAGAAACGAATGCATAGGGTAGAAGTCTTTTTGCTCCCCTCCCAGATCTGTTCTCTCTTCCAGATGTCACCTACTATTATGAATTTGATGTGTATCCTCAGGTCCAGGTTTTATTTTACTACAGAAACATATATTCCTTTACCACATAAATATATCTATATATAAATATGTATCCACAAACAGTACATATTATAGTAGCTATGTGTGCATTATTTTAAATTTGAAACATGCAATCTATATTATACTTATTTTATAACATTTTTAACTTATGATTGTGAGATTGTCTACCTACCTACATACCTATATATCTATCAATCATGTATCTACTTTGTTCATTTCATTTCATAACATTCAAATGCAGGACTACACCACAATTCATGGATTTACCTATTAATGATCATTCCTCATGATACAACTTTTTTTTTTTTTTGAGATGGCGTTTCGCTCTTGTTACCCAGGCTGGAGTGCAATGGTGTGATCTTGGCCCACCACAGCCTCTGCCTCCTAGGTTCAAGCGATTCTCCTGCCTCAGCCTCCCGAGTTAATTTTTGTCTTTTTAGTAGAGATGGGGTTTCTCCATGTTGGTCAGGCTGATCTCAAACTCCCAATCTCAGGTGATCCACCTGCCTTGGCCTCCCAAAGTGCTGGGATTACAGGCGTGAGCCACTGTGTCCAGCCTAATTTTTTAGTACTTTAAGCAATGCTGCAATATGCATCTCTGGGCATACTTCATGGGGCACATGTATAGAATTTTTCCAAGGACATGTTTAAAATTATATTTGGTATATGACCTGATGACATGATGTAGAAAATAATAGCCCGGCGCGGTGGCTCGAGCCTGTAATCCCAGCACTTTGGGAGGCCGAGATGGGCGGATCACAAGAGACTATCCTGGCTAACACGGTGAAACCCTGTCTCTACTAAAAAAACAAACAACAACAACAACAAAAAAAACTAGCCGGGCGAGGTGGCGGGCACCTGTAGTCCCAGCTACTGGGGAGGCTGAGGCAGGAGAATGGCGTAAAACCCGGGAGGCGGAGCTTGCAGTGAGCTGAGATCCCGCCACTGCACTCCAGCCTGGGCGACAGAGCGAGACTCCGTCTCAGAAAAAAAAAAAAAAAAAAAAAGAAAATAATTGGGGCAGAAACATGTGACAGTGAGGAAAGAAAAGTCATACATCTTAGGGAGAAATCTTGGGATACAGAGAAATGTAAGAGGGACAGGGTTACAAAATGTCCAACGAGGGAAGAATAATACTGCAAAGTCTTTGAAAATTGAACTGACATTAGAATCACAATTCATAGAAGGAAGATTAGAACTTCTCACCTAACCAGGCTGGCTGACTCCTGAAACAAGAAATAAAATGTCATTGTAACTAACTGGGTTTTATAGTACAAATGCAAAGCTTGGTTCAATATTTAAAAATTAATGTAGTTTGCATTTTAGCAGCCTAAAGAAACACTTTATTGATATGATTGATGCAGAACAAGCATATCCATTTTGATAAAAATTCTGAGCACACAAGAATCAGAACTTTCTCACCTTGATAAAGTGACTTTACAAAAATTCTACAGATAACATTATCCTTAATGATGACTGAATTATTTTAAGATTGGGAACAAGCAAGCATGTCTATTTTCACTAGTTACAATCAACAGTGTGCTGAAATTTCTAGCCAGTGCAAAGGAAAAAAAGAGGGAGGGAGAAAGAGAGGGAGAGAGCAGGAAAGAGAGAGCAAGAGAAAGAGAGAGAGAGAACATAATTTGCAAAGGAGGAAATGAAATGGCCCTTATTTACACATGACATCATTGCTCCTGTAGAAAATTTCCCCAAAAAAGTCTCCAAAAAGCTCTGAAACGTTAAAGGTAAGTTTTTTTTTTTGAGACAGAGTCTCGCTCTGCCACTAGGCTGGAGTGCAATGGTGTGATCTCAGCGCACTGCAACCTCCACCTCCTAGGTTCAAGCAATTCTCCTGCCTCAGCCTCCCAAGTAGCTGGGGTTACAGGCGCCCACCACCATGCCCTGCTAATTTTTGTATTTTTAGTAGAGACAGGGTTTCACCATGTTGGCCAGGCTGGTCTTGAATGCCTGACCTTGTGATTCACCTGCCTCGGCCTCCCAAAGTGCTGGGATTACAGGCATGAACCACTGTGCCTGGCCCAAAGGTAAATTTATGAAGTTTACACAATACAGGGTCAAAACACAAAAGTACATTATATTTTTTTATACTAGGAATGTATGACTGAATATTTAAATTTTTAAAACATCATTTAAAGTCATTCAATAAAGAAAATTCATAGACTAAACCTAATAAAATTTGTACAGGCTCTATATGCTGACAACTGGAAAATGCTGATAAAGTGTACCAAAAAAGCCCTCATTGAATGGAGAAGTCTGTCTTGCTCATGGGCTAGAAGACTCAAAATTGTTAAGATATTAATTATGCCTAATTCCAATAAAAATCGTATGATTTTTAAAATGTATATTGACAATACAATTCTAAAATATATAGGGAAAAGAAATGGAACTAAAATAGCTAAAACAATTTGAAAGAGAGTAGTACTTGTAAATAGAACTTGTGAAAGAGAATAGGATTTAAATTATACCAACTTATTTTAAGACTTAATATAAAGGTCTAGTAATTAAAATACTATGGTACTGGTGACAGAATAAACATGTAGATCAATAGTAAAGACTAGAAAATTTAAAATTAAACACATAAAAATATAACTGTTTGATCTTCCACAAAGGTGCAAAATAAATTCAATAGAGAAATTGTGGTCTTTTCAATAAGTGGTATTGGAATATTGGACATCCATATTCAAAAATATGTGCATTGATTTAAATCTCACACCTTATATAAAAGTTGACTCAAAATGAATTATAGATGTAATTGTAAATGTATAAAGCTATCAGAAAATTATAGGAGAAAAACATTAAAATGAATAAATTGTTGATACATGCCACAACTTGGATGCATCTCAAACACATCATGCTCAATGAAAGAAGTGAATCACTGAGATTCCATTTATATGATGTTCTAAAAAACAAAACATATGGCAGAAAACAGAACAATTGTTGCCAGGAGCTAGGTATTGAGAGAGGGTTTGACTAATAAAGGACAGCATTAGGGAGATATTTGGGCTGTTATGAACATTTAGTATGATGACAGTTTTGTTTACACAAATATATACACATCTTGTAATTCATGGAACTATACACCAAAATAAAAAAAGGTTAATAAAATATTTACTCTATGGAAATTATAGGCATAGTTCGGAGATATTGCAAGTTGAATTCTAGACCACTGCAATAAAGTGAGTATCAAAACGAAGCAAGTCATCTGAATTTTGTAGTTTCCCAGTGCAAATAAGTTATGTTTATGCTATACTGTAGTCTATTAAGCGTACCATAGTATTATGTCTAAATGCACATAAAATTCAGTTTTTAATGCTTTATTTGGGGGGTTTGTGTCTATACTTATGAGAGAAGTCTACAGCTTAATTATTTCTAAGTGTCCTTGTTCAACTTTTGTGTCAAAGTTATGCTAGTATAATATTTTTAAAAACTGGTGTTTTTATCCCCTTCTTTGAGATAATCGTGTAATAAATAGATTATCTCTTTCTTACCATCTGCATATTATTTTTAGTAGAATACTTTTCTAATTTTATAGTATCTTTTTCATTGTTATAAAGTTTAAGTATTATTTTTCATAGTTAAAAATCATATTTGCATTTTAATTTATGTACCCTTTGTTGTTCCAAATGTTTTTATAAGATTGGTCTATTGCTTTTTATCTTATATATCTATTCATGGAGTCCCTTATTAATTACTAATGTTTATTTTTGCCTTTTCTATCTTTAATTTTTATACATTGAAGTTAGAAGTTTATTTTTCTTATTAAGTTTTTCAAAGCAACACCATTTTTTATTTTGTTGATTCTCTGTATTGCTTCTTTGTGATTTTTCTTTTTAATTATAAACATTATAAAGTACAACTAGTTGATTAATTAATTTCTGATTTTATCATTGTTATTCCCTTCTACTTTTTAGGTTTATTCTTTTCCTTATCAGAGAAACTTAATTCATTTATTTTTTAATCATTATAATTTTAAATACTTTTACAGCTAAATGTAACTTTTTAAAATGTAATTTCCATTGTGATTTCTTTCTTAACTCACAAGTTATTTAGCAACCATTAAAACAAACAATTCAAACTTTTTTTTTATTGCTTTCTTCCTGATAATTTTTAATTTAATGGCAGTTTGGTCAGTGATCATGCCCTTCGTAAGGTTGAGTGTTTGAAATTGTTTGATGCTTGCTTTCTGATTTCATTTATATATAGTGAATTAAAAATATTTTGTATGTACATTAAAATAATATATAATCTTTATTTTCAAAGCAGAAATCGACAAAAGCCCATCAGATAGGTATATTTAGTTTGTTGTTAAAAACTTCCATATTGGTAGAGATTTATTGTCATTTTAATGTATCAGTCCCTGACAGATCTGTTTTAAAATTTCCTCTATAATTATATATTAGTCATTTGTTCTCAAAATTCTGTCAGTTTTAGCATGACATATTTCTTCATTGAACAACCCTCCCTTCCAACTTATTAATTTAAAATTATTTTTAGGTTTTAAAGTAAATGTTACATTTATTTACATTCCACAGCTAATTAAATTTACTCATTTGTAAAATCCATTTCGGTGCTCATCATCATGAGTCTTACCTCTAAGCACACGTACTTCTTGCTGAAGTGAATACCTTAATAATTTCTATGATGAAAGTCTATGGGTAATAAACTCATTTAGTATTTATATAACCAAAACAGACTTTCCAAGAAAATAGAAGAGAATTGTCTACATCAATCTGTTCACTTCTTCTCCTCTTCAAATCTCTTGATTTCCTCCAACTAGTCAGACTTTTGTTTCTATCATTTTCCTGAATCGTCTCTTGGTAAGGCCAGTAATCACTTCCGCTGTCAAATCCAAGTGGTATGTTTTTGTCTTATGTACATGTCTGTGTGTGTACAGATATGCATATATACATACATTGCTCCATATTCTAACTTTCTTTTAAAAGTTTCTTTTAAATCTGAGGACTAATTGTTTTATTACATTTTGAATATTTCTTAGATAGCATCTTCTCAAATTTCTCCACCCTTCCCATGTTTTCTCATCCTATTTTCTAGACTCTCAACTACTTTTTCCACAATTAAAAAAAAAAAAAAAAAAACTGTTTCTTGGAGTTATCTTCAAATTTATGAATTCCAACTCACTAATATCCAGGGTGGAGCAAAAACTAAATTTTTGTTTTCAAGATTTTTGATATTTTTCTTTTAAATAATCTCTGCTTTTGCTTCTCTCATGCATAATTTTGTTTCATAATTTCTTGTTTTTTTTACGAGGTGTTATAGCTTTGTGTATCTTTTGGGCATCATAAACATTTAGTTCAAAGCCTTTGTAAGACATTTTATAAAACAAACTTCACCTGTTATGTTACTTTACCTGAATCTATGTTACAATTACTTAAAATTACAAATGTTGGCCAGGCATGGTGGCTCACGCCTGTAATCCCAGCACTTTGGGAGGCCGAGGTGGATGGATCACCTAAGGTCAGGAGTTCGAGACCAGCCTAACTAATATGGTGAAACCCTGTCTCTACTAAAAATAGAAAAATTAGCCAGGCATGGTGGTGGTCACCTGTAGGCCCAGCTAGTCAGGAGGCTGAGGCAGGAGAATCACTTGAACCTGGGAGGCGAAGGTTGCAATGACCTAAGATCGCACCATTGCCCTCCAGGCTGGATGACAGAGTGAGACTCAGTCTCAAAAAAAAAAAAAAAAGAAAAAGAAAAAGAAAAAAATTACAAATATTTTTTACTAAGAACTTTGGAGGAGTCTAGGGTACTGCTGAGAATCCTAGAGTTAGAGCAGAACTTTCAACACAACATTTGTTAAAGGTTGCAGCCTACCTGACCAAGTTTAAGGGATAGCCTCCACTTTAAATATTGACTTCTGTGTTGATGGCACGTAGAGAACTCTTTGAGTCATAGCTAAGGTCTGGAACAAGGAGGCCTAAAACAGTGATGCTGTCCTAATAAGACATCAGGTTTAGGTGGGGATCTCTGCCAGATATGAGGAAATCAGGGAAAAGGCAGCACTTTAAATTTCTTTCCCCAAAACTACAGAAAGGGATAAAAACATGTATTGGTTCACAGGTAGTATTATGGGTTGAACTGCATCCCCACAAAAAGTATGCTGAAGTCCTAATCTCCAGTACCTTAATTAAATGTAACCTTGTCTGGAAACAGGGTCTTTGCAGATGTAATCAATTTAAGATGATATCCCACTGGATTATCACCCATCCTAATCCAAAGATTGGTATCCAAGGATGCCAGTGACTAGTATCTTTATAAGGGAGAGAAGAGGCAGATTTAGACACAGAGAAGACAGACAGGGAAGAAGGCTACATGAGGATGGAGTCAGAGATTGAAGTGATACCACATCAAAAAATACCAGACATTACTGGCAACAACCAACAGAAATTAGGAACAGGCAAGGAAATATTTTTCCCTGGATTCTTCAGAGGGAACACAACCATGCCTGCACCTTGATCAGGACTTCTGGCCTCCACAACTGTGAAAGAATATAGTTTTTCTACTTTAAGCCACTAGTTTGTGGCAATTTGTCATGGCAGCCCTAGGAAAATAATACAGGTGGTCTTCCTCTCCCTCCTAGAGCCTAAGACCTTTATCATTAAGGTCTATCTTTGCTCAGCTGCAAAGCGACCTCTGTTGGAGAGGTCCCTGGAATCAGTTGCCTAGTCTTTAGTCTGGAGAGACGTGTGCTTGGGAGTATCTCTGAATTCTTCACATAATCAGGCCTCAGGGAGTTCCTCCAAGAAAGGTGGGGAGGGTAAAAGGTTAAAGAAGGGAGAGAGTTGGCAGACACGAATCTACACCTTGATATACCATATTACAATTCTTATAGATTTATAATGTGTTTTTGTAAATACTATCTCTTTGATATATAATATATACATATAATTATAAATATATATTTATAGCAATATTTTTATATATACATATATTTTATATATGTATATACATATATACACATATTTTATATATGTATATACATATATACACACATATATACATACATTTAATATATATGTATATACTTATATATACATATATTCTCTCTCTTCTCCTTCTTCACTCCTACCTGTTTACTGATTTCTCTGGGTTGTCCTCACCCAGTTGTCAAGGTCTTTCATGATTGGTAGTTCCTACCCTTCTCTCCATAGTTATTTTGAGGTTGTTGCAGATTCAGTTGGCTAGCCAGTGGGTATCTCGTTTCTGTTACTGGTTGAAAGGCTGTTTCTGTTCCTGCACTTATTTTGGCTTGAAGATTGCTTTAGCCATGATCCAGACAGCAATTATAAGCTACTTTTTTTTTGGCCTTAATTCTCAAGCAAGCACATTCCACCACAGTTTAGCGAAGCTGCCTAAAGTTGTTGTTTAGCCAACAAAACTGTTGGTTGTTGCCAGGCCCGTGTTTTGAGTGGGGCACCCCTACTCCCCTTTTGTCTAGTGACTTTGAAAACCATATAGCCCTTCTCTGCCTGACGGGAAAGCACAAACCTTTGGTTTCAGCTTACTCATAACTACTTGTATTCTGTTCCATTTCTTGCCCCAACAGATGTTTTTATTGCATTTGTCCTCAGCTAAATCTTTTTAGTTTTCTTCTTGAGCACACAGATGATCAAAATACTGCTCCATCTTCACCACAAGTCTCTGATACCTTCTCTCAACTCATTATATTTTTCAGGATCACACTTTTTAGTTTTTTAACATTTTGTTTTATATTTCATAGCTGAATCAAATTCCAATTAAAAAACTTAATCTGCAAGACAGTAAATATTTTGAAAAATTTTTAGGCTTGCCTTGTAGTCTTTTATATGGCCAGTTTTTATAAATTTACAATATACCCTTGCAAATAATTAATATTATTATTTTGTTGAAATTGGAGTTGATAAAGTTTGTTATTCTGTTATACAAATTGTCTTTAATCTTAGTGATTTTTTGGTCTGTTGGAAATTTTAGTTTCTAAAAAAGTTGTAGTAAAATTTCCTACACTGATTTTAGAGTGATTTATTTCTAATTTTATCTGATTTGCTTTATATATTTCAAGAAAATGTAGCTAGGTACAGATAAGTTCATGATCATATCTTGTGTGTAATTTATTTTACATTTAAATACTTATTGAGTCTATCAGTGCTCTTTGCCCTAATTGTACTTAGTCTGATATTAGTATCACTAGAATTGTGTTTATATTGAACTGTATGCATGTTAGTTATGTCTCTATCCTTTTATATTCAACTTTTTATACCATTTTATAAAAGATTATCTTATAAAGACAGCATGTAGATGGATTATGTATCTCTTAAAAATTTACTTTAAAGGTCTTTTATGGTTACATTTAATCCATTTACATTTAATATCACCATTAAATATTTGAACTTATTTTTTGCCATCTTATTTTGTGTTTTCAGTTTACTATGTTTCCTTCTGTATTTTTTTAATCTGCCATTCTGATTTATATTAGATTGGACATGATTTCTTTCTCTCCCCCTTTTTCTCAACTGAAATAGGAAAGTGTACATTACATTTCTATTGTTTTAATAGCTTCATGTAATTTGTCTAGTTACTTAAAAATAATTGAGTTAATCAATGCCTTTACTCTTACACAAAAAAGTACAAGGATCTTAGAATCTTTGAAATTCATTTGTTTTCCACTTTTCATTGTCCTGTATTTCCTGCCTTATTTTAAAAACCTCAATTTAGTTTCTAAATTATTTTCCATCAATACTTTTATTGCACGAATATGCTTAGTTTATGAAGTGCTTACTATTTTTCTTGCATGCCACTCCTGTCAAGATGTAGAGGATATACTATTTTCAAAACATTCGCTGTCTTTCCTGTCATAGAATTATGCTTTCCTCCCTCCTGGATGCCAGACTTGATTTGGCCAATGAAATGTGAGCAAATCTAAGTGGGCCACTGCTGAGCTGAAGGTTTAGGAGACGTTGCTACGAGGGCAATGGGATTGCTAAGTGAAGAGGATTTGGGATGGGGCTCTAGTGACCCCTGGCCAACATGGGGTGTGATCCACTGAGAGCTGTTTGGTGGTTTGTTGATTTGGGATAACATAACCTCTCCTGAACCTCTTCCTCCTACTGATATACAATTGTCTGTCCTTTAAGAGCTTTCTCACTGAGAGTTTGCTTATAATAAAATCTTGTAGTTATTGGCAGAAAAAAAAATTACTCCCTCTTTTCTTAAAGGTTTGAAGTTCAATAGTCAATCAAGTTGAAACTTGATTGCTAAGCAATCCCACTGATGCCGGTTATGGCTGGGTTAAAGGTAGGTTTGTGTGTTCAGGGCACAGCATGATATAGGGGCCAGGCTGTGACCTCCACGGCTCACAAAACTTGTAGGTCCTTTCATTTTTTTTCTCTCGTTTTTAAAGAAACTTCAAAAAACTTCCCTGACAGTCAAAAGAATATATTTCTTTTCTTTTTTTATTCTCTTTTTATTTTATTTTATTTTTTTATAGATTCAGGGAGTACATGTGCAGGGTTGTTACATGGGTGTATTAGTAATGCTAGGGCTTGAACTTCAAGTGAACTCATACCCAGATAGTGAATACCCAACAGGTAGTTTTTCAGTCTTCACTTCCCTCCCACCTTCCACTCTTTTAGAGTCCCCAGTGTCTATTATTTCCATCTTTATGTCCGTGTGTAGTCGTTGTTTAGCTACCACTAATACGTGAGGACATGTGGTATTTTATTTTCTGTTTCGGAGCTATTTAACTTATGATAATGGCCTCCAGCTCCATTCATATTGCTACAAAAGGCATGATTTCATTCTTTACTGTGACTCTGCAGTATTCCTGGTGTATATATACACCAGATTTTCTTTATCCAGTTCACCATTGATGGACACAGGTTGATTCCATGACACTGCTGCATTAGTCTATTCTCACTCTGCTATAAAGATACTTCCTGAAGGCCGGGCATGGTGGCTCACGCCTGTAATCCCAGCACTTTGGGAGGCTGAGGTGGGAGGATCACAAGGTCAGGAGATCGAGACCATCCTGGCTAACACGGTGAAACCCCGTCTCTACTAAAAATACAAAAAGAAATTAGCGTGGCAGGCACCTGTAGTCCCAGCTGCTTGGGAGGCTGAGGCAGGAGAATGGCCTTAATCCGGGAGGCAGAGCTTGCGGAGAGCTGAGATCGTGCCACTGCGCTCCAGTCTGGGCGACAGAGCAAGACTCCATCTCAAAAAAAAAAAAAAAAAAAAAAAAGATACTTCCTGAGACTGGATAATTTATAAAGGAAAGAGGCTTTATTGACCCAGGTCTGCGTGGCTGGGGAGGCCTCAGGAAACTTACAATCATGGCGGAAGGCAAAGGGGAAACACCTTCTTTACAAGGCAGCAGGAGAAAGAGAAGGGGGAAGTGGCAGACACTTACCAAACAACCAGATCTCATGAGAACTCACTCACTATCAGGAGAACAGCATAGGGAAAACAGCCCCCATGATCTAATCACCTCCCACCAGGTCCCTCCCTGGGCACGGTGGCAGGGGGAGGGAGGGGATTACAGTTTGAATTATAATTTGAGATGAGATTTGGATGGGGACATAGCCAAACTATATTAATTGCTATTGTGAAAAGTGCTCCAATAAATATATGAGTGCAGGTGTCTTCTGATAAAATGATTAAAAGAACTTTTTTCTTTGAGCTTTTTAAAATTTGTCAACACAATGTTCCGTCATACCTAAATATTTTAGCATGTATTTCTTCAAAATTAGAATATTTTGCTACATAACTGTACAACTATCAAAATCAGAAAAATAACATTAATGCATCATTTCAGCTAATCATCATACCCCTTCTCATTTCAAAAAGTATCGTTATGCTATCATTGATAGCCAAAGGATTAGTTCAGAATCATGTGTATTTAGTTGTCATGTCTGTTTAGTCTCCTTCAAACTGGGTGAGTTCTGCAGTTATTTTCTTGACTTTCATTATCTTGGCACTTCGGAAGATTACGGCCAGCTATTTTGAAGCATGTCCCTCCATTTGGGCTTGTCTGGTGTTTCCTCATCATTAGATCTAAGTTTTATACCTTTGGTGGGAATGTCACAGAAGCAATACTGCTTTCTACTCATTGCATCTTCTCCGGTGGCACAATTTTGATTCATGCCATCGCTGGAAATGTCTTTAATCATTTGACTGGCATCTGCCCAACTTCTCTACGATAAAGTTTTTCTTTTTTGTAATTATTAATATGCTGTGTGAAATTACTCTTTATTTAAATTGAAATATAATAATTGTATGTATTGACAGTCTACAACATGGTGTTTTGATATGTGTATGCATTGTGGAATGGCTAAATCAAACTAATTAGCATATGCATTACCTCATCTACTTATCAGGTTTTTGGTGTGTGTGTGTGGTAAGAACACTTAAAATTTTTACTCCCTTAGCAATTTTTAAGCATAACATACATTTTTAATCATCTATAGACACCATGTTGTACAATAGATCTCTTAAATTTATTTCTCCTGTCTAACTGAAACTCTGTGTCCTTTGACAAACCTCTCCTCAATTCCTCTCCCCTTACCCTCCTACTCCCCTGTAACCAGCATTCTATGCTCTGCTTCTATGAATTCGACTTTTTTGGAGTCTACCTATAGGTGAGATCATGTAGTATTTGCCTTTCTATGCCGATTTTATTTCACTTAATATAATGTCCTCCAGTTTCATTCATGTCATTGCAAGTGACAATTTCTTCTTTTTAAATGCTGGATAGTATTCAATTGTGTGTGTGTGTATATATATATATGTATGTATATATATGGTGTCTGTACACTTGTGTATATATATAGTGTGTGTGTATATATATATACACACACACTTGTATGTGTATATATATCACTTGTGTATATGCATATACCAATTGTGTGTGTACATATATATATATATATATACACACACACACCATTTTTTCTATTCATTCCTTCATTGATGGACATGTAAGAGTTATTTTGAGACTAAAAATATTTCTCCATGGCCCAGTGCTGTGGCTCATGCCTGTAATCTCGACATTTTGGGAGGATAAGATGGGAGGATTGCTTGAGCCCAGGAGTTCAAGGTTGTAGTGAGCCACATTTGTGCCATTGCACTCCAGGCTGGGTGGTAGAGTGAGATCCTGTCTCCCACATCTTCAAAAGGAAGAGAAAAAAGAAAAAAAAAAGAAAAGTAAAGTAAAGAAAGAAAACAAAACAAAAGAAAAATATTTCTCCAATGTTCAATTAATTCAGTCATATTTTTATATTCATGTCATCTTAATTTTATTTAAATGAGTTATAATCAGATGCTATCATTACTTATTCTGAAATTATCCCAGATTTGGCCAGTGGATGACCCTTGGAAATTGGACGGTTTTCTTTAGCATATCCTTATCATTCTTTAAAGTACAAGATGTTTCAATCTCATGTTCTACTATCTCAGCCCTGGAATCAGCCAGTTCTACAAGGAGCACTGGTTCATTTTAGTGGGCAATGGCATTTAGAAAACAAGGTACGTTCATTGCTTTGGGGATGCCACTTCTCTCAGGTCCTTCAAGTGGACAAAGCTAAGGAATATGTATGTATATGGAGGAGAGGACGGTGGGTATGTGCACACATTTAAATCTCTCTCTCTCTTTCTCATTTCTATTTGTCAGTTGTCATCATCTTGAAAACCCTGGATTTATATTGATATATCTAATTCCAATACAGCACTCCAGGCTTCATTCTTATTTACCCTCTTTCCGTATTTGTAATTATCTTTGCTGAGAGTGAGAAACTTTGCACCTTTTGTTTTCAATATACTTCTTTAGTCGATGACGACTTTTGTATATACTCTGTCTTCTATGACCACTAATAGCTGTTGTTGCTAAGTTTCTGGTCAATCCAATTGGCATTCCTCTATACATAGTACTTTTTAATAGACTTATTTTTTTAGAATAGTTTTGGATTGACAAAAAGTGGGGAATATAGTACAGAGAGTTCCAAATACCCTGCACCCACATTCTCCTTTTATTAACATCTTAGATTAGTATGGAACATTCGTTATAATGAATGAACCAATATTGATACATTTTTAGTGATTAAAGTTCATAGTCTATTTAGATTTCTGTGGATTTTACTTAACGTCCCTTTTCTGTTCCAAGGTCTCATCCATAATAACACAGTCAATTTAGTCATCATGTTTCTTTAAGCTCCTCTTGACTATGACAGTTTTTCAGACTTCCCTTGTTTTTGGATGATCTTGACAGTTTTGAGGAGTACTGGTCAGATATTCTGTAAGATGTCTTACTACTGAAAATTTTCTAATTTTTTCTCATGCTAGAGTTGGGCATATGGGTTTTGGGGAGAAAAATCACAGAGGTAAAGTGCCATTTTCATCATATCATATCAAGGTTGTACACTCTCAACATGATTTCTGACTGTTGATGTTGACCTCAATCACCTGGCTGAGGTTTTTTCAGATGTATCGTAAAGTTACGCTTTTTTTGCCCCCTTTCAATATTGTACTCACTGGAAGGAAGTCACTGTGTGCAGCTCACGTCTAAAGAATAGGGAGTCATGCTCTGTTTCCTTGAGGGTGGGACATAAATTACTAGGAAGTCCTCTGCACTAGAGATTTGTCTCTTCTCTTTCTTATATTAATGTATCTAATTATTTATATTAGTATTCATAATAAACATGAATTAATATTTACACTTTGGGTTATAATTCTCTACTACTTTATTTATTTTGTTTTCTCAAATTGTTCCAGTTTTGATCACTGGGAACTCTTTCTGTTGACTTCTGAGCTTCTTTGCCATATCCTCATCATTTTTCCCCCTTACATTCTAACATTACAAGATGTTTCGGGCTCATCTTGTACACTTTCTGCTCCAATTCTAGAATCATCCATTTCTCAAAGAAGACTTTCTTATGAGATAAAGGCATTAGAGACCAAGATTTAGACACTAGTAGCTTGCTGCTTGTTTCATGTATGCTGTCTGAACTGACAGCAAAGAAATGTATGTGTGTATGCCAATCCTGTATATACAGATATCAACAAATATTTCTTTATGTGACCAAAAATATTTCTTTATGTGACCATCTGTATCAAAATTAAGCTAAACATGTACTGTGTTTTCAACTCTAATTCATTACTGCATGGATCATTCTACTGTCCCCTTGCTTATCTGTAAAATCCCACTCCAACAATGAGAATTTTAATTCTGGTAATTTTTAAGATTTCCTTTTTGGTCTCTGATGCTCCATTATTTTATTACACTGGAACTTGGTATTGATTTAATCTACTATATTTAAAACTCAATGTGCTCTTTCAAATGAAAGATGCCTCTTTATTAAATTATGTAACTGTCTCAGATATTATATCTTCAAGTACTACTGCCCCCCAAAATTTCTAAATTTACTTCTGAAACTCCTATTAGATATAGATGGACCTTTTCATTCCATCCTTCACCTCTCTTTTGTTTCATATTTCCCATCTCTTTCTATTTTAACACTGCATTCAGATGAATTATCACTCTATGTTGAGTTTAACAGTTTGACTCTGTTTCATATATATATATATATTACATAAACACCACTCAAAAAACATATAAAACACTTCCAGTACCACATACGGCTCCTTCAAGTCTCTTCTTAGTCAATATCTCCCAAAAGGGTCCTCTATAGCTATAGAATACTTTTGCCTATTTTTGGAATTCCATATATAGAACCTTGAGTTTATATCACTTTTGCCTGGCTTCTTCTTTAGCATGTTTTTGTTTGTTTTTAGATAAATTTAGACTTACAGAATTGTTGCAAGAATAGCAAAGAAAGTTCTCATATACTCTTCACTCAGTTTTTTTTCTGTGCCAACAGTTTCTATAACCCTGGTATATTTATCAAAGTTTAAAAAATTAACTTGTACTAATAACTAAAATACCAAATTTGCTTGAATTTAATGTTTTCCACTAATGCCTTTTGGCTGTTACAGGACCAAAACTAAGATCAGCATTACATTTAGTTGTCATGTCTCCACAGTCTCCTTCTATCTATTACAGTTCCTCAGTCCTTCCTCATCTGTCATAACTTCAACACTTTTGAAGCCAGCTAGTTATTTTGTAGAATTTCCCTTAGATTACATTTGCCAGATATTTTCTCATGATTAGACTGAGGTTATGCATTATTGTCTGTGGCAGACAGACTCTAAGGTAGCACCCATGATCCCTGCGTTTTGGTGTTCTTGCTTTGTATAATTACTTACTCGAGTATGGGTAAGACCAGTAGCTTGCTCCTAGCCAACAGACTGTGGCAAAGGTGATAGGATGTAACTCCTTTGAGTATGTTACATGACATAAAACTCCATCTTGCTAGCAGACTCAGTCTTTCTCCCTTGCTGGCTTTGAAGACTCAAGCTGCCATGTTGTGAGAGGACCTATGACGAGTGCTATGTGAAGAGAAACTGCATGCAGCCTCTAGTTGAGAGTGTCCTCTGGCCAACAGCCCACGAGAAGCTGGGAACTTCAGTCTTAGAGCTGCAAGGTAATGGATTTTTTCAACTGGAGTGAGCTTAAAAGTAGATCCATTACCAGTTGAACCTCTCTATGAAAATCAATTTTTGGCCAGTACCTTGATTACAGCTTTGCAGAGAACCCAGTTAAAATACAATAAGACCTCTGATTCAATAATCTGTGAGATAATATATAATGTTTTAAGCCACTAAGACTGGGAAATTTTTTTATACACAAAGAAAACAAATACAATGCAGCAGACTTGTTGTTCCCTTCTGCAGTGTTGCAGTGTGTCATATCAGGGGGGTGTCTGGCTTCTTTGGATCAATATAATGTCTGTAAAATTTAGGTCATGCTGTGAGGCAGTTAGCTTTTTAAAATTTCATTGCTATATAGTATTTTATTGTGTAGATGTACCACAATTTCTCTATCCATTTTACTGTTAATTAATATTTTGGTTGTTCCCAGTTTGACAACCATGAATAAAGCTGTGATGAACTTTCTATATATCTTAGACATAAACATTCATTTTAATTGGGTATATATATCCATTAGTTGGATTGCTGGGTCATAAGTTATTAATGTGTTTAGCTTTAATGGATACTGCCAACACATTTTTATAAGTGGTTATAATGATTTGCAGTTAAATCCATCAACAAATAAGAATTCTAGTTCTTTACATCCTTGCTAACCCGTCGTATTGAGAGCCTTTATAATTTTAGATATCCTGTGGGGTGTGTAGTAGTATCTTATAGTGGTTTTAATTTTTATTACCACAATAACTAACATTGTTGAATACTGTTTCTAACACTCATTGGCCATTTTCATATCCTTTTTTGTGAAGTACCTGTTCAAATCATTTGTCTATTGTTTTATTGGAATGTCTCCCTTTTTCTTACTGATTTGCAGGAGTTTTTAATATATTCTAGACAGGAGGTTTCTGTCAGTATATGTATTACAAACACCTTCACCTACCCTGTACTACCTTTTTACATATGGACTTTAAAATAAGTTTGTAGAAGAAAACAATGGAAACTACATGTATGGTCTTGGAATAAGCAAACATTTGTTAAACACAACATGGAATGCACTAACATTGAGAAAAATACTGATAACGTGGATTTATTCTTATTTATTTATTTTTTTTGAGACAGAGTCTCACTCTGTTGCCGAGGCTGGAGTGCAGTGTGCAGTGGCGTGATCTCAGCTCACTGCAACTTCTGCCTCCTGGGTTCAAACTATTCTCCCTCCTCAGCCTCCCAAGTAGCTGGGATTACAGGCATTCACCATCATACCTGGCTGATTTTTGTATTTTTAGTAGAGATGGGGTTTCACCATGTTGACCAGGCTGGTCTCAAACTCCTGACCTCAAGTGATCCACCTGCCTTGGCCTCCCGAAGTGCTGGGATTATAGGCATGAGCCCCCATGCCCAGCTGTGAATTTATAAAGCCATTTTAATATACTTATTTTAAAGCCTCCTTAAGAGTTTTAAACATTTTTTTCTTTTTTGGTTATTGTTGCTATTTGTGTTCATTTTCTCTCATGGAGAATTATTTCCTGAAATGGCTTGTAGTTTATTATTATTATTATCTATAGTTGGTAGAGTCTGTTTGCTATAGGAATTCATCAGTTTCTGGACTGTTATAAAGCTCTTTATGACAGATGATTATTTTGCCACTCTGGGGCATCACTATTTATGAATCAATATTATGTTTGTTCCTAATTTGGGGTCTTTATGCTATATTTACAAATTTGGAATTCATACCTGTATTTGGAGCAGGTTTGCCAACTCCTTGTTAGAGCAGTCTCTAACAACTGTTTAGTGACCACAGCCATAGCCTCAATAAATAGCAGCTAAAACCTGATTCTTTGCTGTTATTCCAGGCTGATGGGTGGAATATTTAATCCTCATTTCATAAATAGAAAAGTACTTGACAACTCCCAGATTTTATAACTCAGTTCCAGTTCCCACACAGCAGAGGTCTGTGACTATACTGCTCCAATATAGAAGGGACAGGCAATTCTCAATCAGTTTAATTTCCACTTTTGATCCCCAATCCTTGCTATATGTTTAACTCTGTGTTTCCAAAACATCTAGTTTTTAGGGCTACACCTAGTAACATCTCTGCAAAATACATTTTGATAAACACTGGACAAGACTATGAAGTAAGGATCTTAGTCATTTTATTCCTAACCCCAGCATATTACCTAGCCCATAGTTTATTGATTGCATAAATAAGATTGAATTTTAGTTCAAATGCAGACTGAAGTGTGAGGAAGATAGAGTTGGAATGTATTTGTATTTTCTTGAAGACTGTCTTTAGAATGATTCTGTTCTTGTTTCTGTAAGTTATGATCATTTGACAAGAGTCCACGAGAAAGAGAATATGATAACCCTTTTGTCAATACGATGGATATGTCAATAATGAAAAAACTCTTCTTTGCAGCCCATCCTGGGAACAACAAAGCAGACAATACCCATTATCCATGTGTCATTTCCTTGTTGAGGACATAAAAACAGATCAAGGCAAAACCCAGTGCATCTTTAAATTAGTGGCACAGATCAATGCCCATATTTCTCAGTGTCATGTTTCATTATGTTGAACTATTTATGTCATCGTAACCCAAGGAATCTTAATATAACCTGACATCCAGGTTATGTTGCATTAAAAAAAATAAGAAGCCATTGCATTTTGTTAGTGAGTTGGAAAGCATTCCAGCTCTCTTTTTCTGCTTGGTAAAGGATTATCAATGTGTGTATGGGGGGCGTGAAGGGTGGGGAGAGGAGGGTACAATTCTGTATTAAAGGTTGAAAGATTGGAGACCTTAATTTTAAGTCTGTCAGAAATATTCCCTTAGGTTGGCTGAGAGCCCTTATTTTCTATCTCTGATAGAGGTCTTAAGATTAGCTTTGGAATAGTGAAATCATTCTTTATGATAAAATTTAGAAATGTTCAACTCCCCTCCAACTCTCCAAATGAAAATGTCACTTATATTTTAAGATTCTACTTAAGTGATATGCCTTTCAATAAACTTTTCTTTCTTACCATGTAGATTTCTTCTTTATTTTCTGAACTTTCATGGCAAATCATCTCTACTGATATGGAATATTTTTGTATCCTAATGATATTATATATTTTTGAATACATATCTTAATTTATTAAATATTCTAAATTTCTTCAGGCTAGAGATGAGTTTTATGCTTATAACCTAGTGATTATCTAAATTTAAGTGTCAGTAAAGATAATTTTGGGAGTATTTAGACATTTGGAACTTTCTTATGCTGTGACTCTGATACAATGGATTTGGGATAGGAATCAGTAATTCGCACTTGTAACAAAAGGCTGCAGGATAATAAATACAAAAAATACCATATTTAGGAATATCATAATCAAACTGATGAAAACTGAAGATAAAGAGATATAGAGAATATATTAAAAGCTGCTGGGAGGAAAACAACACATTACACACAATAGAACAATATGAAAGATGGTTGGTTTTTCATCAGAAACAATGAAGGCCAGAAGACAATGGAATGGCTATTTAAAGTGCTGAAAGAAAAGACAAACAAAAATACTCACTAACGGAGAATCTATATACAATGACAGTATTTTTTAAAATTGCGTTTTATAAATAAAAGCTGAGAAAATGTGTTGCTGGCAGACCTGAACTATAAGAAGTACTCAAAAAAAGTTATCACAATGAAGGAAAATGATATCAAGTGAAAATCTAATTCTACAAGAAGAGATGAAAAGCACTGAAAATGGTAAATAGTAAGTTAATATAAAAACTTACTGGCCAGATGTGGTGGCTCATCCCTGCAATCCCAGCACTTTGGGAGGCCGACGGGGGTGGATCACCTGAAGTCAGGAGATGGAGACCAACCTGACCAACATGGAGAAACCCTGTCTCTACTAAAAATTAGCCAGGCATGGTGGCACATGACTGTAATCCCAGCTACTCGAGAGGCTGAGGCAGGAGAATTGCTTGAACCTGGGAGGTGGAGGTTGCAGTGAGCTGAGGCTGCAGCATCACACTCTAGCCTAGATAACAAGAGCAAAACTCCATCTCAAAAAACAAAACAAAACAAAACAAAACAGAAAAACACTTACTTTTAGTTTTTCTTCTTTTACTTTCTTTATAGGAGTAATGTCTTGTTAAAGCAAAAACGACATTGGAAGGTTTGGTTAAAACCTATGTAGAGATAAAATATAAGACAATGATTCTCTAAAAGTTGGTGGAACTCATTAGTATTAACTGATTTGAGATTTTTACATTTGTGAAATTGACAGTGTAAAGTGTGAACTGAGAAAATATTAATTGTAAGGATACTCTAATAAATTAAGAATACATATTATAATTTCGAGAATAACAAAGAAAAAAATAAAAGCAGCATAGTTAAAAATCCAATAGAGAAAAGAAAATATACCAAATTTTCTTTGGTATATACCAAAACTATTACCAGATAGTAATACCAAAACTATTCAATTAACTCCAAAAAAAAAAATCCAAAAAGTGCCCAGATAAATAAATAGAAAATATATAGTAAAGTGACATATTTAGCCCAAACCATATAAATAATTACTTTAAATATAAATGAACTAAACACACAAATTACAAGGCTGAGATTGTCAGACTGGCTATAAAAGTAAAATATATACTGTCTACAAGAGACAATTTAATGTAAACAGAATGGATATAAAAGGATGGAAATCTATCATCTATCTATAACACAATTATAGATACAGTGTTAATAAATCCTCTCAGTAGGATAGATTAATCCTTTATGATAGAATATTAACTATTCTCTTAACACTGAAAGGTATTAGATACAGAGAGGTATTAATTACCTCTCATTAGTTAATAGAACAAATAAGTCAAATAATCATTTAGAATATAGAGAATCTAAACACCACTATTCAACAACTTGACATAATTGACATTAACAGAACATCACACCCAACTGTAGAATACAAATTCTTTTTGAGTGCATATGGAACATCCCACAAGAAAAATCATGAATTCTTCACCAAAATACATCTCATAAATGTCAAGAAATTAAAATCGTATAAAATATGTCTTCTGACCACAGTGGAATTAAGAATAAGATATATAGAAAAATGACCAAATATTTGGAAATTAAAAAAAATATTTCTAAATTACCCATGGGTCAAAGAAGAGATTTTAAAAGAAATTAGAAAAATATTTTCAATGAACTAGAATTAAAATACTGAAAATATTTATTAATTAATTTATTTTTTTAAATTATACTTTAAGTTATAGGGTACATGTGCATAACGTGCAGGTTTGTTACATATGTATACTCGTGCCATGTTGGTGTGCTGCACCCATCAACTCGTCAGCACCCATCAATTCGTCATTTATATCAGGTATAACTCCCAATGCAATCCCTCCCCCCTCCCCCCTCCCCATGATAGGCCCCGATGTGTGATGTTCCCCTTCCCGAGTCCAAGTGATGTCATTGTTCAGTTCCCACCTATGAGTGAGAACATGCGGTGTTTGGTTTTCTGTTCTTGTGATAGTTTGCTAAGAATGATGGTTTCCAGCTGCATCCATGTCCCTACAAAGGATGCAAACTCATCCTTTTTTATGGCTGCATAATATTCCATGGTGTATATGTGCCACATTTTCTTAATCCAGTCTGTCACAGATGGATATTTGGGTTGATTCCAAGTCTTTGCTATTGTGAATAGTGCCGCAATAAACATACGTGTGCATGTGTCTTTATAGCAGCATGATTTATAATCCTTTGGGTATATATACCCAATAGTGGGATGGCTGGGTCATATGGTACATCTAGTTCTAGATCCTTGAGGAATTGCCATACTGTTTTCCATAATGGTTGAACTAGTTTACAATCCCACCAACAGTGTAAAAGTGTTCCTATTTCTCCACATCCTCTCCAGCACCTGTTGTTTCCTGACTTTTTAATGATTGCCATTCTAACTGGTGTGAGATGGTATCTCATTGTGGTTTTGATTTGCATTTTTCTGATGGCGAGTGATGATGAGCATTTTTTCATGTGTCTGTTGGCTGTATGAATGTCTTCTTTTGAGAAATGTCTGCTCATATCCTTTGCGCACTTTTTGATGGGGTTGTTTGTTTTTTTCTTGTAAATTTGTTTGAGTTCTTTGTAGGTTCTGGATGTTAGCCCTTTGTCAGATGAGTAGATTGCAAAAATTTTCTCCCATTCTGTAGGTTGCCTGTTCACTCTGATGGTAGTTTCTTTTGCTGTGCAGAAGCTCTTTAGTTTAATTAGATCTCATTTGTCAATTTTGGCTTTTGCTGCCATTGCTTTTGGTGTTTTAGACATGAAGTCCTTGCCCATGCCTATGTCCTGAATGGTACTACCTAGGTTTTCTTCTAGGGTTTTTCTGGTATTAAGTCTAACATTTAAGTCTCTAATCCATCTTGAATTAATTTTTGTATAAGGAGTAAGGAAAGGATCCAGTTTCAGCTTTCTACTTATGGCTAGCCAATTTTCCCAGCACCATTTATTAAATAGGGAATCCTTTCCCCATTTCTTGTTTCTCTCAGGTTTGTCAAAGATCAGATGGCTGTAGATGTGTGGTATTATTTCTGAGGACTCTGTTCTGTTCCATTGGTCTATATCTCTGTTTTGGTACCAGTACCATGCTGTTTTGGTGACTGTAGCCTTGTAGTATAGTTTGAAGTCAGGTAACGTGACGCCTCCAGCTTTGTTCTTTTGACTTAGGATTGTCTTGGCAATGTGGGCTCTTTTTTGGTACCAAATGAACTTTAAAGCAGTTTTTTCCAATTCTGTGAAGAAACTCATTGGTAGCTTGATGGGGATGGCATTGAATCTATAAATAACCTTGGGCAGTATGGCCATTTTCACGATATTGATTCTTCCTATCCATGAGCATGGTATGTTCTTCCATTTGTTTGTGTCCTCTTTTATTTCACTGAGCAGTGGTTTGTAGTTCTCCTTGAAGAGGTCCTTTACATCCCTTGTAAGTTGGATTCCTAGGTATTTTATTCTCTTTGAAGCAATTGTGAATGGAAGTTCATTCCTGATTTGGCTCTCTGTTTGTCTGTTACTGGTGTATAAGAATGCTTGTGATTTTTGCACATTAATTTTGTATCCTGAGACTTTGCTGAAGTTGCTTATCAGCTTAAGGAGATTTTGGGCTGAGACAATGGGGTTTTCTAAATATACAATCATGTCATCTGCAAACAGGGACAATTTGACTTCTTCTTTTCCTAACTGGATACCCTTGATTTCTTTCTCTTGCCTGATTGCCCTAGCCAGAACGTCCAACACTATGTTGAATAGGAGTGGTGAGAGAGGGCATCCCTGTCTTGTACCAGTTTTCAAAGGGATTTTTTCCAGTTTTTGCCCATTCAGTATGATATTGGCTGTGGGTTTGTCATAAATAGCTCTTATTATTTTGAGGTACGTTCCATCAATACCAAATTTATTGAGTGTTTTTAGCATGAAGGGCTGTTGAATTTTGTCAAAAGCCTTTTCTGCATCTATTGAGATAATCATGTGGTTCTTGTCTTTGGTCCTGTTTATATGCTGGATTACGTTTATTGATTTGCGAATGTTGAACCAGCCTTGCATCCCAGGGATGAAGCCCACTTGATCATGGTGGATAAGCTTTTTGATGTGCTGCTGAATCCGGTTTGCCAGTATTTTATCGAGGATTTTTGCATCGATGTTCATCAGGGATATTGGTCTAAAATTTTCTTTTTTTGTTGTGTCTCTGCCAGGCTTTGGTATCAGGATGATGTTGGCCTCATAAAATGAGTTAGGGAGGATTCCCTCTTTTTCTATCGATTGGAATAGTTTCAGAAGGAATGGTACCAGCTCCTCTTTGTACCTCTGGTAGAATTCAGCTGTGAATCCATCTGGTCCTGGACTTTTTTTGGTTGGTAGGCTATTATTGCCTCAATTTCAGAGCCTGCTATTGGTCTATTCAGGGATTCAACTTCTTCCTCTTTTAGTCTTGGAAGAGTGTAAGTGTCCAGGAAATTATCCATTTCTTCTAGATTTTCTAGTTGATTTGCGTAGAGGTGTTTATAGTATTCTCTGATGGTAGTTTGTATTTGTGTGGGGTCGGTGGTGATATCCCCATTATCATTTTTTATTGCGTCTATTTGATTCTTCTCTCTTTTCTTCTTTATTAGTCTTGCTAGCGGTCTGTCAATTTTGTTGATCTTTTCAAAAAACCAACTCCTGGATTCATTGATTTTTTGGAGGGTTTTTTGTGTCTCTATCTCCTTCAGTTCTGCTCTGATCTTAGTTATTTCTTGCCTTCTGCTAGCTTTTGAATGTGTTTGCTCTTGCTTCTCCAGTTCTTTTAATTGTGATGTTAGAGTGTCAATTTTAGATCTTTCCAGCTTTCTCTTGTGGGCATTTAGTGCTATAAATTTCCCTCTACTCACTGCTTTAAATATGTCCCAGAGATTCTGGTATGTTGTATCTTTGTTCTCATTGGTTTCAAAGAACATCTTTATTTCTGCCTTCATTTCGTTATGTACCCAGTAGTCACTCAGGAGCAGCTTGTTCAGTTTCCATGTAGTTGAGTGGTTTTGATTGAGTTTCTTAGTCCCAAGTTCTAGTTTGATTGCACTATGGTCTGAGAGACAGTTTGTTATAATTTCTGTTCTTTTACATTTGCTAAGGAGTGCTTTACTTCCAATTATGTGGTCAATTTTGGAATAAGTGCGATGTGGTGCTGAGAAGAATGTATATTTTGTTGATTTGGGGTGGAGAGTTCTATAGATGTCTATTAGGCCCGCTTGGTGCAGAGATGAGTTCAGTTCCTGGATATCCTTGTTAACTTTCTGTCTCGTTGATCTGTCTAATGTTGACAGTGGAGTGTTGAAGTCTCCCATTATTATTGTATGGGAGTCGAAGTCTCTTTGTAAGTCTCTAAGGACTTGCTTTATGAATTTGGGTGCTCCTGTATTGGGTGCGTATATATTTAGGATAGTTAGCTCTTCCTGTTGAATTGATCCCTTTACCATTATGTAATGGCCTTCTTTGTCTCTTTTGATCTTTGATGGTTTAAAGTCTATTTTATCAGAGACTAGGATTGCAACCCCTGCTTTTTTTTGTTCTCCATTTGCTTGGTAGATCTTCCTCCATCCCTTTATTTTGAGCCTATGTGTGTCTCTGCATGTGAGATGGGTCTCCTGAATACAGCAGACTGATGGGTCTTGACTCTTTATCCAGTTTGCCAGTCTGTGTCTTTTAACTGGAGCATTTAGTCCATTTACATTTAAGGTTAATATTGTTATGTGTGAACTTGATCCTGCCATTATGATATTAACTGGTTATTTTGCTCGTTAGTTGATGCAGTTTCTTCCTAGCCTCGATGATCTTTACATTTTGGCATGTTTTTGCAATGGCTGGTACCGGTTGTTCCTTTCCATGTTTAGGGCTTCCTTCAGGGTCTCTTGTAAGGCAGGCCTGGTGGTGACAAAATCTCTAAGCATTTGCTTATCTGTAAAGGATTTTATTTCTCCTTCACTTATGAAACTTAGTTTGGCTGGATATGAAATTCTGGGTTTAAAATTCCTTTCTTTAAGCACGTTGAATATTGGCCCCCACTCTCTTCTGGCTTGTAGAGTTTCTGCCGAGAGGTCTGCTGTTAGTCTGATGGGCTTCCCTTTGTGGGTAACCCGACCTTTCTCTCTAGCTGCCCTTAAGATTTTTTCCCTCATTTCAACTTTGGTGAATCTGGCAATTATGTGTCTTGGAGTTGCTCTTCTGGAGGAGTATCTTTGTGGCGTTCTCTGTATTTCCTGAATTTGAATGTTGGCCTGCCCTACTAGGTTGGGGAAGTTCTCCTGGATGATATCCTGAAGAGTGTTTTCCAACTTGGTTCCATTTTCCCCCTCACTTTCAGGCACCCCAATCAGACGTAGATTTGGTCTTTTTACATAATCCCATACTTCTTGCAGGCTTTGTTCATTTCTTTTTCTTCTTTTTTCTTTTGGTTTCTCTTCTCGCTTCATTTCATTCATTTGATCCTCAATCGCTGATACTCTTTCTTCCAGTTGATCGAGTCGGTTACTGAAGCTTGTGGATTTGTCACGTATTTCTCGTGTCATGGTGTTCATCTCTGTCATTTCGTTTATGACCTTCTCTGCATTAATTAGTCTAGCTGTCAATTCTTCCACTCTTTTTTTAAGATTTTTAGTTTCTTTGCGCTGGGTACGTAATTCCTCCTTTAGCTCTGAGAAGTTTGATGGACTGAAGCCTTCTTCTCTCATCTCGTCAAAGTCATTCTCTGACCAGCTTTGATCCATTGCTGGCGATGAGCTGCGCTCCTTTGCAGGGGGAGACGTGCTCTTATTTTTTGAATTTCCAGCTTTTCTGCCCTGCTTCTTCCCCATCTTTGTGGTTTTATCTGCCTCTGGTCTTTGATGATGATGACGTACTGATGGGGTTTTGGTATAGGTGTTCTTCCTGTTTGATAGTTTTCCTTCTAATAGTCAGTACCCTCAGCTGTACGTCTGTTGGAGATTGCTTGAGTCCACTGCAGACCCTGTTTGTCTGGGTATCAGCAGCAGAGGTTGCAGAAGATAGACTATTGCTGAACAGCGAGTGTGCCTGCCTGATTCTTACTCTGGAAGCTTCCTCTCAGGGGTGTACTCCACCCTGTGAGGTGTGGGGTGTCAGACTGCCCCTAGTGGGGGGTGTCTCCCAGTTAGGCTACTCAGGGGTCAGGGACCCACTTGAGCAGGCAGTCTGTCCGTTCTCAGATCTCAACCTCCGTGTTGGGAGATCCACTGCTCTCTTCAAAGCTGTCAGACAGAGTCATTTGCGTCTGCACAGGTTTCTGCTGCTTTTTTTGTTGTTGTTTATCTGTGCCCTGTCCCCAGAGGTGGAGTCTACAGAGACAGGCAGGTTTCCTTGAGCTGCTGTGAGCTCCACCCAGTTCGAGCTTCCCAGCAGCTTTGTTTACCTACTTAAGCCTCAGCAATGGCGGGCGCCCCTCCCCCAGCCTCGCTGCTGCCATGCGGTTAGATCGCAGACTGCTGTGCTAGCAATGAGGGAGGCTCCGTGGCCGTGGGACCCTCTTGGCCAGGTGTGGGTGTAATCTCCTGGTGTGCCCATTTGCTTAAAGCGCAGTATTGGGGTGGGAGTTACCCGATTTTCCAGGTGTTGTGTGTCTCAGTTCCCCTGGCTAGGAAAAGGGATTCCCTTCCCCCTTGCGCTTCCCAGGTGAGGCGATGCCTCGCCCTGCTTCATCTCTCGCTGGTCGGGCTGCAGCAGCTGACCAGCACCGATTGTCTGGCACTCCCTAGTGAGATGACCCCAGTACCTCAGTTGAAAATGCAGAAATCACCGGTCTTCTGTGTCACTTGCGCTGGGAGTTGGAGACTGGAGCTGTTCCTATTCGGCCATCTTGCTCCGCCAAAGAAAATACTGAAAATTTTTATACCACATTGACACAAAAGCACTAACCATTAAAAAAAGTTGGTCATGAGTAGGTGAAATTAAAAAGCTTGACAGTATCAAGTGAGGATGTGGAGCAACTGAAACTTTCATACATTGCTAGTGGGACAATAGAATGGCACAATCACTTGAGAAAACTGATTGGTCATTTATTTTAAAGCTAAAACATACACCTATGCTATTACGCAGCGATTTCACTCCTAATTATTTATTCAAGACAAAAACTGTTTGTCTATAAAACGACTTATATAATTATGTTTGTCACAAGAATGAAAAACTGGAAACCACGCAAATGTGTTTTAACAAGACTATGGAAGAACAAATCATGGCATATTCATAAAATGACATACTACTCAGCAACAAAAATGAACAAATTGCTGAAGCCCACAACAGCAGTGGTGACTCTCATAGACTTTATGTTGTGAAGTCAGGCACAAAAAAGTATACTTTGTGTGATTTCAGTTATAGGAAGCTCTAGAACAGACAAAACTCATCTTCAGAGATTGAAAATCAGATTAACAGTTTCCTGGAGCAGTAGGGGACTGGTGGCAAAGGGGCTGTTTTAGTCCACTTGTGTTGCTATAAAGGAATCCTTGAGGCTGAGTCATTTATAAAGAAAGAGGTTTATTTCACCCAGGTTCTGCAGTCTGTACAAGAAGCATGATGCTAGCATCTACATCTGGTGAGGGCGTCATACTGCTTCCACCCAAGGCAAAAGGGAGTGTACCACATGGCAATAGCAGGAAGACAGAGAGATAGAGAGAGAGAGAAAGGAGAAGAGAGAGGTGCCAGACTCTTTTAAATAATCAGCAACCAGTTCTTGGGGGATCTCTCATGGGAACTAATAGAGCAATTAATTCAATACTGCAAGGACTGCACCAAGTTATTCATGAAGGATTTGCCCTGTGATCCAAATACCTCCCAGTAGGCCCCACCTACAAAACTAGGGATTAAAATTTCAACATGAGGTTTGGAGGGCCAAATATAAAAAATATAGAAGGGGTACAAAAAACTTTCTGGGGTGAGAAGAGTGTTCTGTATCTTAATTGGGATAAAGTTACAGGGATGTATATATTTGTCAAAATGTATCATGCTAAATACTTAAAATCTGTGCATTTTAATGTGTGAAAACTATACTGCAATAACATTTTTAACAATAATTTGAGAAGCGTTTGTATGTGCACATCCTGGGTTCATTAATAGAAATTCTGACTCAGTGGGTCTGTGGTGAGAACCACTTTTCTGCGTCTTTAACAAGAGTCCAGGGTTGGTCCTTGTATATGCATTGAAAGTATTGATCTGCCATAATATTGTATGTCCAGAAATGCTGATCATATTTTGCAACAATGAATGAATTAACCATTAGCTACAAAAATGTGCTGTCTCTGAAGTCTTCTCTGTTTAAGGAAAATGTATTAACTTATTTTTGCAAAATATGAAGGTTTACATGTTTTCGTCGGACTAGAAAATGCAAGCTTCTCTCTTCATTGTCTTTTGTTCATACTACAACAATCCCAGTGCTCGCTTCTGCTAATGCACTTTTCCCCACCAAAAAGCTTTGACCTAGCCTTTCTGTCTGGCTTGTTTTCTCTCCGTTTGGAAGCCCAATGACACGAAGCCCTTTCTAGCTAGGCTTGTTGCTAGTATCTAACTAATACTGATTTTCCCTTCTCTAAGTCCTGTAGTTCTTATTGACCAATCTATTTAATCTAACACTTACACACATACTATACTGTATGGTTATCTCTTTCCCATGTGGCTCTTTTCTCTTCAATAATATTGTAAACACTTACTGAAAACATTTCTGCTTTTCAGTCTCTTATAGCCTGTCTCCCCCTCCCTCTATGCTAGGTAAAACTGAAATATACAGTACAGTTTTTTTTAAAAATTAAGAACACAGGTTGTGGGGTTAGATTTAAGTTAGAATTTTAATATTGCCACCCATAAACTATGTAATATTAGAAAATTTATTTGTCTTCATCTATAAAAATGAGACTATTCTTTTATTAACAAATTATTGTGAGGATTCAATAAAAGTTAAAGTACATAAACCACTCAGCACACTGGTGCCTCTTAAGCATTTAGCAAATAGTTGTTGACAAAGTTGTTGTTGGTGATATGCCATTATGGTATAGTTGTGACATTGTTATTAATATTGTTAAAGACAATACACTATGACACTGGATTGGAATTTAAAAATTATATAATCTAAGTTGCTTGTTCCTGTGATAAGAAAACTGAGGCCAGAGAGGAACTATATTAGTCCATTCTCACATTGCTATAAAGAAATACCTGAAACTGGATAATTTATGAAGAAAACAGGTATAATTGGCTCACAGTTCTGCAGGCTGTAAGGAAGCATGATGCTGGCATCTGCTTAGCTTTTGGGAGGCATCAGGAAACTTATAATCACGGTGGAAGGCAAAGTGGGAGTATAAACATCACATAGCCAGAGTAGGAGCAGGGGGGCTGGGGGGAGGTGCTACACACTTTTAAATGATCAGATCTCACGAGAATTCACTCACTATTATTATTGCAAGGACAGTACCAAGTAGGATGGTGCTAAACCTTTTGTGTGAAACTGCCCCCATGATTTAGTCACCTCATACCAGGCTCCACCTCTACCATTGGGGATTACAATCCAACATGAGATTTGGGCGGGGACACAGATCCAAACCATATCAGGAACAGACTGTCCAATGATTATTTTGTCTTAAAAGAACAGTGTTCAAGCTTCAAAGCATGTGTTCATAGTTACATGCATTATGTTGAAATTTAATACTGTATTTGCTACACATAGAGCAGATTTTCCCAGTTAAAGGAATAAAATACTACTCTCTATTTAGCATGAAAGGTGACCCTTCTGAATTTCAGTTTCTTTTTCCCTCTATCAGGATATTAACTTTTTCTTTAAAATATAGACCCTAAAATGTATCAGAGAGCAAGCCTCTTCCTACTGTGCTCTGACAGCCTGCACGTTGCACGACACATATACTCTCACACAGACACAAATGTACAGATCAACCTCACTCAGAGAGTGAAACATTTGATTACTAACTGTTCGCCCTGGATTATGATCTTATCACTCTAATAGGTCAGAAGTTAAGTACATCTGCCCTATTTTGATAATGTACTCATAGTTAATTCTCAACCAGTAGGTTAAATGTCTTACCCAGAAAATGCCAGCCTCCTGATCTGGAGGCCACTATAGCACACTAGTGAGCCCATCCTTTCTCTATCATCAATTGGGGTACAAAACTCTGTGGTGAGAGGAAGTTTCTGTGGACATTTGTAGATAGTAAGATGAAGAGAGATGAGATCTGGAATATGAAGCATAGAAGTTTTAAATGTTGAGGCTTTAAGAGGGTGAATTAGGGCCAGTGAAATTGGATCTCCATAGCCTTTGTTGCTTCAGTGTACACAGATCTGTAGTTGTGTTATATTTGCTACGGTATTCATCCTGTTTTCCACCGATGCACATTGGGTAGATTTTTAAGGTTAATGAGCTCTTGGATGTTGCTGCAATCACCACCCCTTCCCAACCACCCCCCACCCATTTCTTATTCCTTGACTTGGGGCTCGCTGGGTGCCTGTGGTTAAGTGCCTTAAGAGCTGCTGATTATTGTGATTTCCTTTAACCAGCTCGACAGATTCTCTGCTTTTCCATTTTTGATGTCAGCCCTAATGTGTTGGGCTGAACACGTTGGAACTTGTTAAGATTCTTCAAATAGCTTCTTTGTTCAGAAGAAATCACAACAGTGACAGGCCCTCTGCTCCATCTCCCTGGAGCTTTTATGCATGTGCTATGCCCCCTACAGTCCCCATCACTCTGTCTCACAGATGAACTGACATTCAGAGCCAGAACCCAACACCAACAACACTTACTATTTTTTTAAAACTTCATTTCTCTCTATATTTCCCCTTATTCCAATTCAACTGCTGAGCATAATAAAGTTGCCAAAACTCTCCCTCCACTGGAGTGAAAACCATTCATTTGTCATCTCAATTTAAGATTCCTGACTCCAAATAGAAGGATAGTCTCTGTGGACATAATGGGACATTTAGCAATTCATTCATTTTCTTCACATGCTACTTATTTAGGCACTCAGCGGTTGGCAGTTTTGATGTGGAGTGGTGAAATTATAAAGACATTACGTATCATAAAAATATAAATGAAAGAAAACACAGACCCTCTTTTATATCAGGCTAAATTGACTGCTGTCATATTAAGGGTATTTTGTTTTATAAATTATACCCATTTCAAGGTATTCCCTTGCGTGAATCACTACTTTGTCTTTTATTTCTTTTTTCTTTTTTCAACAAAACAGGCTTCTTTTTTACAATACATTGAGATAAAGAATTATAGGAGCTCAAATTTTAAAATTAATGTATTTGGTACCAAACTTGACCTGGAATTCGCAATATGGGGCCAGCAAGTCAGTCAAGTCCTGCATGATATGCCAAATCATGTGTTGGACATAACAAAATGACTTTTGAATCAAATTAGATTTAGGAATTCTATTTTTCAACATTTGTTTTCTTGAAAAGGTTTCACAGGTATAGTGACTTCTTTAATATTTGCTCTATGAAGCTAAGAGTGTTCTCCTAAACACTCTAATAATCCTTCAATAATCCATTTTGTGTCTGTCCACCATAAAGTTATTTAATCCTGTTCCAAAGCTTGCTCTCTGGCCTTGCTGGGTAGGCATGGCCTTAGAGCAGATGGCAGCTCCAATGTGAAAGACACAGCAGAGTTGCCTGCACCAGAATATCTCAGGAGCCAGAGGTGGGGTTGGCTTGTTTGTTGCAACAGGTGAGGGGTTGATATAGTTCGGCTGTGTTTCCACCCAAATCTCATCTTGAATTACAATTCCCACAATTCCCATGTGTCGTGGGAGGAACCTGGTGGTGAGAGATGATTGAATTATGAGGGCAGGTGTTTCCTGTACTGTTTTGGTGATAGTAAATGTGTCTCATGAGATCTGATGGTTTTAAAGATGGGAGTTGCCCTGCACAAGCTCTCTTTGCCTGGTGCCAGCCATGTAAGATGTGATTTGCTTCTCCTTGGCTTCTGCCATGATTGTGAGGTCTACCCAGCCACGTGGAACTGTAAGTAAAATTAAACCTCTTTCTTTTGTAAATTGTCCAGTCTCAAGTATGTCTTTATCAGCAGTGTGAAAACAAACTGATGCAGGGGTCTTGTTTATTATTGCTGGAAGGATATGAGCCATGTAGCCCCAGGAAGAGCTAGGCTGAAGGAGGGGCTAGATGAGGGTGTGAGGTCATGCAAGTCAAAGAAAACAAGAGAAAAATCAAGGTAGGAGATATACTTGAGAGAGGCCATTTCAGAAGAAACAATAGTAACTGGAGTCAGGCCAAGGCCAGCAGAAGTTAAAAGTAGTGATAGTGAGATTAGTTGGGAATGACCTGAGATAAAATAAGGTATAGATAGAATTTTCCCCATGGTCTATTATTTTTAAATGTTAGAAACTCTCCTTCCTTATGATTAAACATTTCTGTCTAGAGTTGGCTGTTTTTACTAGCCAAGAATAGATATTTAGAAAGAAGACTTCCTGGGTCAAATGATTTGACTTATCACTATTTTGTTTGGTCTCCAAGAAAACCTTGTTCTTACTAGTGACACAATATTCAGTAAAAGATACATGCTGCCCCACTGCATCCTTTATTTCCTCCCTTTCTTCTTCTTCTTTTTTTCTCTCTTTTTTTAAAAATTATACTTTAAGTTCTCGGATACATGTGCAGAACGTGAAGGTTTATTACATAGGTATACATGTGCATGGTGGTTTGCTGCAACCATCAACCTGTTATCTACATTAGGTGTTTCTCCTAATGCTATCCCTTCCCTTACCCCGCATCCCCCAACAGGTCCCAGCATGTGATGTTCCCCCCACTGTGCCCGTATGTTCTCATTGTTCAACTCCCACTTATGAGTGAGAACGTGCAGTGTCTGGATTTCTGTTCCTGTGTTAGTTTGCTGAGAATGATGGTTTCCAGCTTCATCCATGCCCCTGCAAAGGACATGAACTCATTCTTTTTTATGGTTGCATAGTATTACATGGTGTATATGTGGCACATTTTCTTTATCCAGTCTAACATGGATGGGCATTTTGGTTGTTTCCATGTCTTTGCTATTGTGAATAGTGCTGCAATAAATATATATGTGCATGTGTCTTTATAGTAGAATGATTTATAATCCTTTGGGTATACATTCAGTAATGGGGTTGCTGGATCAAATGGTATTTCTAGTTCTAGATCCTTGAGAAATTGCCACACTGTCTTCCACAGTGGTTGAACTAATTTACACTTCCACCAACAGTGCAAAAGTGTTCCTATTTCTCCACATCCTCTCCAGCATCTGTTGTTTCCTGACTTTTTAATGATCACCATTCTAACTGGTGTGAGATGGTCTCTCATTGTGGTTTTGATTTGCATTTCTTTAATGACCAGTGATGATAAGTTTTTCTTCATATGTTTGTTGGCTGCATAAATGTCTTCTTTTGAAAAGTGTCTGTTCATATTCTTCACCCACTTTTTAATGGGGTTGTTTGTGTTTTTCCTGTAAAATTGTTTAAGCTCCTTGTAGATTCTGGATATTAGCCCTTTGTCAGATGGATATATTGCAAAAATTTTCTCCCATTCTGTAGATTGCCTGTTCACTCTGATGATAGTTTCTTTTGCCATGCAGAAGCTCTTTAGTTTAAGTAGATCCCATTTATCAATTTTGACTTTTGTTTGCCATTGCTTTTGGTGTTTTAGTCATGAAGTCTTTGCCCATGCCTATGTCCTGAATGGTATTGTCTAGGTTTTCTAGGGTTTTTATGGTTTTAAATCTTACATTTAAGTCTTTAATCCATCTTGAGCTAATTTTTGTATAACGTGTAAGGAAGGGGTCCAGTTTCAGTTTTCTGCATATGGCTAGCCAGTTTTCCCAACACCATTTATTAAATAGGGAATCCTTTCTCCATTGTTTGTTTTTGTCAGGTTTGTCAAAGATCACAGGGTCGTAGATGTGTGGTATTATTTCTGAGGACTCTGTTCTGTTCCATTGGTCTATATATCTGTTTTGGTACCAGTACCATGCTGTTTTGGTTACTGTAGCCTTGTAATATAGTTTGAAGTCAGGTAGCATGATGCCTCAGGCTTTGTTCTCTTTGCTTAGGATTATCTTGGCTATACGGGCTCTTTTTTGGTTCCATATGAAAATTAAAGTAGTTTTTTCTAATTCTGTGAAGAAAGTCAATGGTAACTTGATGGGAATAGCATTAAATCTATTAAATTTATTAAAAGTAATGAATTACTTTGGACAGTATGGCCATTTTCACGACAGTGACTCTTCCTATCCATGAGCATGGAATGTTTTTCCATTTGTTTGTGTCCTCTTTTATTTCTTTGAGCAGTGGTTTGTAGTTCTCCTTGAAGAGGTCCTTCACATCTCTTGTAAGTTATATTCCTAGGTATTTTATTCTCTTTGTAGCAATTGTAAGTGGGAGTTTGCTCATGATTTGTCTCTCTGTTTGTCTATTATTGGTGTATAGGAATGCTTGTGATTTTTGCACATTGATTTTATATCCTGAGACTTTGCTGAAGTTGCTTATCAGCCTAAGGAGTTTTGGGGCTTAAACAATGGAGTTCTCTAAATATACAATCATGTCATCTGCAAACAGAGATAATTTGACTTCCTTTCTTCCTAAAATCGATACCCTAACATCACAATTAAAAGAACTAGAGAAGCAAAAGCAAACAAATCCAAAAGCTAGCAGAAAACAAGAAATAACTAAGATCAGAGCAGACCTGAAGGAGATAGAGACACGAAAACCCCTTCAAAAAAATCAGTGAATCCAGGAGCTGGTTCTTTGAAAAGATTAACAAAATAGATAGACTGCTAGCCATACTAATAAAGAAGAAAAGAGAGAAGAATCAAATAGATACAATGCAAAATGATAAAGGGGAGATCACCACTGATCCCATAGAAATACAAACTACCACCAGAGAATACTATGAACACCTCTACGCAAATACACTAGAAAATCTAGAAGAAATTGATAAATTCCTAGATGTATTCACCCTCCCAAGACTAAACCAGGAAGAAGTCAAATCCCTGAATAGACCAATAACAAGTTCTGCATTTGAGGCAGTAATTCATAGCCTACCAACCAAAAAAAGCCCAGGACCAGATGGATTCACAGCCAAATTCTACCAGAGGTACAAAGAGGAGCTGGTACCATTCCTTCTGAAACTATTCCAAACAATAGAAAACAGGGACTCCTCCCTAACTCATTTTATGAGGCCAACATCATCCTGATACCAAAACCTGGCAGAGACACAACAACAACAAAAAGAAAATTACAGGCCAATATCCCTGATGAACATTGATGTGAAAATCCTCATTAAAAAACTGTCAAACTGAATCCAGCAACACATCAAAAAGCTTATCCAGCACCATCAAGTCAGCTTCATCCCTGAGATGCAAGGCTGGTTCAACATACGCAAATCAATAAATGTAATCCATCACATAAATAGAACCAATGACAAAAACCACAAGATTATCTTTATAGATTCCAAAAAGGCCTTAGATAAAATTCAACACCCCTTCATGCTAAAAACATTCAATAAACTAGGTATTGATGGAACACATCTCAAAATAATAAGAGCTATTTATGAGAAAGCCACATCTAATATACTGAATGGGCAAAAGCTGGAAGTATTTCCTTTGAAAACCGGCACAAGACAAGGATGACCTCTCTCACCACTCCTGTTCAACATAGTATTGGAAATTCTGGCCAGGGCAATCAGGCAAGAGACAGAAATAAAGGACACTCCCTCCCTTTCTAATGGATCACTGCATTTGTTCCAAGCTCAGAGGAAAACTTCCCTGGCCCCTTGGTGATTTGAGCAAGATTCTCTTGGTGTTCTTTAACATGTGCCTTGGGGTTTAGGGATGGATTATGATGAGGGAGTTTCTACCAGTTAGTGACAGACTCTCAGCCATTATTCTGGCTACCATCTCTCAGCCTGAGTTCTCTCCCCTGTACCATACTGCCTTTGGCTTAGAGGGAGGATGATGGTGCCTTAGCCACCCTTGCTCCTCTCAAGTTGCTCCCTCCTGCCTTGTTAGAGCTTATATAGTAACTGTGACAATGATTTGCAAATTATAGTGTAATAAATTCTTAATCCAGTTTTATTTTAACATCTTCATTAATTATGTGGAAGAAGGAGACAACCACCTGCTAATTAAATTTTTAGATGTTGCTAAATTGGGAGGAGTTGCAAACCCAGCAGAGAGCCAAAATGCAACATAAAGGAATCTGGAGAAGTTATGAGGATATGTGCGTAGGCAGAGGGTGTGGTTAAGATTGGAAATGATGACATCAAGGCCATCCAGAAAGGTGA
The DNA here is from genome assembly GCF_007565055.1 of Rhinopithecus roxellana. Lineage (NCBI taxonomy): Eukaryota > Metazoa > Chordata > Mammalia > Primates > Cercopithecidae > Rhinopithecus > Rhinopithecus roxellana. Next base: position 18,909,025 of record NC_044569.1, read on the forward strand.
AATAGCAGCTCTAAAATCTTAGGGGTTGGGAGCAGTCAGAGGGACTGGGTCAGTCATGGACTATGATAGAGTGATAACAGGAGGTGCGGGGTAGGCAGAGTGACAGATTTCCATTTTTTTTCTACCTGGAATGGAGCCCTGTCCTTTCTCTGGTATCTGTGTCTGATGGTTTAGTCACAAAGACCAGGAAAAGCAAAGGGAGAGATAGCACTAGCCACTCCGTGGTGTGCAAAGCGTTGCTTCTTGCATCCCCCACAGTACCTAGCCCCTGGCTGGGCATACAGCAGATGATAAAGATTGAATGAAGTAATGTGTGTGAAAATGGTTTAGAAAGAAAAAAGCACTATGAGAAGAGAAAGAGGTTTTTTTTTATACTAATGATAATTATTATCAATCTTTGTTATGATAAATTTAATTGAAGTTGATTGGGGAGAACATGGCATATGTGGGCAAAGATAACAGAGGAGAAACAACAGATAAAGTGATTAACATGGGTTTTGCCTCCTAAATGTACTTGCTCCATTTCTTGAGAATTGACTGGTTGCCTGGATGCTGTGGTCCTTCAGTGACTGATCCGTGTCCTAGAAGTGTTTCACTTTGGTGACTTTATCAACTCTCTCAGGACAGGTTATATGGGATATTCAGTTAGGAGACACGGCTACAGTGGCCAGGATAGTGCATTTGAGCACTGTAAACATCACCACCAGGAAAATGGAGGAAACTTTCTTCTAGAATTACTGACTCCCTCACCCTTCATGGTCTCCTTCCAGCTTCTGTCACACTGACCTTTGGTCAACTTCCCATTATGGGCACGTCACCTCACCACACATAACTGTGTGGCTCAAGCCAGATGGTTGTGTATTCCTCATCTCAACCCTAAGTACCACCACACATGCTGCTCTAAACCCTGCTTAGTTTCCTTTCAACTATATCCCATTGGTCACAAAGGATGCCAAATGAAAGACTCCAGGAAGATGGGTATCCGGTGCACACCCATCCCCAGAGCTGGATTAAAACCCCAAAGGTAATACTTGACCTGCGAAAAAGGAAGAGGCAATTTCATCACACATGAAAACCAGCAGCATCATTAAGACTTCCTCTTTCTACAGCAGAGTTTTATCTATTTACTCCTCTCCACTAGATTTTGAGAAGCCATAGAATATGACTTTTCTTTTCTTGTCTCTTCTACAATGCCTAGCAAGGGGTGAACACAAAGCAGGCATGCAGCAACTGATGGATAACATTTGAGAGAATTGCCCCTTCTCTCCACATCCTTTCTTCCTCGCACTTAGCAAAACAGGTGCACATGTGTTGTCTTTCTCACCTCTCTAAAAGGAAAAGAAGGCTGTGGGTAAGGTCGATATGACACACTTTTTAGTCCAGTAAAAGTCAGGTAGCTTTTCCACCAAAAATTATCAGATGGCTCTGAAGAGAAAGCATTGGTTTCTGTCACCTCCTGGCTGCTACCTGGTGAGTCAGGGAGTGGAAAGAGTAAAAATAGCCAGCCAATAAGTTTCAGATTATATGGAAAGAGGCTAATTGGTCTTTCACCTTATTTTCCTTGTCATTCCTTCAGGGATCAGGTTAAGCCTCTGTCTATGTTTCACTGGGAAGTCATTGGGATTACGCTGTGCCTTTCTGTCTGTCATACTGACAGCACCTGCAATGTGGACTCGATTTTGATAAGCCCCACCACTCATCATGCAACTCCGTTTAGTCAAAACAGGTATATAATTTATGGTGCCCAAAGCACTTGTTAGTATAGAAGAATTAACTAGGAGGGAGGCATGTGAACCAAGACAGCCACTGAATTGTTAAGTGGTTATTCCTTCCTGCTTTGTGAGGATTGTTGTTGTTGTTGTTTTTCCCTTTGAAATACCTAAGCAAGGGGATAGACACATTTGTGATTCAGATATTGTGTCTTTTCTTTTGGAAAGGAAAAACTAAAACAAAAAACAAAAAAACCCAGAAAACAAAAACAAAAACAACGCCAAATAAGCTCCTTAAATTCAATGTCTGGGTCTCTTTGGTGGAAGAAACTCTGGAGACGACCAGGATTCGGCAGTGAAGCAGAGGGTGTCAGACCTGAGGGGATGCTTATGGAGTGAGTGGGGCACAAGGGTGAGTGATGAGGGTGGTACTGGAGTTTGAGGCAGCAGATGGGGGAGGCCCAGCAGGGGTCCAGGCTGGTAAGGACTGTCAGGACAAGTGATAGGACTCTTTCTCTGGAAGTTTCAGACCAAGATGGAATAAGGGGTCTGAATTAGCCTCTGTGAGACATCAGGATAGGCATCGGTGGGGTTTGCTGTTTCCAGGGACACTCAGACTCTAAGGTTCTGCAGGTTCAAATAGCATATCCTAACCGACTCAGGTGTCATGGCTTCAATTGTGTTCCCCGAAGATGATGTGTTAAGTCCTGACTCCCTGTTTCTCAGAATGTGAGCTTGTTTGGAGATAAGGTTCTTTACAGAGGTAATCAAAATTAAAGTGAAGTCCTCAGGGTGGGCTCTAAACCAGTATGACTCGTGTCCTTATAAATAAGGAAACGTCAACCACAAAGACATGCACATGGGGAGAATGCCATGTGAGATAAAGGCAGAGATCAGGGTAATTAATCTATAAACCAAGGAGTGCCAAAGATTGCCAGCAAGCCCCCAGAGGTTAGGGGAGAGGCCTGAAACACATTCTCCCTCACAGTCCTCAGGAGGAGACACCTCTGCAACACCTTGATCTCAGACTTTTGGCCTCCAGACTGTGAGACAATAGCTTCTGTGGTTTCAATCACTTAGTTTGTATCCTTTGTTAGTGCAAGCCTAGAGAACTAATACCCCAGGAGGCTCTACTAGCACTGTAATGATGAACCTATTCTCTCCTGGAGTCCTAGTTCCCAACTAGGAATATGGATTTCTTCACCCAAACACACATCTCTAGTGTTTATCTGAGAGGAGAATCAGTGGGATTCAGATATGTTCTTTAAGCTTCAGGAGAGGTTAGATAATTTAGTCAAAATCCTATAGTAAATAAATGGTGATGGTGTATGGCTAGCATCCAGATCTTCTCTTTGAGTTTTCTGTGAAAAGCACATTGTTCAGTGGCAAGGTCAGGACAGATAGTAGGCTGTTAGGGAAGTTTCTCTAGGGCTCAAAATTTATCCTTCCAACCCTTAGTCTTGAGATGTCTTTCACAGTAAGTTTGGTCTTCTCTCTGTAAGACCTATACTCATCTGCTTTCTCTTTGATCTCAAGGCAAGGGTAATTCCTCTGTATGACAACAAATCATTTGTCTAACTTCCTCAGGGATGAAGCTGCCTACATAAGCCAATGTTCCAGATTCCTGATACTTATTCTTAAATTTGCTATTCTAATATTCAAATTTTAACAAATTCAAATGGATTATGTCTAAAATACATCATACAGGCTTAGGCAGGGTATTCCTATTTCCTTAAGCAGCATTTAAGCCATCACAATGGCTTAAGATCATTGTTATTAATATCAGTACACGCTACTGTAACACACAGTTTCTAACTGTTTTTCCTGCCCCAAGCAAGATCTAAATTGCTGTGCTCCATGAGGTTTTAGTTCAGAGCAATGGAGAGTGGTTTGGTTATCCATTGTGACATAATGAACTACCCCAAACTTTGGCTTAAAGACAGTTTGTTATTTCTCCCAATTTTATAAGTTGGGAGTTCAGGCAGAGTTCAACTGGGGAGATCGTTTGCACAATGTGGCGCCAGCTGGGCTCGTTCATGCAGTTGCTTTCAGCTGAGAGCTTGGCTGTGGTTGGGGTGTCTGGGATGGCCTATCACCTTCCAGGGCCTCTCTTTCTACAATTTCTTATAGTGTGCTTGCTAGGCTATAAGAGTGAGGGAGCAGAGACTGCCCATCCTCAGAATTCCTCTGGACTCAAGAATGCTAGCATAACATTTCTGACATGTTCTGTTGGTCAAAGCAATTCCCAAGGTCACTACAAGTTTAAGGAGAAGAAGAGCAGTCACCACTTTTTGATGTGAGAAATGGCATGCTTTGTAGGGAACGAAGGATTTCTGGCAGCCATATTTGGACACTGGTAGTGATTTAATGGCATTGAGGGCATGAGAACCAGAAATCTGTCCTAGCAAATCACCTCTATGGACCCTTCTTCCTCCACTGTGGTGACTAAACTTACTAAATGTGAAGACAAAGAACAGTGGCTCTCAGAGTTCTGGGTTTTAACAGCTCTATGGACAACTCTGACAGAGGTCTTTGGGGCCTGAAACTCAGGCTTGTGGCCTAAGTCAGATCTTCTACCTTTCTCTTTGGCCTACATGTATTAAGGTGGTGCAAAAGTAATTGCAGGTTTTTGCACCAACCTAATAAAGCTTCATAGAGTAAGGAAGTTGAAATAAGAGACAAATGCTTATTACCCAACCCAAATGGCTGGAACTAGAAAGTAGAAAATAAAAAATAAAAATTAAAAAAAAAGAACCAAAAACAAACTTCAAAGTCTCCCTTGTTGGCAGGACAAGAAAAGAGCTCGAAGAGGCCTGGGGAGGACACACATGTCTCCTGAACAGTCTTATTTTCCCTTCACATCCCTTTGGTAGGGAGTTGTCATTGTCACTTCTTTGTGTGATTGGCATGTCCGTTCTTAGTTAAATCTTAGTCAAATCTTGCATATACTTTTCATTTATGGTTTTAAATTTATTATAGAAAATTGAGAAATGACTTTTTCTAATGTACCTAAATATAAAGTATGGTAAACTCTAAGTAAGAAAATACATCAATTTCCATGAGGAGGCATGTAATAACTGAACATTTAGATATCTGTTTTTGCTAATGAGGCCATTTTAGTGTCTTCTTATGCTCTCAGGCATGTTCTAGATCAGTGTTTCTCACCTTACCTTCATCGTTGGAATCACTGGGAGAGCTTTTGGAAAATATGTACTCCCAGGTATGCATTATCCAGCATTAGATTTCAGGCACAGGGCTGGCATTTGGAGAAAGAGAGAAAGTGAGAAAAGAAAGAAGAGAGAAAGAGAGAGAAAGCAAGCGAGCAAAAGGAAAGTGAGAAAGTAAAGAAGGATGAACACAAGAGGAATGGAAAGAAAAAGAAAAAGTGATTTTATTATGAGAGGAGGAAGGAAGGAAGAAGAAGTGATTTTATCCTGACAACACCGAGGAAGCAATATCTTAAACTACATTTCAGAAAATGGAGAATGAAATAGCCAAAGTTTTGATCGAGCAACGTTTTTAAGGAAGGATCAGATTTAAGATTTTAGTGGTGAGATAAGTGTATAAAGAGGCAGTCTATACCTAATTTTTCACATTATTCATAAGGAAAAGTACTGAATTGAGAGTAAGGCATATGAAGGTAGAACTGTGACATGACTGACTTGTAAGTAGCCAAGGGCACCTACCCAAGAGGAAAGGAAGAAAAGATCTGGCCAAAAGAATGGGATAATTATGGAGGCATGCTGCCTATCAAAACAATGTGTTGAAGCTGTGTTGGGAGGCCGGCAGTTCCTCTGAGAAGGCTCTTGTGCTCCATGAACAATGGAGGTTGGCAATTTTGGTGCCAATTCCCTCTTGGCAATAGCAAAACCAATCTCATTCTCCCCCTGATGGTCGTTACAGCTGAAGTTGTTGGCATGATGATTCACAGGAGCAGTTTTTACTCTTACTTATTTTTATTTTTATTTTTTTTGGAGCATTTCTTAGTGGCTGGGCTTCATATGACCAGCTGGGTCATGGTGAGGACATAGATTTCCAAGCCTAAATTATGCAGCTGATGGAATGTTGGAAATCAATTTCTTGGTTAATAATATTCAGCTGTCAGAGTAGAAGGCTGTGTTGGTGAGAGAGGTTTAGAAGAAGGGAGGAGTATAGAGAGGGAAGCTTTGGCCTTATTATCAGTTGATGTTGGCCATCACCCATGAGTGGAGAAAATGTTAGACAGAAAGTACCTCAGAAATTACAGATGAAGAAACTGAGGACAAGACAGTAGTAATTTTTTCCCAAGGGTCTCAGAGAGACTTCATGGTGAATCAGAACTAGACCTTAATACCACTATCTGTTAGCCCAGAACATTTTTCTCTGCACTAGTTTCTTTGAGCTTAAGCACTAGTACATGTATAAGAGGTTGAAATTTATCACTTTGGGCAGGGAAGATCCAGGGAGTATTTAGATTCTTATTTCACTAATCTGGATAGTTTCATAGAGAGTCATCTTTGGACTTACATAAAACTGTGAAGTTGACCCAGTTCCTTTTTCACATGCTTTCATAGATTTTAATCACCATTAGATGGTAGCATGTGAAAAGCAGGAGCACCCATCTTCCAAATGTCTAAAAGGATTCAGCAAAAGCGGAAAATAAAATTCATAGCTGGCATATTGAAACTGTCTACTTTCTTGGTTGAAAAAGAGCCCAAAATATGGATGAATGTATTTGGGATACAGAATATTATAGGCAAAGAGTTATATATGAAATTGCATATATTTTGTGGGAGGGTTTGAATATACTTAAAATTATGCATCGAGCTTCTAAGCCTAATTTTTAATAACTTTTGAATTTCCAAACTATCACTGAAATGTGTGGTGCTGATGGTAAGCTACATGCACCATCAGTGTTGGCAGGGGCTACTTAGGAGGGTTTTCCTAAGGAAGTGAGACTTGAGAATCAAAGATATAAAAGGAGTCATAGGTGTCCTGGGAGCTATGGAAATAATGATAGTGTTTTGTCTCTTGAGGTAGAGAGAGGATACGTTTGTTTCATCTCTTGAACTAGAGAGAGGATACATGTCCATTTTATTGTTATTCTTTACAACTGAGAGATATTTCATGTCTATTCTTTTGGATCTACTCAATATTTTATCACGCTCTCAAAATAAAGCAAAATAAAAAAGCAGAAAGAAGAGATTTTCAGTAGGAAGAACAGGGGAATTGGTGCACAGGGGTCTATGAGCCAACTATTTGAATACAAGGTGAGAACCCTGATGTGGGAAAAAATGGGGAGGAAGAGACAAGTGAACAACAAGACAGAGATGAGAACCAACAGGTGAGGAGCCACATTAGATGTCAAGCACAAGGCTTCTGAAAATGTCTTCTATGTTTTGAGCTTTGAACTGAGATGGTGAAATTGAATTGCAAGATAATGTATTGTCAGGAGTCAGCAAAGTTTTTCTGTAAAGAGCCAGACGATAAATATTTTAGGTTTTGCAGGCCATACAGTTTCTGTTACAAGTATTCAACTCTTCCTTTGTAGGGTGAAAGCGGCCATACACAATATGTAAACAAATAGGTATGGCTGTGTTTCAATAAAATTGTATTTATAAACACTAAAATTTGATAATTTCCATTTATCATAAAATATTCTTCTTCTTTTATTTTTTTCCCAAATAGTTAAGACTATTCACAGCTCATGAATGAACAAAAACAGACAGTGGTTCAGACCTGACCCAAAGACCGTGGTTTTTTACCCCTGTGTTAAGTGACGTGTGAGAGGATAGAAGAATGGGTAAAGTGAGTAAAATTGAGAATACATTTTGAAATGTTAACTTTGTGTAGACTAACTTATTTTCTTTTTCTATTTTCTAAATGCTTCTTCAAGATTCAGCTGAATTTTCACTTTAATATGCTAGTATGTTACTTCTCTTTCCTAGGAACATATAACTCCCTAAATGTATATTAATCATGTGTTTTTATTCTTTTCATTCAATTATTGCCTTGTAACATCTCTTTTAATCAAGACCTAGAAAAATGCTATCCTTCCTTCTTTCCCTCACAGTGCCTAATGCAGTGCAGAATGCATGGTCTATGGTCTACAAATAGTAAATGTAATTCATGAAAGAATAAATACAAATTGAAATTTATTCTGGAACAATCAAAATAATTTTTTTAAATTGTGTGTAATTTATCTCGAAATTGTATTAAACTTATACTTTACTCATTATGAATTATAGGAGTTCATCCTTAAACAATACAAATGAACAGCATTTAGAATGTAGGTGAGCCTATTTACAGTGACACTAGCAAATAAAATAGATCTGCATAAAGATTACATTCTAATCAATCAAGTCCTATGTTTCATTCAATGCCCTGTCAGGAAAAACAGAAACCATTCTGGGTATTTCATAAAGGAAAGGAAGACAAAGTTGGAAATGTAATTTGCAGAGCCTCTGTCATGAAAATAGAGAAGAGAGATATGAGTGCAAATATGCAGATAGGAGCAAGAGATACTCACTGGCACAGTCCACCCCTTTGATTTCTCAGCATCCACACCCATTCTCTTCTGCTTATAGTTAAGTTTTCATATACTTATATTAAGACCATCATTCTTCCACCTAGGAGACAGCAACTGAATCTCACACTAATGAAGATTGGCTGGCCCTTTCCTAAAAAGTGGAGACATGAAGTCCTATCAATCACCTATCTATCTTTGGGTATTATTAAGCTTTCGGTCACAATTCCATCTGGATATAACCTGAAGACTAAATTGCAGGACTAACCATCACCCACCCTCCTTATACAAAAACATAGGGGAAAGAGGGAGTAGGAAACAAATTAACATGTACAAATATGTGCATAAAAAAACAGAAAGGAAATACTGTTCTCAATTCCGAAAGTAATCATGAATCTGTAGTTGATATTTATAACTTCCTTATTTTACTACCTATTCATTACATATTTTCTTTGCCCTCAGCCAGGATCTCAGTTTATTGGGGTTCTTTTCCTGTTGGTTAATCCACATTATAGTTCCACAAGTCTGAGTATTCAGTAGTCCTGATTTTATTGGGTTGCTGTAGTTTTCATTTCCTGCTAGATATAGTAAAAGCTGCCTCTGCATATCCCCTAAGGCCTGGGGTTGTGTTGTCAATTCTAGAATTCCTGGATTCTCGAACCCCAACTTCATCCCCACTTGGCAGAGAGCAAGAAACTCTCTGCTCCAGGGTCCCTCTCCCTCAGTTTGCCCCTGCCATCCCAACATGCAATAGGTTACTTTTCTTCCCTAATTAAACATTTGGAGCTGCGAGTCATTTGTAATGATTTATGGCAGCTGTGCTTTTGCCAATCTTACACAGTATTTTTCTTATTACTTAATTGTTTTAGCAGTGCTTCAGCCATTAGTTTCTGAGTTCTGAAAACAGGAAACAGAAGTCTTCTATTATAGACGCCTGCCTAATTAGCTCAGAGACTGTCTAATGGGGGCTATTAAAAATGCGAATGAGGTGTGATCAAACAGTGAAAAGTTTGGTCTTGACAGAATATACTAATGGGTTTTCCCCTCTGCAAAATCTACCACAATCCTGAGTGTAGATTCCTCCCTTTCTTCTTTACCATGTGAAATCACTTTTTCTTTGTGACAGAATTCCTTTCTCATTTGAACTAGACTATAGTTTAAGAAGAGTTCTTAGGGAAGCCACACTTATTTCCCACTCCTTAGTGTAAGGCAGTGGTTCTCTCACTTTGACATGCATCTAGAAGCACTTGGAGGGCTTGTGAAACCACAGATTCCTAGGCCCACTCTCAGAGCTTCCAATTCAATACATCTGAGTGGCCCAAAGAACTTGCATTTCAAAGTTCGCAGAGGATGTTGATGTTTCTGATCTCAAGACCTGCTCCCTACCTTTAAAAACCACTGGTCTTGGACCTCATTGTTTTTTACCTCTTCTCTGAGTTCAAAAGTTTCCTTTTACTCTTCCTTCCATTCCTTCATCCTTTGAGCTTTTTCTTAATTGATGATCTAGCCTGGCTTAATTAACCAGGTGATGACTCATTGTAACAGCTTATTTGACCCTCTCTCAGCCTAAATCAGAGTTACATGCACATTCTTTGTGTGACATTGCTATCATATTATTCAGCAATAATGGGTGGATCTAGATTTTGTAGAGTATGAAGCTTTAAAATAAAAAAATTATGAATGAATATAAAATTGAGGGAGGGTCCCTGAAGTTTCTCAGTTAGTTTGCTCCTGTACCACATTATACTGGATTATACGATTCTTTGCATAACTCCTTGACTGGATAGTGAGTTCCTTGTGGATAAGGATCAAATCTTATTTGTCTCCATGGTCCCACACCCTGTGCAGTATCTAGCACATGGTAGATGCTAAAAGGATGCAGTTTACTTAATAATCTATTTATATCACTGACATAAGAAACTGCATGCTTATTTTTCTCTGCTCTTGCGCTCTTTCTCTTTACACTTAGATGTGGCTTCTTACCTTCCAATGACACTGGTGCCACTCCTTTGCCAACAGTCCACTTCCATCCCCACCATTCCATGCCGAAGCCCCATCCAACTTTTCATTTTGCACAACCACTTAGGGCTCTTTCATGGCTCCTTGCATTTGTATGTTTCCGCTTCATGACCTGGAGAATTTCTACTCATTCAAATTTCACCTCCTTTTGGAAATGCTCCCTGAGTCATTCAGGCAGAAAGAGCCCTGCAGTTCTCTGTTCAGACATTCCCTGAAGCATGCATCAGGTCTTTCTGCCTGATGCCTCCCTGCTAAACTAGTATGGAAGGCTGTGTCTGTTGCAAACAACCTGGGTAACCATTCTTGGTTGCTCACCCCCACTTATTCATGTCTATAACCCCAATGTGCACCATTGTATATTTGTGGTGATATGAATAAAGGGTGAATGTAGTCTTCCTAATCACTTCTGAAAGAGGGAGCTTGGCTGTACATAGAGCGAGAAGACATACGGAGAAGGGAAATTCTTCCTGAGACCAAGGTCACTTTGTGGCTCCCCGTGTTTGAGTGAGAGTCCAAGTCCAACCAGGTGGCCTCACTTCTATCCCCATCTGATTCCTGGCTGTGACCTAGGAGCTCCAGTGTGTTTTCCCTTCTTCTTCCCCTCTCCCTACTTTCACAGCTCAAAGCCTCATTATATTTGCTCTCCTGAAAGAAAAGGATTTGAATTGGCTCTTAGATCCTGGGTCTCTTGCCTTGGCTGTCCTTCTCCAACCTCCTGTGGGCCAGGGGAGGGTAAAGGATGAGGAGAGAGGCTATGCTGGTGTCATTCTGTCTGATTAAAGCGCAGCAGCTGGGATCTAGCCTCAGATGCTGAAGGATGATATCAGCAAGCAGAGTCTTCTGCAAATTGGACCTCACAGAACAGTATTCTCCGGATTCAACAAGCTGTAGCCAAGTGCTGTCTTTTCATGCACTCACTGGTGCATGAGTGAAAGGGAAGCATACTACCGATGGCAGTGCCCATTGCTGTTGCTTGAGTCTTCCCAGTGGGTTTGGGTATTCTGAGCAGGGATCCAGCTCTCGGGTGCCCTGGCTGGGGGCCACCTCTCTCCAGGTCTTCTCACCTCCAGCCACTCCTTTGTGGCAGGAATACAAAATGAGGCAGAGACAGTGCAGGCCAGAGTCTGCAGGTAGTCAGGAAAGTTTCTGATCGAGGTTGAACACTTCGACCTGGCTTCCATAAGAAATCTCTTGCTGACCTTCTCGATTTCAGCGTCTGAGCTCCTCAAGGGCTGAGGCTCTGCCTCCTTCATTCATTGCCTCATGCTGAGAATCCTGTTTCCCCAATCACACTGGTAGCTGGCTCAGTGTAAGTTTTGTCTTCTTCTTAGAATTCATATCTCACAGAAAGCCTGAGTTGTGCTTCCATAGTCCAAGCAGGGTCTTCTGAGTTCATATACCCTTAACTGTTCTGGCAAGTGGGCTACAAAACCTGTGACAGGGGAAACTGGAGCATCACAGATATTGAGGACACGTCTGCTGCCACCCAAATCAGTGCTTATTTCAGAATTAAGCCCCCAAGTGCCCTTGTTCCTGAACCACTGCTGTCCCCACCGGCTGTGTGGTCCCTTCCTGCTTACTGCCCATCTCCCCGTCTCCTCAATCTCAATGGCCCTGACACAGCATGGTCCTTACTTACACAATTAGCACATCTCTACTGAACAGGATTTGTCTATGTTAGCCTGGGGAAAGACATTGCACATCATGGGAAAGGAAGGATTTCTTTCTCACACAACAATTCCATGCATGAGAAGTATAAGATGTGGTTCTTTGGTGGTAGAGTGGTCAGCAGCTCCCATAACCACTCTTCCCCAGCAGCAGTTGAGAGTCAGGCTTGAACAGTTTGCAAGCATACAGCAGCTCTTTCAGTCCCTTAAGTAGGGACAGATTGGACTTCTCCTTGATGAACCTGTACTTCTGCTTTACTTTTCCACTGTTCTCCAGCCACTGTTGTTTACTGTGAGCTTCTTGTCTTGTCCCCACCCCAGCCTCTTCTTTCCTAGACTACTCCTGCCTTCCTCTCCTTCCCATTCGCTTCTCCTTGGGCAAATACTGCCAGACTGACAGCCCCAAAGGTGTCAGAATATGGCTCCTAGGTAAGGCATAATCATAGAGTGGAGACCCCCTGCTTCCATGGCTTAAGGATGCTGATGATTACAGACCCCTGAGGTCCAAAGAAATCATCTTCCCCAAATGCTTCCAGGGTGAAAAAGACTAGTTTGGCTCCTCTGTCTGGGACTTTAAGAGTTATTTTTGTCCTTGAAGTCTGATAGTGGGTTATTGGTAATTATAGGAAAAAATGGAGTGGAAATAAAGGGGTTTTAAATTATTTTCCTGGTTCCAGTATTATATTTTGAATTTCCTATTCAGTTAGACACAACTCCTGAGATCATGACCTCTATGATTATAGGGAAAAAGGCCCCCATGGTTCACAAGCCTATGATTTCCACTTTGTTTCTATCTCTCTAACTGGCATAATATCCCCAGAGACTGCAGAGAAGGGATGTTGCCCACATGCTTGTTTTGCAGGGTGCCATTTCCAGGCATCAAGTGCACTTGAGGTCAGAGTACACAGGGGCCCAGTAGATTCCCCTTTATTGGTGCTTTATCCAGCACACTTAGAACGTTTGCTGTCAGGGGCTCTCAGTGGCTCCCTACTGCCAGTAAACTGAGAGCCTCAGCTGGGCTTGCCATTTCCCTTTGCAGTTAGTTTGCAAGTGCTCTCTCAGCATCCGTCTGTCTTATTCATTCATTCATTTTACTCTTTGTGCCATAAACATGGATTCACTGCCTCTTCCACTACCCCTGTCTTAGAATCTGGGCATCATGCAAACAAGAAAAACATAGGCTTCTGTTCTCAAAGGTCTAATATTTCATAGTAAGAATATAAAGATGTTAAAAACATAATGCTGTCTTGGAGGTCTGCTTAGGGCAGAGGAAGGGTACAAGAAGGAGAAGCTCCATTTTGCTCAGGAGTGGGGTGGGAAAATGGACTAGATAGGTTTTGTGGAAGAGGTGGCTCCACGATGTTACCATGCAACTGTGGAGGAGTCCCTCTGGCTGGAAGCAGCATCACAAATAAGAACAAGAGGGGTAATGACTGCAGTGGAAACAGGAACTACAAGTCAGAGTCCATGGGGGCCAGAAAAAGACCGATAGAAAGGCGGAGGCCAAAGTGTGCGAGCAACATGTAGGCAATGGGAACCAATAGATATCAAGTGTGTGTGTGTATGTGTGTGTGTGTGTGTATAGGTTTAAAGCCTGTAATTTTATAACAAATAGTACTTTGAATATTTTAAGAAGTGGCATAGCTATAAATATTATTTTAAACATGAAAAAGATAAAGAACTTAGAAAAATACAGACAATTTGGTCAAGAAATTTGCAGTCCAGAACTTGCTATTGATCCCCTTCTGCATATATAGTAGATCCTCAGACTGCCGTGCAAAGGTCACTGATTATTTTTGAGAGTCCCAGGAGAGTAACTCATGGGCAAGCAGAGCTGTCACTCACCTCAGGATCACCTCATGGCTCCTGCCCCCTTCGGCTGCTCTGCTCTGATGTCCATTGGTATATCCATGCCTACTGCCTCACCCATTGTGGGGACACAGAGTTAGGCAACAGTGTCTGGGAATCCTTGTTCTTTAGGCTTCAGAGACATAGACCTGAAAAGGGCCACACTCAGAGGAAGGAAGGTTTCTTCCCAGTTCAGGGCCACACTGGTTTCAAAGCAGCTGAGATTGACACAGAGCCTCAAAAACATCTTCTTGAGAAGCTGCATTTATCTCTGTCCCTTCAGTTCTCCAGAGGTGACCAGGATCTGCCCTGTAATCAGATCATGGGCAGAAGCTCTTTCTCTACCACCACCACCCCTAACTCTAGTCCATGCCCTCTCAAAATTCTTTCTGTCTTCCCTAGTTAACCACAAATTGTTCTAGTTTGCTGCTTATTCTGATGGAAGTAAACATGTCCTGTTTACAGGACATGCAATAGGAGCAGGGGACATTGGAAACTGAAGAGCAAATAGAAATAAGGAAATATTAGAAATGAGAATGCACAAGAGCTCAAGTTACAAAAGCCAGGAAATAATTCTTGAATAAAGAAGGGGAGAGAATGTAAGAGTAGTGAGAATCAGCTCAAAATATATTGATTTGATATCAACTTTGATAATTAGAGAGAAATTTAAATGTACATTTGGTGAGCTATTAGAAAAAACATAGTTTTTATTTACAAGTAACTACAGAAACAATAAGCAGATAGATTGCATCTATAAAGTTAAAGATAGAAAACCAAAGCTATAGCAAGAATGCTGAAACAATACACAGCTTACAGGATGAAATAAATGGAGCAAGATATATGTTCCTCCCACAATTATACATGCTATAATATTTAATATTAAAAGTGATAACTTTCCTATTGCAGTAGTAATAAATATAAGAGAAAGAATCACCTACACAAGATGACCAAGAAAGAAAAGTTAGAAATAAAATAGTTGGATAGGCCGGGCGCGGTGGCTCAAGCCTGTAATCCCAGCACTTTGGGAGGCCGAGACGGGTGGATCACGAGGTCAGGAGATCAAGACCATCCTGGCTAACACGGTGAAACCCCATCTCTACTAAAAAATACAAAAAACTAGCCGGGCAAGGTGGCGGGCGCCTGTAGTCCCAGCTACTCGGGAGGCTGAGTCAGGAGAATGGCGTAAACCCGGGAGGCGGAGCTTGCAGTGAGCTGAGATGCGGCCACTGCACTCCAGCCTGGGCCACAGAGCGAGACTCCATCTCAAAAAAAAAAAAAAAAAAAAAAAAATAGTTGGATAAAGATAAAACAGAAAAACACAAAGAAAGGAAATCAGTTCTGTAAATATTAATATCGGTCTATGCATAATTAAAGCAAAAAGCATTCAGTAATGGTCAAAGAGGGTTTATTCGATGTGAAAACATTACTTTCAAAGGAATTAATAGTGTGAGGAAGTATAGACAACTGTCCTAGTGGAATCTTCTGTAGAGATCAGCTGGATGTGAAGGGAAGGAGAGAAACAGTACAGTAAATAGCAGAGATGTTTGTCAAGGGTACGTTAAAAATATGTACTTTGTTGTATTTTTTCTTTAAAACCAACACAGGTTCCAGGTAGAACATTTGGAAAATAAAGAAAAGTGGTGTAGAAGAAATCCAAAACTGCCCACAATCTCACAGGCCTAGGATAGCTGCTCCTTTAACAGTGTATTTTCCTCTAGGGTGTTCTGCAGTCTTGGAGATGACCAGACCCTGTATCAGGCCTGTGAGCATGGAGGCAGTAGACAGGGACCCAGGAATATCCAACAGGGAGAAGAACCAACCCAGAAGTGAGCATGGTGACTAGGTCATTATGTATCCCCTTTCCCTTACCTCAGCCATAATGTCTGGAAACAGGGATTTGTTCCCAGCTTCTGTCTATTGCCCTCCAGTACCCAACATAACTGAGCAAGGTGCAATAATTCAATTAGGAAAAGGGAAAAGAAGAAGAATGATGCACAGGCTTCTTATTTTATTTTTAAAATAGCAATCACATTAGATTACAAAAATCAGAGGACCTGCAAAACCATCTGAGAAAATAAATCTGAGGAAGTAGCAAAGACAAAGAGGGAGACAGGAGAAGGAAAAAAAGTCAGAACCTCATTTGTGACTTTCTGTGCCAGCCTTTAGAAAAGTAGGAGAAAGAAGAGAAAGTTGCAGGACGGGGAGGGGGTAAAGGGATTTGAGATGGATGCATTAAGCCGTTTTCACATTGTTATAAATAAATATGTGAGACTGGGTAATTGATAAAGAAAAGAGCTTTAATTACTCATGGTTCTGCAGGCTGTGCAGGAAGCATGACGCCAGCATCTGCTCAGCTTCTGGGGAGGCCTCAGGAAACTTACAGTCATGGTGAAAGGGCAGGGGGGAACAGACAGTCACAAGGGGGAGCAGGAGCAAGACAGCAAGGGGAGAGGTGCTACATACTTTCAAATGACCAGATCTCAGGAAACCTCACTCACTTATCAGCAAGGAAAGTACCAAGGGAGATGGTGCTAAACTATTCATGAGAAACCAGCCTCATTATCCAATCACCTCCCATGAGGCCTCATCTCCAATACTGGGGATTACATTTCAATATGGGATTTGGGTGGGGACAGGTATCCAAGCTACATTAGTGGGTGCAAAGATTGGGAGAAGGAGTAAACAGAGAAGGAACTCTGGACAAGGAACCTGGCTGGAGAAGGAGTGTTGAGACCAATTCCTAGAAGGAGCCAACAATTAGCTAACTAGTACGCTTTAGCCAGGGTGGGCATGTGGCCCCCTAAGGGAGTCTGTAAGTCAGTTTGCTTAATTTTGGTGGCTTCTCCATTTGGTTAGCCCAGGCTAGTTTCCCAAACAAGTGTGCTTTACCGAGAGAGGCTGGGGGTTACTAAGAGCTCCCCAAAGTGGAGTAAGTCCTAAGGGAAGGAAGGGATGAGATTGAATAAGGCTCTATACCTGGGAAGGCATACGTGTTCTACGAAAAATAGGGCAAATAAGATTTTTCACATCCTTGCAAGCCTTTTCAGCCTAGAAGTAGTTCAACAAATACAGGGGGAAAAAGGCCTTTTTAATTTGTGGATTTTATGCCAGTAATAGCCTTTCAGTAACAAACTAGCAGTGCTCCCTGATGAATCTCTGGGATTCAGAACAGAAAGCACAGAAGTAGGAAATGTTGTAGGTGGGAAATAGGGTGAAATGTGCTTTTGACTGTATGTGCCAGATAATTATATTGGAGTCTGTTTCTCCCTGACCATCCTGTCATCCTCAGGATCAAATTATGATGATGATGGTGATTACTGATAATTATCCCTGTCATTTACTTGGCATTTTCCACCATCTAAAATACTTACACATATATCCCTTCACCGCAAGCCTGGAAGGCAGAAGGGCAGATGCTGCTCAACCCATCTTGGAGTTGAGAAGTGAAGCTAAAATGTGCAGTTCCCTCATCCTGGGTCATAGCTCATTAAGGAACCCCGGCATCTGTTAGTCAGTAGGTCTGTCCCTCAGTTACATATTTGGTTCATCAGAAGAATAGGTATTTCTTTCCACATTTGCAGGTATAATATATTCCATACATCAAAAGTTGAGTTTTTATACTTTAAATATATAGTGCTATCAAGTTTGGGCTGTATTTTATCTTCCTTTTTTTCATCTCTCTCTGTTCTTCTGTCTCTCTCTGTTTCTGTCTGTCTCTCTCTCACATACACAGACACACTCAGTCATTCATTTATAGGTTTTGAATCATTTTCCAAATAACTAAGACAACATCTCCTTTGTCAGGTATGATAGCTTGAACTTTTGGCAGGCTTGTCTCAGCTTTCTGTGTCTTCTATGCATTATGGAGGAGAATTTAGGGATAAAACTGGGTATCAGCATAACATTTAGGAAACTGGATCTGAAAGTGTGTGCACGCAAGGTACCACCTGCATTGCACCTTGGCTGACTGCTGATTATTCTCCAGGATCTGGAGCTAATCCCAAGGATTAAGTGAGCATCTGCTCCCAGTGCTGACAGCCCGGATGGGGCCAAGCCATACACAGAGGGGGTGGATCAGGCTTAGGCAAAGCAGCCAGTGTGAAGAGGGCTGGGCTTTCTTGAAAGCCCTGGAAATCTGACCCTAGCTGCTCTTGTCCCAGCCCTCCTACATGGTGCTCCATTCTGCCCTCACCTGGACTCTCAGCCTGGCTACTGGGCAGCATGCTGGTAAGGAGCCAAGGTCCAACCACTTGAGTTTGTGCCCTGTTTTACTGTGTCTATATGCACTGTGACCTTGGGCAGATTGCTGCAGGTACAGGGCCTCAGCTTTCTTATCCATAAAATGGGGATCATATAGCAATAGCACACCCTTGAGAGCCCCTGTGATGATGAGATGAGATATTCCCCTCAGTAAGCCTGAGCACAGTAGCTGCCACAGACCATCCTGCCACTCCTCTCTCGTTTCTTCCCAGCTCATTTTACCTGAAATACCACAGCCTGGTATTAGAGTACATACTGATTCTCTTTGTCCTCTGCCGCATATTACCTGAACAACTGTTTTTGGTAGTCATCTTGTTAGAATCATAGATCTGAGACTATGAGCTCCTCCTTGGGAGGGTTTGTTTTATAGATAACACACACAAGCACACAAACACACACGGGAATAAAGAAAGGGAAGGATGGGGGATAAAATAAATGAAGACACTGACTTTGTTTTAATCATTCCCACTGTTTGTTTCTTTCCTATACACCCTCTTCTTTACAAGTAGCCATGTTCGTCCGGGCGCGGTGGCTCAAGCCTGTAATCCCAGCGCTTTAGGAGGCTGAGGCAGGCGGATCATGAGGTCAGGAGATGGAGACCATCCTGGCTAACATGGTGAAACCCCGTCTCTACTAAAAATACATTAAAAAAATTAGCTGGGCGTGGTGGCGGGTGCCTGTAATCTCAGCTACTCAGGAGGCTGAGGCAGGAGAATGGCATGAACTTGCAGAGCTTGCAGTGAGCCAAGATTGCACCACTGCACTCCAGGCTGGGTGACAGTCAGACTCCGTCTTAAAAAAAAAAAAAAAAAAAAAAAAAAAAAAAGAAGTAGCCATCTTCTGGAGCTAACACCTAAAATCAAAACCTCAGCAGGAAATCATTAGGAAGTGTTCTCAATGGGACAATGTTTGGAAGTAGAAAAAGACTGTATTAGTTCATTCTTGCACTGCTGTACAGATTTACCTGATACTGGGTAATTTATAAAGAAAAGAGGTTTAATTGACTCACAGTTCTGCAGGCTTAATAGGAAGCATGACTGAGAGGCCTCAGGAAACCTATAGTCATGGCAGAAGGTGAAGGGGAAGCAAGCACATTTTCATGTGGCAGTAGGAGAGAAAGTGACCGAAGTGGGAAGTGCTACATACTTTTAAACAACCAGATCTCTTGAGGATGCCGTTGAAAGACAGCACTAGAGGGATGGTGTTAAACCATTAGAAAACACCTCCATGATCCAATCACCTCCCACCAGGCCCCTCCTTCAACATGCGGGGACAACAGTTCAACATGAGATTTGGTTGGGGACATGTAGCCAAACCATATCAGTCACCAAAGCAGTAGTGGCAAAGCAGAAGCTCCTAACTCCTTCGCAGGCAGGACCTCCATCTCCTTTTTTCTGGTGCAGAGGATATAGGACTGACCATAGAGTAGTTTTCTGAGGTAGAGCCACCTGTGGCCCCCTAGATACTTCTGGAGGTGGGAAACAAATGAACAATGTATTGGAATGCTTGAGCTTGTCAAAGTGACAAGAATTTCTGACAATACAGGAGCTGAGGGTCCCTACCAACTGAGTCCAGGGTAACAGTAGGAACTCTGGCCTGGTACCCAGACATTGGCGTGGCTCTGGAGCCACAGACCTACCCGAATTTTCTTGGGCAAGGCACCCCACCTGTGTGACCTTAGCACCTCATCTGGGAAATGAAGGGGCCACACTTTCTGGGCAGGGTCTCCTCAGTCCTGATGTCAGGTGGCTTGTCTCAGCCCCTACCAACAGGCCTGTCTCAGTGCACAAGACAGCAATTGGTATTAAAAATAATGAGGGTGACTCGTGGAGGAGAGATGACAAAAGAAAGTTGTTCTGATTTATTCACTGCGTGGCTTCACATTTAGGGATCCTGAGGGATGAGGGATTCTGCGGAGCTAAATCTTCTAAATAACTGAATTCTACTTACAAATCCCCAAACTGAATTTTATTCTAAAGTTTGAAATATTAAACATATTGTCTTGGATTTTTTCATCATATTTAATATTTTGTTCTCAATATTTTTCTTTATTCAGTAAGAGAGGATGGAGAAGATAACTTGCCCTTCTCTGCATGTCCCAGACCCATTGCTCTGTGCGAGAACACTGTAGTGCAGGGATGCCTTCCTGAGCTCCAGAGCTCCATCATAGGTTTGAAGTTTTCCCCACAGATTTCCTCTGAGAATTTTTGCACTCTTTCCAGTCTCTGATGGTGTCACTGGGCAGAAACTAGAAGAGACATTGTTTTCATATAAGGAGTCCTGAGTCCCAGTTCCCAAGGGTCACAGGAATGTTTTCAAAATCAAAGAGTTGCTCAGTGGCAGAACTGGTAGAATACCAGCTCTTCATCCTGTGAGTGACAGTCACAGAGGAGTCCTGATGCCAACTTGCCTATATGCACTCCTTTATGTTCCTTTTTAGAGAGTCTCTAAGCCACCCAATCCAAGTTTCAAGGTCATCTCCTCATAGAGTTGATTGCTGAAGAAGACTATCCCATCTTAGAACCCACTGTACATCATATTCTAAAATACTTCAGTCTGGAGAGATTCTTTGGTGAGTGCTAATAAATTAAGAAACTTACTGTAGAGCAACCTGAGATCCTAGTCCTGTTTGGGTAACTAGAAGAAACCTGGGCAGAATCATATATAAGTCATTTTCTTTTTCTTTTTTTCTCTTTTTGTCTCTCTCTTTGTTTCCCTCCCTCCTTTCCTCCCTTCATTCCTTCCTCCTCTCTCCCTTCTCTTTCCCCTTTTCATCCCTTCTCTCTCTCTATCTCTTTGTCTCTCTTCAAGAGATTCCAGTAGCATGCAACCTATCCTTGGTATAAATTAAAATGTGCTGCAGTGCAGATCCAGAACTCTAGGGACTAGTCCTTTGCTGGCAGTATCAGCATATACTCTCCTAGATGGGTGTTGGGAACTTAGTTGCCATCACGTGGTCCAAACAACCATGCTTCAGTCCAAAGTGTGACAGGCAGGTTGCCCAGACAATAATGGAGACAAAATTTCCATTACGAAATGATGGCGACATCCTTAGAATGAATCTGCTTCACACCATGCATCCCTATTTGCCCAACTCATGTGAAAAGAAAACTACACCCAGAAAATCTATAAACCACAGTGGCTTTATAATGTGCCAATTTAGTTAGGCTGAACTCTATTTCCCATGTTTCTGGTTTGGCTGGGCCACGAAAGAGATTCTTATAGGAGGTTTGAAGGGCTAAAGGGAAGAAGCAGTCATTTAGTATCTTACACACATTATCACTCTCTGCTGACTCACCTTGTTGTGAAACAATAGTTGAGCCTGCAACTGCCCTTCCTTCCCAGGAATCCTAGGCCAGGTGTGTATGTTTAGCTCTGTGATACAGGGCTCTGGCCTCTGCAGGATGCCCTCAAAGTCATAGGCAAGAACTCACATGAGTTTCAGTCTATCTTCATGACCTCCAGCTCATGCTTGTGCAATCAAACTTGTTCTTGCTCTCTATCCCTGTGTCATAATCTAGCCCACAGCGACCTTGACTTTCCCTTTCACAGGACACTTATGTTGGTTCATTAAATGGATAGTATTATGCTGATTGAACCCAGCAATCAGGAAGTAACCACTACTCTATACACATTAGTAAGACACTTGCATGCTAGAGAGTATAAAATAAATCCTATAAAAATTCACGGGCCTACTGCCATGGTAAAATTTCTAAATGCCCAATGGTCTGGAGCAGGCCAAAATAACTCTTTTGAGGTAAAGGATAAGTTGCTGCATCTTATCTCTTCTACTACTAAGAAAGAGGCGCAATGCCTACAGAGCTGCTTTGGTTTTTTGAGGCCATATATACCTCATTTGGTTGTGCTTTTCTGACCCATTTACTGAACGATACAAAAAACTGCTAATTTGGAACGGGGCTCAGGATAAGAGAAGGTTCTGCAATGGGTCTAGGTTGCCACAAAAACTACTCTGCCACTTGGGCCATCTGACCTAGATGATTCAACAGTACTTGAAGTGTCCCTGGCAGATAGAGATGCTGTTTGGAGTCTTTGGCAAGCCTTTTCAGGTGAATCACTAAACAGACCCACAGTATTTTGGAATAAAACCATATTATCTCTTCATGTAACAACTCTTCTGTTGAGATACACATTTGTCACTTTCTACTGGGTCTTACTAGAGACTGAATGCTTGACCCTGGGCTACCAAGTTACCATGCAACTGAGCTTCCCATCATAAACTGATACTGCCTTATCACCCAAGCCATAAAATTGGGTATGCACAGAAGTTCTTCATTACCAAATAGAAGTGATATATATGAGACTGGGCTCAAGTGGGTCTGAAGGCACAAGTAAGTTGCATGAGGAAGTGGTCCAGATGCCTATGACCCCTATTCCTACTACACTGTCTTCTCTCAACCTATGGCCTCACAAGGAGCTCACTGAAGAAAATCTTGGTCTTGTGTTTTACTGATAATTCTGAATGATATTCAGGCACCATCAAAATTATATGGTTACACTATAGCCCTATTCCAGATGGCCCTGAAAACAATAATAAAGGGAACCCTTCCCAGTGGCAAAACGCTGGGCAGTGCCAAGAAGAAGAAACAGCAAGGGTTATGTGTTCGTACCAATTCATGGACTATAAATGGTTTAGCTGGTTGGTCAGGGACTTGGAAATAACATGAATGGAAAATTTGTTATAACAACCTCTGGGGAAGAGGTATGTGGATAGACTTATCTGAATGCTCACCTAGTATGGAATATTTGTGACCCATGTTAGGGTCATACCTTACCAAAGGGTGATCCCAGAAGAGTAGGATTTTAATAATCATGCAGATAGAATGACCTGTTCTGTGTGTAACAGCTCCCTTCCCTACCCATTCCTGTCATTGCCTAATATGTTCATCAACAAAGTGGCCATGGTGGCAGGGATGGAGGGTATACATAGGCTCAGCAACATGCACTCCCACTCACCAAGGATGACCTGGCTAGGGCCACTGCTGAGTGCTCAATCTGCCAGTAGCAAGGACCAACACTGATATGGCATCATTCCCCAGGGTGACCAGCCAGCTACCTGGAGGCAGGTTGATTACATTGGCTTAATTCCATCATGGAAGGTGTAGCACATTGTTCTTACTGGAAAGGATATTCACTCTCTATATGGATTTGCCATGGGTGATAGATAAGTTTAAAAAAATTCTAAACACCAACAAAAGTCATAAATTCAGTGCATTTTGATGCATTTTACGTATAGATAAGAGCCCACTGAAAGGTTACAATTTTATGTACCATTAAAAAACAAAACACAAGGTTGGTTATTGTATGTCTATGTTCATATCATGTCAGAATGTTCAAATTAGGAAGCAGGAAAGTAAGACTCCCAGGGTAGTCTAGATTAAATTGCACTAACAAATAGTCTCAAACTCCTGATTGCCTAACACAACATTTATTTCTCTTTGTTGTCATTGTAAATTGTCTGTGAGCTCTGACTCAGGGCCCTGGTTGACAAATCAGCCACTTCTGACTGATCACAAATATTCCATTCTGGGTGCACATTCAGATAAGTCTATCCACATGATGGCAGAGAGAAAAACTGATGGGGTGGTCTTATATTTGGATAAAAATGACAGGTCCAGGCAACGTGCCTTCGAACCCAAGAGAACCAGGAAAGTCAATGCTATCAAAGCCAAAAAATTTTTGGTGGTCAGAGCTAATGAGTACTCCAGAGGTGAGAGAATGTAGTAGCTGTTAGGGTCCCCCACAGCACTGAAGAATGACAATTACTTGTCAAGGAAGAAACAAAGAAAAGGCTAGAAGTCAAGGTGTAAGACTGGGACCATGTAGTTTAGGGGCAGGTGGTTAGCCACACAGACTTGAGTTACTCATTGCTTTCCAGCACAGTGTAGCAAAGGATGCTCAGATAAACTCAGTCATCAAGGAATGGTAACATTGTGTTGTGTACATTCTTTAAGAAGATTTGGGCTTTTATGTGACATTAGAATTATTTCCATACCAAATCCCTAAGATGCTGATATTCTATATGTAAAGGGACACTATGTTCAGGTCTTTATTCTGCAAAGATGCCTTATAGTAAAGACACAATGGAATTATTACTGGTTTTGTCACTATCATAGTCACTGTACCCCCACTGCACCTTATCTCTAAGTGCATTGAGACACAAGAAGCAAAAGGAAAAGCCACAACCTTCTTGGAGAACATACACTCATTTAAGTCTGTCAGTTGGCTATTTTCAGCTGCATCAGAAGAGAACGTGTTGGGATGACATGCATCCCTGGATAATAT
Source organism: Rhinopithecus roxellana (assembly GCF_007565055.1). Lineage (NCBI taxonomy): Eukaryota > Metazoa > Chordata > Mammalia > Primates > Cercopithecidae > Rhinopithecus > Rhinopithecus roxellana. The sequence continues at coordinate 18,933,336 of NC_044569.1, forward strand.
TGTTTTGAACAATATGAGAAATCAGTGGCATTCAGGCCAAATTAAATCTAATTTACTCTACAAATTGCCAAACTATCAGTCCTATTAAATCTGTTTATTAAAAGGCAGGAGAGTCGGCCTGGGTCGCAAGCTGTGGCCGAGATAATAAGACAAAGATAAAGCCCACTAATGTAGATAAATCATGTTTGATTTCCAGGCCAGAGGTAGCCAATGAGAGGGCTTTCACCTCACCTCCCCTGTCATCCAGAGGTGTCTGTGAGCCAGTCGGGCTGTCCCCAGAGTCAGGCCATACTGATTGATTTCCATGGCCCTAGAAGACCCATGTCATTGCTCCCAATCTGGGGTCATTCATAAAACCAACTTTATTTCTCTCGAGTTATTCATTCTACGAAGTACAATTTAAGCAGGTCTTTATGATTTATGGCTGAGTGGGATAAGTAGGGTAGAGTGGTAGATAATGACAGTGGCAGTGGGAGTGCTGGGAGGTTGGGATTGAATATTTTTAAGTACTGAAGTGTAAATAGGACAGGTAATAGTAGATCTTTATTCCCAAATTACTTGGAGTGATCCACAAAATCTAGTAAGGTTTAGGGTTGTATTTCACATCTTAATAATTGTGGGTATATACATAAAATGAGGGGAAAAGGCCAAGACTAATTAAGGCCTTATTCTTTAACAAAATTAAGCTTGGTTTATAATGCTCACCTGCTTGAAATGCCCTATCTCAGGGTCTGCAGGTGCTAAATTCTAATCCTCCTTAGAGGTCTAGCCTAAATCTCCTCTCCTTTTAAGAAGCCCTCCTTGAATATTCCAGTCCTTAGCTTTTCTTCTATTGAACTTCTGCCCCAGTGAATATTAATAACACTTGGCTTGACAATTATCGCACAGTACTTTGATGAGTCTCTTTTACAAAATGTTTCCCTGAAACTTCAAAATAAATATGGAGAGATCCAGTAACTTGCCCAAGATCATACAATTAGTAATTAATGCTTGTTCCTAAGCTCTATTTCAATGTTTTATTCCATGGGGTAATTTGATCTTGATGGGAAAGAAACTTCATTAAGGATGTGAGTTGGAGTGGGCTAGAGACTGGCTTGGGAATACAATGTGAACTGTGCTGTATTCCTGTTTCTGGGGCTAGAAAAAGCTCATGGGCCCTCCGGTGAGTCTCTAGCAGTGTTCCTATGGTAAGTCTCTAGCAATGGCCCTCCAGTCAGTGCAGGCGGACAGGCTGTGCTGAAGCCGAATATCTTGGTTCATCAATACAGTAGAGTGTTCCTGGCCAGGCGCGGTGGCTCACGCCTGTAATCCCAGCACTTTGGGAGGCCACTTGGATCACGGGTCAGGAGATCGAAACCATCCTGGCTAACACGGTGAAGCCCTGTCTCTACTAAAAATAAAATAAATTAGCTGGGTGTTGTAGCAGGCACCCGTAGTCCCAGCTACTCAGGAGGCTGAGGCAGGAGAATGGCATGAACCTGGGAGGCAGAGCTTGCAGTGAGCTGAGATCGCACCACTGCACTCCAGCCTGGGCAACAGTGCAAGATTCCATCTCAAAAACAAAAACAAAAACAAAAACAAAAGTGTTCCCCTTCATGGAAATTTGACCTGCAATCACCTTCCACAGATCCATTTCTGTGCCTTCCACTTTGTTCCAGGAAGCCTTCAGCTCAGACAGGTTGTATAATGGACACTTTTCTTAAACTAAGAGTAGAGAGAATGAATGATGATAAAGAGCAACACTTGAGCATTAAGTCTCAAACTCCAGATCTTAATTCTGTGGATAAACTTGTATAATGTGGTTACCATTTTGTACAATCCGGGGCTGGGTCCAGAAAACCTCTGGAGCAAAGTTGAAGTGGGAGAAGGGAGGGAAGAAAATTGCTCACAGTAATCCAAAGGCTTTATTAGTCTGTAATTAGGAGTGATGACATGAAGCCAAGTGAGGGAAAATTTAAGCTGAATTGCAAGAAAAAACGAGTCCCTAACACTGAAGAGTATTCAACTGTGGAGGAAAATGACAGAGACAGAGCAGCGGTAGTCACTCATAATTTCTTTATTGGTAATTTGGTCTCTATATTTTGGATGAAATACATATCTGGGAACTATGCCAAACCATGCAAAGGATGCCCTTTAACCGGCATTCAGGGTGATAGCATTAATGGCTCTGGGAGAGGAAAATGAGATAATCTTGAGAACCAGCTGAGAATGAGAAGTCCAAAGAGCAAGGTGTTCTCTTAGTTTCAGGTTCTGGCGCTGCACATCATTTGAGCTACTCAGAGTTGGGGGCTTGCATCACCGGAGCGGAAACCAGTGATCTCTCGTCTTGCTCCCAATATCTCCAGGGGGCATCTCTTACTGCCTCCAACCTTAGAAAAATCTGAATTTTTAGAGTATCAGTAGTCCAGGCAATGAGAACTTAAAATGTTACTCTATTTTATCTAATACATTTATTTTAGGAGGAAAAAAAGAGTGAGGTGAGGTTTTTGAAATGAATTAAAACATACACAAACTGCTTTGCATCACCCTCTGGTAAGACTTTTTTATAAAAACAAACTTTTGTTGCTCCCTATGCAGTGTATGAAGCAGCAGCTCATTCTTCCTGTAGTCTCTCACCAGGTGGATCTTGGTGCGCTGCTATTTTCATGTCAGCTCTTTGTTCACAGTCTTTCCAAGGACTTCTACAATCTGTTCTCAACTTACCTTTGTAGCCATATTTGCACTACTTGTATCTTCTATTTTGGTTTTCTGGTGTGTTTAATGTTTACTCAACATACATATGTGCACATACATGTCCAAGAACAAACACACTCACATATGTATGAACTCAAGAGCATGCATACACTCAATGGAAAGAACCTTTTTTTTCTTCCATTTAACATCTTGGGAGTCTGGTGTTTCTGGGAACATAATCTGAAAAAATGCTTCTTTTGTTTTAAACTTAATCTACTCATTGTTCTTCAAACCCATGTTCCCCCTTCTGCTAAAATGACGCATGTGCATTTTGTCACCCCTCTTTTTCTACCTGGGATCCATCTTCACTCACTTCATTGTATAAGAAATCTACTTGCCTTTCAAGACTCAAGTCCAGCACCACTACTACAAAATGTCCTTTCTAACCTTCTCAGCAGAAGGAATCTCACCTATCAAATTGCACTGCCCCTTGAATAACACAAGAATGCTCAACAGATCTGCCTCCTACTGCAGGTCTTTGAATTCATGCTTTATCTCCTTTACTAGGATGTACTTTCTCAAAGTTGAGAATCATCTCTTACCTTGCTTCACACTCCCTGCAGTGCCTAGCAGGGTCTTTCTTACTGAGCAGGTGCCCAGAAAGTACTCTTTTTGGCCGAGCATGGTGACTCATGCCTGTAATCCCAGCACTTTGGGAGGCCTAGGTGGGCGGATCATGAGGTCAGGAGTTCGAGACCGGCCTGGCCAATATGGGGAAACCCCGTCTCTACTAAAAATACAAAAATTAGCTGGGTGTGGTGGCACACGCCTATAGTCCCAGCTACTGGGGAGACTGAGGCAGAAGAATCACTTGAACCTGGGAGGCAGAGATTGCAGCAAGCCAAGATCGTGCCACTGAACTCCAGCCTGGGCAACAGAGCGAGACTCCATCACAAAAAAAAAAAAAACAAAAACAAAAAAACAAAAAAAAACCCCTCTTTTTAGTGAAGAAATTAATAATCGGAAAATTGATTTTTTTAAACAAATCATTTCTCCACCTAGGAGATGCTCTGCTTGATCCTTCCTCCAAGTCTCATTAGGCTCTGTGATTCCCTTAAAACCAAATATAAGGTCAATTCATTAGGTCACCACTGGTCATCAACATGTTCCTGCTCCTACTGAGTTCCTTCTTTTTACGGCACCACTCAAGTTGAATCTTCCTTCTAAAGTGGTTGTCTCTTGACTGGCTCTTTAGCACTGGTCAAGCCCTGCCTTTTCCAGGAATCCTATTCTGGCTATCCCAGTTTTGATAGACACTTGGGTTCCCTGAAATATTATTGTAATTGCAATTAAGCTTCACAGTGCATCATTTAACTATTTTCTGTTTTAAGACTATTGTTTTTGTTTCTGCGACTACTGTAAATTAATTGAGAGATATATAGAATAGTGAGAAAAGGCTTGAACACTGGAGTCAGCTGCTGCTTGGCATCTGATTCTGATACTTATTAGCTGTGGGATCTTGGGCAAGTACTTAAATCCTACAACCCTCACTTTCCTCATCTGTAAAATGAGAATAATAATAGTGCATACATACCAGCTTAAGTGGAGATTACATGGGTATGTGTAAAGCACTTAGATCAGTGCCAGTTATATATAAGCACTGTATATGTATAGACTATTATTATTTTTATCAGAGTATAGGCTGATTGTTGCTGTTTCTCCATCTTCTCTTTCAAGTACACAGCGGAGTGCCAGACACATATGTAACTAATATGTTTCATGCACTTTATTTATGCAACAAATATTTATTAATCACCTTCTAGGTGTCAGGTTAATTCTAAGGGCTTAAGACACAGAAGAAAAGCAAAGAGACAATGCCCTGCTTTCAAATGATTTATATTTTATTGGTGGAAAATAAATAATAATTATATAATGTTTAACATATTACATGTAATTATAACTGTATGTGTAACTGTGTATTTAATATGTTATATAGTCCATATGGTCATATAGACCATTGCAATAGCACATTTTTAAAAGTATATATGTATATAGAGTATGTAATAATATATAGTATATGATGTAGTATGTAATGATACAAGTGATTACATACGCTATGAAAGAAAATATAGCAATGTAAAAGGGAATGAAGTGAAGGGACCTATTTTATACAGGGTAGTGAGGGAAGACCTGTCTGATAAGGTGACACTTGATAGGAAACCCAAAAGAGGTAGCCACATGATAACTGGTGGAAGAGTGTTCCTGGTAGAGAGAACTGGAGTTCACACAGTCTCTAAAGTTGGAAAGTGTTTTGTCTTGTTTGAGTAATGGCAGAGAAGCCAATGTGGCTTGAGAAGGCAAGGCAAAGGGGAAGAGTAGTAAGAGGTAAGATTAGGACCTAGGAGGAGTTTAGAGCATGTAGGGCTTCTAGATCATGGCAAGAATTATAAATTTCACTGAGTGGGATAGGAAACTATTAACTTGCTGTGTCAGTTATCTGTTGCTGTATAACAAACCACCCCAAACATAGTGGCCTGAATCAGTGACCATTTTATTATTGCCCACAAGTCTGCAAACTAGGTGGTACATTCTAAAGTCATGTGCCAGGTCAGCTGGGTGTGGATGATCCTGGATGGCCTCACTTACACATCTTACAGTTGGTGAACTTGTTGGTCTGGGAAGGCTTCATCTGTGATCACACATCTCTGTTCCAGGTAGCCTGTCATTCTCCAATAAATAAGCATGGGCTCTTTACCTAGCAACCATAGTATTCTGATCAGTTGGGTCTCTGAAAAAAGTTAAAATCTCTGATTTGTAGCATTTGCTAATGTTTGTTATGTAAATATTCCAACCATGGTTGATTTCAAGCAACCAATGGTTTAACAATCAGTGTATAAAATTCCTGAATATCTAACTAATCTATTGTAATTCTGAAACTAAACCAGGCACATGGTGTTAGGCTTCTTTTGTTTGGGGCCAGAGATATTTCTCAATTAGGGAACAATTCTGCTTCTGGTGGTAGTTTCCTTGTCTATTTTTTTTTTTTTTTTAACTGCAGGTTTAGCTCATCCCTCTGGGCTCTATTGTGAACTGTTTCTGGTCAACTTAGTACAAGCTAATAAAATTCCTTTAAAAAACCTGTGGGTTTCTTAAGTATAAGATTAATTCCTAGTCATGATATGTGAGAAAAGCCATACTCACATTTATTTTTGAGCTAAACCTCTGTCTATTTGGGGCATGTTAGGCTGATGAGGGGCCTAACATTTATATTCCTGGAAGACGTGTTCTACCAGAGAGGCTCTGTTAGGTGCCACTTCTACCTTTCTGAAGTTTTAATGAATACTGTTACAGTTACACACTCTTGAATTGGTATTTACACAGAGACCATTTCTTTCTTTAAGAATCTTTGTCTGGCTCGAGAAACTGAAGATAAAAGATAGTTTTATTTTCCAGTCTGCCATATGCTGCCTTCCATATGCCTGTCAAATTTGCTGACAAACAGAACAGGCTTTCTTTAGCTTATTCTTTCTTGCAACCCATTATCATACACAGCTAGAAAGATCCAATGGATATTTTTAACATTCTAGCTTGAGATTGCTTTAGTCAGAACCACAAATTCATTAAGTACATTTTCTATGTTCCAAGTCTTTGCCAACAATATTTTTGTCAATTGTTCTGCCACTGTGTGTCATAGGTTTCTCTTTTTTTTATTTTCCAGATTCTATCTGTTGCCCAATTCCCTAGCCAGTGACACGTGTTTTAGTATTTAATATGACAGTATCTCACTTCTGGTATTAACTTCTCTTTCAGTTATTTAATATATATAAAACCACTGCAAATCATAGTAGCTTAAAATAACAATAATTTTATTTACTTTTGATTCTGTGGTCCAGGAATTTTTGATGGAATCAAGTGGATATTTCTTATACTAGTTTTTCCTGGGGTCTCTGTTATGGCTATAGTAATACAACAATTTATGTCAGGCTGAATGATCTTAGATGGTTTCACATATCTGGTAGATGGCTAGAGATGTCACCTGGGCCACACGTTTCCAGTACAAGAATCAGATGCTTCATATGATGGCAACAGCATTTTAAGAGCACCATCTTCAATGCATAAGCACTTTCAAACTGCTGCATCATGTTTGTTGATATCCCATTGGTCAAAGAAGTCAAATAATCAACTCTAGAGTTTATGTGTGAAGGGGCAATATAAGGCTGTGATGGATATCAGGGATATGGGGAACATTACTAGTTTACTGAAGTACCTACAAGCAAGGTGTTATTGCAACAAAAATGCTAAACATGTGACATTGGCTTTGGGATTGGACAGCAAGAGAGGTCTAGACATGTGGGAAGAAATCTTTTGATGAAATTTGAAGAAAAGTGAACGAAAGAGTTAAGGCTGAAAAAATGTTGAGAAAGTGATTTTAGATGCTTAAAAGCTAGTGGTCTATGAAGGTATAAAATATTGGCTAATGTATCACCTGCAGTAACTTGGAAGATTGAAAAGGTACCTGATGACCTTGTGGATTTGGCTAAGTATAATTACAAACAGAATTTTAACAGTGTCAAGTTGCTTCTTTTAACTATGTATAAGATATAGGAAGAAAGAGATTAGCTAAAATCATGACTATTTAATTTTTAAGTAAAATTTTGATGAAATGTAGAGGAGTTAGGACTTGTTTGGCTGGAAAATAAAGCCATATCACATCTCCAGTTTCTCAGCTGACCAATGATTCTCAAAGTGAAAAATAGCCTCGGTAAAGCTCAAAGAGTTTGTAAAATTCTGTAATGACCTAAAAAATATTTAAGGCAGTGTTTTCTATAACTTTACTAAGAAAAAGTGTACGTATCTTAAGTGAGCTATCTCACAGCAGTCTGACACACTCAAGTTTTGGAAATGTTTGTTTTAAAAAGAATTCTAAATGTGACTTGGGGGCATTGGTTGAAGATCAATAAGGTTTCTAGGAAACCCAAAGGTTTTTCAAATGATTGCATTATTAAAATTAGTGAAGCACTGCCAGTTTGGACTCCAAGAGGTTGAGATAATTCAAAATAGAAAGAAAGCTCTGAACCCCAAACTTCAAAGGGTGAAGTTTGAACCATATCCTACTTATAGTCCAGCAGAGCTGGGTCTCAGTTAAGAAACGTTTCTAATCCTCAAAGAAGTAGTTGTGCCTAGATGGGTTTCAGAATTATCTCAGTCCCTTTTAGTCCAAGAGTCTCTCTCCTATCCTGCATCAATCCTAACTACTGCAATTGCATTATTACTATCTTTTTCTTTTGCCCTGTTTCTCTATATTATAGTCTCCATACAGTAGCCCAAGAGATTCTTTTATAACTTAAGTTAGATTATACCATAATTTTGCTTAAAATATGTGTTAGTTATCCATTGTTGCAAAACAAACCATTCCTGAACCTAGGGGCTTAAAGCATCAACCATTTTATCTGTGGGTCAGAAATTTGTGTTGGGCTCAGCTGGATGATTCTTCTGCTGGTCTCACTTGGTCTCACTGTGGTAATACTCATCTGATGGCTAATTGGGGCTCGATTATTTTGGGTAGCTTCTCACATCTGTTTTTTTGTTTTTGCTGTCAGCTGGGCCATATATCTTCACACAAATAATTCTGGACCTTTTAATGTGATGGTGGCAGGATTACAAGAAAGTAAGCCCCGTTTTGCAAGTTTTTCAAGGTTTTGTGTTATGTTTATTGATGTCGTGTTGGCCAAATAAAATTACATGTCAAAGCCAAAAATTAATATGGAAGGACACTAGAAAGGAGCAAGAAAACCAGGATGCATGATTCACAACAATCTATTTTAGTTGTCTTAGTCTGTTTTGTGTTGCTATAACAGAACACCTGAGACTGTAATTTATAAAAAAAAAAAAAAAAAAAAAGAAAAAGAAAAAATTTTTTTTCATGCACAATTCTGGATTGTCCAAGATAGGACAGCCCATGTGGTGAGGGCCTTTTGCTGTTCCAACTCATGGTAGAAAGGGAAGTTGGTGCATGCAAAGAGACTCACAGGAGAGGCTGGATTCACTTGTAACAATCCACTCTCTCAATAAGTAATTCATTCCTATGAAAGTGAAAATTAACTAACTCCTTAGAGACAGATTAATCTATTCAAGAGGGAAGTGATCTTATGATCCAAACACTTCCCACTAGGCCCCACCTCCCAACTCTGCCACATGGGGAATTAAATTCAGCACGAGTTTTGGCAGGGGCAAACCACATTTAAACCATTGCAACAGTCTATCCTCTGGCTCCAGTAATTCATGGCTCTCCCACACAAAAATAAACTCACTCTTTCTAATATCTTAAAAGTTTCATTTAATCACAGAACATGGCTGGGAGTCCATGATATTGTGATCTGCATTAAGTACAAATGTCTATGGGAGTCCTTGCTGATATTATCTCAGCTGTATTCTTGATTCAGAGAAATGTGAACTAAAAAGACTAAAAATTTACATACGCTCTCAGAATACATGCAATAGAGTGGAAGCAGAAACACACACATTAAACACATAAACAAACTACAGACCTTGGTTAAAAGTGAAGGGAAAGGGACTAGCGAAGAAGGGCTCAAGGGAAAGAACAAAGGGAGGGACCAGACCTGGGTATGTTGGAGTATCCAAGAAGTCTTGAGTTGATCCTTGAGGAATTTTATCAAGGAGGGGAGCACTGTGTGTAATGATTCTGAACCCATGCATGATGTGTGCACAGGACTCAGAGCAGAGGAACTTGTCATGATGGGGAATACTTTGGTCTATTTGTGGTCTTATGTTAGTGGCAAAATAAAGTTTATTGTTTTTTAGCACATTGGAGGCAGTTTCCCTTAAGTGGATTGGCCATATTTTTTCCAGCTGGTGTTCTTTGTACTTGGTTTTATGATGGCACAGGACATAGGACATAGTAACTATCTTAGAAAACAGTCATGTGATGCCATGCTCACAAGCATGCTAAGGGCAAGGCAAAAGCTGGAAAGATCATTTTTAAGGCTGAGAAGAGGTTGGGCATGTGTTCTGCACAGGCAAAAATTATGGCTTAGTCACAGGGTAGGCAAAGAGGCTTTTGAGAATGCTATTAACCTCCCGAGGAAGCTTCATTCCTTCAGCAGTTAATCAAAGAAGCCAGGGAACCATTCAGAATGAGGAAGGTTGCATATGCATTGGGGTGGGTCATTAACCTTATTTCTTCTAATACTATAATATTAAATAGCAATTAGAACATCATATCTTTATTTTCTGCCCCACTCTTGGGCCCCTTGAAATCTTCCTATATTTTAGCTTTTATGGGACTTGATAATACAGCCAAGAATTGCAAACCCACTAGATTGTGAAGTTGGGGAACTTTTGGGGGGAAATCACATGAAGGGCACATTTTTTACTGCAGCAACAGACAATTATCTTCAAAGAGGTTTCAAAAACTGCCTCATAAATGTAACAACCCAATCACATCCTGATTGTTTAATGGGGAGATATGAAAATTCAGTTGACAGAGCTGACACTTCCAGGAGGGTATTTCCATATGAAATAGGCACTAAAACCATCTCTAGGAGAAAAGGCCCATCTGAGCATATTGTGTGCTGGACTCCGTGAGGCTCCTCCTGACCCACTGACCCTCTCACTGGCCCTACACACACCTAGATCACACCGCAGCTGCTGAGTTGCCTGCCTCAAACCTTTTTCAAGTGCGAGTCCCTGTCAGACTGGCAGACTAGCTCTGTGAGTCCCTCAAAATTCAGATTAATTTTTTCCTCCTTCAGAAAAACATCCCTTGGGTTCTCCAGCCCATTCACATCCCTTCTTTTTCTAATTCCTATGGCATTTAAAACTTAAGGCTTATAATTAAACTCTGAATTATTGCCCATTCTGTTGGTATTAATAATATGATTTTAACATGACATGTGTTAGGCACTATTGCCTCAAGTACACAAAGCTCATATCCCAAGCAGCAGAGCATAATGAAAAGAGCTTGTTAAGAATAACTTTGATGGTAGACATTTCTGACATTATATCGGGCCTTTAGGGGTTATATATGGGCTAGGGTTCCCTTAGATGACATTTCTGTCTCAAGAACAACTTGCATCTGTACATTAATTTGTGTATATGCCTGTAAGCACTTGTTTGTGTTAACCACTCATTACTCTAGGGAAGTGCTTTGGATTAAATTTAAGTCTAATATATATGTTGTTAAGTTGTGTGTTTTGTGGAGAGGTGGTCAGGGAGTGAAGGAAGAAATTACACAAATGAATCTGAAATCACATTTGAGATTCTGACTTCTCTGTGTGTACTTCTTGTGAATGCCTAACAAACAGACACTCCCTTGTGGGCATGGGGGATGTTAGTGTAGGGACCTGTTTCTAATGTGAGCATCCACATGGTATGGGTGTGGTACTTGGGTCAAATCACAAATTCTTTGCCTTTAGATGCCATACACTCAAAACAGTGCAAAATGATTGTTTCTAGAACGATGCTCATAATCAGAGGATGAATAAGATGATCCACTGAGGTGTGGAAAGAGAACATCAGAAACTTGTATTAGCGAAAGGATTAAATGAATAACATTTAATTTTTAATTTGTCATAGGAGCCCTTTCTTTTGGTGCTTAAGCCAGACAGTCTCATGACTCACAATGAGTTGAGGTGTCTGGAGGGGAGGGTGAAGGTTCCATAATGCAGAGTTTGGTGGGGCACGACCACTCTCTTTTGTTCTCCTGTGGTTTACATGCATCTAGGTAAGTGAATTTGTAAATTTTATAATCTTCTTTTAACTAAAACAACCTTCGAGCAATAGCCAAGTGGCTGCTGATATTCCTGTGAGGAAACTGTAGACCGAAGATAACTCTCACAATGCCAGCCCAGGAGAATTGTCTCATTAGGGAATGGTGGAGCCAACACTTCTCCTCTTTCTCTTCCTAAGCCCTATTGACAGATAGAAGCAAGGGCTACCTACTTAGATCTAGAGAGGGGTCAGCCAGTGAGAAGGAACTAACTCCATTTGAAAGTGAATGGTTAGAAAGGAGGTTTCCAACCTGTGTGATATTATTGCTAAAAGTAATGATGAAAGCTCTCCTATAAGCACATTGAAAATATCAGAAAAAAACATTTTCTAACCTGCTTGATTTAATAAGCTAGAAATTGACTAGCAAAACTCCAACAAATAATTTTGTTCTATGGATACGTCGGTTTGGAAAGTAAGCCCATGACTAGTCAGCATAGGCAATTCTGACTTTATTCATGGGCATCATGCCTCTTCATGGGGTCCCTTTTACAGTTAGAGCAACTGTGAAAACCAAGGACCAAAATAAACTGCAGTCGGTGCCAGACCTCACAATTGTTCTATCACGAGGCACTAAAGCAAGACTTTCTGAAATGTGAAGAATATTCAGTCTCATTGCATTCATTGAAAATATTATTATGAATAATGATTTCAATTTCAGCAAAAAGGCTAACATTACATTACAATTACATAATAAAATTAAAATGTAAATATTGGTTATTTCATTTCTCATATGTTTTTCAATTTATATTTTAATTATATCTTATAATGAATGTAGCATACTAATTCATAATATATATATGTGTATATAAACTTTTTTCCTGATAGATGTGTATGACCAAAAAATGTTGGAGGCCACCAGACTTGAGGTTGAAGGTTTATAAAGGATTATAGGACAGATGTAAAACTTCTTTTGAAAATATTTTCTGCAAGCATGATAGTAATGATAGAAAATAGTGGAGAGGCAAAGTACAAGCTTACTGGCCAACATGATCCGTTAGGGCAATTAACTGCAAGCCAGTGCCAACAATAGATTTGATTAAAATGAGGATAGTTCAGTTTTTTACAAAGAATGCCATCCAAGTTCTTCTCTATCCTCTTCAATGCCTTAATGAATAACCCCTTCAACCTCTCTACTCCCTGTCTGTGTGAATCTTCCTCTCCAACCTGACTGAACATCTCTTGCCTCCCAAATTGAGCTGGTACTTGCTCAATTCCCTCAAACGTTTCTTTCCTACTCTCCATCTGAAACATCTGAAATGCCCTACCGTGTCCCACTGACCTTCTTGCTGTATCCAATTCCTACGCATCCTTCATGACCAAAGTCAGCTCCCTTCCTTCTCCTACAACCTTCAGACCACTTTAGCCCATAATTTTCTCTTTCCTTTCTAAACTAATAGTAGTTTCTATCTCTGCCACTCATTTGACAATCAACTATATAATGCATTGTGACAGCTTTGATATTACATTGTACCCTATCGTTATTCCTCTCTTCTGCTTTTCTTTCTTTTTTATTTTCTATTTTTCTTCACCTTTTGCTTTATAACTGTAACTTCACCCAAAAATCCTTCATGATGGGGTGATATTTCCCCCTTCTGTTATAGTCTTCTTAGTCTGTGCTCAGCATGTAATTAGACTCAGAAAGGTGTGTAATAAATATTACTTCTTATAATAAAAGACAAACACAGCTGTTTGATGTTGCATTTCCTTACTTAAAATTAGAATAACAAAATATTATCATTGAACTGATATAAGGATTAAACGAACAATGTATGTAAAGTTAAAGGCAGAGTGCACACCACTTGGTAAATCTCTGTACGTTTTATATTCTCCAGGATTAACTCACTAGTGACTTTTATGTCACAAAGCTACCTGGTTGTTGCGAAGCAGCAGCTGGATAGGAATGAATGATTTGAGGCATACTTCATTCCTTTATTCACTTATATTAGGCACTAAAGAGCAGGTTTAAAATTTTCATTTTAGTGTGCCTTCCCCTCTTCTTAATATGATTATCCTCTGAAGTTTTCTTCTTATGGTCAAGAGAAGGGATTATAGTTTTCTTGACTCATTGATAATTGATGTTAATAGAACGATGGTCTGACAATTCAATATACTGTCCGCTATGAAGAAAAAGAAAAGACACAGACAGATACACCTGCAGTGGCCTTAATCAGACCTGAAACATCCTGCTGACAGATATTTAACTCATTTGTTCTGTTTGGCTGTCGGTCTGACACCATCACCATAATACAATATGAAGTGCTAATTATCATGAAATCCAATGTTACAATTTACTGGGAAAGAAAAACCTTTATTTCTCTTTTTATTGGAAGCTGCTTGCTCCCTCTATTAAATTTGATCAGCGTTTACTATGATAGAAGAGGAGACCACTGCATTGCACTAGCCTTGAGCCCTAACTAAAGCAAAGGACCGTTCAGTCTCAATTTATGTTATTTTTCAGATAATTCAGCACATCACTGGGTGCTTAAGAGTTTCTGTTGGTAATAAAAGAAGACAAAACAAATCTGAGATCCTGCATCCCTTCAAATGAGGAGTCCAGCTGACTTGAATGATGAGCAGGCAGAGGCCAGCACCTTCTTCCTCCTGTGAGCTCTGAATCCATTTGTGTGTCCAAGTACTAAAGAGCTGGCCGTCCATTCCATCCTATTTCCTAAATTAAATGGGCTGGTCAGTTTCAATATTCTACCCAAGTCTGGATTTCTGAAAAAGTGAAGCCACCATTACTAGCGATTTCCCTGAGAAAGTGTGTGTGAATCCTAAAGTCTGGGCATGACCAGTTGTCACCTGGTCTTGGCTGCAGTTCCTAAGCCTACACCTAAGAATTACTGCTTCTCTTCAGAAATCGCCTCACTGTGGAGTCTTCTATTAGTCACCCAGTCCTACTATTGACCTAATCAAGATCTGGTGACCCTGGAAAGCCATTTCCTTTTCCTTGTAGTTAACAATTGAGCAGACACTTTTATCCCTTGAGGCATCATTTCAACTTTTCTTTGTCATATCTCCTAAACACTGAGCTTTCTTTCTGTTTCTCTTTACCCATTTCACCTGGACATCCATGTGGTCTAAAGCCCTGAGACTGCGGGTGGTGGGTAGGGATTCAGAAGCACAGAATTGGTGTGTGAGAAGCGGGTGGGGAGGCTGTTGAGAAGAAGGGTGAGAGAAAGAACAGAGCTCCCATGCTGCTCCTGGAATGAGCTTTCTGTCTTCCAGGCCATCAATCACCTCTTGCAATACTTAATCCCATATTCCTGGAGCTCACAGAACACAGCAATGGGAGGAGAAAGGCAGGGAAATTTTTTTTCAGGGCACAAACCTCTTTAAAAAGTTCACTAACAATGTACAATGAATGAAATACTGAACATCCTGTATATTATTTTAAAAAGGGATATCAAACAACAGTGCAGGACTGTCTGGTTATATTACAGTGTCTATCTTCTCATGTGTCAGCAACAAGTAATGCTGAAGGAGGCCTAATTATCATATTCACGGTGGTACAGGTAGTAAAACAGTTATGCTTTGCATTGCTCAGGATGTTCAGAGCTGAAATAGATAAACTATGTGGGAGACTAGTAATAGGTAATTATTCTCTACTTACATATTCAGCCTCATAATTCTAAATTAAGGTAAGTGGAAAAAGCTTATAAAATATTCAAAGCTCCTTTATCTTTCCTCCTCCCTCTTATTAGAAACTGTGCATGAATTTGCATAGAATAAACTGAGCTCATAAATCAAAGAAGAAACTGCAAGAATGCTCTTTGTAAGTTATAATTTAAGGTTAACTGTAGCACATTTTGCTTACTGTATTATTAATGACTTTCGTTCACTCATGACAAGATTACATATTAAAAATTGTTGGTAGACAAAACTCAGTTCATAATCAATTTGCTTCTTAATGTGAGCAATCTGTGTGCATCCCTACGGCAGAGGCAGGTTTAGTGAGGATAATGGAAGGAGTGCCTTGGGAAGAATGGTTCTAACACCGTTGGGCTCCCTCAGGGGTGTGATTGACAGGCAACTTCAAAGGGGAATTAAGTGACTGGTGAAGGGCAAACCCTAGATGGCTCAGTCAGGGCTCAGGGCTGCTCCCTGGGGCTCTGGTATCAGACTCCACCCTAAACGAGCCCGCTCTTTTTCAGTTTCTGCAATTCTACAGTGCTTTATACTTTCCAACTACTTGCCCATGCTTGAAATGCCTTTATCCTTATAGCCTCATTTAAAAGATTTTTTTATCACATCTATTTACCAAAAAGTGTATTTCTTTTTACTATGAAACAAGCCCAATTTCCAAATGCTTTCTCAAATCAGGTTTTCAGATTCTCTGGTCCTTCTCATTGTCTCTTGTTCGCCTTCCTTTTTTTCATCCTGTGTTTAGATTTTCAGCCGGTTGCTCTCTTTGCTCCTTGCTTCTGTGTCTTGGCATTTCTGTTTCCTTTAGAAAAGCTCTTTCTCCTTAACTCCAACAAAGAAATGCCAATTTCTCTCTGCAGTTACAGCTTCCTGCCACCCCCTCTCCTCCTCCTCGGCCCACCCAAGGGGAAAGTTTTTCATTATAGTACATTTAGATACCAGCTGCTTTCTGATGCATGTGAAAACAGAAAGACTTATACTCTCTCTTGGCTTGAGAAGCAGAGAGATGGGCAGGATGTTTACAAGTTGTTTTACTGGAAATTAGCATGGGCGGATTTGATATTATGCTTGGATCTTGCGTTGTGGTCCTGGTTCTGCCTTGGGTACCTCTTTTGAGGGAGAATAATCCCTGATCTGTGTACATTCCTGGGTGTCTTCTGAATATATAAGACAGTTAAAAATGTTATATTGAAATGTGATACCATTTTATTTATTTTACGATTTTGTGTATTTTAGTATTTATTAATGTGTTTTTATTCCTACTGGTATAGACTGAGATGAATTGCATTCATTTATATAGAGAATGTGTTGAAATTATGTCTAAAACCTTAAGCACACTAGAAACATTTGAGGTTTTAGCTGCTTGGGGTAAGAAACTGTTGATGTAGACCTAATGGTACCTAAACAATTGAGCAAGCATTGACTGTAGACTCTAAAATATCACCATGGAGGATTGATGAGAATTTTTATTTGATGCTTATTTCTGAGACCTTGGGCTCACTTCCTGTCTTATCTTCCGCAGTCTCATAGGTCTCCAACCCTCATGCTCTCCACAGGCAAGTGCTCCCAGGAAACACGCAGAGGAGCCTCATGCCATGACAGAGGGTTACAAAGAAAAATAATGTGTCAAGACAGGGCCTCTGGGCAGGAGTGAAAAGAATCAAGATTGAGAAATGCAGGATACCCCTCCTGCATGAGGACTTGAAAGGAGAGGTGACTCATCTCCGATGTAAAAAAACCCAGGACGTTAATTAAACTAAAATTAAATAGCAGTGATGAAAAGTCAAAAGAGACTCTGTTTTCCTCTGCCCAGCCATTAAAATTAAGCCTTCTTAAGGAAACCATCCTCAGTTTTTTCTTACTTGACTCACCTGTTGGGTGACCTCATTACTCACTGAGCATCAGCCTAGTCTCTTAACTGACGCCTGGCATCTCTAAACATACTCTCCAGAGCTCAGGGTTGTATCCCCAAGCTTCTCCCCTCCCTGCCATGCCACAGTTTCTGCCTCCTTGCAATTCCCACGCAGTGCCTGGAAATTACAGTGTCTCAAACAGAACTCACCTTCTTCTCTATCCAAACAACTCCAGGGACTTTCTGTCTCTGTGCATGGCACTGTTATTCACCCAGCCCTCCAAACACCATCTTGTGAGTGTTTCTACTTCATCTGCCACCTCTGGGCTCCAGGCCCTCACAGTGCTATCCAGCATATCCCAAACAGTTTCTCGCTTGCAATGCCTGGCACTTGCCATAGTGCAGGCTCTCACTCCTGGGTCATTGCAGTGGGCTCTTTGCTGGTTCTTTTGCTGAAGGTATTTGCTTCCAGTCTACCACCTATACTGCTATAGAGTGAACTTTCTAAAACCAACCTTTGGTCATGTCATTTTCCTTACTTAAAATTCTTCACTGGCACCTGGTATGATAAAGTCATATTTTTCAGCATGGTATATATAAAACTCCATATCTTCTCCTTTGTTAGCTTTCTATTATCTTCTACTTTTCAACTATAGGTTTCTTGAATTCAAATCAAACATCTCTCCCTCTCAATACTCCCCTCTCTATTTTTCTCTACTATAACACCTAAATTTTAGGCAGTAATTCCTTTTTCACATTCAGCCAGAGGCAGAGCTTTTATTTCTGTGATGTTGCTACAAATGTTAATTTAATTCATTAAAAATGTATTGTGCATCTTTTGTGAAATTCTAGGAGTTGGGGAAGTAGGGGAGTGAAGGCGCAGTTGAGTAAAAGCAGAGAGGATGGGAAAATAGAGAAGACCCAGAGGACTCCAAGAGTCTTTAAGCAGCCCCCCTTTCTTTCCAAGAGCACAGCAATCAGAAGCCCTGGGGAATAGTTCTGAAGCTGAGCAGAGGCCACTGTGCTCTGGGACCAGTTGCAATCCTAGATGGCCTGACCTTCCTTTGAATGGAGACTGAGTAATGGATGCAAATAGATTGACTGGCACTTAGGAGCTATTTTCCCAGCTTTTTAAACACAGAGGCACAATACCCAGAATCAACACTTGAAATGGGACTCTTGTTATTGCAGTGTTTATTTTTCATATGGCTATATAACTCTAGCTGAGCTCACCTATGAGATTGTAGGCTCTCTCATTTGCGGAGGTAGGTTTGCCACAGGCAGGTATTTACTCTATTGCCATGAAGTCCATCAGAGAAAAAGTCCTTTATGTTAATTAAAGTGCCACATTGCCTTTGGACCTTGGGGGGAACTGTGACACAGTATGCTTGGAGAGAGAAGGCTCCATGCTCTCTACCTAGTTGAATATTCTGTGTTCTTATTTTGAGCAGAGCATCTCCAGAATGGGGGAGGAAAGAGAGGGAAATTAAGAAAAAAGGGAATGAAGAAAAAAAAAAAGACAGAAAACAGGCTTCTGTAATTCTGCCACTTGCTGGAAAGTCAGATAACAAAACTGTAAACATTAAAATATAGGAATTGCTTTGTAGCTCATTTGAAAGTTATCCCCTCCAAAGTCACAAAATCATTCATAATTAATTATCAATTGATTGACACAGACATATGCCATAGGAGTTCTGAGGGGATGAGATCAGTGTGGATTGAGGCAACACAAAGGGCCCTGAGAGAAGAATAGTGCTGAACTGTGGAATGGGAAGAACAGCACTGCAAAGGTGGAAGGCAGTGGTGCCCTCTGGGTGATGTGAAGTTGCAGTTCCTTGATAATCCCAATCATGCAGACAGCTGGCTGAAGCAGATACATCCCACATTTGTTTATGTGCACATTGCACATGTAAAATCCTTTTCCTGAGATTTGGACTGAAGTGCCTTAGATTGAGTCTTCTATTTTGTGTTCAACTCTATATTTTGTACGGAAGCACATAGAGTACCTCTTCATTTTTCTTCCTACTTAATTCCGTTCTGCTCAAGGGTGCTAAAAACTATGGGTAATTTGTTGTGTATCCCTCCTGCCCTTTTCTATGCAGCGATAGATAGAGATACATATTCATGTGTGTACATGTATTCATATGAATTTTAAACCTAAATGGGATCATCTATATACATATGATTCTAATGAGTTGTTTAATGTATTGCCTCAACATGGACCTTGAGATCTTTCCCTGTCAGTTGCCTTCATTGTTTTTAGCATGACGGTGTCCTATAATAAGGAAGCCTCAGAATTTATTGAAGCAATATGTTACTGGTGGACATTCAGGTGTTTCCAGTTTTTCCTTATGGGCATTAAAATGTATATTGATACTTACAATTTTGGATTAAGTATACATTTGTTTATAGGATAGGTTCACAAAAGCAGGATTACTAATTTTTAAAAAGCCAATGGTTTAAGTCCCATAAAGATTCTATCTATTTATATTCCACCAAAGCATATACTGTGTGTTAGTAACCATTCTCCCACATAAGTGTTTGCAAAATTAATGTGTGAAAAATTTTATTTCATTACTGTTTTAAAATATATTTTCTTGGTTACTAGTGAGTTTAACATCTTTTTATGTGATTGTTCATTTTATTTTTTAAGTCTATTTTTATTGTCCCAAAGAAGCCATTTGTCTCATCTCTATTCCTCATTAATTAGAATTAAATCAGTTTGATTTCCACTGAATTTTTTTTAACTATCAGATACTTAAGCCAAGTCATGTGAAAGTGTTAAGTGAGTTAAATAATCAATTGATCAATATGTATTCACTAGGCAATTAATGCCTCTAGTCTGTGCTGGATATTGTTGGGCATACAGCTCTGGCCTTTAAGAAGCTTATATGATCTTTTAGGGTGATAAGACTCAAACTGTAATCAATGACAGTACTACAGTTTACTAGACCCCACGGGCTGTGGACAACCAGGGAAGAGAGAGGCTCTGTAGTTTAGAATAGCTAGGAAAAGCTTACTGAAGGAATTACAGTTCTGCTTGACCTTGACAGACGGAATGGAGGAATGGAGTGCATTTTAGACCGGGGAGGTGAGCCGAGGTATTAAGTGGATTTCAGAGGGCAGCTAGGAGTGCAGCCATCCTGCAGCAGAGATTATGGAGACCCATGGGAGTCTGTGCATTGCAGAGCTGCTGTGAGCATGGACCCAGCCCCATTATATATGCAGAAATTACTGTTTCCCTCCCTACTATGAGGGTCTGCCTCTGCCCATGCCCATCTTGACCTACCTTCAGGAGGCTATGTCAGGGAGTTTGGCTTTCAGGCTCAGGGTTCAGGAGGACAGATAAGGATAGGGCATGGCTCTGCCCTTCGAAGCTCTCCTGGATCCCCCAGGAAGCCACTGGATCTGGAACCTGCCTAACTGCAGCCCCTAAAGCCTCATCATTTTGTCCAGAGGTGCCATTGCTGCGATTACTCTCTAAACCCAGAGTCAATTACTCACTGTGTGAATCACCCCCAAAAGATTGCTTTTTCCTTTTCCATTAGTATCACACATAATTGCACTCTGTGTGGTTCCTAAGCTCTTATTCCTGACTTCAATGTCCATGAGAATCTGGGTTGATTAGAAAGTCCCTTCATCTCCTATCACTGACTTCATCGACACTTTCCATAAGGTTTTTCACTATTTTCTTCATTAACAAAACACCCACCTCCTACCATTAATTATTCAGCTCCTTGTGAGGAAAGAATCGCTGTGTTTTCCCTGCTGATTTTTCCATATGTTCATCCTTTCTTCTTTCTTCTTTGTCTTCTTATTAACGGAAAATGTTAACACATATCCTAGAGTTGTAGGGATGGTTGATTTTGATGCCACTGTACTTTCTCTTCTATAGCCACTATCCCTTGAGGACCCCGTACTACCCCACTTCTTGGCTCTCAAGATCACCATGAGCTAATCGAGATCTCAGGCTTTCTGTCTGATGCAATTTCAAGCTGCAGCTGACCCCTGTTTTCACTCTCCTCCTGTTGTTCAATGTAGCTGTCTCATGTATTGCCTGCCCTTGGGGCTTATCAAAGGGGATCAACCAATTCATCATCAATACTTTAACAGTGGCATACTACCATAGCATAAGTTAGCAAAGGTAAGAGTCATGCTGTGCCCTCACAAGCAGCAACGGATAGGGAGAAGGAGAAGAAGATAGAACAGGTTTGATCATAATGTGGGATATCAACCCAGCTAGATGAGAGAAGGGAGCAGGCAGTCCTCCATCTGGAATCCAAAAAGCAATAATGACCTCATTTCACATTTAGGCCAGAATGCATAAGCAAAAGGCTCAGTCCGGTAAAAGGACTCATTAGTAGGGAATTTTGGGTAGTGCTGTTATTTCAAGAAAGTCAAAATGTATTGATTCTTGGAGACATTGCGCATGAAACACATATAGCAGCAAAGGAGTATATGGTGGGATGAGGTGTTGGAAGGGCAGGAAGAACAGGACTATAAAACAATACAGTATGTAAAAATTCAAGACAAGGTGGTTAAGGTTATAGGCCCAGGCACTGGGAAGTACTGGAAACCCAAGCTAAGGTGTCATCACCGAGAGTGAGCAAGCATACAGGGGTTTATAGGGAGGCATATAGGGGGCATATAGGTATTTGGGGAATACTACATGGTAGGTAGCGCAACCAAGTCTAGAGTCACTGGTGGATGTGAACCCATGAATTTGATGCTAGCCTTGTCCAGTGTTGGAATGAATACAACTTCATTCTTACCTCAAAGCAGCAGGATTTGCCAAGATTGACAGGCCCATGTTGCTGCCTATTAGAAAATAGATCCAAAGCCTAAACTCCAGCTATGCTTCAAAAATAGGAAGTCAAGAGGACTCAATAATTTCAACATACAGTGAAAGCTGAACACTCTCTGTATTAGTTGGAGTTTTCCAGAGAAACAAAACCAACAGGAGATCATGCATATATATATACATAATGCATGGTTTCAAAACAATACAAGATGTCATATAATTTGTAAATGAGCGGTATAGATAGCACTTCCAGAGTCACAAGAAATAACTGTGGGCTGAACTAGCCAATCATAGAGAGGTTGAGCTTCCTGAGGTCAATATCATTTCCAGGCTTTACTCTCAGGACCTTGCACATAATAGACATGTAATCCATGCCTTTCCAAACAGGGGAATGACAGACAGAGCAGCATGCTATTGCGATGGGTGCTCTTGCTAAAGGAGAAATTTTATTATGAAGAGAAGAAAGAAGTGAATACAGACCATGTAGAATTCTCATGATGAAGATGGATGGAGGGAAGAGAAAAGCATCAATGAATAGCATTCATGATGGTAGTGATGATGATGATAACTTACTGAGCAGTTTCTACAAAAATCATAGCTGACACTATTGAACACTTAGTGTCAGATATTATGTAATAAACCCTACATACTAATGAGGTTAAACATCTTTTTATGTGATTGGTTGTTTTATGTTTCAACTCCTCGTAACAGTACTATAAGTAAAATATTATTGTTTCCTCTATTTATGTAAGGTAATTGAAGCTTGGAGAGGGTAAGTAATTTGCCTAGGAACACACAGATAATAAGCAGCTGAACTGGATTTAATGTCACATTTGTCTAATGTGAACTATGCACACTTACCTCTACTAGAAGCCGTCTTATGTAGTGTAAAAAGAACTGGTCATTGTAGATTAATCAAAATACTTAAATGCTCTTTCCAGGAGTAAAATATCTTTGTTTGGAGTCTAACGTCTCTCTCTTTGTCTCTCCGCTAGCATTTTATTTTCAGGCAAGAAGCACTCTGCTCTTTTTCTCGGCTTAAACCATAACCACGATGCGTCATCTACTATTTCCCATTTTGATTCCTTTAAAGTTATGCTAAATGTCATGAAAGATGACACTTAAGAGTTTTATGATGTTTTTCTCCCTACAACTAACATCTCACTCTAATTCAACAGGGTTTGTTGTTCTGTTTTCCTCAAATTGCCCTCATCAAATGTTTACAATTGAGTTTTCATGAAAGAAATAAATCTGTTTCTTGCATTCATATCGGCTTACATTATTATTTATGGCCTACATATTATTTAAAATCTGTCATTATAATAGAAAGCCCAAATGGCAAAAATATGTTTGGTCATAAACATGACTGACCCTCAGTGTGTATGAACCTCATCAATGGGAACAGGAATATGTAGGAAAACCGAGGACTAACTCCTAGTGCTTTCAGTATGCCTTGCACATAAGACAGAACATCAGTTAATCCAAAGTGTGGTGCTTCAGTGTCAACTACTATCCCTCACCAGACTGTCTCTCAGCTGGAAGAGAAAGAATGCAAGGTCATGAAGGATGAGAGTTCAAGGAGCTAGTGCTACTGAAAGATTAAGGATAATAAAACTTGCTTTAAATCTTATATTTTTATATACCTATGTGTGTTTGTGTGTGTATGTGTGTGTGCAGGTAGGACTTTTTGGCAAAAAATAAGTTATATCTTTTTTTTTCCTTGAAACACAATGTTTCTCTTATTGCTCAGGCTGGAGTGCAGTGGTATGACCTTGGCTCACTGCAACCTCCACCTCCTGGTTCAAGCCATTCTCCTGCCTCAGCCCCACTGAGTAGCTGGGATTACAGGTGCCTGCTGCCATGCCCGGATAATTTTTGAATTTTTAGTAGTGATGGGGTTTCACCATGTTGGCTAGGCTGGTCTGGAACTCCTGACCTCAGGTGATCCACCTGCCCCAGTCTCCCAAAGTCCTGGAATTACAGGTGTGAGCCACCATGCCCAGCCAGTTATATCCGTTTTTGAAGGCAATTACAAAAACAGTGGTGAAGTTAGAGATGAGACTGTAAAGAATCAAGGAGTGTCCGAATGGTGCGACAGTTGAGATAGCAGGTGCGAACTATTCTTTTAAGAAATTAGGTACACAGGTAAAAGAGAATGATAAGGAAGTTAATGGAGGAGCAAGAAGAGATTGACAAGATTTTAGCTTACAGAAGACAAGATCAAGTTTCTGGTGTAAGAGCAGTATGCTGATGGAGAGAGACATTGGAAGATGAAGAGGAAATAGGATGTAGAGAGGTGATGGAGAGGAGGTGCTACAAAAACAAAGGCAGATTGTACAAACATCAGCCCCCTTGAAGAGCAGAAAAAGCTCTGACAGAAAGGTAGGGATCTGTAAAAACACTAAGATAGGATTCTGCATCTTCTTCAAGAAGAGACTCTATTTATAGATCTATAGAAAAGCACAACAATTTTAGTGCAGTGAGGTTAATGGAGGTAAAATACATATAGTGATGATATAAATGAGGAAATAAACAACTATTTAGGAAGAGCAAGAAAGGTTTACCAGAAAAAGGATACAATTGAAATGCATCCTAAAATATGAAAAGGAATTTTCCAGGCAAACTAATGCAGAGGAAATTCTAGGCAGAGGAATAACAGGTGCAATCTCAGGGAGGCGGAAAAAGGAGAGTTCTCACTAGTGGTTTGATGTGACTTCTGAGCAGAGCAGACAGGGTGGGGTGGCTGAGGTTAAAGGAGGACAAATTGGCAGGGATGAGATCTTTTTTTTGTTTGTTAGCTTTTATTTTTAATTAGGTGATTGGATTTTACCCTATAGTTTGGGTACTTTTTTCTAATATTGGCTTTTGACAATCTGATTCCTGTCTATTACAAAGTTACAGACAGGATGGCACAAGAGACACTTGATAACTGGAACATTCTTCTGAGGGTATCAGTTTCATAACTCCCCTGTTTCAAGAGATATTTCTGCAGCATCTTAAAGAAATATATAGGATTTGAAGCATAAAATAAAGTGTCCCTGTTCCATAATTTAGGCCTAATGAGAATTCTCAAAAGGTATTTTTCTGATCTAGAAAATAAGGTGAAAGACATGTAAAGGTTAAAATGTACAGGTAAACTTTATGTTTACCCAATCATTTTTAATTTTCAGAAAGAAGAAAGAAAGGGAATAATAACAAGGAGACTTCTGTCTGAGGTCCCAAAGCAGAGGTAAAAGGCTGGAAGAGAAGATAAATATGAGCTCTCATCAGAGAAGAAGAATTGCTCTCAACCCAGGCAGGGAGAATTGTTCCAAAGGAAGGAAGAGTTTAGTAAGACTTTCTGAGGCTTCTAAGTCTTCCATGAGTTTTCTTTCCTTTTTTTTTTTTTTTTTTTTTTTTTAAACATCGACCAGAAAGCTTTGTTGTCTAGGAAAGGGTAAAAGGATGTCTGGCTGAATTGGAATTGACAAAACTAGGCAACTCAGACAGGGCAGTCTCGGGAGCAGCCTTTAACCACAAAAGAGATATTGAAGGCGATGCAATCGATAGAGCTGGAGCAGACAGGGGAGGAAGATGATGAAACCCATCAAATTCGATCACTGGGCAGAAGTGGTCAGCGTCAGCTTCCTCAGGAAGGGTCACTCGATGCCAGCCCCCTTTCAGGGACTTTGACCTTCCCTGCTGATTACCTTCTTAGGATCACAAAATTTTAGTGTCGGGAGAAAATAATGCGTGCTGCACTGGGATCCCTTTCACTGCGGCCTAGATGAGTGAGTTTCCTGGACTCATGGGTTACAGAGAGGCCAACTCACCTGCCTGATGTATTTGATTACTATGACCTTTCTCCCTGAAGATATATTCATTTATTCATTAATTTGTTCATTCATAAGTTACTCCCATCCATAGTAGGTTTCAGGAAATCTGTCTAAAGATTCTTCACGACATCTCCCATCAGGAAGTGGAGTCTGTTTCACCCTGATTCAGCTCCTGACCTGACCTAACAGAACAGGGAGGATGAGAGAGAGACATGTGGAGAGACATGTGGCGAGAGTCCCTGACTGTCCTAGTCATCTTGGCAGTGTCTGAACCCAGGCATGTGTTCAAGCACAGCCGACATCATGTGAAGAGGAAGAGATGAGCTCAGCTGAGCCCAGCCCAAAATGCTGACCCACGGAGTCCTTCATGAACAAAAGGACTCATGATAAACATTTTAAGACAATAAGTTTTGGGTAGTTTATTATGTAACCCAAGCTAATTGATATACCATTTAAAGATAAATTTAAGAAGACTCAAAATAGAAAGGATGCAGAAATATTTTCTGCAGAGTCTCTCAGGGCTACTGGAGGACCACTAATGATGTTTAAGAGAAAAGATGAACTGTCTTAAAACTGGCCTAATAAATGGTCCATGATCATCAAGAACACAGTCAGGCAAAACTCTGAGTACATTTTGATTGCACTTAGAAAACATCCCTTCAAATGATTGCATTGTGACAAGAAAACAATGGTATGCATGGTTTTTATAGAGGGGGCTCTCAGAAGCAAAAGAAAGAGAGGGGCTCTCTGTCACTGGGAGGGTGAGGTACAGAGTGTGTAAGGGCCTCTCTTAAGTGGTGGGTATGTGCCTGCAGCAGAGTGGGATGCATCTGGCTATGAGCTTGAGCATGTGCTCAAATTCACCCACTTTCTCTCCTTGCTGTGTTCCCTTTTCATCAAACAGCTCTTGGATTATAATTTGGCTTCCTGGATATATTTGTCTGTAAGGAAGAACGTGCTTATCCATCACCAACATCTCGTCTATTTAATAGTTATATTTCTCATTGTATATTAATGAATTGAGCTTCTGTGTTTTATAGATTGTCTCTGTAAGCTTGATTAATGCATTTGTTGTGCTACTCGTTTGATTTTGGGCCTGGAGTGAAAAGAATGGTGAATTCACCAAACACACATCCTCTTTAAGTGCCAATCAGGCTCTTTGACTGGTAATACTTGACCTCGTTTGTACCTTGTCTTCAAACTGCAGCAGAGTTCACATCCCTGATGCACAAAGCAATGCTCTTTTCACTTCTCCTTGTTGTTAATTATAATACTAGCTAATGTTTCTTGAAGGCTCACTAGATACCAGACATTGCTTTAAAGGCTTTCCATGGATAACCTTATCCAAAATTCACAATGACCCTAAGAGTAAGGCTCTTCTAATTTTACAAATGAAGACACTGAAAGCCAGAAAAATTTGTAACTTTCCCAAGGTCACAGAGGCAGAAGGGGGCGGGGATTCAGACCTAAGAGCTGAGATTCAGAAAGCTTTGCCTACGACCACCAAGCTACAGTGTTTGGCCTGCTAGGCATGGTGCTTTTTCTCTTCTTCCTTCTCTTTAAGAAGAAATCCAGAACACCTCCAAATACCTATGGAATTAAACCAAAGTCCTCTATGTGGCTTTCAAGGCCCTCTGTAATCTGATCTCAACATATTGATAGAACTTCAACTCCCAAGTCTCATTTAACTTTAACAATCAATTACTTGAAATGTTTTATATGCCAGACATCAGGCCCTGTGCTGACAGCAAAACAAAGATGAGTGAAAGACTTTGTAAACTAAAGAGCAGGTGAAACCCAAATCTGTGAAATATAACTAACAAAACCAGGCAGAAAGTAAATGACACCGTAAACATTTATAGCAGAAGAAATTCACTTCTGACATGAAGAGGAGATACGTTATAAGACACCCGAATGAGGATTCTGCTGGACCAAGAGGAAAAAGAAAACAATTCATTACAGATAAGAAGAACAATATAAGCCAAGACAAGATCTTAAAAGCGCCATGGCCATTATAGGAACAGTAAATGGACAAGTATGATAAAAGCAAGGGGTATGATTGCAGTGAATGTGAAAAATAATCCTGAAGTTGTGGACAGGTAAGAGGTTTAGATATGAAGTGATAGGCCTGGTCTGAGAAGAGAAATTGCATATTCTGATTTTAGTACATTCACAGTGAGCTGATTGTTGGAATCTTGAGAATTACGAGGATATGAGTATGGACTATCAAAAGTAACTAGAGTTAGAAAGGACTAATCCTTCAGTTCCCTGTTACTACCTGGCTCCCTGGCATCCTGGCAAACCTGATGAAGAATAGTGAGATGCCGCAGGCAGTAACTCATGTTTCCTGAGGTGCATTCCAGGGTTCAGTATTCACCTGAAATTCTCCTCAGTTGATGCTTTCCAGGGTCATAATGTTTATGATAGGCCTAGTATATACTCCTCTTACATATTTGCAAAGCCAAACAAGATATTAAAGACTCCAAAAAGTTCTGCAGCACAAAAATGTGTTTAGTTCTATTTAGCTGAGTTTCCCAAACTAATTGTTATGCGATTTACCTTGATACCTGCAAACACTGTTATTATCTCACGGGTTAGCATTCCCTTCTGTTGAAGCTTTGGGAATCTTCTATCTAAGTGGTGTCTTTGATGAAATAAATGCTGCAATGTGTCTTCTCCTCCCATTTGGGAACAGTAGACAGAACACAGAACTCACACTGGGACAGCTTAGCTCTGACCCTCAGGACTAACCGACAGTGTGATTTTGGATGAATAATGGAGCGGAATCAATATTTTCCCATAGGCTAAGTGGGGCTGATGACTCCTGTCTTCTCTCCTACAAGCATCACAGGAATGGAGTGAGCTAACAGGTTGACAGTGTCTCATACATACAGGGAGGGCTACTGCTTTTTTTTTTTTTTTTTTTTTTTTGACACAGAGTTTCACTTTTTTTGCCCAGGTTGGAGTGCAATGGCGCAATCTTGGCTCACCGCAACCTCCGCCTTCGGGTTCAAGTGATCCTCCTGCCTCAGCCTCCCAAGTAGCAGGGATTACAGGCATATACTACCATGCCTGGCTAATTTTGTATTTTTAGTAGAGGCGGGGTTTCTCCATGTTGGTCAGGCTGGTCTTGAACTCCCGACCTCAGGTGATCCACCCGCCTCGGCCTCCCAAAGTGCTGGGATTACAGGCATGAGCCACTGCGCCCAGCTGGCTACTGGTTTTATACACCGAGGTTTTAGTCTGAATACTGAACCAGGTCAGGAGTGTGTTAATATTATAGCCAGATAATTTATTTGTACCATTGCCTCTAAATTCAAGTGACTTGAAATAATATGGTTTCAGCATTGGCCCCTAATCTTGAGTAATCTGATGAAAGAAGAATTAATTTTAAGAATAAGAAGACATAGTCTGGCTGCCAATTGCCCTAAAAATGATCTGTGTGAAGGGGCTCAGGATATACCCCTCAAAATACGTCACTTTGGTATATTGATTGCTTTGAGCTGAAGGCAATAAAGAAGCAGCAGATGCAAGAGGAGCTTTCTGCCTAAAAGCAGGGCATAAATTTTCCTTTGTAAAGGGGCCTCCTCATCCCATACCAGGAAGTGCTGAACAACTCTCATTACTAGAGATAGCCTGGGTCTTCATAACAAACCTTACCAAACAACTCTTATCTACTACACATTTCCAAGTCACCTTCTCATAGTTTACCATCTGTAGGAGCCCAAACTACCTTTATCTCCACTTAGTCACTCAGCCAGTTTATTACCATTGGTTAAAATAGCATATAAGCCCCAGAACTAACTGCCTCTTTGAGCTTTTACATATCTTCTGTGAAGCCCCTGTGTGTGTAAAAATATTAACATCAATACAGAAACCTATGCCTTTTCTTCTGTTAATCTACATTTCATCTGTTTAATTTGCTGGCCCCCCAGCTGCAGAACCTGAGAGGGCAGGGGAAAATGTTTTATTCTTCTAAATGTGCAAAGGTCCTACATTAGAAACTTGAGAAACGGGGTTCTAATGCGGAAACAGGCATTTCTTCTGATTTGACTGGGGCAAGCCAGGTATCTTTTGTTGCTGCTGCTTCATGACATTTGGAAGGAGGATTTTAGACTAGGCTAAAGTCAGAGTCATCTCTAGATCTAGCACCGATGATTATATTAGTGAACAAAAGCACTGCTCCACTTTTGTGATCGTCAAGAACGGACACATTAAAGAATGATGGAGGGTGTGAAATCCTACAATGTCTCTTGTTCTGAAGAGACATTGAGGATTTCTGATCTCATTTTCTCACAAGAGTAGACTTTTCTTAAAGGAAGGAATTCAGATTCAGTATGTGAATGTACTATTGGAAAGTTGGGGTTTTTTATGATTAATTTCCTGGAAAGTTTCCAAAGCCCAGTGAGTGCCTGTTTGACTCCTTTGGTACATCTATCCACTCTACCTTTAGCATCTATTCTGATACATGGGTATCAGCTTAGAATTCACCTCCTAACTACAGAGGATCTGCCATATTAATTCTTGAGCTCCAGAGATTAGGGACTATCATGCTTTGGCTGATATAAATTTGCAAGGAGGTAAGCCCCCTTCCCAGAGCCCCAGTAAAGAAAAGTAAGATGGGAGGCCAAGGTGGGAGAATCAGTTGAGCCCCAAAATTTGAGACCAGCCTGGGCAACATGGCGAAACCCCCATCTCCACAAAAAATACAAAAAATTAGCTGGGCTTGGTGGTGCGTACTTGTAGTCCCAGGTACTCAAGAAGCTGAGGTGGGAGGGTCGCTTGAACCCAGGAGGGCAAGGTGGCAGTAGGCTGTGATCACACCACTGCACTCCAGCCTCTGTGACAGAGTAAAATCCTGTGTCAAAGGAAAAAAAAAAAAAAGAAGAGAAGAAAAGTAAGAGCTAGTTTCAGCAGCTCAAGTGTAGGGATCACAACTTCTTTTTTTGTTGTTGTTTTATTTTTTGCTTTTTGGTGGTTCTCCTGGATATATTGCTAATAGGCTAATGGTTGGAGATGTTGGAGGGAGAATCAGAAAGGGAGCATTGGGCATTGTAACAAGCAAAAGGAGTGGATCCATGGATAAAAGTATTTAGGGAAGGACCTGGTTAGAAAAAAACAAATGTGTCAGACTTAGGATGTGTAGCACATATTTTATTCTTTGTTGTTGCTTCACTTGGACTAATGAATCTGCTCATAGAGTTGGCAGTGAGATAGTCTACCAACCCCAGGAATGCCAATATGTCAAAGGGAAACCTTTTCCCTTCAGCAAATAAAATATTAAGTGGGCTCAAGGAAAGCCAGTGGGAAGTGGCCTGCAGAAGGAGATGAAAAATTAATTTTAATGCATGGGAGACTAAGTAATTCACTTATTTCACAACCTCAATCAATTTTAATATTTTAGTATTAAATGCGAATGTGGTGCCTCTCATAATATTTTAAAAGTTGTTTCTCACTTTTTGGCTTTTGTCCTATAAGTTCTTTCTGTTTTCTTAGCCATTTTTCTGAGTATGTTGATAGGAACGTTTCCATGGATTTAATATTACTCCAGGCAAGAATCTATCCTCTTCTCTTCTCACTAGTTTAAAAAGTTATAAGTTTGTTAAATAGGGAGCAAAGAAAGTAGAGAAGATCCCAAGCCAGCTTTTAGGCAGGCTGATTTTTGGAGAGGGACCTGAACCTTGAGAGCCTTTGAAGTCTTCCAGGACAGGCCATTGTGTGGAGAGCAAAATGGAGTCTTTTAGTCATTAGTTCTTCAGATACCAGCCCAAGAGGGGAAGCTGTCTGCCTCTCCCTACAATTTAGACACTTATCTTACAAATTCACCAAGCTCGGTGATTTCTGAACAATGCCAGCTGTTAGGGATCCATTTCCCTAGCATTTTCCCCATAATTTGATTTGAAAGGGAAAGATTAAACTCAGTCCGACCCAGAACTGTCAGCCCAATGCCCTCAAAGAGTTGACAGGAAAAGAAAAAAATAAAAAATCCGCAGACTCTTTCAGTTGAAGAAATCACCTTTACCTGTGCATTAAGGAGAGACAATAAGGCATAGGCCAGAGGGTGAATGTGGATATAACCAACCATGGAGATTTCTCCTCCCAGAAAGATAGACTAAAATGAAGGCTACAACTTTTGAGTAATATTAATTTTAGGAATAAAAGTTCAATAGCACTTACATGGGCATCAGCTGGTATGACTATGTTAGCATTTTCAAGATATTTATAACAACTAAGTTTTCCAAGATGTGGTGATACCTCTTCTAATTCAATCATAAACTTGTCTTTTTATTTTTTTCCGTATCTTGGTAAATATGACTATCAGAATGTTTACATTTTATTAAATGGGTTTTTGATTTAATCCTCCCCCACAAGGATGATTTACATGATCATGTTACCTTTGTTTCTTTGTCCGGGTCTTTCATTTCTAGAGAGGTTAACTTGCTCCAAGTGAATGAAACAGCTAACAAATGCAAGAGCTGGGTTTTGGTTCAGGGCCTTTTCTCATCTTCACATCCTGGAGCCTTAGTCACAATGCTTCGCTTTTCCTCTGAAAAATGCAACATAGAAATGTGTTATAAAAGTTTTAACTATTGGAATAGCATGATTTTTCACTAATACCATCACTCATACTCTTGCACAATGTAATCGCTTTAAAAATAGTCTTCTTGAGCTTGTTCTCATTGTCCTTCTGCTCTGGGCTCTATTTCAGTCTATTGAGGGACACTTTCAGAGGACCACGATTTCCTCTGTTGACACTACCCTCTTAATTTAGTGGCAACTCCAAAATATTTCTCATTTCATTTGATCAATAAGTCAGTGTTTAATTTAAAGAAATATATTCTATATTCATAACATAAAATACGGTTTCAGTTTATAAACAATCCAATTCTCTTTTTTTTCCAAAGATGAACGAAGAGCCAGGCATAGACACTCACTTTCCCAGAGACATACAACTTGCTGGGTGCCAAGCCAGAGCTGGTCTCAGTATCCTGTTTCCTAATCTAGTGCTTGTTCTAGTGTTTCATTTCAAAGGCATTTATACTTTTTTTACACCACTTCTTACAACAATGAAACCTATATGTTGTCTATAATATGTACATATGTAAAATTTACTGTGTACATTAGTACTTTTATTTATCTCCCTTCACCCTTTTAATGGAACATTTCATATGGCTTCCCTGTTTTCAACAATTATGCCTTAAATTTCCCCCGTTTTTCGGTTCACAACAGTGCCTAGGACAGTTCCGAGAAAACATTAAGTCCTCATTAATTATTTAATGATTGATTAATCATCTTTGAGATGAATTTGCATGCATTTATGATTTTCAATTCCTCAGTATGTCATTTTTATTATTTCCTATTTATTTTTTATTGGTAGACTTCTATTAAACTCAGAGGTCATCTTGTGGTGCCGAGACTCTGAAACCTATATTCCAAGAGCAACTAGGACACCATAGAATTTGGTTCTGTTAATAGCTCCTTTGACATTGCTGAAAGTTACTAAATCTAAATTTCCATTCCCATATGCTAAGATGCCTCCCAGTGATAAAAAGTAATGAAACTGCATGAAATAACAGAAATGCTTGCCTTAAGACCCTTAGGGGGTCCCTTTGTCTTCATTCTGAGTCCTTTGAACTTGCTGTGATGGAGTGGAGGCTTGGTAGGAAAGGAGACACCCAGGTGGGCAACCAGGAAAGTATTTGGGAGAGATGATTTGAAAGAGAAGGATATTAAAGAGGGACCCCAGACTTCAATAGGGGTTTACTTTTACTTGGGTTCCTAAGTAATGTTTTTATTAAGCAACGTAAAAAGATAGAATTTTGCTTTAAGGATTCCCAGAGATGGAAGGGCAAGTTAAACAACTTAGAACTAGACACTGCAAATCATTTCACCAAAGGGGAAATACACACACGCATATGTGTGTGTGTGTCTCTGTGTGTATCATATAAATAATATTCCTTGTTGATTCAGTTAACTGCTTTGTACTTGAAAGGACATAGGATGGCTTATAGAGATTTATCAACTATAATTGTATAAGACATTAAGAGAAGGTAAGAAAGAAAAATTAACAACAGAAGAGATTTAAAATGAAGCCAAGAATGAAGCATATATAAAATACATAGCATATAAAAAGGATACATTTGATCTAGGTAGGTCAATAAAACTCTAGGGTCAAAGGGTTCTGATATTCATGAGCCATGTTACTTTGGACAAGTTTGTTCATGAATTTGGGTAAGATTTTGTATGTGCTGTTGACACAGACAGGAGATAGGGAAGTACTGGGTAGAAGAGGGCAGTTCCCTGGCAAAGATCCCACTCTCAAGTCTGGAGACCTGTGGCCCTAAATGGAGACACGCATTGCTGTTTTCATACTCAAAATGTTACCTTTTGGTCTGCCATGCCTCCAGATGAGCAGGTGAGGAGATGAGGAGGCAAGCAGACAGATGGCAGAATGACATAGCAGAGAAAGAGAAGAGGAGGAACTCCTGAGTGCCAAGAGTTCGGCTGGGGGCAGTTGGAGAGGAGTTTCACCACTGGACTGAACTTCCAGGAGAAGATCATCTTCCCACTCCATCCCCCCTTCCAGCTCTCCATGCATCCTGCTGAGAGCCACCTCCACACTCAATAAAACCCTGCATTCATCCTTCAGGCCCATGTATGACCTGATTGTTCCGGGATGTTGGGCAAGAGCTTGGGATACAGAAAGCTCTCATACTGGCCCTCTGCCCTTGAGAAAAGGCAGAGGGTCCATTGAGCTGTTAACACACTGAAGCTGTCCAAGGATGGCAGGGCTAAAAGGGCACACTGTAACACACACACACCTGGGCTCCTGCACTTGTCTGTCTATGTGCTCCCCCTTCCCTCAGGGGTTTGAGTGGTGGTGACAGCCCAACAGGCAAGCCACACCCTTGTCACATGTCCTGCAAGGGGGATCAATGAACTCTCCCATTTTGCTGTTTTCAAATACTTACAGAACATTTTTCCTGCCCTGTAGAAACTGGCAGTCTAAGTAGGAAAACAAGATTTACTCAACAGAAACGATTAAAATGGACTTTCGTAATTACATATGCATGCTCCATCTCCCTCAAGCCTTGATCTCATCCTCTTTGCTTCTGTTTCAGCCATGCTGCTGCCAATGCTCCCTGCCCACTTGCCATGTGGACAGTCACCTCTGGTAACAAGTGTGTTCTGTCTTGTCACCTCTAACCCAAGGCACTCCTTTTGAACAGAAGGTTCAGGGAAATCCCTTCCACTGTCGGTAACTGGAGTGTCTTCAGCATTTTTTCTTAAGTCACTATCTTTTGCTGTATTATTTTTTCTTTTATTATTTTTATTTTAACCAAAGTCTTATCCTATCCATATATATATATACACACACATACACACACACACATATATATATATATATATATATATATATATAATTTGTTTGTTTTGTTTTGTTCGTTTTTTTGTTTTTGTTTTTTTGAGATGCAGTCTTGCTCTGTCGCCCAGGCTGGAGTGCAGTGGCACAATCTTGGCTCACTGCAAGCTCCGCCTCCTGGGTTCACGCCATTCTCCTACCTCAGCCTCCAGAGTAGCTGGGACTACAGGCACCTGCCACCATGCCCAGCTAATTTTTTGTATTTTTAGTAGAGACAGTGTTTCACCATGTTAGCCAGGATGGTCTCAATCTCCTGACCTCGTGATCCTCCTGCCTCGGCCTCCCAAAGTGCTGGGATTACGGGTGTGAGCCACCATGCCTGGTCCCTGTCCTATCCCAATTTTTAAAATTGAATTTAATTTATTTTTCCTCCAGGATCCTCCATACATCTACATCACCCAGTGCCCTCAGGAGCACATCCAGTCCCTGTATGACAGCCTTTGTCATTTCTATCACTCTCAATGCCTGCATTTGCTCTTGCCCCCTGGGGTTTTACTCTCATTTAACTTTGACACATGTCTTCATTACCTCCTTGAGAGGAACTCCAGGGGCCTAGGAAGAACTGCTGAAAGTGGCTCATACAGTTTCTCAGAGGTGGTAACAACTGGATGATGCAAATTCTCCAGAGGAGAGAGTTGTTACATCTTGAAGGAACACAGCTGTGAGACACTTTTGCTACTCACTGATGAGAAGGAAGCCATTGCTGGGATAGACCAGTCCTGAACGAAGTTGAGTTGACCCTAAAGTCCTAAGGCCCAGCATTCAAAGGTAGAGAATAATTCTACCTGATGCAAACTGAAGTTTGAATCTACGAGGACAAAGCTGTAAGAATTTCTTGAAAGTAGTTGGATTCCAGGTATCACACAAGATATAAGTATGCAATAATGTATGCAACACACGTCAGGTTGCATGGAGCTTTCAGAACATCATGATCAGCCTCCATCTAAATAGCTACCCACAAGAATCCTGGTTTTGGAAACCTTATGGAAATGAATCCACATAAGAAAAGCTCTATTCCATTGCTAGAAAAGTTCCCGTCTTAATATTTTAATGAATATGTTTGTAAAACTTATGCATGTTTTACATTTTTAAGAGGAGATATTGAGCATAATTAAAATTTGTATGTAGCTTTTCAAGGTCATCATAATAAATATATATTATTTTATATTTTTAATTTTGTGGCATTATTGGGAGCTTTTGTGGTAAAAAAGCCTATCTGCCTTTACTAGTAATGACTTCACATTATAGTGATGCTTGGCTTTTTACAACAACTTTTCATTGTTTTACTGCAGTATTTATTTAATACATATACAGATATATCTCACAATAATACCATATGTATTTATGCATGTGTATTACTATATACAATATATAGGGACCTGCATAAGCTTTTTAAACTACCTCTTTCAGTTGATTAAAAATAGATATGTCCCTAATTCTGAGAGTCTTTAAATCTTCTAAGATCAATACTTTCAACTTAATGTTATAATTTTTTAGTATGTTACAATTTCCAGTCAAAATAAATGTTGGGGTAGCTTAGTGGCCAAAGAAGTTCAGACCATTCAATTGCATAGAAGTTGTGGGTTGTCCACAGAGAAACTGTTATCACCCACCTTTTCACTGTCAACAGGCAAATCCAGGTACAGATTCTGTTCCAAGTCTTTGGAAAAAATAGATACAGTTGGGGAAAAACAGTACTTTTTAAAAATCTGAACACAAGACTGATTATACATTTAATCAATGTACCAGGTATCCCATTCCATGACTTGGTGACAGAGCTTTTCCTGAGGCCATGGAATTAATGTATCCTTGGAAAATCCCGTGTAACAACTCCTTGAGCACCGATTAACCTTGAAGTATGGGGTAAAAATCATGCTTTGGTGTCTTAATTTTCTGTTTTTCTTAGGATCAGACATCAAGAGTTAGAGACCTCCTGAGAGACAAATCATTTGCCTGAGAAGAATGTTTGTTGTTGTTCTGCTTGTACTTGAACTGAGATGGGAATTGGATGTCTGGGATCGGCAGTGGAGTGGGAACAGATAAACATACACAATATGAGTGGCAAGAGTGGAACTAAAGACTGATGCCAAGAATGAAAACTGGCTGTCTAAAAAGAGAATGCCAAGAGCCAAGTGGAAAAGTACCAAGATTTGTATCAGGAAATATGAGGCTAAATCAGGAAGTTGGAGGGAACCTGAGACTCAAAAAGTTGAGAGGAAGCTATGGTGTGGTATTTTCTTAAAGTCTGACATTGGGCAACTGTCCCTAAATGTGTCCCTTCTGCACTTGTACCACAAGCAGTTTCCTGGAGCCTAGCACTTTTGATTTTATTGTGGGATTTCTGAAACATTGGTTAATAGTAGACTTTCTGGGAAGTCTTGTTAAAGACATAAATGTCCTTGTCCAAAATCTCATATACTGGTTTAGGGCAAGAATTGGTAAATTTTTTGTATAAAGTACCAGTAGTAAATATATTTGGCATTGTGAGCCACATGATCTCTATTGCAACTTATCATCTCTGTTCATCTAGCACAAGAACAGCTATACATAATATGTAAAGAAGTGAACGTGGCTGTGTCCAACTAACAAATCTTTATAAAAAAGGCAGTATGCCAGAACTGGCCCAAAGACTGTTTTGCTGACCTGTGCTTTAGAACAGGATTATTCCTCTCCCCAATGTAGTAATCGAATGCATCTTGAAAATGAATTAGCAAAACATGGTGGCTTCAAAATAGAAAGCCAACTATTTCTCTTAATGATCTATAGAGTTTTGCAGATAATGTTATTACTGGTGCTCAATATCTCTGTGTTTAAACGTTGTCAAGAGATGGATGTACAAAAATGTGGTGGCAAATATGGTTTGTTTTGGAATCTACTGGAAAAGGATCCTGGTTCTCCAAGTAACTCACTCACTTACCTGCTCTCATGTTAGAAGTTCTACCTTTAGTAGATCAATTCCATTCATAGCAAAAATACATTTCCTGAAACAGTATGCAAATTAAAGAAGAGAATATTTATTCCCACCTTCATGGAGGAAGAAGAGCAAATTTTAGTCTGACAATTTAAAGGCTTCTGAGAATGTACACAATATTTATTTATTGAGAGGAAAAATGAGTTGAAGACAAAACTATGGAGATTATTCCAGGCTAGCATCCAGGATTAACAGCTAAGTGAGATTGTTTATAAAGTCCTTTTCAGTGAGACAAGGGTCTACTGGGATGTGGGACAGAGGGAAGAGGAATGTAGATTTAATGTTTAGTTTAGGCAGGCTTTCTGTGTGTGTGTGTGTATGTGTGTTGTGTAGGACATGGTTGTGAAGGCAATGATGGCATGTGTTAAAGAAACAAGCAGCATTTAAATCAAATGTTTCCAAAGACATTCTAGTCAAACCCAGCTCGTCCATTAAGGAATCAGCTCATCTTTCGCCTCTCAGTGGGGTGTAATCAGTTTCCTGATTAGCATTTGCTGTCACAAGGATTTGAAGTTGCTTCTACACTACTCAGAGAGTCACTATGAGCTTAGGGAGAGCTGGCTCCCTGTAACTGCTGGCCAGCCTTGGTGGGCCCTGGACCCCTGTGCACATGCCACAGTCAAATGGAGACAAGTGGCAAACCTGATGTTTGTTTTGGGGTGCTTTTGAGTCTAGCTCTGTGACTTCCCCTCTGTCTCTTTTGAGCTTCCCATGTTTTGTCGTTTTGACACATTGGTCCTAAGTCTTTCCAGAAGTACAGGCCTTCTTGGCCTCCCTTTTCAAACAAAACAAAACAAAACTGAAGCCCAGTGTATCTTCTAAAGGAAAATACTGTGCCCTAAGAAGGGACTTGACTTCTGGGAAGAACGAGTTTAATAAACCAATCGAAGATAATACCTTTACTAGTTACTTGAATTTTCCAATTATTTGCCTCTTATTTGGGGTTCTATACTCTTTCCTCACAAGGATTCACTAATTGGAAATTTCATTAGGAGATAGTTTCAACCACCTCTGCAAGCTGTCACATTTGGAATGGTTTTGGATCAGAATTCTACAGTTAATTAAATGACAGGAGAACTGGGTTTTTGTCCTGCCTCAGATTACTAAATTAGCTATAAAATTGTGTTCCCATTATCGATCTCAGTTTTCTCATTCTATAAAATTAAGGTTTGGAATTACATCATTACTGCTTGAAATGCAGAATAAGCTAATTTATACTAAAGTATTAATGACTGACAGTGGCTTAATTTGTTAGTTATCCAGGAACAGTGACATTTGAAAGCCCTTAGACCCCAGAGGTTCTGCAGCAGTCTCCTTTTAGTCACCATTGTCAATGCAGAGAGCTTCCCAATTTCCTTCAAATCATCATTTAGAATGCAGTTGAGGCAGACAAAAAAATGGTCAGAAAACAGAAAAATGTTTTTGTTAAGGATAGATGTTTTCTATAATTTCTGTGAGGATTTTGAGTAGGGAAGAACCTCAAGCAGGCACGGGTAATCAGACGTGCTTTGCATGCTGAGATTTGGTGGAGGGGTTGGTGCTTTTATGTGTAAACATCCCAAAAGATTTTGAGACAGAGAAACCTGTGTTTGCTTGGTTTTGGCACGTAGTTGTCAACACTTTGAATATGTACTCTGAACATTAATCCACATTCTCCTTCCCCCTGCTCCACAACCCCATAGACTCCTATCTCATTCAAAAGTTAAAAAAAAAATTAAATGATCTTGCTTAGCTATAATGCTTGATGCAAGCTTAGAACAATATCCACAGTTCTATCTTCAGCTCATTTCTCTTCTCTCCCTGCATTGCTTACCCCACGGGGGTAGGAACGATTTTTCTTTTCTTTCATTTTGCATACAGTGTCAGACTGTAAATCTTCCCTATCTGATTGGACTCTTTGCCCAAATTACTATTCCCTCTTCGATGAGAGATATATTTCTTAATGTGTTATTCAGGCCATTCAGTTTATGTCTTCATTCAATAGATAATGACATGGTGTTGCAGGCACTCCATAGATGTCAGGGTTTGTGAACACAGGAGACAACATCCCTGTCCTCACGGAGTCTGCGTTCTGGCAAGGACAGGCTGACAACAACAAAAAAACCCACATATATCAGCTTGTAAATGTGTGCTCTGGAGAATAATAAAGCAAGGGGAAAAGCAAGAGTTCAAATGACCAGAGGTGGATGCTTTTTAAATGGGGAGGCCAGACAAGGCCCCTCTGAATAGGGAACATTCGATCAGATCTGAAGGAACTGAGCAGGTGTGTTACGTAAGATCTAAGTCAGGCTGGATCTTGGCCGATATGACTTTTTCTCATACACTGTTCCCAACTGTTAGTTATCGTCTTCCTTATGCTAATGTGGCTTTTTCTGCCCGGACTCTCTCCTCTCATCACTCATTTTGAGTCTTCCTTTGTTCAAGAACCCTCTTTGGTATTTACAGTTGATGTTCATTATTTGCAGATTCCATTTTTGCAAACTTCCCTACCTACTAACGTTATTTGTAATGCCCAAATCAATACTCACGGTGTTTCCATGGTCATTTGAGAACATGGGCCTGCAGAATGAAGAAAAATTTGAGTCACCTGATGTGTACTTTCCAGCAGAGGTTGAACAAAGAGATACTCTGCTTTCTTGCTTCAGCTCTCCTATGGTAAACAAGGGTCCTGGTTGTCATCTATTTAGTGTGACATTTTTCACTTTCTTGTGCTTTTTAATGCTTTTTGGTGGTAATTTAGCTGTTTAAAATGGCTCTCAAACTCAGTGCTAAATTGCTGTCTGATGTTCTGCAGCAAGTCAAGCAAGAAAGCTGGGATGTACCTTCTGGTGAAAATAAGTGCATTAGGTAAGCCTCATTCACGCATGAGTTTCAATGCTGGTGGTTGTGAATTCAACGTTAATGAATCAGTGAAATATAGTAAATGAGGTATCTTTAAAGAGAAACATACACGAAAAAATGTTATATATTGATTAGTTGACAAAAACGTGGCTAGGGGCTCACAGGAACCTAATCCTGTTTTTACCCTAGGAGCAAAATGATTCTGTGTTTTTGTGAATTCAGTGCTAATGCAGTGTTCCTGGTGACTTTATACAATTGTATACGCCTGTGAGTAATGAGAATCAGTGATATCTTCTAGGTCTTGTCTCTAAAATAATTTATTTTGCGGTACGTTACATTTTAGTGCTTGATTATGCTCTAATTAATGGTGTGCTACCTTTGCTTTTGACCTCTTCTCTAATTGTTTTATGCAGTGTTTTGGTCCACCATCACTTTGATTAGCTGTCAATTATTGAGCATCTACTATATTCCCAAAACGGGTTAGGGATGTTCACTGTCATGACCCTGAAAAATAGATATTTAGAAGCCATTTTACAAATTCAAACTCTGTCTCCCTGAGAGGTTAAGCGATTTGCCCAAGGTCACTGTGCAAATCATGCTGAGGAACCTGCATTTGCTCCCAGGTTTGCTTGGCTCTGAAGCTTTTATGTTTTTGCACAGTTCTGGGTGCCTGAAAGTCAGTGAGCTAAACTGAGTGCTACACAAAGAAGACAGAAGGAGGGAGGGAAAGTCAAGGACAATTCATGCTTTGTGTTGGTTGGTAGCAAAGCTATTTTTCTCTCTGGAAGAAAGAGATGAAACTTCTGATATTCAAATGCTCACCCACCAGGCACCCTTCAGAACTCCCATCCATCAGCTGGCAAATGGACACATTTTAACGAGCACAATCGCAACCAAGCAAGTTCTGGCAACAAAATATGCCTCCACTAATGATATTCAATTGTTCTAAGAAGACAAAATGGTCTGAAGTGTAATGAGATGCCAAACACACAAACGCACAAAACAGGCTGCTCATATTTAAGTCCTTATGTTTCTTGAAGTGAAAACTCATTTTAAGAAGATTATGGTGCATATATTATAAAATGGGATGATATTCTACATTCATGCCCCACTGGGGCCTTGACTGTATTAAAAAAATGAAAACAAAACCAACAACAACATTTTGTTCCCACACAAGTACTTTGCTAATAGGACATGTGATGTGTTAGTCATTTGTTTGGGTTATTTTTATTGCAGGCTTTCTAGATGCATTTACCCTTTGATACGCAGTATATTCAGGGAGTTTTTTTCAGCTGAGTTTCTGAGGGTGAGAATATTCTAGAAACAAGGCAGAAGGTCAGGGCCATGGAAGAAAAGTATAACTGATGAGGTGGGATAAGAGGGAGGAAAGGGAGGAAACAGGCTGGGGTGGTGTCTTCCCCTCTCCTTCTGGTTAGAATAAAGCAACATCCACTGAGGCCATAGCCATAATTTTATCCTTGACCAAGTTCTATTTAAAATGTGTATTAGTGGCAAAGAGCCATGATTTCAAACAC
This sequence comes from Rhinopithecus roxellana, assembly GCF_007565055.1. Lineage (NCBI taxonomy): Eukaryota > Metazoa > Chordata > Mammalia > Primates > Cercopithecidae > Rhinopithecus > Rhinopithecus roxellana. The sequence continues at coordinate 18,975,683 of NC_044569.1, forward strand.
TTATTATAAGCAAAATCCTTTGTTCTAATGAAATCTTTCTAAGAAATGTAAACAAATAAAACATACAGGAATGGAAATAATATGGTTGAAGTGAGCAGGATGTTTTCCAAACAATTTAGATCTCCTTTCTCCTTCTTCCTTTTTTTTAAAAAAATCAGTAACCCTGTGGGGGGCTTCTGAAACCCCCTAAACCCCAGGAAACTGTGAAAATCACTGATTCAGATGAAGAGGTGAGATAGTCGAAGGGTCCCGGAGAAAAGGACAGAATGGGAAAAGGAAGGGTATGTAAGGCAGGGAAATGAAAACATTGTATCTGTTTCAAAGAGAGAGAGTAAATGGGATTGGGGTGGTAACTCAGGAATTAACGAATGTAGGAAACATAACACCACTCCTAGACCAGGTGGAAGGAAAGGGATGAAGTGGTGTTATCAGAGTCCAAAAATACTGAACAAAGGCCATGTGGATGGTGCTGGAACTATGCAGAGCCTCCTGGCTGAAACCAGGGCTGCAGATACTTCTGGAGATGCCACTAGAGATTAAGGGAGAAGCAAAGAAGACGTGCTGCTTCTTCCCTACTCCTGTCTCTCATCCCACCAATACCTCCTAATGGTTACAACTACCAGGAAGCCTGATGAAAAGACTCCCAGCCTTGCCATTACTGAATAGATTCGAGAAGGGCAGGCATGAGCCTTAGAGGCAGTAACTGGCCCAGTCATCTTGTCTGCCTAATATTTGAGAACTTACTCTTCTTGGAATATCCTATGGTAATCAATAACGTAGAACAAATATATGCTCTTTGCTATGTCCATCCTGAGAGGGTCTTCTCATGATTTTCCCCGATCTTCTTAAAATTAATATTTGAATCTTTGTTACTTCATAAATACCTGACTCTCAAGTCAAATAGTTATCTGTTGTTTGCAAATTAGTATAGATTTACAATTCTGGCCTTATTTCCTTTTATGCAAAGTTGGGCTGGGTGTGGTGTCTCACGCCTGTAATCCTAGCAACTAAAGAGGCCAAGGGAAGAGGGTTACTTGAGACCAGAAATTTGAAGCTGCAGTGGGCTATGATTGTATGAGCCTAGATGCCAGAGCTAGACCTTGTCTCTCTCTCTCTCTCTCAAAAAAATAAAATAAAATAAAATAAAAAAAAAGTAAAGAAAGAAAGAAAATAAAAAGACAACAAAGTAGATTTTCTCCTCATGCTGTCTTTCTGTGATATTTCTGATTGGGGTTGACAAACGACACTTATGGTTAGTGACAGAATATTATATAGAACTATTTGCAAACTAGGTCTGAGTTACTTTTTGCTTTGTATGCTACAAAATACTGATTGTGGGGATCACGCCATAAGGCCATAGGAGTTGTTTAAAGGAGTGGCAAGAGATAGTGCATCTGTGGAGGTGCCAGGAAGTTCTCAACCTCCTGCTTCTGCAATTTACTTGTGCCATTAGACTCTTCTAAAATCTCTCCTGGTAGATGACACTTCCACTTGATGGGAGAGTGCTGCTCTACATCCCTAAATTTGTGATTAAGTGAATGAGGAAACACCTATTTCAAGATACAATTCAAGTTGCTAGATCAGTTGTCCTGTGACCAGATAGCAAATTTCTACCAGGGCCCAGTATTAACTTTTTATTCTAGAAGCTAATAGTATCCTCAGAAGGGTGCATTATTTTGCTCCAAAATCTTGGAGAACTGCACTATGATCTGTCTGTTGGTGAATTCCGTAGACGTCTTCCAGCATTGTTGTTCACCATAGTTATTCTGTGTTCCTTTGGAGAGGCTGGATACTAAAGTCACTGTGTCAGAGCAGCATCCATTATAACCTGGACCAACTTCAGAATTTCACTCACAACTGAAAGCCTTTCAGCAAGTCAGTAAATAAATTGGAATAGTACCTTCAAATAAAGTATGTGCTGCCTCCAAAATCCAAAGAAGCCAAATACGCTTTGTGCTTATTTCTTAGTAGTGGGCTGTATAAGGGGAAACTCCACTGGACTCTTAGAAATGTTACCAAGGTGTCAGGTCCATATATTTTTATGGGGTTTATCTCCTAACTTCTGGCACTCTTGAATGCTACTGAGGCAACTAAGGTAGTTGCCACTTTCTACTCATCAAGTCCCATCAGCATGATACCATCAAGGTAGTGGACCAGCATGATGTTCTTGGGGTTACAAGATGTTCAAGGTCCCTGCAAACAAGGTTATGACAGAGGTCGGGAAGGTTTATGTGGCTCTAGAACAAGTCAGTTGAAAAGTATTGTTACCCCGTGAGGCCAAAGCTTCCTGCTTCACATCATCTTTAGAAATTGTTATATAGGAGGAAAAATATGATATATAAATAGCTGCACGCCAGGTGCCAGGGGATTTTGTTTTGCTGGAGGAAAGATACTAACACAGGAATAGCAGCTACAGTCTAAGCTACCACCTGATTTATTTTCTGGAACTCCACAGTCATTTTCCAGACCTAGTCATCTTCTGCATAGTAAACAAGACTAGTTAAATGGCAGTATGACAGAACTTACAACTTCTGCAAATACCAAGTATCTTCTTGGTACCAAACACTATATCAATCAAAGTCCGATGAAGATCATTGAAGAGGCATATACACTTCCAAAAATGCTGCCAGAAGCAGAGAGAAATCAAGTAAGAAGAATTCCTTCTCTCCCCTTCTCTTCTGGTCTCTAACTAATGCCTCCTTTGGGGAAAACTAATAGAAAACTGGTTGGCAAAGGAAACTGGAAATTTAATTAAAGACACCTAGCTTCAGCGTTCCAGAGAAGAGAGAATTATCAGTGTGGGACTGGGAGGCACTACGTAAGTAATTGACACAATTACTCTTTGCATAGTAAATTGATATTTGGAACAGGATTTTATTAGTTATGTGACTTATACTTATCTCCGCTTTTTCTGATGGCATACCACACACAGAGAAAGAGGATAGCACCCCAGAAGACTATGCTGCAGTGGGAAGTCTGTAATATAAGTTCTGGGAACTTTTTAGTTTTCCTCAAACCCAAGAGGTTAGAACCAGGCCAAACTGACATAAGTTGGCATTGATAACATTTAATGACATGAAGTTGTCAGGATGAGAAACCTAACGACATAAATGTGGGACTCACAGGATGAGGCAGTGGCAGTGTGAGAAGTCATGGATTGGCATCACTAGTTCATTTAAAAGACCTGGTATTCTTAGGTAAATACCTACCCTAAAATTGGAAGCCATCAGGAGATTTGACTTAACATAGAACTCACTAAGATAAAGACTATATTTGTGAAGCAGAACTTCTATAATGCAGTAGAACAAATCAGATCTGTCACATCTTACCCACTAGTGAGCCTTACACTTTAAGAGCAAGATTTGCAAGTACAGTTCAGAGATAGTCATGAGAATGGTGATAAATCTAGAAATTATCTAAGGGGACAAAGTGGGGTTCATTTTTATTTATACACGTATTTACTCTTTCTATTGTACTTTCCTTTTTTGAGTCCATCTTTAATACTTTTCTTCTCCAGTGCTCTCTTTTCTGGTTTTTTTTTTTTTTTTTTTTTGGTTGTTGTTGTTGTTGGTCTTTTATATTTAAAAAAATTTTAAGTTCTGGGGTACATGTGCAGGATGTGCAAGTTTGTTATATAGGTATATGTGTGCCATGATGGTTTGCTGCACCTATCAATCCATCGCCTAGGTATTAAGTCCAGCATGCATTAGCTATTTTTCCTAATGCTCTCTCTCCCTCCACCTCACCCCCAGACAGGCCCCAGTGTATGTCGTTCCTCTCTCTGTCTCCATGTGTTCTCATTGTTCAGCTCCCACTTAAAATTGAGAACATGCAGGTGCTTGATTTTCTGTTCCTGAGTTAGTTTGCTGAGGATAATGGCTTCTAGCTCCATCCATGCCCCTGCAAAGGACATGATCTCATTCCTTTTCATGGCTGCATGGTTTCCATGGTATATATGTACCACATTTTCTTTATCCCATCTATCATTGATGGGCATTTGGGTTGATTCCATGTCTTTGCTATTGTGAATAGTGCTGCAATGAACATACACATGCATGTATCTTTGTAATAGAATGACTTAAATTTGGGGGGGTATATACCCAGTAATGGGAATACTGGGTCAAATGGTATTTCTGCTTCCAGATCTTTGAGGAGTCACCCCACCATCTTCCACAATGGTTGAACTAATTTACATTCTCACCAACAGTGTAAAAGTGTTCCTATTTCTTCATAACTTTGACAGCTTCTGTTGTTTCTTGACTTTTTAATAATTGCCATTCTGACTGGGATGAGATGGTATCTTATTGTGGTTTTGATTTGCAATTCTCTAATAATCAGTGATGTTGAGTTTTTTTTTCATGTTTATTGGCCTTATGAATGTATTCTCTTGAGAAGTGTCTGTTCCTATCCTTTGCTCACTTTTTAATGGTTTTTTTTTCCTTGTAAATTTGTTTAAGTTCCTTGTAGATTCTGGATATTTGACCTTTGTCAGACAGATAGATTGCAAAAATTTTCTCCCACTCTGTAGGCTGCTTGTTCACTCTGATGATAGTTGTTGTTGTTTTTTTTTTTTTAACTGTGCAGAAGCTCTTCAGTTTAATTAGATTGTTTTGTTCAATTGCTTTTGGTGATTTCATCTTGAAATCCTTGCCCGTGCTTATGTCCCGAATGGTATCACCTAGATTTTCTTTTAGGGTTTTTTTAGTTTTGGTATTTACATTTAAGTCTTGAATCCATCTTGAGTTAATTTTTGTATAAGGTATAAGGAAGGGGTCCAGTTTCAATTTGCTGCATATGGCTAGCCAGTTTTCCCAGCACCATTTATTAAATAGGAAATCCTTTCCCCGTTGGTTGTTTTGTCAGGTTTGTCGAAGATCAGATGGTTGTAGACGTGCAGTCTTATTTCTGAGTACTCTATTCTGTTCCATTGGTCTATGTGTCTGTTTTTGTACAGTACCATGCTGTTTTGGTTACTGAAGCCTTGTAATATAGTTTGAAGTCCAACAGCATGATGCCTCCAGCTTTGTTTCATTTTGCTTAGGATTGTCCTGGTTACACGAGCTCTTTTTTGGTTCCATATGAATTTTAAAATAGTTTCTTCTAATTCTGTGAAGAATGTCAATAGTAGTTTAATGGGAATAGCATTGAATCTATAAATTACTTTGGGTAGTATGGCTATTTTCATGATATTGATTCTTCCTATCCATTAGCATGGTAGTGGTTTGTAGCATGGATAGGTAGTGGTTTGTAGTTTTCCTTGAAGAGGTCCTTCACTTCCTTTGTTAGCTATATTCCTAGGTATTTTATTCTCTTTGTAGCAATTGTGAATGGGAGTTCATTCATGATTTGGCTCTCTGCTTGCCGGTTGTTGGTGTATAGGAATGCTTGTGACTTTTGCACATTGATTTTGTATCCTGAGATTTTGCTGAAGTTGTTTATCAGCTTAATAAGCTTTTGGGCTGAGGCGATGGGGTTTTCTAGATATAGGATAATGTCATTTGCAGACTAAGACAATTTGACTTCCTCTTTTCCTATTGGAACACCCTTTTATTCTTTCTCTTGCCTGTTGGTCTGGCCAGAACTTCCAATACCATGTTGAATAGGAGTGATGAGAGAGGGCATCCTTGTCTTGTGCCGATTTTCAAGGGGAATGCTTCCAGCTTTTGCCCATTCAATGTGATATTAGCTGTGGTTCTGTCATAGATGGCTCTTATTATTTCAAGGTATGTTCCTTCAATACTTAGTTTATTGAGAGTTTTTACCATGGAAGGATGTTGAATTTTATTGAAGGCTTTTTCTGCATCCAATACGCTCTTTAATATATCCTTTTGCACAGGTGTTCATTAACAATTCTCTCAGCTTTTGTTTGATTAGACATCTCACTTTTTTACTTTCAGTTTTAAAGGACATTTACATTCAGTTTATAATTTTATGTTGGCAGGTGTTTTCTTTGGCACTTCAAGGAGATCATTATGGATATCATTATCTGGCTTCTATATGTTCTGAGGAGAAGTCAGTGTTCACTCATTATTTTCCATTCAAAGGTAATGTCCTTTTTCCTCTGACTACTTTTTAGGATTTTGTTTTTGGGCTTCGGTTTTAAAAAATTTTACTATGACATATGTTAGGTGTATTTTTTTTTATAACTGTGTTGCTTAGGGTTTGTTGAGCTTTTGAATCCGTGCCTTCAAGATTTTTATAATTTTTGGAAAACTCTTGGAAATTATTCCTTTGTGTTTCTGTTATCTCATTCTCTCCTATTCGCTTTCTGGGTTATAATTACTCATGTATTACATCTTTTTATCATGACACATTTCTTTCTAATATTTTCTATTCTCTCTTTCATTCCATTATTTTCTGCTAATCCATCTTTCATTTTATTTTATTCTTAGCAGTGGTGATTCAATGGCTGTTTACCTCATCTATTGAGTTCTTAATTTCAGATACTACAATTGACAATTCTGGAATGTTCATTTAACTCCTTTTTATGGTTTCCAGTTTTATGGTGAAATACTCCATCCTGTCATCTATTTTTTTTCTGAATATATCACAGTTATTTTAATGTCCATGTCTGATAGATAACTCTAATATATGAAATAACTGTATGGCTATTAGTATTGTCTGTTTTTCTTCTTGGTCCAGATTCTTGAAATGCATGGTAATTTTTGAGTGATGAACCTTAAAAATTTTATTAAAAAAAAAAACTTGCCAAAAAAAAAAAAAATAACTAAAATAAAGGCCAGGTGTGGTGGCTCACGCCTGTAATCCCAGCACTTTGGGAGGCTGAGGCAGGCAGATCACCTGAGGTCAGGAGTTCGAGACCAGCTTGGGTGGTGGTGCGGTCCCAGCTACTTGAGAGGCTGAGGCAGGAGAATCGCTTGAACCCTGGGGGCCAAGGTTGCAGTGAGCCAAGTGCGCCACTGCACTCCAGCCTGGGCAACAGAGTGAGAGTTCGTCTCTTAAAAAAATAAAAAAATAAAAAAAAATAAAAAAAAATAAAAAAAAACTTGCAGAGGCTCTCAGTAATATTATATTCCTCCAAAGGGAATAAAACTTATTTTTTGGCAGGCGTAAGAGTGAGAGCACGTTGCCTCTATTCAATTAGCAATGTAGCTGACTGAAAGCTGGATTTCAGACTTTGTAAGTTTTGCTATGTCTCTCAGTTGACCCCCACCCCTAGTTGTAGTTCTCCAGGATTTACCACTGAGATCCTGGGGTGATCAGCAGGGAACCTCTTCCTGGGAAGTGTAGGAAGTGTATGAACTCTAGTTTTCCTCCACAGAACCATGAGGCTATGGGGTGTTCTGTTGAACTCTTTCCTACTTTCTACTCATTCATTGGCAAGCAGAGGATGCCAGTCTCACATTCTCTCCTTGCTTTTCACAAGGATTCTAAACCCTTACACCCAGCTGCCTTGATAACCCATGTTCAATGTTGGCATTTGTAGCTCTGTGAAGCTGCTGAAAGTCCAACTGCCTTCTGTCTCTTACAGACGAATGGTTAGATCTTCAGGCTCTTACTCCTCACTACTTAAAATTCCACAAATTCCCAGAGCTTCCCTTCTAAGATCTTGGCCTCACATGTGTTGGCTTCCTCAGAAGCTCTCCAGTGTGTTTGCATAGATATTATTTGGCAATGCAATTATTTGGCAGCATTTTATCCAGCGTTTTTGGTTGCTCTCAGAAAAAAAAAAAAAATTGTGGGCTGGGCACAGTGGCTTACGCCTGTAATCCCAGCACTTTGGGAGGCCGAGGCAGGGAGATCATGAGGTCAGGAGATCGAGACCATCCTGGCTAACACGGTGAAAGCCCATCTCTACTAAAAATACAAAACACTTAGCTGGATGTGGTGGCAGGCACCTGTAGTCCAAGCTACTAAGGAGGCTGAGGCAGGAGAATGGTGTGAATCCGGGAGGCGGAGCTTGCAGTGAGCTGAGATCATGCCACTGCACTCCAGCCTGTGCAACAGAGCAAGGCTCTAGCTCAAAAAAAAAAAAAAAAAAAAAAAAAAAAAGTTGTTCTGCTTCAGGTTGCCCTGTCATAGCCAACCATAGAAACTCATATCAGGCTATTTTAGACAGATGCGTAGGGAGAGTGGTGGCTTTGGCATAAGCCTGTTGGTTACCAGGTATGTCTATAGGACATAAAAAGATGAGAAGAACAGTTGGAGTCTCTTCGTGTTTTTCTGTCTTCCTATGTTATATTGAGAACAAGGGGGTCTTTACCCTTACTTTTGGTGACTCAGAACTCTGATCTAGAGTCGTAAAGAAGAAAATACGAGTATACAAAACCATGTGCTTATGGGAATTATATTTGTTCTTTGAAATTTATTAAAGCTTTCTGATGGCTTGGCACATTATTAAATTTTTGTAAATGTTCTATTAGTACTTGAGAGAAATGTGTACTTTGTAATTGTTGCTTGCGAAACTCCACAGATGGCCATTAGTTCGAGGTTATTTATTATATTTTTATCTTTCAAATTATTTTAGTTATCTACCTGTTCTATCAGTAATTGAAAAGTCTGTGTTCAAATGTACTGTCTTTTTGTTTTGCCGTCCCACTCATGTGTGTATTATTTTAATAATTTCTTTAAAGTGATATCTGCATCTTTTAACGGATGACAAATACTTTAGTATGTTTTCACATCTCTTGGTGTCTCTACTCCAACTTCAGTGATATTGAACTTAACAAAGCTTTTAATTCTAGGCTGTTATGAATATATTTGCTTTCTTTTGCTTTGCTCTAGTTACTTTTAAAAGCAACAACTGCCAATAGCAAAATATGAGATATATATCACATTGTACACATCATGTTATATACATATATCCTATATAATATTTATATTTTTCATGTATGACATTTTTTCATATATGGCATTGTGTGTGTGTGATATTATCACTTGGATTAGTCCTCCCTGTTATTTAAATTCTTCATCTCTATTTTATATATGGTACTTTGTGTAGCAAAGCTTCTTAAGCCTTATTTATCTAGGAATATTTTTACAGCTCTTATATTTGAATAATAGCTTGGATGGATAAAAATTTTAAGTTTAGAATGTTTTTCTTACTGTTTCTTTTAACTTTTGTGGCAGGAAGAGGTTGGCATATACAAACATTAGTTCGGAATGATTAAAGACCAAATTAAAAAGGTAAACTTTATTAATGAAAACAGAGAAAATTCTTGCTAACTTAGAGAAAGCAAAGATTCATTAACTCACAAAAATCACAAAACTTGAAAAAATAATTTGACAAAACAGATTCTATCTATCTATCTATCTATATCTATCATCATCTATTTGTTTCTATCACCAGTTGATTAAAATTCTGCTTTTTGAAAGACACATTTAAGTATATGAAGAAGCAAGCTTCAGGCTTAGAAACTCACAATTCTTATGTCTGAAAAAAGTACTTGTATCCAGAGTATATAAAGATCTTAAATAATCCAAGAAGACAAACAACCTAGTTAAAAATGTGCAGAGAATTTGAAAAGACATTTCAGAAAGAGGATAGGAATGACCAATAAGCATATAAAATGATGCTTAACATCCTTAGTCATCACGGAAATAAAAATTTACATCACAATGAGATAGCTCTACAGTCAATTAGAATGGCTAATATGAACAAAATGTCTTATAATGCCAAGTTTTGGTGAAGATGAGGAGTGACTTGAACTCTCACACACTGTTGGTGAAAAATGCATAATAATACAACCATTCTAGAAAATAATTTAGCAGTTTCTTATAAAGTTATACATATACTATATGGCTTTATAATTTTATTCCTTGATATTTTCCCAAGAGAAATGAAAACATACCTACTCAGAGATTTGTACATGAATGTTCATAACAGCTTTACTCATAAGAGCTCATTAAATAAGTAAATGGATAAACAAATTGTGGTATATTCGTTCAATGAACTTCTACCCTATAGTGAAAAGAACAGACTCATAATAAACGCAAAAACATATATACATCTCAAAAATATTTTGCTGAGCAAAGGAAGCCAGTCACAAAAAAGTATGTATTGTATGCTTCCACTTAATTATAAAACTTAAGAAACCCAAATCTAAACTTTAGTGGTAGAAAGGGGATCAACTGTTGCCTGGGGCCAGGGATAGGGGATGAGAACTGACTGTGAATTGGCCCCCAAATCTTTAAGGTTATAGAATTGTTCTGTATCTTAATTGTCATGGTGGTTACATGGACACATACATTTGTCAAAACTCAGTGTAGTATATATGTTTATAACTTGTGCATTTTATATTATTTAATTTTGCCTGAATAAGGTTGAGTTAAATGAAAAGTTCTTTTACATACTAATCCTATTTTTGTATTTTTTCCTGAAGAAAGTAATTAGATAAGTATGTAATGATATATATATAAAACTTTATCTCATTATATGAGCGATCAACCTGAAGACAATATACATTATTAATAATAATGGATTGTCTCAGTAAGATTGGTGTATACATAAAATGCAGTCATTAAAATGATGATGTAGATATATACTAATGGATATGTCAACATATTGGGAGCAGTTTTACATTCATTATTTAATTTCAGTTGCATAATAATAGCATGTATTTTCAAGGAAGGTTTGGGACAGTCAAGAGAACTACAACTTTGAGTGACAAAGTGACTTGTCCAAGAACATATGGATTGTAATTGGATGGAGAGAGTTCGTTAGATGGTGCATATATGCTTCCTTCTGTACCATGCTCTCTCTCCCGTTGTACCCATCAGCTGCATTTGTCATGTGCTAATCTGATCTGTTTCCTTGAAGTGACAGAGTGCTGACAGAGAGCAGTGCCGATCTTGTTCATGGTGGGTGAAAGTGCTAGATTCTGTTTCTCACTGTGGAGACACAGTCTGCAATAGAAACCAGATAAGAAATGGGGAGACCAAAGCCAATCACATGTTTGAATGGCACCATAATTGATATATATGAAGTCATGATTCTGATTGAGACAACATGTGCCTTCCCTTTCCAATCTGACACCATTGCTCTTTAGAAAATTTAAGAGCCAATGACCATTCTTTGGAGGACTGAATTAGATCTGACCTGTGGCAGTGTTTATCAGGTCAGCCTTTACCCTGCTTCATTCTCCCTCCCTCCACTGCCTCTCTTTTTATCTTCATCTTTCCTGCACTCTTCATTATCAAATCCACTAATCCAGTGCCCTTGTGCTTCTTTAGAATTTGTCAAAGTGTGTGTGTGTGTGTGTGTGTATGTGTGACTAGACAAAGCTGTCAGAGACTGAATACACACACCATAGCCCAGTTACTCATCAGTGTAGGTTAGGGAAGCTCTACTGTGGCCTTCCATAATGTGATATGGACCCACAATCTTTTATGTGAAAATCTTGGGGCCAGATAGGTTTCCAAATTGTTGGATTTTACAAAGATAGTGTAATATATACAATGGAATCTTAAGAATAAACCTATAAACACACAGTTATATTCTGGAGTAAAATCTCTTAATGTTCATATTATATAAGTAGTCTAATGTTAGTTCAGGTCTGGTTTGGCTGACAAGTGAGTTCAAATCAGTTTCCAGTAGTTTTTGCATATTGGAATTGAACATAAGTACTGTGGGCCACATCTAGCTCTCCAGGAGAGAACTCTGGGCACACTTTTAGCCTGTAGCTGTAGTCTCTTCTATTCTTTTCTAATCTGGCTCTTAATGCCTTTTTATTTATTCCCTGGTTCCAGATATGTGCTTTAGAACTTTCTCTTGAAATTGGACTTGTGTGTATGGCAGTGGGTGTGCATACACTTGCACACATCAATACAACTTTAATGAAGTATATTTAAAATATCTGAAAAATTCACTTCTTTTAAGTTTAAATTTTAATGGTTTTTAGTATGCATGTATAGTCATAAAATCACTATAATTTTCAAGGTTTAGAGTACTTCTGTCACCCCAACATCTCCCTCCTGTATCCATGCAGTCAGTCCCCACTCCCACCACAGCCTCAGGCCAGGCAACCATCCATGCAGTCTTTTGTGTCTGTGCCTTTTACTTTGCCTAGTGTTTTGAGATGTATCCATGCCCTTGTGTGTATTAGCACTTTGTTCTCTTTTATTGCTGAGTAATATTTCCATATGTGCATTAACTTGTGAATAGATCAAGAACATGTAGCTCATCTCTACAATGAAATACTATTTAGCAATAAAAAGGTCTTGTGTTTTTAACGTGTTATACAGCTTATCAATCTCTGAATCCTCGGTTGACACTGGACGCTTCCTCAGGTTATGTGTCCCATCTCTTTCATTATGACACTTAGGCCAACAAGTCTCTCTCTAGCCCCTAAACCTACAGTTATTTCTTAGGCAACTGGGTTAGATAGTGCAGTGAGCTGGGAAGCCTTGGAGACGTAATGGCCCTTCTCCTGGGTCAGTGGATCACAGCTATGACCCTTCACACTGCACGTTCAGCTATAGAGTCAGGCAAGAAGGACTTTCTGGGATTATCATGTTGGCCACTCCAAGTATGGACCCTGGTACTTTTTCTATTGCCCCTAATAGGATCTTTGCCTACTGCATGGAATGCAGGGATTTAGAGGTGTGCCCACTTTCTGAGAATGGAGGAACTATAGCTGGATTGGGAATCTAGAGGAAATTTCTCCTCTATCTGGTTAAACTGAAACCTTTATTCTACTGTAGTTGAGCCAAATCAACAAACTATCTCCAGGAAAGGAGGCCTGAAAGAGATTCCCTTTAGTATTCCCTTCACACTTAAGATTTTTGCTCGGGCACTGACACTCCTAAAGGAGCCAGAAAAACAGCGAAGGAAAACCTGGATGGAAGTCAGTAGTTTGTAGGAGGGGTAGATAAATTGGCCTGCCTTTTGATCCAACTGCACCACATTGCTGACAGTGATGAGTGCCATTCCCTTTCAGAACCAGCCTAAATTAAGTGACAGGATGTCCTGTTCATGAAAGAGGCCATTCATCACCCAATGGAAAATGTCATACGGCAAGGCAGGACCTTAACAAGTTGCTCTCAGACTTCTGCAGAGGCTCCGAGCTTAGACACTGTTATCATTTGCATTTCATGTCTAGAGGCAGAGCTGAGGTGAGGCAGGGAATAGGAAGGATGGAAGATAAGGATACTAATGTTCTGTAACTGCGGCAATTTTTTGGTTCTGTTTTATTTGCACTTGACATTTAGTTGCTACTTCATTTTCTGCTTTGGAAAAGTATTTAACTTTCCTGCTTCTAATTTTACTAAGCAGCAAAATGAAAATAATAATAATAAATGAGTTAACACAAGTAATACCATTAGGGTGGTAATCCTGGAGCCTAGTAATGCTTCAATAAAATGTAGCCACTGTAACTTGATATTATTTTTCAGTGGCGGGAATATTTTTCTGAACCTGTAGATTGTGTGCAACTTACAAGGAGGAGATATTCGATTCAGCTGCATCATATAAATCTGTGCCATTATGGACAAAGCTGTATGTCCACAGATTATTATGCAGACTGGGACATGAATGTGAGACTGACAATGAGAAGAACCACTTCTCCCTTCCCAGTGCTGAGCTTTGAGGTACTACAGAAGGGTCCATACTTTTAACAGGGGGACAATGTCCAAGAAATATCCATTGAAGGGTTGGCTGTAGAGAAGATACAGTCTCTCCAAGCTAGAAATTCTCACATTTTAGAATCAGTGTCAAGAATTTTTCTATTGTATGTCTCTTCTATTCTCTTCAAAACTTTAATAAAAAGATGTAAACTCTCATAACTTAGTCTGAGTCATGGTTTAGAGGAGGCTCCATTCCTGCATCCAGTGATGTAGTCAAAGTCTGCGGTGGCCACCTGCAGGACTCAGTTATGGTTTGGAGAGGTGATGTCAGGAGAGCAAGCCGTGTTGTCCTTGGAAGCAGCTGCTTGCCTGGAGTGACAGAGGGTGGGACAAACTGTAAGCATTTCTTGGAAATTCCTGGAATTCCTTGGTGATGAATACTCTGTAGGATGTTTGACTTCTTGTGAACTCAAGCATAATGGGGATTCAACTTTTAACTGCATATTAAAAAGGACTTAATATGTTATGCAGGACTGCATAAACCTAGACAATATCAGGGGTTGGAGACAGGGAAAACCCTGACACCTAGATGAGAGCACTCAGAGGAAGTACTTATGCTGCCTTCACTGTGTCCTCAGGCAAAGCTTCTCCAACATTCCAGCTTCTCCTGCCTCAGGAGAGAGGCAGCTGAGGTACCTGTGTTACAGCAGCTAAAAAGAAATTATTTGGACAGTTAGTGAGGATAAGAGAGTCCTCAGAAAGGTTTCCCTTTCAATAAAAAAGCAGCCCCTAAATCATTTATTTTCTAACAAAGAGCAGCCTGGAAAATCAAACTGCAGACAGAAAAGCAAGCTAGAAGCTTGCACAGGTAAATGCTGGCAGCAGTGCCAGAAGAAAAGGGATACCTAGAAGCCAGGCATATTCAACATGGAGGTTCCATCTTCCCTTTTCTTTGTCACAGCATGTGCAGTCAGGGAACAGGCAACATGGCACCAGCCAGGTAGAGAACCTATATGCATAATAAAAGATTAGGGTGGGTAGCTAGCTTCTTCACTTGCTATGTAAATGGCATACCTGGTCCAACCAATCCTTTGTGCCCTATGTAAATCAGACACCACCTCCTCAAGCTCATCTATAAAATCTGCACTTCTCCACAAAGTGGAAGACCCACTCAGGAGCCCTCTCTGCAGGAGAGAGAGCTTTTCTTTTCTTCTTCTTTTTTTTTTTTTTTGAGATGGAGTTTTGCTCTTGTTGCCCAGGCTGTAGTGCAATGGCATGCTCTCTGCTCACTGCAACCTCTGCCTCCTGCGTTCAATCAATTCTCCTGCCTCAGCCTCCTGAGTAGCTGGGATTACAGGCATGCACCACCACGCCTGGCCAATTTTGTATTTTTAGTAGAGATGGGGTTTCTTTATGTTGGTCAGGCGGTCTTGAACTCCTGACCTCAGATGATCCACCCGCCTTGGCCTTCCAAAGTGCTGGGATTACAGGCATGAGCCACTGCGCCTGGCTGAGAGAGAGCTTTTCTCTTTCTTTTGCTTACTAAACTCTCGCTCTTAACCTCACTCCTGGTGTGTCTGCATCCTTGATTTCCTTGGTGTGAGGCAATGAAGCTCAGGTATTATGCCAGACATACAACACGGCTTCAACTACAGATCATCTAGCCCCTGAAGAGATGATATTTTCTCTTGCTCTGCAGAGCTGCCACCTCGCTAGAAAGCATAGGTGGTCACAGCACTGATTTCTCATCAGTGGGTTAGAATCCAGTGGCAGGATGATCTACTGCATCAACCACAAGAGCAGCTACACTGTGTTACTGTGGGCTATTCAGATATCCAGAGCTCTACCTGCCACTCTGATGGTATTGCCTTAAAAACTCAGAGGATGGCGGGGCCAATGCCGCCAGATTCCACCACTTTGAATGGTACTTAGAATGAATCATTCTGAAATGAGAAAAGTTCCTTTGCCCCTCTCAAGGGCATGTAATGGGGGTGTGGCTTGCTTCTTCAATGCCCCGCTACTGCTGTTCAAACCTCTAGGGGAGCATACAGATGGACAGGCTGTGGAGCTCCAACCCCATGGCAGTGTCTAGGGGTGACTGTTTACAGCTCCTAAAGCTGTTACAGGGTGCTCCTTTAGTTTGCCATCTATAGGTGGCTTGTGTTAGCTCAGTTAGACCCTCTACCTTTTCACAAGGACAGAGGACTTTCTGTATCCCAGGGTTTCTTGCTTTGGTGTACTAGAAGAAGCCCGATCATATGTGGGGTTGAAGAATGAGTGCAAGGTTTTATTGGTGGAAGTAGCTCTCAGCAGATGGGGGAGCCAGAAGGGAGATGGTTTTCCCCAGGAGTCAGGGCACTTGGCGGCCGGGGCTTTCCTCCGACTGCCCTGGCCAAACTCCGCCTCATCCTGCCAGTGGATGGCCTGCTAGTGAGCCAGTGTTCTGTTCTGCCTGTGTAAACCCTCAGCGTCCTCTCACTGTCCAGCTGCTTGTGTCTTCTTCTACTGAGGTACTCCTCTTGACGTCTGGCTGCCTGTGTGTCTGCCTGGTAGGGTCTTGGGGGTTTTTATAGACCCAGAATGGGGATGTGGCAGGCCAGGGTAGTCTTGGAAAATGCAACATTTGGACTTGAAGGCAGGAGTGCCTGTCCTCATCTAGGTCTGTGGTAGTGGAGCCCTAGCCAGGGACTCTCCTTTCTCTACCCAGCACTTCCCTTCCCCACTTTCCTATCACTTAAGGGGACCATACTCTTCCCTTCCCAGTACTCATTTATCAATTCCAGCAAAACTTTAACTGGCAAATGTATCCAAATTCTCTGGCCCTTGGGACTTGAAGGGTGAGTCTGTATGAATGTGAATATGAACTTGTACATTCAATTTTCCCTCCAGCTGCCATTGAATATATATATATATATATATATTTCCATTTCCCAACACACAGATTGGCATTGAGAGCAGGGAGAGAATAACTATGTCTTTACCTGCAGCCCTTTGGTACCTTAAGTGCGGTGCTGCTGCTGGTTAGGATGGGTTTACTTACTGAAGCCAGATAGGCCAAGTTTTATACAGGTCCCTAAAAAAACAATAGCCAGAGGCAAACTGGCTGCAAATTTTCCAGTCAGGAGAAAAACCAAGCTCTCAGTTTCTTAAAATTTAAAGAAATCAGGTATCTGCTCCCAAGACCCAGGCATGGTGATTTGAAAACAGCAGAAAGCCAAGAGACTGCATTCAAGTCTCTTGAAAGCTGGCCACCCCTCTCTCCATCTGCCGTCATGTAATGAAGGCACACACATATGGGGACTAGGCATTACTGTGACTCACAATCTTATGGACATCAAGATGGACAGAGAGATAGGAGACCACATCAAGAGCTTCCCACTGAGTGCCTGTATTTCCTCTTGGGCCTTTCCATCTTCTAGCAGGAAACCCCTACCTCCACTTTACCTAGGAGTTCCACTACAGGAATTGCCTGGACCTTACCTGTCCTCCAAGTCTACCTGTCTTTGTCTGTCCTAGAACTCCAAATAAGCATTCTGCCTCCTGGAAGGGGTTTCTCAGACCAGGAGTGTGGGAACTTCTCCAGCATTGTAAGCGAGACTGCTCTGACACCATGGAACTCAGCACCTGTGTTCCTCCCCACCAGGCAGGGTGTGGGAGCACCATGTCTGAGACAGGAAGGCTTCTTTTAGCTCTGCTTACTCATATTTTGTCTTCCCCCATCCTGGAGCGTTCCCCAGTCATCACCAGCCTTTCTTGTCTGATTCCAGGGGACTTTGTGCCTGATCTGGCCTGAGTGATGCCATTTTAGGTGCTCAGCCGAGCTCTCCTTTGCAGTCCATCTCCTTACACATGGAGATAGGCAGGAGAATTATATTCTTCAGGTGTGTGGTGCTAAAATTGTTGAGAGCTCCCACAGAGCTCTCTGAGGGAGCCTACCCATTATCTGACAAAATAGAGGGAATGGGAACAGGGAGGAAGATGGGATGATGCTGCAGAGGCTGGATAGAGTGCTCATGTTTGCATGGGGAAAGAAGTCACCTTATGCTCTGCCATCAGGAGTCCTGGCCATGCGCCCCTCGCTAATGCCTGAGATGGCATTGTCACAGATTCATCCTCTTGTCTTTCCGTTTCTAACCTTGCTCTTTTTCAAATATGCATTACTTCAAACATCAACTTATTAAAGTATTTTTCTAATAATGGTCTGTACTCAGCACAAAAATATGAAAAGAAATAAGGACACATTTTGAACAGGAGGAGCTCACAGTCTAGTTAGAAATAAGCCTTTTATATTTATAAATACAAATTACAATAGTACCTAATATGGGCTTTCTCATCAGTTGCTTAAAGTGGCAGTTCTGCTTGAGGAAATCAGGAGAGGCTTCAGAGGAATCAGCCCTTGAGTGGAGATTTAGGTGAACACGGACAGTGAAGGGATGCAGAGGGAAGGCATTTATGGCAGAGGAGTAAATGACATACACCAAGATTATTACAAGGTACTGGTTCACACGATCATGGAGGCTAAGAAGATAAGACAAGAATCCATAGAACTATGTGTAGCCCATGGTGGTGTTTGATAACCGGTATCGCAGCTACCAAAGGAGACTGTGATGGTTAATTTTATGTGTCAATTTGACTGGATCACAGTCTGCCCAGATATTTGGTAAAATATTATTCTGAGTGTATCTGTGAGGGGGTCTCTGGGTGAGATGACATTTGAATCAGTGACTGAGGAAAGCAGATCTCCCTTCCCAGTGTGGGTGGGCCTCATCTGCTGATGGCCTTAACAGAAGAAAAGGCTGAATAAAGGAGAATTTGCTCTTTCTGTCTGACTGTCTTTCACTGAGACATCACCCTTCTCCTGCCTTTGAACTAATGCTCAGACTGGAACTACACCAGGCTCTCCCAGGTCTCTAGGTTCCCAATTTCAGATACTGAAACATCTCAGCCTCCATAATCATGTGAACCACTACCTTCTAATTATCTACCCACCTACTTACCTGTCAATCATCTATCTTTTTCTGTTTCCTGATGAGCTCTGACTAATACAGGAACCCTAGGTATCTTAGTCTGCTGGGGGTGCTATAAAAAATACAACAGATTGGTTGGCTTATTAAACAGACATTTATTTTCTCACAGTTCTGGAGTCTGGGAAGTCTATGACTGAGTGCCTGCAAATTCTCTTTATGGTGAAGGTGTTCTTCGTGGCTTGTGGCCACCTTCTTGCGCTCTCTCCCTATGGCTTTTCCTTGGTGCACGTTCACAGGGGCAGGGGTGGGTGGTGAGTGGGGATGAAGAGAGACAGAGAGACAGTGACACAGAGAGAGGGAGAGTATACAAACTCTCTGGTGTCTCTTCTTATAAGAACATTAATCCTATTAGATCAGGACATCACCTTTAAGACTCCATTTAACCTTAATTACCTCCGTAGAGGACATATCTCCAAATACAGTCACACTGGGAGGTTAGGCTTTGACACAGGAATTTTGAAGGACACAATTCAGTCCATAACACTGGGAGAGGGTGATGGAAGAGGAGTCTGGATAGGTGGCCCAGATGAGAATGTAAAAGACTTTGGGTCTCATACTAAGGGATTTTAAGGTTTATCCTGCCATTGATGGGGAGATATTGAAGGATTTTAACTGTGAAAAAGAGATGATAACATTCATATTAGGAAGTTTATTCTGATTTCTGGTTAAATGAGCACTGATTAGCAATCTCTGGAATAGTCTGCACACATTAGCCAATGGAAATTTTGTTGCAAATTAAAAAAAAAAAATGATTACGCATTACCTCTGGAGAAACTAAGGCAGACAGCCAGTATCAGATTCTTGGAGATATTTTAACACTTATATGGTTCATGTAGTTGTATTGAGAAAAACAGTTTGTGGCCTTTCATGCAGCCACACATTAGTGAGCACCCATTTACCCTGTCTGGAGTCTTCTCTTTAAGCTCAACACCTATTGCCTTTGGTATCTATGCTGGTCGTAACACTGGGAGATCACCCGAATTCACTGCATTGATGTAGCATTTTGCAGCAGAGTTTGTTTCTCTTTTATCTTTAGATAACAGGGAAAGAAGCGGGTGGGATGGGGTACAAACAAGGAATGGCTTTGGCATTTGGTATTTTGATTGATAAATCCCATACAAACAGTGTTCTTGGGAGTGACAAAAATAAAAACATCCTTAACAACAGTTCACACTAGTTTTAATTTATTTGAATTAGTTTTAATTTTAATTTAGTTTTAATTTATTATTTAATATTATTTAAATATTTGTTTATTATAGACGGCATCAGTTCCAGGAATCAGGCAATAGAATAAGATATTAAGAATCTATATGCAGCAAAGCAGCCTTGGTCTAGTTGGATTATTTATCAAATTGCTATCCAGCTGAAGATTTGAGAAGGTTTTGCTATTGTTGTTCTTGTTTGCTTTTTGACAAATACTAGGTGACTAGTAAGATCAAAACATGGTTTTTTTTTTTTTTTTTTTTTTTTTTGAGCTGAAGTCTCACTCTGTCATCCAGGCTGGAGTGCAGTGGCGTGATGTTTGCTCACTGCAAGCTCCGCCTCCCTGGTTCATGCCATTCTCCTGCCTCAGCCTCCCAAGTAGCTGGGACTACAGGCACCTGCTACCACACCCTGCTAATTTTTTGTAGTTTTAGTAGAGACAGGGTTTCAGTGTGTTAGTCAGGATGGTCTCCATCTCCTGACCCTATGATCTGCCTGCCTCAGCCTCCCAAAGTGCTGGGAGTACAGGTGTTAGCCACCGTGCCTGGCCTGATCAAAGCATGTTTACACATCATATCTCTTGAAAAAGGTTGGATTGAAATGTATCACGACTCCTTGAAATATGGAATCACTAAAAGGAGTACTAAATGCCTATATTGAACTGATGTGTGTAAATCTCATTATTTAAGGATGCAAGAACATAGGAAAAATAGATCAGAACCTAGGACAAAAATATTAAAGGCAAAAGAATATGAAATATTATCCTAAACATTAATAGAAAGCTAAGACTTGAAAATAATTTACTGAAATAACCAGAAAAAATTTCAGAAAACTGCATGCCACGTTTAGTAAGACATAAGGCATAGTCAACATGCAATAAGGAAAGAAACCCATAAGAATTGAAAAGGCTAAAATCAAACTACAATGTGATGAAATGAATAATAAATAACATAGGTGGGAAGATAATCTGCATAAGAAAATAAAGGATGATAAAATAGAAATCACAGCACCAAAACCAAAGTCCTCATTTATGGCAATGTGGTGCAGCATTGGAACTTTATTGATCAGCGATGCGAAGGATGAACTTGAAATCCATTTCCAAAATGGAGACTGCCTTGCTCTGACTTCTATCTTGAAGGCTGATTTCTTTTTTTTTTTTTTTTTTGAGACGGAGTCTCGCTCTCTTGCCCGGGCTGGAGTGCAGTGGCCGGATCTCAGCTCACTGCAAGCTCCACCTCCTGGGTTCATGCCATTCTCCTGCCTCAGCCTCCCGAGTAGCTGGGACTACAGGCGCCCGTCACCTCGCCCGGCTAGTTTTTTATATTTTTTAGTAGAGACGGGGTTTCACCGTGTTAGCCAGGATGGTCTCGATCTCCTGACCTCATGATCCACCCGCCTCAGCCTCCCAAAGTGCTGGGATTACGGCTTGTGCCACCGCACCCAGCGAAGGCTGATTTCAGAACAAACACACACTCACTGGATGGTGTGGACAAATATATTTGTTAATAATTTCTGAAAACAAAAGAACCATTTGTCAAATTCTCTTTCATACTGATAAGATCATTTGGATTTATTATTTAGGACAGTGATTCTAAAATATGATCACTGGGCTAGCAGCAGCATCATCATCTGAGATCTTGTTAGAAATGTGAGTTCTCAAGCACCATCTCAACCTATTGAGTCAGGAACTCTGGGAGTGGGCCAAGTAGTTGGTGCTTTAACCAGCCCTATGGGTGATTCTGATGCTGCTCAAGTTTAAGAACCATTGGATTAGGAGAATAGCTTGCTTGCTATAATGAGAGTGTTCCCAGGTAGCTTCCCTGGCCACCTCAGGTATCCCTCGTCTGCCACTGATTCAGACATACAAAATCCAGACAAATTTGCAGTTGTGATGAAGGCTCTGCTAGTTGGGGAGCATGTGTACCTCAGATTCCCCACACCCCAATGAGAGGAAAGGGACATCAACAACTGATTTTCCCAAAGAAGAGTATTAAAGGAATTCCAAATGCAACATATGAATATAAATTAAGTAGAAGAAACATTTCCTAAAGTTAGGGAAGGGTTGTGCGTGCCCATTGAAAAGGGTATCTGTAATATGGGCAAAGTCAATGAGAAGACTCACAGTTAATTAATTCTGGGGGAAAACAAGGGGTACCTTAAGAAGAACAGACATCTCATAAACAAGAAAGGAAGGAGAGAAGGAAGGAAGGAAAGAAGGAAAGAATCAAGGAAGGAAGGGAAAAAGTCTGCGTCTAAGACTAAAAATCTTTGTGTAGGCATCAGATCTAGAGACAAAGTAACACATTAGGTTTATGTAGGAAGACGGATACCTCTTCCTCCAAGGCTATCAGTAAGGATGCAATATTATGTACAAAATGTTGGAAACAAATAAGATTGAAAACTTGTAAATCATATGACAGATTTCCTGAAATATGGTTTCTGCTCACTTAGCGTTAGCCGTTACTCATTATTACAGCACCACAAGCACAGGAATGGGGAGAACTTGACTCATTTCCTGGAAGGTGCCATACGCTAGGCCCTAGAGTCTAGGCCATTTACACATGTCTCCCGAGAAAGAAGGCGAGATCTGAGAACAGGTCCAAATAAAATGGTAAATGCAAAGGACGGTTAAGAGCATAATTGTTCTGGGATATTTTGTGTGACCAAATATGTGCTTGGGGATGGTGGCTGTGGACCTCAGAGAACAGTGGCAAGAAATGTTAAACAGGCTGAATGCGGTGGCTCATGCCTGTAATCCCAGCCCTTTGGGAGGCCGAGGCGGGTGGATCACCTGAGGTCAAGAGTTAGAGAAAAGCCCAGCCAACACAGTGAAACCCTGTCTCTACTAAAATACTAAAATACAAAAATTAGCTGAGTGTGGTGGCAGACACCTGTAATCCCAGCTACTCAGGAGGCTGAGGCAGGAGAATCGCTTGAACCTAGGAGGCGAAGGTTACAACGAGCCGAGATTGTGCCATTGCACTCCAGCCTGGGCAACAAGAGCAAAAGTCCATCTCAAAAAGAAAAAAAGAAAAAGAAATAATGTTAAACAAAAGGAAAGGGTTACTCCAGGAAATTTTCAAGTACTCCACTGTATTTCATGTGCAGGTCCTATGTAGAAAAGATCTCTACATAGGACAGTGGGCACACATTCCTCCCCTCCACTTGCTTTCTTGGTAACAGGAAGGCAATGAAGCTACCCTGGACTCTCAGGTCCTCCAAGGCTGGGATGCAACTGATGAGCGATCACAACAATAGGTAGCATTGCTGCCGTAGTCCAATGAGAACTTTCTTTCTTTCTCCCAATATTGTCAGTTTATAAACAATAGTCTTGTATTCAACAATAGTCTTGTATATTAAACTCTACTCTCAAGGATTATGAAATCTAGTCAGGGAGACAAGCCACACATCTGAGAAATTAATAACCATTCAAAATCTAAAAAGAATACAGACAATGTCAAAAGTGTTTATGTGTTAAGCGAAATGTTAGTGATGGAAATATCCAGCTACATAATGAGCTACCATTGTCGGTGAAGATGCCAGAGAAAGCTTTACAGAGAAGGGAAGGAAACTAGCAGAATGTAGCGGTAACTCCATTGTAGGCTGAGAGAATAACATAAGGCTCAAAAACAGGGAACTGTGAGATGAAATAAGTGGATACTTTTGAGAGAACAGGGATTAACTTTAGGAAGGAGTATGAAGTTGAAATGGTAATATTTTGGCATTTGGAATTTATCCTATGGGCGATGTAGACCCATAGAAATTTAAAGATGTTCTTCTTAATGTGAATTTCCAAAGATGGAATAGCAATTGAACGAGGTTTTCTATCAAATGGTAGGTTCTCTTATAGCATCCTATATTTGAATATCATACAATCAGTGAGACGTGATTATATTCTTGCTGTTTCTGAAAGTCATGCAATTACCTTGATATTTTTGCACCATTAAATGTGAAAAAATATCCTTATTTTCTCTCCTCTTTTTTGGGCTGCTTTTAGCAGTCTGAAAATCAGCTTTCATTTTGACTGCCGCTTAACAGAATTTGATTAAAAAAAGTAAACTAATTACAACGGAAATGCAGCCCTGCGAAGCTTTAAGAAAAACACATTATTTTGTTTTAGGGTTCAGTTACTATACATTCATTTATCATCTTTATAAGCGATGTGCAGGCGATGATGAATAGGCCCTGGCTTTGAATCAGGAAATGTAAATTATCCTCTTTCTTTTCTTTTCTTCTTCTTCTTCTTTTTTTTTTTTAAACAAATAATGAATACTAGTAAATTTGAAGCTAACCGATCTGCCAAGAACTCAACAATGATGTAATGCCAAGAAAGCAATGCAAGGGCTACCCATGTGCTAGTCTAAAGCCAAAAGAATTCCTGGTCCAGGAGATGCATAACCCGACCTGGAGAGGGTTGTCTCATGGTTGGGCTCACTGGTTTGGAGGCCTATCTGTAGGGTGTAGCTGTAGTCGGCTCTGCTATTGCTCTGCATTTGAGCTACCCTCATTCAAGTGGCCTTTGCTCTCAGAAAAGTAGCAAGTGTGTTCCTTTAACCCTCCCTCATCTAGGTCTTATCTTTTAGACATAGGGCTTTGCCCTCTCCTCTTGCCCATCCAAACAATCTTTGTTCTTCAAGGGCTGTTCAGGTTTACATTTCCTTGCAAAGCCTTTCCAGGTTGCTTCAGATCACAATGAAATCTCCGTAGAATACTAAAAACCTTTAATATCATGTGAGAAATAGGGTGTACTTACAAGCAAGAAGCTCAGTTTTTCATGATGGACATTATATGTTGTAATGTTTGAGTAGTATTAGGATAGAGAGAGGAAGTACATTCCCAATGAGGTGAGACAAGGATGCTCAACTGCAGACCATGGGTTTGAAGACAGACCAGTTCTGATTGGGCGATCATTATTGTATATATGCAGCAGGGAGGATTTTAAGAAAGATAAAAGTCAGGATGCTCACCTCAGGATAAATCTCACAATTATATTACACTCATTTGGTGTAGAAAAACAAACCTCAGTTGAAAGAAAATAGTACTATAAATGTTAGCTTTATCGGTGCAGAAAGTTAAGCATACTCATTTCCATTTTCAGGAGTTTTATAATATTTGCATTAACTTGTATATAGATGTTTTAAGTTATTTGCATGCATTCTGCAAATTAATTTAAAATTGGCAATTTACTTACATTTGGGTGACATTTATGGATGAAGACATTACCCATAGACACTCTTCAAAGATAAACTTATGTTTACATCATTAATTTTCATATTCTTTATAAATTAGGCCAATTTGATATTTATGCTGTGATTTTAAACATATCCTGGTTTCCATTTTAGAAACAAAATTCAAGTATGTCTACTCACTGTAGCACACAGAATGTATTTGTATACTTTTATTAATTTTTGTTTCTTCCCACCATCTTTCCTCTTTCCTTTTTTAGATACTTTTATTATACCTTCTCTCAGACTGCTGAGGCAATGATTAGGCACACTGGCCTTGGCAAAATAAATAAAGTGAAGGAAAATATGATGATCTGTCACTTTAAAATGTAGTCCATTTCCACCAACATATTAAAAGTCTAAATATTTTATTGTTTGGGCACAATCTCATTTTTATTGCCCCAATCACAGCTCATTGGTTAGGATATGCTGGGCAGAAGAGTGAGCTGGTCAGCTAATGGCCTCCCTGCTGCTAAAATTAACTAATTGTTAAAGTAATAACCATGGACCCTCATGGCCTGTTTTATTAGTCAGTAGCAATCTGGGAAATTATTTTGCTGCTTTTATTTCAGTAAGTCCTTCTATTGGCCATTTGCACCCCTCTCCATCCTCTTAAATGTTCTCTTGATGAGAAATATTTCAATGAGAATCTGCAGGGAGCTCTGAACAGTCCCTCCAAGTTACAATTGAGCCTGTTGTTTCTCCTGTGAACAGGAGAACATCCTGCAGATCTGTGTATTGTGGTGCATGGGGGTGGCCATCTATCTACTGCACCAAACTTTCTTTCTAAGCTGACCTTGCCTCCTCTGTCACATGTGCCTCACATCAGATTGTTTAGTATCTTGCTTTGTCCTGCCCAAATGCTGGTCATGACCTTAATCTCCTTTTAGTGGAAAACCTTACATCCATCTCTAGATGATCACCTTTCTCTACAGTGCAAACCTAGCTAGGCGTTTACCCACTAAATTTCTCAGGACAACACTGTTTTCAACATTGACCTCTCCTTCCCTAATGTTCCCGTCTACGCTACTGCTACATTTGACTATGTTTTTGAATTTCATAGTCTCCATTACCTGGTTATTTGTTGTTTCATGTATACACATTCTTTATTCTATGGTAAGCTGTAAATTTACCCAGGAAAATGTTCTGCACTTTCTCTCACATCCCTCAGAATAAAAAAAAAATTTGCATTGAATACACTGTAGATGTTTAGCAAACACACTGAATTCAATCAAATTAGATTTGGGGATTTCAAAGCTAAATTACTATACCAATGTCCTGTGAGACTGTCTTAAATTTCTCATACCCACAGAGGAAAAGGGAAGTTCTATCACTGAGACTAAATTGTGAATTAATATGGATACCATACATTGAAAATTCCTTATGATAGAATTATGAACAGCCCCAGGAAAAGGCATTGCAAAACGTTGTGCTCAAGGAACTTAATTTTAAAAGAAGGTGGGGATGAAGCAGAGTTACAGTGCAAACATGTTTTTATTTTGTTGTTTGTTTGTTGTGAGACAGAGTTTCACTTTGTTGCCCAGGCTGGAGTGCAGTGGCACAGTGGTCTTGGCTCACTGCAACCTTTTCCTCCGGGGTGCAAGCAATTCTCGTGCCTCAGCCTCCCTCCCACATAGCTGGGATTACAGATGCCCGCCACCATATCTGGCTGATTTTTTTTTTTTTTTTAAATTCTCATAGAGATAGGGTTTCACCATGTTGCCCTCTTGAACTCCTGAGCTCAGGCAATCCCCCCATCTTGGCCTCCCAGAGTGCTAGGATTACAGGCATGAGCCACCGTGCCTGGCCACAAACATGCTTGGAAGTGGAGATGGAGGGCTAGACAGCCTAGTTAAGAGGTGCACTTGTAAGACCTGCATTAACTACATATTCACTATTTATTCACTAGAAAAATGTATGGAGTCATTGCTAGACAGCTGTGAGTTTGAATATCTACAAAACATTTTTTAAATAAAGCTTTATATCTATTTGACATAGTCACTAATTCAGACTTTGTGAAACTTCACACAACTCTTCTTACTTTTATTGTTGTGATGGTATTTCATTTTATCCCTATTTATATGATGATTGAAAGTTTTTATGTATATTCATAGGAGTACTATGTTGATACTTTTTAGCACTTGAACTAGAAAAAGTCAAGACAAAGAGACTGAATCTAGTCTGTTGGTTTAGGATTCCATGCTAGTCATGGCATGATCTGTGAAGGCTTGAAAAGCTGCTTGAGATTATATATTTTTATACTTTGGGCTGGTTATAACTCACCCATGGAATAATCACATTCTGGAGTAATGACAGATTCTAGTCTAGGTTGGTACAACCACATCAGAAAGTCCAGAGTCCTTTAATTGCCATGTGTCTCACATTTTACGAAGACTTAGAGCTCAACTATTAAATGAGGGTTTTGATTAAAAGAATCTCTTTGCAGTTCTAGCACCCTATGACTTATGATCCCCTTTGTATGAGGACCTCTTTAGATTCCTGAAGATTAAATTAACATTTAGATTTGACTTCAGAGAATGTTTTTGAAAAACCCTCTCAAAATCATGGTGAGGACTCAGACAAACTGAGATTTGCATCCTGACCCCTCCATCTGCCAGCATCATTTCCTTTGGAATGTAACCATATATCCACCAACTTCATTTTTGTTATAGGTTAAAATGGGAGTGGTTGCTCTGTCTGATTTGCTTTTGTAAGCAACAGGAACAAAAGATAATAATTATTTGTAAAAGACTATTCAGTAGTCACAGAATGATTCTCTTATGAGTCAAAAGTAAGTCCATCAGTACGTGGATGGACTCTCGCTCTGTCGCCCAGGCAGGAGTGCAGTGGCGCGATCTCTGCTCACTGCAAGCTCCACCCCCCGGGTTCACGCCATTTTCCTGCCTCAGCCTCCCGAGTAGCTGGGACTACAGTCACCTGCCACCATGCCTGGCTAATTTTTTTTGTATTTTTAGTAGAGACGGGGTTTCACCGTGTAAGCCAGGATGGTTTCGATCTCCTGACCTCGTGATCCGCCTGCCTCGGCCTCCCAGAGTGTTGAGATTACAGGCGTGAGCCACCGCACCGGGTCAGTATGTGGAAATTTTGATATCTGTTTTGGTGGTTCATGTCTTTCTTCTTAACTTCAAGATTTCATCTGGGTTAAAAACAGTTGAGATGGAAGAGCAGCCATTCTGTATATATACTGTATTGTCCTCTCCTTTGTGTCATATAAGGAGGTGGGGATTAAGAGCAGAAAGCTTGGAGTCAGCTAGAGCTGCCTTTACCCACGGCACCATCAATTACTAGTTGTATAAGCTTGAAATTCTTAGCAACTCCTCTACGCCTGAGGTTATTCATGTTAAACATGGGAATAATGGATATGCCTACTTCAGAGGGCTGTCTTGGGGATTCTATAAAGTAATATTGCAATGCATTTAGCATAGTGAGTTATACACAGTAACAATAGGTGTTTAATTAATACTAGGTATTATTTCCATATTATTACTGAGAACTACTCAAACAATGACACTTCGTTACAAAGGCACTCAAAAATGTGCACAGTGAGAGACTGCCACCCTGAAAAACTTGACCAGGGATCCACAGTGCCCTGGGTGTCAGTGGAATGAGAGAAGCCATGCGGAATGGCGGTTCTCTGCCAGTGGCTCTGACAATCAAGTACTGTCCAGGAAAAATCAGTACGTGCCCTCCTCTAGGAGCCCCAGTGCCCCGTGGGAGCCCTGGGGATTTGGCTCAGGCATTTAGAGCCTCACTAGAAAAAAAAGCCACATTGAAGAAAGTCAAGTTCTTTGTGTCCTGGAATAAGGTCTTGTGCTCTTGTATTTTTGTAACCACAAATACAGAGGCTGTCCTGAGATGCCTTTACTGTGAATCAAATGAACCCCAAACCAAATTCCTCTCCAGCTTCTAGAACCTTGAGGGCAGTCAAGTAGAATTCAAAGAGCACTGATCAGTGATTCTAGGTCAGATGGGACTTTTAGATTAGGGAAAAAACATAGGTGTCTGTTTGTGGGCATGCGTGTAGATATATGGCATTCATTCTTCAAGGCCTTGCTGAAACCTTTCTTCCACTCTGAGTTCCCAGTAGATTATTCTTATCCCTGACCCACAAATTCCTGTCACACTGATTATCTGTCGGCATCTGACCCATCTCTAGTACAGCTGAGCAGAGTTGTTATTTTTAAGTCCACTTTTATTTTTTTTCTCACCCCCATGGTAAGTTCCCTGAGAACAGAGCCTGATATCTTTTCCTCAATGTGTCCACTAACTACTGCCCACCCCTACTATCCAGCACGTAGCAGGGTGACAGATCCCTAGTATATGCTCATTTTAGCACAGGGAAAGATTGCTTAAAACAAGTAAACAAACCAAAAACGGAAATCCTATGAAGGATGTGCTAAACCATTGATGGTGTTTTCTTCTCCTTAAAGGTAAAGCTAACTTTAGGAGTTGCGGGGGAAGGTGGCCCATCTGGTTCTGACTTTTTTCTGGAAATATCATCAAAATGGAAGTCAGAAATGTGCTACAAACTGAACAATCATGATCCCCTCTCACATCTGAAAGGAAGATTGTGAGAGTAATGAACATAAATCAAGGCGGGGCTCGTCCTGCCTGAATTGAGGCAAAACAGGTTTTTCTTTTAAAAAACATCTGTCATCAGGGGATTTAAATCGGGCACTCCTGTTTTTAGAAAAATCTCTATTTCCTTACAGGATGTTGGCTTAGATCACTAATCCCTGGGAAATGTCTTAGGAGCTACTCCGGTTGGCAGAAGTGCCAGAGAGTGGGCGTGGGCAGGTGTAGGGAAAGAAGTAAGGTAGGGGGAATGCTTTTCTTAGTTGATGAATTATTTTAAAATAAAAATACAATTCCTAGAGTCTCTGGAATCTAATGATTCCCTCTGTGAATTTTCCAGCAATGCGGCCCAGGGACACCTTTAGAAAATGTTCCTTCTGCAGGTCAGCATTTTCCTGTCCGCCCCTCTCCCTGGCCAATGGCATTAATGTGCGTTTGTCAATACCAAATTTCATTTGCCGCAGAGCAGCTTAGAGAGGGAAGCACATCGTGTTGCATTTTCCTTGCCTCTCAAACTGGAGTTCCTGCTTCTCCCCAGCTTTGTGTTGTCAGCAAAACATAACGTGTTTACAATTGGTCTCTTGCTCTAGGGTAATTACCTCCAGGAGAAATAGCGAGGGTAAGAACCTAACAAGAGAAGTCTTGTGTCGTCTCGTGGTGGGCTGCTGTCCTGAAAGTGTATCAGACTTGTCAAATTGGTTCAAATTAAATTGACACGGTGCTCTTTCAGGCATCACCACGTTATTATACATCTCGGAGCCCTTTGGGGCAGTAAATGCCTTCAGAGTTAAAAAGGAATGTGCAAAGGAAATGGACTCAAAGGAGTCAGCAACAAGGACAGCGAGGGTCTCCAGGAGGACGCGTTAAAACCGGCTATGAGAATGCAAAAGGTTATGTTATTACTGGAGCTCAGTTTTGGTCTTCTCTCAGCAATTTCTAGTTGCTGCCACTATGACAAAGGTGTCCCTAGGCCTTAGCAATGAGGCCTAGGAACCATTTTTGTTTCCTGCCTCTGGCTTCATTTATTTATTGATTGTAACATTTATGAGCACTGTCCAGGGAAGCTGCTGGGTCCACCAGTATCAGCCCCAGCCTAAAGGGAGACAAGGGAATTCTAATCCTAGCCTTTCCCTGGTGGGCCTGGTGACCTTGGCCAAGTCATTTAACCTCAACACACTGGGGCTGTCATTTATAACCGAGCAGGGGAGTGAATGAGGCCTGCATCACCTCGCCAGGGTGTCAGGAGGAATAACTAATTAATGATTGTAAAGCACTTTGCAAACAGAAAGTGCTGTACAAAATGCTTAATATTAATAATAAAATGCATTCACTGCAAGCCTCTAGGCATATGTACAGAAATAACGACAGCAATTAAAGTAACACGCTAACAAAACTCATTAACCCCCAAACCTCCTTCTGACTGTACTTGGCTGTTGTAGCTTCATTGCTTTCTTAAAACTGCCAGGTGGTACAAGGAAGAAGGCTGTAGTGGAGGGCATTGCATCGGCTCTCTCCCTCCCCTTCTGAGCCATGAGCACTCCAGTCCTCCTAAAGCCCCCATTTCTATCTAGCCCTTCCTGCCATTCTCCCATGAGGACGCGTTCCTGCTCTCCTTGCTCAAGCACCCACTGCCTACACCATAATTTACTCTAAATGGCTCTTTACTTTGTATTCTTTATTTCTTTCCGTGTGCATGTGCCTTTTCTCTGCCCAGACTCTGAACTCCTGGAGGGCAGAGTTCCCTTTGTGTTATTATAGAATCTCTCATTCCTGAAAGAGGACAGTGCAATGCTGTGCACCCATGTAGCCCATGGACCAAGAGGCTGGCATAGACATTATGCCTTCCCCAGCTGATTGGTTAGACTAACGGGCAGGGTATTGTTGGAAATAGGCCACACAGGGTGTCACCTTGCCCCCGGCAAGCTGACAACTCAGGCCAAGCAGGTCCTGAGGCCTGGCAGGCCTGACAGAAGAGACCCTTGTTACTCTGGATGAAGGGCAGAAGAGGAAAGGCAGGGCTCAGTTGTTCAGAAAACCTACATCTTTGAAACTGGGGGAAAATGAAAACAGATATTAGGAAAGCAACTTCAGGGGAAGAGGGAAGGGATTCATATGAAATGCTTGGAGTAAGCAGAAGACAGAGCAAGGCCTGCATGTGTGTGTCACAGCTAATAAGGGCCCCCTAGGGTGGGAAAGGCAGGCACAGCTGGAGGCCTCTGCATGGTGGAGAGGATGCTAGGGACTTTGTGAAGACTGTCTGGGCACTTTGGAAAAGATAATTTGTCTATTTTTTATTTTTGTAATAATGAACAGCTAATTTGGAAAAAAAAATAGCCTTTCTCCATACCTCCTTTTTCTTCCTCTTTAATAAGACACCACTTTGTTTTTTGTTTCTCTTTAACTTTTAAATTTTATATTTTACCTTGCCCAGAGTGCTGGATACTCTCAGAATTCTTGTGCTGCAATAGCATGTTTTATGGAAAATAAAAGCAGTATGCAAACCACATTCCTGAGGCATCGTGAGTCCAAATGTAATCTGATTTTGTCTTGAGTACAATATTGTAATACAGGGTTGTGATATGGACCTTTAGATTGAGAATGTAAATAGTTTTTATTAAAAAAAAAAAAGACCACATATACCACAAGGAATGTACTCCAAATTATATATCAGAATATTATAGTATTTACCAAATGTTATACAAAGTAATTAAGCAAAACAGCAAAGTCAGGTATTGTACTCTATTTGATGGTTTAAAAGAGGTTCCCTAGAAAGGAGTTTCTTAGGCAGCATGGAAGGGCCTTGAGTCTTAGAAGAAATAGCCAAACAACTTCTGTAGGGGGTCACTGTAAGGTCCAGGGCTGGGGAGGAGGAATTTGCTGTGAAAAGACTAGAGCCAGATAGGGTACAGTGCCTTTGAACACAAATGTCTGCTTAAAGGGGAGAGGGAGGGAGGAAAGAGAAAGGAGGGGGGAGTGGAAGAAGCTAACAGTACACAAATCCAATGCTGAGTGACACCTGAGTTTTCAGAGACAGATGCAGTAAGAATCCACGGGAGAGCGGGACGGTGGGCCTGGAGGTCCGCTCTGGCGGAAGCATGTTGTGAAGAATATTCTTGAGTTTTGGCAGCCACTCCACAGATGATTCCCTCCTGTGGAGAGCAGAGAGTGATTGTGGACAAGCAGCTTGGGAGATTATAGGTCTGGAGATAACTTTGGAGAAAAGAATCCAAATAGTTACCCCTTCCCCCCTCCAAAAAAATCCAAATAGTTACAAAATTACAAGAAAAAAAGCCAATAAATGATATTGAGGGAGAACAAGCCTCTATTTCACAGCCAAATCAAACACCCCTGACAGGGAAATTGATATTCTGCCTCAGAGTCTCTTTCATGGAGGCTGGGCGGGGCTTGGAAGGGAGAGAGCAGGTGAGGAAAGGAGATCAGTGTGTATTCTAGGATCCAAGCCTGCCACCTACTCCTGGTGTGACCTTGAGTGAGTCACTTCACCTCATCAGCCTATTTTCCATCTGTAAAGCAAGGCATTTGAGTCCAACAGTCTCTAAAGCCCTTTCCACCTCTGATACCGACCAACTTCACAATGTTAAGAGTCCAAAAGATGTTTACTCTCCTGGAGGGCAGAGTTCCCTTTGGGTAAGTACTCGGTGGTTAAGAAGCTGACTTAGGTGGCATTGCTACTTCACGGAATTGACTGCAGTGTGCAACTGTAGGGTTTCATCCCAGTGGCTTAGAGTGCTTATCAGTCAAAATTCACTCAGCAACTTTTGTATGTCCAGACTTTGGATAAGTGCTGAAAGGATGATTCTGTCCCAGATCTTAAGAAGCTTACAGTCGGCGGGAGCGGTGGCTCACGCCTGTAATCCCAACACTTTGGGAGGCCGAGGCGGGTGGATCAAGAGGTCAGGAGACCAAGACCATCCTGGCTAACACGGTAAAACCCCGTATCTACTAAAAATACAAAAAATTAGCCGGCCAAGGTGGCGGGCGCCTGTAGTGCCAGCTGCTCGGGAGGCTGAGGCAGGAGAATGGCTTGAACCCGGGAGGCGGAGCTTGCGGTGAGCCAAGATCGCGCCACTGCACTCCAGCCTGGGCGATAGAGCAAGACTGCGTCAAAAAAAAAAAAAAAAAAAGAAAAAGAAAAAAAGAAAAGAAAAGAAAAGAAAAGAAGAGGAGAGGAGAGGGGAGGGGAGGGGAGGAGAGGAGAGACAAAGAATCAAAGAATCCCTAGCAAACAAAGAATGGTATATGCCTGGAAATTGAAGCTCAGAACATTGTTTGGAAGAAGGGAGCTACAGAGAAGGACAGTTTGTGCACACACACATGCCTTTTTCAACCTAAAATTGGGTGATCGTAAGGTATGGTCTGTGCACATATATGTATGTGTGTGTGCATGTAAAAGTATGAATCTCTGTTCTTAAGAAAATGTCATTCTTAGATTACAGAAAGAAAGGGGGAGGAAAGCACTGGAGAGACGGGGTAAGGAGGAGAGCTGGGGATGCACAGGTAATTTAAAATTATAACCCAACAAATGCAAAACAGGAAGGGAACAGCATTTTAAAGAGGCCAGTAGATAGCATCAGCTCATTAGTGGTTCCATTACAGTGTACATCGGTTTGCTTTCTCTCCTAGCACACACACAAAAAAAGTGATATATGTGCATGTGGGTATGGAGGAAGTAAATTAAATAAGCACAGCTTAAGTTATTTTAGGGTATTCTGAGCATTCACTTTCATTCTTAAAGGTTGGTGAGAAGTTTGAAATGTTTTAGTCTTTAAAATTAGCCATTTCCCATCAAATATGATTGGATTCCCATAGAAGCCCTTTGATAGGTGAGGAGTGGGGAGAAGTCAGAAGGAAAGGAGCAGAGCTCTTTCCACCAATTGGATGGGACGATGGAATCTACAATGCTGACACAGCATGGCTGTCAATGATTGGAGAACTTTGTTTCCATTTGGAAATGATTAAGGTCTTATTGCTCCTGTCTTAGATATGAAAGACCAGAAATGTATCTGTTTGATGTAACTAAAGTTGAGTGACAACTCTATGCATGTTGTTAGCAAAGTTCCCTGAGAAGGAGGGAAGAGTGCTTGATTTCAGGAAAGCTGAACTATAAGAATTGAGTACCTTGATTGAATTTGATAGTTCTTAATGGGAAACTGTATTGAACTAGCAGAAAAAAAAATTGCAGTGAGATTTGGTGAAAAGGATCAAACTCAAATTTAGCTTTTTTTTTTTTTTTTAAACCTTCAGAATTAATCTTGCCAATTTTATGCAGTTAATAGGAATTATTTCACATGAAGAAAGACAACGTCAGAATTAAGGGTAGAATTTTCAAGCTGGAATTAGAAGAGGGACCAGGGGAAAGCTAATTTGCTTTTCTGCTCCAAAATATTCCCAGAATTCATGTCTTAGAGTCTATTTGATATTGTTTTTTTAAATTAATGATGGAGCAGGATTTCCTGGGGAGGGTTTCTGGGTGGGGCTTTGGTTATAACCACTGAACTGACTAATCAGGAAGGCAAATGAGCCGTGCTGTCTCCAAGTCCATGTGCACAGGCTAGAAGGGGAAAGAAAACGTCCCAGGCCCTGCCCACATTGACCAGCTGGAGTCCTAGGCCCTCAAAAGACTGCAGGTCAGCCAAGAAAAGAGGGAACCATCATATAAGGAATTTGGGACTACAGATCAATGCTGATCACCTCGTAGGAATGCCAGGGCTTATCCTTGACAAGGGCACTGGGGCACAGTGGACCAGATACCTCGGAGGAATTATGACCTTTGACCTACACTTTGACTGCTGGCACATACAGCACATGACAATGGCAGCCAACGAGTAGCTCCTAGGCCCTTTGGCCTAGTGTCTGTTCCCTACTTCCCAGCAGGTTTAGTTTTCTTTTAAAACGTAGTATCTGTAGTATCTGTAAATGAGGCATCCATTCTCTGGTCACAGCAGCTCCCATCACCCACTGTTGTCTGATATTGGCCATGCTTCCTCAGTTTACATTAACTGTCCAATTCCGATTCTGAACTCCTATTATTAGGCTATGTGCAGTAAGCCCTCACTGCTTGTGTGTTTGGAATGCCCTGCAGAAATCTTCCTTCCACTTCATCCATGACGATTTTCTGAGAAGCAAGAAGGGCAAAGGCCCAGAGTGATTCAGTGAAGGTGCATATGGTATTCATTCTGCAGAGAACAAATATGGAACAGGAGAAAAAGTGACAGTCACACCATTTGCATTTGGTATGTAAATTCAAGATACATATTGATTTACATGTATAATTTAGCAACCAAAAAAAAGAAAAAAAGAAACCCACATAGCTAAGTAAACATGAATACCCACCCCAAGCTAAAGGCTGGGCTCGTGGTGGTGTTTGTAAATGGCACTGTGTGGTAGCACATCTCGGCATGCAAATGTGTACAAACTTAAAACAGTTGCTAGGTTAAACAACACCTTTCCCAGGAAGCACAACTGATTTAGCAGCTTGTGCTTTATGCGTTGGACTCCAGGGCAGACGGCCCCTTTCCTCACCTCATAGCAAGGGCAGGAAGTGGGATTCATCCGTGTTCTTTCCTTGCTGAAGTCTACCTTCATGCTGATACAGCCCAGGCTTTTTAAACACCTTTTCCTTTGTGTTGTTTTCATGCATGAAGACCTTGAACAAATTTTTCCATAATGGAAAAAATAAATGCTTTCACCAGCTCCCTCTTTATTTAAACTTATTTTCTATTCTCACCAAACTTCTCTCCACTCACCTTCCAGCCCCTGAAACAGTCCTTCCAGAGAGAACGCCTCACCATCATTTGGACACACGAATATTCCCACCACCACACTTTTACTAATCATAGTACTGTTCAATAGAATGCTTTTCCTTCATCCACTGAAATCTTATTCACCTCTCAAGCTTAACTTACACTTGGTAGCTACCTCCAAGCCTTCACAAAATCTATAGCTATGCCAATTTCTTCTTTCCAAGACCAGCTGGGGCACTTGTGATCTCGAGTTGTGTTCTCAATCTTGGTCACACATGGTTGTATGAGACTTCCTAATAATTTTCTAGGTGTGGCTCTTGGTTCTTCAACCAAAGAGAATGATCCCTGAGGGAAGAGATTTTGTTCCTTCTCTACAACACAGTCCATTTGGCACAAAAATGAACATATTGATGATGCTAGCACATCGTGCTGGACTGAGTTGAGAAAACGCTTTCTCAATGTTCACTCCTTATATCCTGATTTAAAGCCTACAGTAGAAAACCTTAATCAGTGACCAGAGTTGAACAACGGGTTAGCAGAGGAATATAAAGAATATAAGGGGTGCATTAGAAGATAGATTCAGGATTTTCTTTTTGTTCCCACTCTGCCATGACATTCTTCGTGAGACTCTCTTGTTCATAATGAACAGCAACAAGTCCATATAATCCAGGGTTTCTGAACCTTGATGCTACTGACACTCTGGGTGGAGTTAGTCTTCATTATGTGGGAACTATCCTGTATATTATAGGATGCTTAGAAGCATCCCTGGTCTTTGCCCACTAGATGACAGTATCTCCCCCTTCCTCCATACCTCTACTCCACAGTTATGACAACAGAAAATATAAATCTGCATAATTCCCGCAATCCATCCATGTTGAGATACACTACTATAATTAATTCTCTAGAATTCTTAAAATATTTGTATCTCTTAGCAGATTAAACAAAACTCTATGACACACTTTAATACTTAGGGAAATTCTGCTTTCTCTTACTGTCCTTCACTCTTACTGTTTTAAGTGATTTACAAATATCAATTCCTTTAATTCTTATAACATAGCCATAAGTTATACCCATAAGTTGGTTGCTCATTTTATAAGTGTGGAACCAAGGCCCAGAGAGGTTAATAAGTTTATCCAAGGTCACACAGCAAGTTGTAGAGCTGTGCTTTTAACCACTGTTCCTTTCACAAAGGAAAAGACTGGTATCTCTGGATTAATTGTCTTAAATTCTGAACAGGGTTTTTTTTTTTTTTTTTTTTTTTTTTTGAGACAGAGTCTCACTCTGTCGCCCAGGCTGGAGTACAGTGGCCGGATCTCAGCTCACTGCAAGCTCCGCCTCCCGGGTTTACGCCATTCTCCCGCCTCAGCCTCCCGAGTAGCTGGGACTACAGGCGCCCGCCACCTCACCCGGCTAGTTTTTTGTATTTTTAGTAGAGACGGGGTTTCACCGTGTTAGCCAGGATGGTCTCGATCTCCTGACCTCGTGATCCTCCCGTCTTGGCCTCCCAAAGTGCTGGGATTACAGGCTTGAGCCACCGTGCCCGACTGAACAGGGGTATTTTTGTAAATTTTCACCGGTTTAGGAGTGCCTAATTTGGGAATTCTCCATCACCCCTATCAATTATCTTAAATACTCAGAGCTTTCTTTTTCTTCAACAACTTGCTCTTGAATAAACCCTGTCTTATGATGGGGCTTGGACACCCATAAACCTGCATTGATTGTGGAGGGCTGTGCATTAGAAATGCTGGGTATACTTTGGAGGCCATAGGAAATATGCAGTCTGTCATACCTGAATTAATCCCTGAGTTCTCTATACCCATGGGAAAAGCCCCAAACTGATTGCTGTTTTGTATTTTCAGCTGTTTGATATTGTCAGGCTATTCCCATCTCAAAATCTCTAGTGGGTCTTCACTTCCAGCTGCACTGAATCTAAACTTTGACAAGATGTCAAGACCTTTCATTATCCCACTATTCCCCACACAGCCCATCTGCTTGGTATAGGCCAGCATCCTCACTTCCCATTCTCTTCTCCATATATCCAGGTGTTCCACCTGTGCTTGTAAGGCACAGCACAAGTTCAATTCCTCTGTGAATTTTCCCCATCACTGAAACCTTCAGGTTACTTTTTCTGAACTCCTTCAGAATATGTTTTCTGCCATCCAAGTCCACTCATGAGGACAGTATCTTATATTTTGTGTTTTTAAAATATGTTTTATGCTCATCATCTAACTAGATTGGATAAGTCTTGAAGAAGAGGACTGTGTCTTTTCTTGCAATTTGAGCCTCCACATTAGGCATAGGACAGGCAATCAAGACGTTGACCCTTTGGTCATTTATTTGTCATCCACCTTCACCCTCCTTTCACCATGAAGCAGGGCAAGCCTTTGTGCCCTCACTTCAGTGGATGCTGCACTGTAGCACAAAGTCCTCCAGTTACTGACTTGTAGCTCTATTGGTGGTCAGCTGCAGGCCACCAATTAACAGTCTCCCAAGAAAACATAGTTTCTGAAAAACATGAAACAGGGTGTCATATCCAGTCAGCACGATGCAGTTGCTTATTTTGGAGAGAGGATAAAAACTACAAATATTCATGCTGCTCTTGTGAAAAACACCAGTAACAAGCACCAGTAACTTGGTCTTGGTGTGGGTTGTATTGGGTGATAGTGTCAGGCATGTATGGTCATGTGTCTTTAGGGTAAGGTAGGTTTTGGTGTCTACTAGGTTTCTAGTACAGAAGTAACAAGTGTGAGAAGTGATTTAAAAAAAAAAATAGTTTTGCATTGCAGTGCTTATCTTCCTTGATGGTGATGATGGTATTATTTTCAGTGTTCATAGTATATTGACCTTTTTCAGGCTTTCCCATATAGTGTCTCTCTTAATGACAATATACATGTAATATACACAGAATAGGCAGAATCAACACAGATCCACAAAACTACTGGAGTCCCAAGCAGTTAAAGAGGTTTGCTTAAATACTAAGGCTTAATTAAATGAGTTTAAGACTTCCTACTTGCCCCCCCCCCTTTTTTTTTTGGGACGGAGTCTCGCTCTGTCGCTCAGGCTGGAGTGCAGTGGTGCGATCTCAGCTCACTGCAAGCTCTGCCTCCTGGAATGGTTCACTCCATTCTCCTGCCTCAGTCTCCTGAGTAGCTGGGACTACAGGTGCCCACCACCACGCCCAGCTAATTTTTTTGTATTTTTAGTAGAGATGAGGTTTCACCATGTTAGCCAGGATGGTCTCAATCTCCTCACCTCGTGATCTGCCAGCCTCAGCCTCCCAAACTGCTGGGATTACAGGCGTGAGCCACCACGCCTGACCCCACTTGCCCTTTAAATCATTTTTATTTTAAATGTCACATGATTCAGTGAGAGAAAACCCTGAATGCTACAATACACCTGAGTTTATAACCTAAGGATAAAATATTCATAAAAAATATAATTTGAAACTGGACAGAAACTGATCAATTAGAAAACATTAAAAATTATTGAATGTCTTATGTGCTAGGCATGTTAAGGAACATAGTATAAGGGTCTTAGTAACATTTATCTCATTTTAAAAATCAACAAATGAAAAATTTAAGGGATCATTGTAAAAGGAAAACTACAAAGCATAATGGGTACTATTTTTGGACTATTGTTTTTATAAGCTTCTCTGTAAATTGTGAGTGTATAACCTAGTAGTGCCCACTTTTATCTTGCATTTCTTTCATAGGTGCTGGAGATCATATATATTCTGGATAACCTGGTCCATTAACTATTCTAACTCCGTATTGGCATCTTTCAGAAAAATTTCAGTTTTTCTATGGCTGGCAGTCATCTCTGACCCTGTTTAGTTACAGCTGACCTGTCATACCCACACCCCACAATAACATTCTTGTTGATAAACAGTCCTGGTTAATGAGTTTTGACCTATTATTAGTATCAACAGATACACCATTTACTTCACCAGTTATTAATGTCATGTTTAATTAATCCCAACCTCTGAAGATTTCCTGAATTCTAAATACTTTGCTTGTGGACAAATCCAGTGAGGTGAGTTAGGCCTCTCTTTCTTTCCCTGAGGGACCATCAGTGGGTCTCTCAACCATCCTCCTGGGAAGCTGATTTTCCTGTAAATCTGTGGGAGAGTATTTGTGCTAACAACTAGAGCTGGGAAGACATTACTTTCTTTATTTTCAGAAAGTAGTTCATGTTATTAGAGCTGATGCTGACAATAGCCAAGGTAACCTGCCACACTTTGATTAGGTGGATTTGGAAAATTTCCTCTAAGTAAAGTATTCATTTTAAAATAATTTTTAAAATGAAACAAAGAAGCATGCTTTGTGCTTTATTCCTGCTGGACTGACATTTCCCCATGAAGGTCTCAGCATACATGTGGCCATCACCACACATTTGGCAGCCATTTCCACCATCGCTTTGGAGTAGTGAGATAATAGAGCAGCTTGCATGGTGAGATGCTTCTGCTTGATTTCTTGTTGCCATCCAGGTTCCTACTCCATCATCAAGATCCCATATCTTGAATTGTAGAGAATAGGATTACCAAAATATTCATTCATTGTTCTAAAAATTCATCAGAACTTATGTGCCAAAGGCATCTATGGGAAATAGTCCAATTTTTTAACTTCTTGAAGTTCCCAAAGAGCTTTCTAACTAATAGACCAAGTGAAATGCTAGGAATCATAAGTTTCTACAAGGTAAATTTTAAAGGTTTAGATTCGGGGTTTTAGAGACACGTCTCAACCAGGGTTCATTGTTAAAGAGGACAATCAGGGTTCGGAGAGGATAAAAAAATGACAATGCATGGCTTGCTTAAATTGTACCATGCTAATGATGTGATATTTATACTTCTATGTTTTTGTGTGTATTTATATTATATGTATATTCATAAGAAAAGATAGAAGGAAGAGGTTAATATTGTTACCATG
The DNA here is from genome assembly GCF_007565055.1 of Rhinopithecus roxellana. Classification (NCBI taxonomy): domain Eukaryota; kingdom Metazoa; phylum Chordata; class Mammalia; order Primates; family Cercopithecidae; genus Rhinopithecus; species Rhinopithecus roxellana. The sequence goes on from NC_044569.1 coordinate 19,016,947, forward strand.
GGAACATGACATATAATGATTAATTTTTATTGTATGTGTGTGTACTCTGTCTTTTCTCTCTCCCTCCCTCTCATAGATACTGTTTTTGGAGTCTGGGAAAAATATTATTTTTTAAAAAAAGTCATCTTGAAGAAAAGAGCAATTGATACCTAGGACTACACATATTGAAAAAGACACAGCTGATGCATTTTAGGATATTAAAGGTCTGAGAGACTTTGTAGTATGGCTGGGCCTTATATATCCCTACAAGATCAGTTTCCTCTTGTTCATTTCAGCCCACTTCTATGTACTCATCTCTGCTATAGAGCTATGCTGGGCATGGTGACTCACACCTGTAATCCCAGCACTTTGGGAGGCTGAGGTGGGCAGATAACTTGAGGTCAGGAGTTCGAGACCAGCCTGGCTATCATGGTGAAACCCCATCTCTACTAAAAATACAAAAAAAAAAAAAAAAAAAAAGTCGTTTGTTGTGGCATATGCCTATAATCTCAGCTGCATGGGAGGCTGAAACATGAGAATTGCTTGAACCTAGGAGGTGTAAGTTGCAGTGAACCAAGATTATGCCACTGCACTCCAGCCTGGGTGACAGAGCGAGACTCCATTTCAACATAAATACATACATACATACATACATAAAAAGAACTGTAGGGCTAATTAAAACCAAAAATGGTGAAGTTCCCTCATTCATGGCAAACTTCTAGAGAGGAGACAGACACATCATGAAGATGGTGGTGCATCGAGCGCTATGAGCAAATATCAACATTGTGGAGAAGCCAGGAGCAGGCCAAACTGGCTGTGCTGTGGTTGATAATTGTGTTCCAGCATAATCCTGCCACTGTTTGCCAAACTTGCACTTTGTTATTCTTTGATTCATTCATGTATTACATAAATACTCATTGAGGTTTTATGGCACAATCCCCAAAACACAGACTTCAAATGTGAACATATAAAAGAGTTTTCCCTGAGATCCCATTAACTCATGGCTCCCACTACATTTTTACTGGCCAGGGTAGACTGCAATTCTTCAGTGTGGAAGATGATACTCCAGAGAAACTCCTGAGAGCAGTCAACCCGGTAGCTTTCCCCCTCAGAACTAAGAACAATTTCTCTTTGATACATTTTTCAACATTGGGCATTTGCAGATGCCTTAGAGAATATATGAAAAACAAGACAGAACATGCTATATTAGGAGGTTCACAAAACCTTGGAAATTCCTGGACCTTTACCGAAGCGCTTCAGCCAGAAGGGCCTTCTCAACATCCCCAGGATATATTGTATGCATTTGCTTTTCTAAGAAAGAAAGAAACTCTCTTTGCTACAGGCAGGGAACCAGTAATAGTAATAGGACCAAGGACTAATCTTACAGAACACAGTCCTTCAAGGAAAGAAGAAACATTTGCTATTGGAATTATATTCCACTGGATTTGACAGAGACTTTCTAACCCCTTCTATGTTCAGTAGGTAGGCAGAAGACCTAAAGTTGAATGAAATTAGCCCTCTTTTAAAGAACTTTTAGGGACACTGGATACAAATAATCTTAAATTTCATGAAAGCAAGGAATAGCACCTAAAAGAGAGCTTGGCACATAGTGTGTTCCATAAACATTTTTGTATCAAATAAGGCAGAATATTTTAAATGTTAGAAGCATGGTCTGAACAAACATCTCTGGTTATTCAGAGAAAGAAGACATCCTGCTTCATTGGAAGGGGCAGTGAGAGTTTCACCAAGGAGAAACCTTCTGTGGTTCATGGTAAAGAATAGATGGAATGGAGGAAAGTAGAGATGAGACGGAAGGGTGTTTAATAGGAAGGGATGACATGAGCAATGGGGAGCAGCCTGGAGCTTGTCAAACACAAGAGGAGGTACAGGCTACAGAGACAGGCCAGGCCATACTGTGGAGTATCTGCAGTGCCAGATGGAGCAGATGCCTAGACGAAGGTGAAGATAGCAGGTGATGCTATGCCTTTCTTCTTGCCTTTCTTCGTTATTACTGGCAAAGCTAGAGAAGATCATAGGAGACATGGTTTTAATGGATCTCTTGGTATTAGTACAAGGACCTTCCTTCTTGACTTCTAGAGCAGCCATTATACATTTTTGTCAGTCTCTCTCATGTCCCTACATCTATTCTCTATCTCATATGATTTTATTGCCCCCTCTGTGTTTCTGTCTCTGGCTGTCTCCCTGTCCCCAACTTTTAGTGTGATGGAAAATAAAATAGCAAAGTGACATGGTCTGGGAAGGAGGGTACGTATCTGTGCTGCATAATACTTGAAGGAAATGTTAAGGAGTTTTGATACATTGATAGTCAGGTTTTCTCAATATGTTTTTCAGAAAAAATACAGAACATTAGGCAAATGCTGCTTTAGTAAATAAAAAATATGTCCAACCCTCATTCTGTGCTTCTTGAGAGGCAATCCTGTCATTTTATACCACAGGAGAAATATCAATGTTTTAAATCTTTAACATGGACTTTCACCAGTTCTTAAGGGGTGGAAGAAGGCAAATAAAAGGATTTGTCAGCTGTGGTGGCCACATCTGGGGTAGACAGCATAGCCTAGATACACGTGAAATCCCTAAAATTTCTCTTAACCTTTCAGGCATCCCATTGTCACTGAGCCCTCACACATCAGTTATTGGAATGCAGAAATAAGCCATGCTTCGACTATCATTGTTTTGATGTCCCATTTTTATTAGTCTATATTTCTTCCAATCTGGTTCCTTCTCCATCTGTTTCAGGTTTCCAGAACCAAAAACTTTCACCTTCCTAGTTCTGTTTCTCTTTAAAAAAAACCTGCTGTTACATTCTTTAATCACTTCAAAGTAAACACAGTCAATATCAGTTTCGAGTGATATATCCCAGGAATACCTGGTTTTTAACCCAAACCAAAGCCTTTAAGAAAAATCTCCCTGATTAATTTAGCACTCTCCTTTCTGGGGTCCTTCCTAGTGTCCAGAGGATTGAGCAGATTTATCTCTGAGCTGTATATTGGCAAAAAGCTCTTGGAAGGGTCAAATTTTACAAGAATGATTTTGTTTTCAGTTTTTTAAATCCATCAGCCAATCCTGATCAGTCAAGATTTTGTGTTTTAGTCTTCCTGAGCCATTTGAGTTTTTTCCAATTCACATCTTTAAAATAACTCTCACTTGCCTACTTTCAGCCATCATCAGTAATACTTATCAGTGATAGGCTAAAAAATCACCAAGTTCCTTTGCTTTTGACCGAGATCATTTTCTTTCTTTTATTGGTTTTAGATAGTGGTGGTTGTATTTCTTAAAGGTTCTGAGTCAAAATATCTTTTTTACAATAATGAAAATGACAAATACAATGAGTTGAATTTGTTTTAACAAAGTGACTTGCTTTTGTTCCTTAGTTTTGTCTTTCATCAACTGCTAACACAAAGAAAGAACACAAAAGGTCACATTTTGGCTTTAGAATATCTATAGCAGAATAGGCAAGACTGGTTGGTGGACACCATACCAGATGATAAATAATTTGACCCAATACTTTGGTATTTGTATTAGTCAGGGTTCTCTAGAGGGACAGAACTAATAGTATACATATACATTAGTTCATTAAGTAGTATTAACTCACATGATCACAAGGTCCCACAATAGGCCGTCTGCAAGCTGAGGAGCAAGGAGAGCCCGTCTGAATTCCAAAACTGAAGATCTTGGTGTCCGATGTTTAAGGGCAGGAAACATCCAGCACAGGAGAAAGATGTAGGCTGGGAGACTAGGCCAGTCTCTCTTTTCACATTTTTCTGCCTGCTAATATTCTAGCTGCACTCACAGTTGAATAGTTTGTGCCCACCTGGATTAAAGGTGGGTCTGCCTTTCCCAGCCCCCTGACTCAGATGTTAATCTCCTTTGGCAACACCCTCACAGACACACCCAGGATCAATACTTTGTATTCTTCAATCCGATCAAGTTGAAACTCAGTATTAACCATCATAGTATTTACTCTTTTTCCCAAAAGCTATTCTTGGATCTACAGGAAACACAGTCGTGAGTTGACATCCAGATGGGCTCTAATTCGAGAGATAACCAGAGGGAGGCCCAAATACCCCAAAGCAATGAAATTACACCTTGTTTTGAACAGATGGCACAGCCAGAGACCTGGGATTTCCTAAAATGTAACCAAAAATTTTTTTGCCTTAGCGCAAATGTGTTAAATATTAACATTATTATAGATAATAGTCATCAAAAACTAACTTAACATTGACACGATGTGGAACAATTAGAACCCTTTTGAATGCCTGATGCTTAAGTGAAAGTATGCAAAGTGGTCCTTTGAGGGGATAGCACCGAGCCTAGGAAAGTAAATTCCTTTAGCAAAATGTTGGCCTTGTGTGGTCTCCACTTCCCCCTAATGTACAGTCACTCACGAAGGGAGCAGTGGGAGTTCAGAAAAGGTAAGGTCCAGATAGAGTCAGGCAGCCCTCTCACTGGATTGGTTTCTGACTCTCAGGCAACCACTGATATGCTATTTATTAATCTGCAAGGAAATGTTCACATACCTGCCTCTACACCTTTTCTCATGCTGATCCTCTGCCCTTTTGCCATTTTCCCATCACATCCATTGAATCAAACCCTCTCCAGCCTTTAGATATCCTCAAGAGAACTTTCCAAAGTATCTGGAAATTTCAGGCTCTAATATTAACTTTTGTTTCACTTCCTAGCCATCATATTACCTGGGAATTTTATTGGGCTGCATTATTTGGTATATATCACATGTATATTTTTATCTACACAAATTGATTTCTGGGCTCAAAAATTCACGTAAACTCACACATTTTTCTTTGTCTTGGATCCTTCATCACATGGCATACAACTTAGCATATATATATATGTGTGCATATTACAGAATATATACATATATTACCTATAGCTGTATCTACATAAAAATATAGATGCATATTTTCGTCAATAACCAGTAGGGGTGCATCACAAGGAAGTAGACTAACAGTATGAAACTAGCAATTACAATAGTTCAATGATGAAAAATGGTTTTCCTTTTCAGGTTTTGGTACATTCTATTCGTCCATCCACCATTAGGCTGTTTCCTCAGAGGTGACATGATGTGATTGCCTGAAGAAAATGCATATTCTCTTTTCCTGCATAGAGCTTTTTCCTCTTGCCAAAGTGAGGTGTGCTGGAAACCTACAAGGTAACCTCATAATTCCCTTTACTGCTCTATGAAGTCTACTGCCTGGAGCAAAAGGTAAGTAGACTGTTCCTTGTTTCATTGTCTCTGATTTTCCTTACTGCCCTTTGGTCACTTTTAATCCTTTAGATCCCAAGCAAAAGTACCATGTCCCATCTTTGTCTGCATTCAGCTTTGTACCCAGGCCCCCAAGTCCAACCGTATCCAGTGCCATTCCATGTAGAAAAGAAAAGCTAATAAAATATTCTCTAAATATTCATCATTAGTTCTTATAACTTTTTTTCTCACAGAAAATTTCTCTCCCCTCCTTAGTTCTTGAATGTCCATACACACAGAAGGATGGAGGAGGTCTGTTTTGTGCTAACTCTTATCTAAGTTGTTAAGGATTTTAGTAGCTATAAAGACTGTTATTATTCTCACTGACCATCTGTTAGTGTTGCCAGGGAAGCACTAAGGTGAAGATTTTGGAGAGGAGTAAAGATGATTTGGATCTAAGGGAATGAACACATTTATGACATGTTATTATGCATTTCACTATAAGTGTTCAAGCACATGTTTGTATTTTTTCTTATTTTGATAGAGGAGAGACACTGACACATTGGTGGGAAGGTTAGAATGAATGCAAATTTCCAGTCTCTGAAGAAATCATGTATATGGTCACTCTATTGATCTTGATTCACATTTATTTGAAATTTACATCAATATGAAGGAACTTCCAAAAGTTCATGGAAAATGCATATTAGGAAAAAATTATGCATGGATTTCAAAATGTTTTTGCACAAAAATCAACTCATATTAGCTTGTTATAATATTCCTGAACAGGATCTAGTTTGAGGGACTAAGAAAGATAAGACATCAGTTTTAAAAAGCTCTTATCAGGACAACATGATTCTGCCAAATTAAAACAAGATCAAACATCAAATTTATGGTAAAGCTTGAGTGGAGAATGGTGAATCATTGATGCTTTATGAAAAGTTTATGGGTACAATGCCTCAAAAAAATCAGCAGTTTGCCAATGTGTAACTCATTTTAAGAAGGGATCAGATGCTGTTGAAGATGAAACCCACAGCAGTAGATCATCCACATCAATTTGCAAGGAAAAATTAATCCTGTTTATACCCTATTAAAGAGGACCAATGGTTAACAACACAAACAATAGCCAACAACATAGACATCTTAATTAGTTAATGCTACACAATTCTTACTGAAAAAGTATAGTTTAATAAACTTTTCATTTGATGGGTGCCAAGAGGAACAATGACTAACAACACAAACAATAGCTAGCACCATAGACATATCATTAGTTAAACTTAAACAATTCTGACTGAAAAATTAAAGTTTAACAAACTTTTCATTTGATGGGTGCCAAAACTGTTGAGCCCAGATCAGCTTCAGACAAGAGCAGAGCTTTCAAAGGACATTGTAAACAAGTACGTTCAAGATCCTGCAGCATTTCTTAAAGAATTTAAAAGGAGGTGAAACGTGGCATTACCAATACGATCCTGAAGACAAAGCACAATCAAAACAATGGCTACGAAGAGGCAGGAAGTGGTGCGGTCAACACAAAAGTGGACCAGTCAGAGCAACCAGACAGAGCTTCACCAGGGAGTTCTTCTCCACAAAGACCACACTCCTGCTCATTCTTCTTATCAAATGGGGGCAATTCTGTGATAGTTTTGAAGATAAATTATTAGGCATTCACCCTGTGGTCCTGATTTGGCTTCTTCCGAATTCTTTTTGTTTACTAATCATAAAGAATCTATTAAGGGCACCCATTTTTCTTCAGTTAGTAAAAAAGACTGCTTTGACATAGTTAAATTCTCAAGACCCTCAGTTCTTTAGGGATAGCTTAAATGGCTAGTATCATCAGCCATTTTACCTGGATTGAGCTTATATTGAGAAATAAAGTTTATATTTAATCCTTTATCTTTTAATTTCACTTTTTCTTGAACTTTTTGAAGCCTTCTCAGATTGTATACACTTATATGTCTTATTTGACAGTGAGTGTGATTTAATGCATGCTTTGTGAGTCACTTATACTTAAATGTGATGACATAATCACGTAACAACTTTCTAGTGGTCCTGATTCCATGTATTTAACTGGTCATTTGGATACTTCAAAGGATTCAGCCATTCAATAGAAAGTTTCAGCAAATGCCCCCTGTTTGACAGTGTTACTTATGGGCTATGTTTTTTTTTTTTTTTCTCTCTTATATCAACCACTGTGGCTAATTAGGCAGAAGACTCAAATTGTCATGAATTTTTCAGGCTGATACATGTTCCTTTCCAGGGCTAATTTGCTGTTATCAGAGGAATGACCATGGTTGTACTTTGTTGATAGTGTCTGATCTTATTTCCTTGTTAAGATTGAAGTTAGTTGGGTGCCTATGCCAAGAAGGTCATTTAGTAAATCATCTCTCTGTAAACAAGTCTACTTTAGGGACTGTCCTTTTCTTACTCCCCTTCATTGCCTACTCTCGCCTCTGCTGCAGACTCCATCAAGAAGGAATAAGACTCAAGGAAACTTTTACCCAGGATTTCAGAAACTTAAAAAATTCAGTGAAGAACCTAGTTATAAAACTTGCATAGAAGACTAGAATAATTCTATTCGATGAGCTTTCTGTGTTAACAATGAGGAAGATTTGGCATACACCAGTTAGGGACAGAATTTTTATAACTGAATGAGAAATAAGGAAAACTGTTTTTTATATGGTTTGTTATTGCCATACTAGGGATGTTAGAAGAATTGATTTCCTGGGATGGCAAAGTAAGGCCATTTCATTTAACCTTTTCCTCCAGACATATTGGGGGAAATTCAGAGCACTAATCCTTCACCCCACCCCACAAGTTGTTTTCCAATTATCGCTGATTAGTGGTTGGAATTATTAGTAAGAATTACACAACTATTTATGTCTGTTGAAAAAGTCATCAGTACTAATTTTTGCAAATTGGTTGTAATTTCCAAAGAAAATATCAATTAATTCATTCGTTAAGAATTGTAATGAGTTAGCCCATTGGAGACTGGCATGGCAGTAAGAGTGCAGAAGTAGTTCTCAGGACCTCAAAGTTATATATTACCCTTGGCAATTCCAAGAACTTTGGATTTTTACTTCACCAGAATAAAAATAAAGATAATGTTCCTTAAAGATAAGAAGAGAATATCTAAAAAAAAAAAAAAAAGACCTATTTCAATCTTCATTCTTTTTTTTCCTTTGGCAATTTTCTTTCCTAATTTTCCATTGGGAAGAGACAATGTGGTATTTAGCCCCTTTGCTCCCTCATGATTTCTATGTAATTAGGGATTCAGATATGTTATCCTTCAGCTCTAAAAGAAGCCACTATATTGGAACACAAGGGGTCATTTTACTTATGGGTGTACGTACTTTTTAATTAAAAATTATTTTATTGCTTTTGTTAACTAATTAAATTTAACAAGTCGTTTCTCACAAATATTTATTAATATTAAGTTGTTTTGGCATATACCAGTAAATAGCAAGCAATTGCTTTACTCTGCATGTGTAATTAGAGTGACTAGTAATTATTTTCTTCTTTGAGTACAGTTGACACTATCATATTTTTCTAAGTTTTGGTTCATTTTTATTTCAATTAGTGAATGCTTAATAGAATCCAAGATAAGGGTGTCTGTTAGCAAGGAGGAAAGCTGCATCTCTTACTAAGCTTTTGAGAAATACAAACACATATTGTGTGCCATGCCTGTATTCCCATATGCTTTATTTTCCTACATATTTTCTTTCTTCCTTCACCTAGTGACCCTGTATCTTGCCATTATTATCTAGATGGTTATTAAAACATTTCTAGAATGCACATTTTAACTAAAAATACTTAATTTTACACACGTAGACTTTTATTCAAGCTGGAACCAAGAAGTGGTGTCAATTCAGCTACCCATTTGCTCGGCTGAATCCTTATGAAGCGCTTGTGCTTCCAGAGATGTTATTAATGTCCTTGCATTCCTCTTTATCATCAGCAAATGCCCTTTAAGAGTCACACTGTGCAGGCTACATGCCACGAGCAGGGGCTCCTTTCATATTGACTTACAAGAAGCTCAGCATTAGGTGGAGAGAAGGCAGAGTCAATATGATAGCTCCTCCCACAAAGCATTCATTAAAGTCAATGAAAAGCAAATATAGGATTCATTTGCTCCAGGACAGACACGCTTAGGAGACACCTGATGAGACATGGCAAAAGATGAAGGGCTACCAAATGTAGTAAACATTTAGTAAAACCTTGCAGGGCCAGGCCGAAGGAGGATCTCAATCACCACCTAGGTCTCCGGCCTAAGTGACGGATTCTGAGTACCAAAATCTACAGTTCTTTGTTTGGAACCCCAGATATGAAGGGAGCTCTCCTGGATACCCACTGAAACAAATCTTTAATAGAAATAAAGTTGGGGTTAAACAGATAATTTTACCATAACCTAGACTTCTCCTTGTGGTTAAGGTAGGTAACAAGGACCAGATTTATCCTCCCACCTGAAACGACTTCCCCCTCCAAAACAAACAAACAAACAAACAAACAAAAACACAGAAGTTATAAAACAACCATTTCCAAAACCTGGACATCTGACAACAGTGATCCATGAAAGATGGAAAACAAGTAAGAGCTGCATTTTCCTAAGATTATTGCCTTGAGAGAATTTCAGGCTATGGAGCAGGGAGGAAGAACTCAGACAGAGCCCAGTGAGCCCCCTGAGTTGAGATGGGGTTGGGAATATGAGGAAGTCTAGGTGGCTAGAGTTTGCAGGGTAGATTGAGAGGATAGCTGACCATAGAGAGAAACCTGAGATCTGCAGAGGATGACCCCAAGAATTCAGCACAGTATTGATCAGCATGTGCATGTGAGGAAACTACTTGAGGCCAGAGACAGAATACCCGGAAAGGATGAGAAGGGAGGGCACCAGGGCCACACAGTGCCCAATTGGTGCCTGTTCCCACCAGCCAGACTGGAAACTTCAAAGTGTATGGGGTTTTGGTGGAGTGCTCAGAGGAGTTTTCTTCAGTAGTGAGGGAGAACTAGTCTTTGAATAAATGCTGCTGTGGACTTGCCTAGAAATTCTCTTAATAAGACCCAAGAGAATCAAACGGTTTTTGGTAATACTATAACTCATATTTGCAGGAAGATGGGATTTGGTGAAGTGAGCGGAAGAAAAGTCTGCATTGTGGAAAGCCTTGCGGGGTTTATCTTCTTTGCTGGAGGGAAATAATGACAAGTGGCTATGAGAATTCATGTACCTCACCCTGTGACCAGCCATGATGAAAATCCCTGTAAACTCCAATCTGCTACCAGAAGCTGGTTCTGGAGGACCTGCCCCATTCAAACATGAGTAATAAACAGAAAGGTGTGGAGCGTCTATCTTGAAAAATGATGCAAGGAACAAACTGTTGCAGAAATTAAGCCCATACAACATAAAGGAGAACAGACTTTGAAGAAAACAAAATTTAAAAAATAATAAATATTGAGAGACAGAGATCAGGATTCAGAACAGTAAGCAAAGTGAAATGAAGTGAACAAACTTAAAAATAATGGAATGGCAGATATGGAAGACAAACCAAAGGGGTTGAACATAAACATAGTAGTATCCTAAAGGAACAACAACAACAAAAACCATTAGGTTGAAAACTATCCTTAAAAATGGAAAATAATTTTCACAAATAAAAGATGACTTAATTTTATTCAGTTGTTTCTTTACTCCTTTCAAACTTAAGATTGGTCTTCCCCAACAAGCCTTTTTGACTCACTGGGTACTGAACTTACTGTATTGTTGCAGCACAAATTGATATATGCTACAATGTATCTTGTCTCCAAGTATTACACTTGCTTTTGTTGCTGTTGTTTTTAGTTTGGATAATTAAGCAGTTTTATGAGGACTGGGGCTGCATCTTTCTCCTTTTATATCCCCTTTTGCATTTTGTTACAGACTTTGTACAGGGTCAGTGTAGTGTGAACAATGGAGTAAAAGCATGAAATGCAAATTTTCTCCTTGCCTCAATGCAGTGGTTTCTGGGAGCTGATTTGGCAGTTCTGTTGTGTTTCTGAGGTTGCCAATTCCTCTGTTACTGATTTTCTGTTACTATCCTAAAGGTAAATGAAAAATTGAAGAAGGACAAATATTTGATCAGGGCATTGGGATTCAGGATGCTTTTTTTTTTTTTTTTTTTTCTCTCTTTCTCTATTGCCAAATATTCTAAGTCAATTTAAAGTGCAGGTACTGTCAAGAACACTGGACAAGGTGTGAGGGTACTGGAGTTCTAGGGCAGGTCTATCACTAACTTGCTATGTGCCCCCAGAGAAGTTACTTGATCTTCATTCTGCTGTATCTTGGGGCTAGAACAGCTCCTGACTCATTATAAGCACTTAATAATTATGTTTTGAATGAAAGAATAATTAGCTTCAGTTTCCTCTTAGGTCAAATGAGGGGCTTGTACTAGCATGGTCTCTAGGAACTGTTTACACCATAAAAATCTAAAAACTACCAGCTTTCCTCTGATTGGCAAGCATTTACACCATGCATTTCAATTGCAGCAACTCTGCAGATGCCTGTTGTTTTTATGGAAGACGTGTTTGTCCCCACATGCGCTGTTTACACATTCCATGTAGATTTTAATGTCCATCCTAAGTTGCACAACTTTTGAAAACAGCCAGGCAAAAAGTCCAGAGGGCACACTGAAGGATTCTTACAGGAAGCTTATAGCCTGTCTCCTTTGGCTAATTTGCAAAAGCATTTTTTGATTTAAAACAGAAGGAGGGTGAATCCCTGGGAGAAAACTCACATCCACTAATGTTCCTTCTGGAGTGAATTATGAGAGGAAGCCCCAGATGGATTATAGACGAAGGTTAAACTTTGAGACACTAATGTATTGAAAAGGTAAAGATAGTAAAAGAACAAAAAGTGCCCTGAATGTTATGTCTGTGTGTCCTTTTTGCCCCATGCTTTCCAATATTTTAAGGATCTTTGAAAGGCATATGTTCATCTGCAGAGGCAATGTCACCTAACTTCCTGAGAAAAATCTTTGCCACTGGAAGCCGTTGAAATGACATTCTAATAGGATTCTCCAATTAGACCAAAAAAAAAAAAAGGACAAACTTTAAAGAAGACATTTCATCTTGAAAAATAGAAAAGCTAATGGAGCTGTTTGGCGACAGTGGTATAAAAGCATTGAGTGATGTTCTGGAAAAGTATTTTGGCATGTAGTGATATTTAATACTCTATTCTATCAATTTGAAGATGACCACTATGTTCGCGTTTTAACATTTCTGGAGTCATTTTATAACTAATGAAAGCTAGCGATTGCTGTGGGTCAGCTGACAGAGAAGTCCATTTGTCATCATCTGCACTTTGAGGACTCAGGTATTTTTGGTGGTGTAGCTCGGTCATCATAACCTCTCAATATTTCAGTCACTACACCTTTTAAAGATCATTTGGAAAAGAAATTTGCATCTTGATTCTTTTCTGAAAATTTCAGTTGACACTACTTGGTAGGATGAAGAAAGCACTTTCATCGAAACTTGCAGAAATAAGGGCAGTGGTTGGGACGAATGTTCTGTATACAATAATAGAATAGTCTTTTAAGAAATAATGCATCACCAACATGCTTAAGGACAGAGGACATAGACAACGATATACATAAATCTTTATATGTTGTCTCAGTATTAGTGCTTTAATGTCTATTTTTTATTTTCTTCACTTATCCTCAAATTCTTGCAAATAAATCATGCATTCACAGGACCCTCATTCAGTGCTGTTTTCTGTGTACCGGTGGTGAAGATATTGTGATCAGGTGAATACTGGAAAGTACACTTTAAAAATATCTTTATAGGATTTCTCAAAAATGTTTCTGTAAAAATGAAGTATGATAGATGAATCCATTAGTGGTCCTACTTAATGGTATCTCTATGTCCACACACTTTGCAAAGTTACTGCATCAGGAACTGGTATATATTTCTCTAGTCTTTGAACCTGGGATAAACGTGTGACCTACTTTGACAAAGAAATAAAGTGGCAGTGATGGTGTGCCACTTCTGAGACCAGGCCTTAAAAAGTCTTGCATATGGCTGGGTGTGGTGGCTCATGCCTGTAATCCCAGCACTTTGGGAGGTTAAGGTGGGTGGATCACCTGAGGTCAGGAGTTTGAGACCAGCCTGACCAATATGGTGAAACCCCATTTCTACTAAAAATACAAAAAAATTAGCTGGGTGTGGTGGTGTACGACTGTACTTCCAGCTTCTCAGGAGGCTGAGACAGGAGAATTGCTTGAATCCAGGAGGCAGAGGTTGCAGTGAGCCGAGCTTGCACCACTGCACACCAGCCTGAGAGACACAGAGAGACTGTCTCAAAAAAAAAAAAAAAAAAAGAAAGAAAAGGAAAAGTCTTACATATGTGTGCCCTCTCTTAGAATGCTGCTATCTCCGTGTAGTTGTTCAATGGGGGATGAGTGACCATGTGCAAGACAGTTTGCTTGTCTTATTAGCATCATTCTAGACTACCTTATAGTCAGCCAACCCACAAACATATGACAGAACTCAACCCAGAACAGCAGTGTTAGCTTACATTACATAGAGCTGAACACTTATGATCAAACTCAGCCAAGAACAGAATTATCCAGCTGACTTTTAGAGTCATAAGCAATAAAAATACTTATTATTTAAGTCACGTACATATGGGGTGATTTGTTACACAGCAATAGCTAACTGATACATGAGGGGCAGCATATGCTTCTCACATAAAAACAGGTCAGCCTGAAGTTCACATCAAGATGTGTTTTCTTAAGGTGTTTTGGATCTGAATCCCACATACCCATCTTTTTCTACACTTCTCAGGAGCAGAAGCACTGAAATTCTGTATGACAGGCTGCTTTTGAGATATTTTCAACTTAGTTGGAATCAGGATTTGCCAGAAATGTTGTGAGACAGCTTGTTTAAGTGAGATTTCCTGCTCAGTTTCTTTTTTTAAAAGATAGGGAGAAAAAGAAAAAAATAATGATTTTTGGATGGAGTTCATCCGTGCTGGACACATTTGGACACGTAGCTGAGGGGAACTAATGTGTAACGATCTTTAAGTTCTTTAGAAACTTTGGCAAAGTCTTCAACCACCTGAGAATTCTTAAGATTAAATGTTTGAAGTGTGATTCTAAATTAATAACACTGACATCACAAGTTACTCCCACAGACCAATTTCTCACTCTTCATAAATATTCTGTTTACAGATTGTTCTATCTTCCTATGGCTGTTTTTTATTTAAGCTGTGTATGTTCTCTCACTACCATGCTTGTTAATTATTAAAAGATTTTCTCCATTTATTTCAGGCTCACACTGAAAGGTGAGTTTTAGCCAACTTACTATTTGGTTAATATTTTACATTTCAATTTTCCAATTCAAACCAGGGAACTAGAGAAGGGTATGAATAAAACTTAAGCTATAGGTGCATATTTAGAAAAAAGAAAGAGCAAATGATGAATATGTATGAAACTTATTTAAAATGCCATATTTATGAGGAAAGGAAAAATATTGGAGCCTCACTTTCCCTTTACATATTTTCAAAACACCACATGGGATTGAATGGGACCAAGTGAAAAGTATAAAATTTGTTGAGTGTGGTGGGTGTTTGAGTGTGTCAGTGCAGTGAGAAGTTGGCAATGTGAATCCTCTGGGGCTTGTGGGTAGGACACATAGAAGCCTTGGCAGAAGGAAAAACATGAGTTTTCTTATGCCTGATTTTCAACGGGACATTTGGCAGGATGCTTGCCATCTTTCTGTGTCAGTTTATTTGATCCTAGAGGCCAAGAGTGCAAAGACCCCAAGTTGCTTGTTGGTGGGCCAGGACATGGGCTTGCATTCACCTCTGCAGTACTTGTACTGCCTTGTGGCTGCTCTATGACTGACCAAAGCCAAAGTGGTAGTAATGTGAAAGGGAAGAAAGGGCCAGAGGAAATGTTCCACTCTAGGGATTTCAATTCAGCCAAATTTATTTCACCCACTCTATGCCCAGGCCTGTATTAGGCCCTGGGTAGTTGAAGCAATATTTGGAAGAGAAGGGGGCTGTACTCTCCAACTTCCAGTGTGTCCACACCAGGAAAAGTGACACATATGCACAGGAGCCGTGAACAGGGGAGTCAGTGTTCATGACAAAGGTTCTAGTTAAATGAAGCAAGTCCAGCTGTTCTTTGGGAATCCATGCAGCAGCAAACATGAATAACATAGATCCATGTACCAGAACAGAAAAGTCTCTAATATATATGGTTGGATAAAAAAAAAATAAATAAACAGCCTCAAGTTATGACCTACAATGTAATACCACTTTGTATCACTATAAACCAACTTAAAAAGAACAACTATACATTTCTACCTTGTAGGTATATCAATATATGGAAAAAGATGGGGGTGGCAGGCATAAAATAAGGGCACTGGGATGCAGAGAGGGGGCTGGTCAGGAAGTGTGTGCATATCTTGTTACTATAACATATTTATAACAAGTTTATGTAGCTGATTTAAGTAAACTAAAAATAAATAAATAAATAAATAAATGGTATGTGCATAAATAAAACTTATTTACCAACATTTTCCAACCCTGCATCATACACACAAAAACAAAGACATTCACCTTTGGGTTCTTTATTATCTAGTTGGAGAAATAAGACTCATGGATATATTTCATACTTTAACAAAATGATATACGATCTTTTCTTGATTTCTGTAATTTTTTTTTGTTTTGTTTTGCTTCTCCATCCTGCCTCTCTTTATTCTTCTCTTTCCTGATCTTTGCTTTTCCTTCTCAATTCCAAATGTGGGAATTCTCTAGGGCAAGCCTTCAACCCTTTCCTCTCTTTCTGATCATTTTCACCCATTCTCACAAAATCCAAGGTAGCCACTAATAGGAATTTTTTTTTTTTATTTTTTTATTTTTTTTTTGAGACAGAATCTTGCTCTGTCACCCAGGCTGGAGTGCAGTGGGGCGATCTCGGCTCACTGCAAGCTTCGCCTCCCGGGTTCATGCTATTCTCCTGCCTCAGTCTCCCAAGTAGCTGGGACTACAGGCGCCCGCCACCATGCCCAGCTAATTTTTTGTATTCTTAGTAGAGACGGGGTTTCACCGTGTCAGCCAGGATAGTCTCTATCTCCTGACCTCGTGATCCGCCCGCCTCAGCCTCCCAAAGTGCTGGGATTACAGGCGTGAGCCACTGCACCCGATAGGCTGTCTTAACTTTAGTTTCTAGCTTCGTTCTTCCCTCTCTATTGGGCATCTCTCCTTGCATGTTTGCCACCATTTTGGGCTCAGTTTTTCTAAACCAAAATTAATCTCTCCTTCTATCTTCAATGGGTCATTTATCCTTCTCCCTGATGTGCTTATTTGACATTGCATGCTTGTATCAAAACAGCTCATGTACCCCATAAATATATATACTTGTGTACCCACAAAAATTATTAAAATATCTTGACTTCTTGATTTCTTCCAAAGACATTGCCATTCTTGTCACCAGATTGAGAAGCCTGTGTCCTCAGTAATTTGTCCTTTTCCAGCTCCCTTGCCATTCACAGTGTCCCATCCAGTCTTCCTTTCTGATGCTTTTTTGCATCCACGCTTTCATCTTTGTCTTAGTTAAGGCTGTTATAACAAGTAGACTGGGTAGCTTAAACAATAATTATTTTTCACAGTTCTCGAGGCTAGAATTCTGAGATCAGAGGGCATTCATGGTCAGGTCTGGTAAGGGCCCTCTTCCAGGTTGCAGACTGCTGTCTTCTCCTTGTATCTTCACAGGGCAGAGAGCAGAAAGAGAAAGCAGGCAAGCTAACTATCTGTTCTTATAAGGGTACCAATCCCATTCATGAGAACTCTGACATCATGACCTAATTACTTCCCAAAGGCCCCACCTCCAAATACCATGTTAATGATTGGGCTTCAACATGTGAATGCTGGGGAGACACAGTATCCAGTCCTTAGCCATCTTCATTTGTACATTTCCTTACTGTGTTATCTTAACCAAAAGCACACACAAAGGCAAGGCAGAAAACTAAGCTAATTCTTTCAGTAACTAAACGCCTCCAAATGTTTATTTATCTACCTGTTGTATCTGATAAATGACTTACTTTGTTTGGGATTGCATGGTTATCAGTTTTTTTTTACTTTCAACTATTAGTTACCAAGAATTTACCAAGTACCAGTTTTACAATCAGCCTGGGGAGATATAATAAACATAGAAGACATGGGCTCTTCTTTTGAAGAACTAATTGATGAAAAAATGTCATTAATAAATAAAAGAAGTAATTTGAAATAAATCTTACAGCAATATAGAATATACACAAAACATGGAGAAAACTAAATCCATAATGCCGCCCCCACTTCTTTACTTTCATTAACACTGAGAATCAACTGTATGTCACACACTAATCTACGAACTGGGGATATGGCATAGAAAGTCAGAAAATGCCTCTGCCCTTATGGAACTTCTATTCAAGTGCAGAGAAATAGATACTACCTAGGTAAGCACATAATTAGGATAATTTCTGAGAGTGACAAATGCTACAAGAAAAAAAGAATATGCGATAATATGACAGATAGGGCCTAGGGATAAAATTTAGCTAGAAAGGTCAAGGAAACTCTCTAATAGAGGTAATATTTGAATTGAGTCCTGAATATTAAAAGGCACCAGCTATGGGGAAACCTGGAGGTACAAGGTCACAGGCTGGTCTTACTCCAATAACAAAATCCCAAGATAAACATGCACTTGAGGAATTGCCAGATAAAAGAGGCTCTTGAGAACAAGAAACAACCTGAGTTGTTTTGAATACCATGGGCCAAATGGCAGTTTGTGCCAGTTTGTGCCAAGTGGGGATCTAGGGCAGGACCTATTTGGAGGGAGTCAAGGTTTTTTAAAGGGAAGTTTCATAAATGCTCTCTCCATGACTCGGACCTTTCTGGGCACACAGACTACAAAATAACCCCTTCAGACACCTTCTCCTTTCCCTGGCCACACACATATTTCTATAGAGTAGCATGTAAGTCAGATGGATAAGTAAAGAAAAGAAAAATAAATTTACTGGGAAAGGGAACAGCTAAGTGAATCAACAACATTTCCCTAATTGGTTTCCAGAGGCATTTGTCTGTCTGAGAATAAGATGTTTGATATTCTGGTTGAGTAAGTTCTTGATTCCAGGTCATCAATTATGATAATAGAACAAATCAAAAAGTTTCCAGCAAACAGAAATTCTTCATTTCCTGGCTCCTACTCAACTTTATTGATTGGACCATTGGGTAAGACTATAAATTTCATGTAGAAACACTGGAAAAGCTTTGGCTGGGCCCTTTGCTTTCTCTAATTTCAAAAAATGTTCAAAGTGCCTGGGTTAATTTGGATTATTCATCCCACTCTCTTCTATGCCTTCTATCCCTGTAGACAGGGGCAGGTGCTTCACAGACAAAATTACCTCCACTCTTGTTTTAAATGTAATGGCTGATGATGTATATCACAAAAGAACTGAGTGTCCACAAACCTTATTGTCTTCTGAAATATCCCTTCCAATAGTCTTCCAAAATGCTAAAATGATAATCATTAGAAACTCTTCCTTAGAATTATACAACATGGGCTCCTTCTTAAATAAATATATGTTCCTGAGAAAAGAGGGAAGGCCCTGTTTGTATGACTCATTTGTCTTTCTAAACAGGTTCATATTAATATACATCATGAGACAGCATGAAGTAATTAAATATATGGAAGACTTGAGTCCAAAGACCTAAGTTCAAGGCCCAAACCCTCCTCTCACAAGCTGTGTGATTTAACAAATTAATTTTTGTAAATCGTAATTTCATCTGCTGCTAAAGCTAAACATTATCTGAGTATGTGTTGTAGCTTTGTAAATGTTAATACATCAAAGAAATATAAACGATTATAAATGTTATCATTTGATTAGTAGAGATTAATGTTTAGATCAATTTCATCATTTTGGAAGGTACTGAAATTCTGAAAGAATTTTATACATCTAAATCCTGTGGACTTTGGGCAAATTGGAAATATAATAAAAAGAATGTTTGATGGTTGTTTCTGTGTGCTGGAGTAGATGTTAAATGTCATACATATATTGTCATTTCATCCTCCCAACCGCCCAATGAGGTAGATATCACCCAAAATACAGTGATAAGTAAAGGTTAATTTACTTTCTCAAGGTCACATCAGTGTCTAGTAGAGGTCTTCAAAGCTCAAGTTCCTAAGCATTCAGTAACCTTGCCTTGCACTCAGCACAGTATACCAATGCTGGGTTTTAGAAGGAAACCAGAATTGCAAAATCTGAGAACTTAGTACTTGGGATAAGTTTCCACTAGTAAGTGGGGTAGGAAAATGTGCTCACTTGAAGAGAAGTGTAAATTGGAAACTAAGCTCCTGTTCTTCCATATTTTCCTTGCAAGTGTGTCACTTTGTATGTATATACTATTTTTCAGTTCTAAATCCTTTCTTATATTGTATATTTGGTATAAAGACAAAAGGATTCCACCAAATCTCCATTTTCTCCAACATAATTCCCTCATTGACTCCATTCTGTGACTTGTGCCCAAAGGAAGAGCATAATGTCTTGTGTCACCTTCTCTACTCCTGCTCCCCACACAATCACCTAACTTTACCTTGAGTCATTTACATTATGTTCCTAATACTCTGATCTGCCACTTAGAGCAGAATAATTTTTCCAAGAGCGAGAAGTGGACTTTTCCTAGAATCCCGTTTCAGATACTGGCTCAAGACTGGAAACATAGTATGTAATAGATAAATATTCATAAATTGATTGTATAAAAGGAATTGGAACTGGGAGCATAAATGTCACTTTCTTTCTACCAAATATTTGATTCAGTTTAGCCCATTGGCTGAATTCTTTTCAGTCATTCAGTCTTAGGATTTTATCCATTATTGAGGAGAAAGATATGAATAAAGAGTTTTTCTGATACCCAAGATATGGATAGTCTTTGGACATCCTGAGTGATGTATCTCTGCTTGGGTGACTGATTGGAGACTACGTTCAATTAAAAAGCCCTAAATAGACGCTCTCTTATTAGTAGCTCCTTCTTCACTTTAAGCATTGATCTGTCTCTTAGAAATCCCTCTTCTATACCTTTAGCTGAGACAAGTTCTCAGTAAGCAAAATTCACTCTAGTTTGGAAAGTATCTCTTTATTTTGAAATTTTAAAGAATCTCATATCTTTACCACTAATTATAGAATCTGCCTGTGGAACCCCCTTCTTCTTCAAATATAAGAAACCTATTATATCAACTATTTAGACTGAAAATTATTGGGGGACAGGT
Source organism: Rhinopithecus roxellana (assembly GCF_007565055.1). Lineage (NCBI taxonomy): Eukaryota > Metazoa > Chordata > Mammalia > Primates > Cercopithecidae > Rhinopithecus > Rhinopithecus roxellana. Next base: position 19,037,413 of record NC_044569.1, read on the forward strand.
ATCATGTCTTCTTGATGTCACCACTTCAAAAAGGTTTCACTTGCTACTCATCCTGTAGAATCCAACTCAAATCCAATTTGCTTTAGGAAACTGTTCTGAATACTTCCACCCAAATATCTTCCTTCTCTAGATCTCTCTTGGATTTTAAATCAGTACTATTTGCTTTGTGGCCATAATTATTTAATGTATTTTATTTTCCAAATAATAATTTCAAATACTTTACAATAAAGGCCATGAATCTACTTTTCCATGCATTACTTGCAATGCCTGGCAAAAGTTTGGAGGGTGGAAGGAAGTGTTCATTTTCCAGTAAATTATGATGGATGAATTGTATGCATACATGCATGAATGAATGAATTCCTCTCCTTGTGACTGCCTAGCAGCATGGCATTTGTAATTTTTCTCCTGGCATTTCAGTTGGCTTAGTGGCTTTTTATTGGATAATTACTGCAAAAATGATTTCTATATCCTCAACCACCATTTAAAAAGTCAAATTTAGAGAGCAGAATGACTGTCTGTTTACAGAAACATCTTGCCTTTTCTTAAGAAAACCCAGCCTCTTAGCTTCTTCCACCTGTGCCTGAGAATCTGCCCTCTCTCACTAATAAAAATGATTGAAAAGCACCTTGAAAATACAAAGTGCCATATAAATGCTAACTGAGGCAATAATAAAACAGTAATAATAACTGTTTGCTGATAAACGTCACTTTCAAGCCCAGGGGAGACATTTTGCAGGGGGAAAGCAGAATGGGTTCTGTGCTTGTCCCTGGGCCATGGCTCACTCTGAATCACACTGTTCTTCCTCCATTTGGACACCATCATTTGCAATGGTCATGAAATAGTACTGGTATGTAAAATTATTGTCATCATCCACATTGTAAAAAGCAATGTGTTGCCAAGTAATCCATTCCCTGACAATTGCCAGGGTTACCTCACTCAAGCTGGTCGTTTAGAAAATAAATAGACTTCGAAGGGAGTGCACTAGGACTGTTCTGCTCCTGTGGCCACAGCTCAGCCCATGATGTAGCTGCATGTTGCATACCTCCAGTTTTGATTAGTCCTGGGCCAAGTTCCATCAAGGAACTGATTCAGTGTGGACCCAGAGGAGTTAGCTGCTAACGTGGTAGAATTTGAGAAGGTATAGCAGGATCTCCTTGCCATGAACCTACACTGTGTGCCTATACCCCGTTCTGATAAGAAAGATGGATGCAGGGACAGGGAGAATAAACACGGGGCAGAGTTTAATGAGAAACTGGGAGAAGAAAGAAATCAGTTGTAAAATGAAACCTCAAAGTGCATAACTCTAAGAGGTGGAGAGGGTATTCTAGGGGAAGAAGTCAGCCTCCGGAATCCTGCAAGTTAGAGAGGAGGTGAAGGATGCTGGCACACTTAACCGTAGCAACTGAAGGAGAGGAAGGGTGTGTGGGAAAGGGAGGCCCAAGTATGACAAAGGCAGGGTTGTCCATACTGATTTTGTGTGGACGTTGTCCCCTCCCAATGGGCATTTACAACCAGGTAAATCATTCTTATTCCTCTATATGGGCCCATCTTCCTCTGCTCAGACCTTATGGTACTCTTTTTAGTTGTCTTCTGTTTTATCTACAGTCTTGATGAACCTGTCCATTTCTCTCTGTCTCCACTGCTACCACTACAGTCCAACTGTAGTTCCACATGCAATTCCTCTACTTATCCACAAAACGAATTACCTTAAACTTCTCCATATTAGTTCCTTACCCTGACATTCTACATACAATTTCCCTGTCAATTTGTCAGAATCTAGTTGTCATTTGTAATCTCCACCTCTCATTCCCTGATTTCCACATCCAGTCAGTGACTGTATTAGTCATATTAGTCAGGGTTCTCCGGAGAAACGGATCTAAGAGGGTATACATATACACACATGATTATAAGCAAGCGGCTCGTGCTATTATGGAGGTTGAGACTTCTCATGATCTACAGTCTGTAAAGTGTAGATCCAGCAAAGCTGGTGGTGTAGTTCAAAGTCCTGAGAACCAGGAGCACCAAGGGCAGAAGACAGATCTCCTAGCTCAACCACACAGATAGAGAGCAAATTCAATCTGCCTCTACTTTTTTGTTCTATTCTGGCCCTCGGCAGTTTGGATGATGCTCTCTCACATTGGGGAGGGTCATCCGCTCTACTCAGTCCACCAGTTCAAATGCTAATTTCTTCCAGAAACATCCTCAAAGACACACCCACAAATAATGTTTAACCAAAAAGATATCTGGGCACCCCATGGCCCAATCAAGTTGAAACATGAAAGCAACCATCATAGTGACCAAGACCTCTGATACATCTTCTGTGTTTATCCGTCCTCTCCATTCTCAGTGTTATCCCGAAGATCAAGACTTAGAGGTAGAAAGACATGATATGTTCTGTGCTGAGTTTACCTTCAGATCTGCATGCTGGGGAGAGGGGCTGTTTTGAGTTTGGAGACTTGTTCCGGTCTCAGAGAACAACTGAGTTGAAGTGAAGCCCCATTTAGGGAATGAAAGCAGAACGTAGACTTTCATTCATTATTCTACATACCTTTCATGTCTGAGGTTAAAGACATAAGGATTTTGTAACGTGATTATATTTGTGGCTTTCAGTGGTTTATCATTTTAGTATCCTGCATCTGTTTCCCTGAATTATTAGCAATATATTTCTCATGAGGAAAGGGCCTAAGTGCTTGTTTTCAGTGTTAATAAGGAAGCGGACTGCAGGAAGTGTGTGGAGGATGCTTACTGTTCTTGGGAGAAAAGCCCTAAGGGAAAGAATGAGCTGTGGCAGCCACCAGGAAAAGGGAAGAACAGAAGCAGCCTGTGATCCTGCCTCCCCCGCTTCCCTACCCCCAGCAAGAAACACATAGAGCAGGGACAAGCCCCGTGGGATCTATAGGACAATGGTCACTATTTAATAAGTTGTCATTACACATGAGACAGTTCACATATGCTGTCTCTAGTGTGTATTTTAACTGTTCACTTAGGCATGTTTATTCTCTTCTTACAAATAAGAATACTTGAGGATTAGTGGTATAGTGAACACCTGCCATTTTTCCATGGCCAGTGTCCCTGTGCCCATGTCTATTCCAGCTAATATTTCTTCATCTGGTGAGGCTGTCAGTCACTCAGCTCTCTTCTCCTGCCCCAAGTTTAGAACTGTGATTCAGGCTGGCCAATAAAAATACTACTGTCCTCTGGTGAAGCATTTGGAGGGGTCTTTTTACCTCAATGACCAAAGTCCTCTCTCAGGGACTGATGGGAAGACTTTGAAAGAGAGTATGTCTCTCCTCTTAAGAGATGAGTAGACAGGACCAGGCAGGCCCAGAGATTCACGTGGCCATCTCTGATGTGAAATGATGCCTGATGCCATGTGGAATGACTCTGCTGAGACTAAAGCCAGAAGAAAATAGAACCAGGAAAGAAACAGAGACAGGGTAAAATCTATGACAGAGACAGAGGCAGTCACAGAGCTTCCCAAAGGCTTCGCACCCTAGCTTTTCTCAAATCTCTACCCAAACACGGCATTCTCCAACCACTCAGTAAAAAGCAGCCACTCCTGTCCTGCCTGATCATAATCTATTTTTCTCCATAGCATTTATCACCTTCTGTCATACCATATATTTACAGAATTTTCTGTTTGTTTCACGGTTGTATCTTCAACACCTAGAACAGCTCCCAAACCCAAAGTAGGCCCCCAGCCAATATTTGTGGAATGGATAAGAGAGTCACTTGGTCTGCTGGTCTGGCTGTGACTAATGCAGTAACCCACCCCTTGGGTTTTCCAGTCACACAAGCCACAGTGGTTCCTATTCTACATACGCAGGCTAGACTTGAATTTTTATCACTTGGAAATAAGAGCCTCAACTAATATTAATAAAAAGGTGAAGTGTTCACAAAAAGGTGAAGTGTACCCACAGTGATACATGATAAAGCTAGGGGTGAACCCAGGTCTCACAGATGCCAAACCATTGCTTTTCTGGGTGCCACCTACCCTAGCAAGGGATCCATTTACTCCCTGACACCTCAGCCTTAGGGATTTTATTTATTTTGAGATGGAGTTTCACTCTTGCTGCCCAGGCTGGAGTGCAATGGCGAGATCTTGGCTCACTGCAACCTCCGCCTCCTGTGTTCAAGTGATTCTCCTGCCTCAGCTTCCCAAGTAGCTGGGATTACAGGCACATGCCACCACGCCCGGTTAATTTTTGTATTTTTAGTAGAGACACGGTTTCACCTTGTTAGCCAGGCTGGTCTCAAACTCCTGACCTCAGGTGATCTGCCCACCTTAGCCTCTCAAAGTGCTGGGATTATAGGCGTGAGCCACTGCAGCTGGACTAGCCTTAGGGATTTTGACAGATACTTTTCCTCTAACAGCTGACACATTGGCATTTGGGCAGGGGAACATCTCAAAAACTGGAAATAGGAGCCCAGACATACTAGTACTTTGGGAAGAATCAGGGTATGATGTTTTCCTGTGATTTGCTTTTGTCCAAACTGGCCTCATTAATTTATTCTTTCACCAGGACAAACTGTTTTTATGGAGACATTTTATGATTTATTTAGATTCCTCCAAGCTTTAGCTGAGGCTGTCTGAAAGATTTAAAAAAAAAAAAAGCTACAGATCCCCAGGGTAGGGAAGGTCTGTGATGACCATATAAACTTTATAATACCTCTCTCGAGAGAGGGAGGATGCAGGCATGGTCTACCCTTACCGAGGCTGGCGTTATGTGGCGATGGATAGATTAATCCATATACATTTGAAATAAAATATATGACTAAACTAAATTTTAGTTATGGAAATTGATTTTATTGACTAAATCCTCCTCCCTACAAACTCCTTGGTTTGTCTAACAGAAATGTTACCATTTGACCAGGGTAAACTGGAATGAGGCTAGAGGCCTATGCACTGAATGAATAAAAAAGGCTGAAGACTTCTGAGGAGGAGTGTGTAGAATGAAGACATCAGCCTAGTTTGTCTTTTGTGTCCCCAGGATACTCCCCACCTTCCAGTTTCTCTTTGCTCTTAGAGTCCTCATTTCTCTCTTAGCACCTGCTCTTAGATCTCTCATTTATGCCAAGCTATAAGCAGCAAAAATCGGTGTAAACCACAGCTCTTACAGGAGAGATTTACACTTTGGTCACAAAGAAGAACTCCATTGAAGCTAAAAGTAAGCATTTCAATGGGAGAACAACAGGGACAGTGACCAACTGGGGAATACTGGGAGTCACCCAAGTGCTCATCTTGTCCTTGAAGACTTATTATGCAGGCACATTTCAATCAATTCATTCCACTGGACATGGAAATTGGTATTTTTCAATTCAAATGGGACTGGAGATAGTACTCTAGCCATTTTGATATACATTAGTGTTTAGGTTTCAAGGTGCTTTCACTGCAACTTGAAGCTGTAGGAGTGCACTGTTAACATGTGAGCTCTGAGTGGGACAGGTGAGGTCTGTGTGTGGCTGAGAAGATGGCCTGCCTTCAGGACAAGGCACAGTATGCTGTTAAGAGTGGCAGATCCTGACCTGACTCACCACTGAGGGAAGCAGCTCATCTCCATGCTGGAGGTTTCCCCAGGCATGTGGAGGATACAGAACATAGCCAAATATTCTGCTTTTTAAATTCCCCATCTTCAGTGACTTTCTTTTCTATTTGTCTTAACAGACTCCCTCCAGAACCACAGCCTGGATTATGTCATGTGCCAGGCACACACTCTCGGGCCATAGTGTCCACCATTGCTAGTCTCTAAGGCCTCTTTCCACTGCTCCTCCTGCCTTGATTGGCCACGTCATTTTCTCCTGAACTATAAAACACTTTAAATCTTCACATCCATCTATATTCAGCCTTGTGATTTAACTTTTCTAATCTTTAATCCTTTCATTGGAAAAATGGAAGTATGACAGATAGAGCCATAATAGATGCATAATTTTGTAAGAATTGAGTTACTTAATGCAAGCAGATGAGGATGAACTTCCTATAGTGCCTTAGCTTCACTGGATTGAGCACTCAGTGAGTGGTGGCTCCTCGAGGGCAGGGTAGAGGGTGTGGTAGCCATAGTACTGGAGATCCAGGGGGACATTCTGTTGTGCTTTCTCGCAGGTATTTCTTTTTGTGCTAAGTTGAGAAGCAAATCTGTTTTCCTCCTTTTTCTGTTTCTCCTTTCCTTCCTTTCTTCTTTTCTGATTGGTTCTGAAGAATGGCCACACTAATAAGATACTTCTAATTAAATATTCAGTGTTCTTTAGTTTTTTTGGCAAACATTACACTTTGTAAGTAATTTTTATGTTATATGTAATCAGATTAAGTCCAAAAAATTTTACTTTTCTTTATTAAGCAGCTATTGATTTTTTGGTTGGTCAATATCAACATTTATTAAGTTGAAGTTATTGTTCATCAGTCAACTAAGACCTTACAAATTAAGTTATTTAAAAACTATTAGCTATAAATATGTCCACATATACATTCTTGAGCTTCATTTGATTAGCCACATGTTGAAGCTGAATTCATGCATAGTCTCAAGAACCAGAAACATTTATTCAACATGTCCTCTAGGCTCACAGATTACCTTAGTCAGTATTAACAATTTGTGCTTATAAAGAATGTTTCATGGTGACCCTGGCACATTTCATTAAGTTGTATGTTGGAGATTTGTGCCTGATTCAACATTCCTGTGCATGTGTCACAGAACCCTCCTATTTTCTATTGCTTGACAAATTTGCACAGCCTTCTCCAGTCAAAAATATCTTTCCCGGACTGATGGTCGCCTTAATTTGTCAGAGATTCATAGATGTGAGGATCTCCTTGAGATAATCTTTTTGAAATTTCCACCCTGTACTGGTTTCGTCCTGGAACCTTCCTCCCACAGATCTCATTATGAAAAAGTTCTTATGTGTACAGGACTTGAATTTATTCTCTATAATTTCTATGCAGTGGTGGTGCTTGTACCTTCCAGAACATTCTGTTTTCAGTTATTTAAATGATTGTCTTGTTGCCATATAATTCCACAACTGGAGTTCCATTTCTTGGAATTTCTCTTCCATGGTTGCTCTTTCGAAAAGCAAACAGATGTGTGAGATTCACTGGATTATCTTTCCATAAAATGTAATGACACAAGAAATTAAGAGCAGTTTTTGGCAAAGAGATGTCTTCTTTATCTCTGTAAAACTGTAGTATAGAAGGAAGGGTAGTAGGAGGGTACAACAACACTCTTCCAATCAAGTTATAAGAATTTACTAGCCACTGCTGTTCCCATATCCTGATAACACAATGGCAACTTTTGGAGAGTAGGAACATTATAACTTTCCAAAATGCTACAGAACATGGAATCATTGGGTCCGTGAAGCTAGCTTTGCAAATGATGAGATAAGTCATGGTTTTTTTATGAGTGAAATATTGTTTCATTAATATGAAAACAAAGAAGGTATGTGTTCCCTTATGAAGGGACATACCAGTTCTACCTCAAACTATGCCTCTCTCATCAATTTCTCTGCTTATTTCAGTAAGAGTGGGTTGTGTTATAACATTGTGATGAAACCCCTCTCTGCTCGCACTTTACAACTACTACATTGCTATGCAGTATACATGGTCTATGAGTAATAAAGGGAACAAAGGAAGTATGGACGGTTCAGGGTAGAACACATTTCATGTTGGAATCTCACGTCTTACTGATGGTAGATAAGAAGAGTGCAGTATTTCAACATCACCACCACCACCTTAGTGTTGTTTTCTTTCCTTATCTCTGTCCAACCCTTCTTTGCAATGTCCCTTCACACTTGCCTTCTGCTCTAGAAAACCCTCCACCAATCTCCAATGCTACCAGGTTTTATCCTACCCAGTTTTCTGCTAAAATTCTGCCTTATATTTTAGATCCATTTAAAAATCAATACTTTCCTTGAACTTCTTCCTCATGGTATCAATACATAGGGTTCTCTCTCTCTCATGAATTTTGCCTATAGAATTTTTATTCCATGTGTAGTACACTTTCAAGAACTGTTGCTGTTTGTCTAAATGACATTTCCTTCACTGAAGGTGAGTGCCTCTGTTTCTGGGAACATTGCTTCTCGACAAAGCCCTAGATCAGGGAAAAGCTCACCTTCTCCTGTGGGGTGTCTCAGAATCTAAGTAGATTGAGAGGGGTCTGAGTGTGTCTTCCCACATCTGGGAAATCTCTAGGGAGAATAATGACCATTACTGTGGGGTGAAAAGGAGTCAGATACAGAAAGACAAACTCTGTGAAAAAGCGGTTTCTGTTTGTGGATGTTGGTGGACAAGGGCAGGAGTGGGGATGGCAGATATGGGATTGATTTCAGCATGGTGTCTATGCATGCTTAACAATTAGCACATTGGAGATGCCAGAGAGGGCTCTGTTGGGGGCGGTCAGAGGTTCTCCTTGAGCAGGTGGTAAACAGAGCTTGTGGAATCTAAATTGTTTTACAGTGACCAATTTGTACCCATAGATGGGTGTGGTCTGTGAACACTATTATACAACAATTTGTTTACATATATTATGGGCTAGAAACTATTTTTAACCACTTTATTGGGGTATGATCCATACAGAAAAAGCTATTTAATAGCTTTTTAAATTTAATTAATTTATGTAATACATTACATAGTATATATTTAATGTACACAACCTGATGAGACTGGAAATAAGTATATACTCATGAAACCATCACTGCAATCTATGTCACAAAGTTTTCTATCACTTCCAAAAATTTCCTGCTACCTTCTCTGTTATTATAATTACATTGTAGTAAGAAAACTTAACACAGCGAAGTCAAGAAATCGAGACCATCCTGGCTATGGTGAAAACCCGTCTCTACTAAAAAAAAGAAAAATTTGCCGGGTATGGTGGCGGGCGCCTGTAGTCCCAGATACTCCAGAGGCTGAGGCAGGAGAATGGCGTGAACCCGGGAGGCGGAGCTTGCAGTGGGCTGAGATCCGGCCACTGCACTCCAGCCTGGGCGACAGAGCGAGACTCCGTCTCAAAAAAAAAAAAAAAAAAAAAAAGAAAAGAAAAAGAAACACACACACACACACACACACACATACACACAAACAACTTAACACAGGCTCTATCCTGGACTCGAAACTTTAAAGCTTTTTTTTTTTTTTTTTTTTTAACTGATATTATAAAGTCCTCTAAGTTAGGGATTATTATTTCCCTTCGAAAGCCCAAGAAACCACCAAGGTTCAGAGAAGCTGAGCAATGTGATCAAGGTAACACAGCTCATACAGATGTGTGGTATCTTGGTTCAGAACTAAGCCTCCTTCCAAACTTACCACTTTGCTGTGCTTTGGAAGCATTCAATTAAGGTTTATTGAAAGATACAACAAATGAAGACCATGCTAAGGGTTTGAGATAGGGCACTAACTATGGTTTATATGCATCCTTTAGGATAGAACCCAACTTTATAGTAATAAGGTTTATTTCATTTCATGGGATTCTGGTTTTATAAAGTCTGTATCTCCATTAATGATATTAGATTTCACGAAGAAAACAGCTTTTCAAATGCGGATTTGATATTTTAAAAGGGGAGTATGATCACCCATATTTATACCAAGTTTAGACTGAGCTCCCTGCTACCTCTACCACCCCACCACCTTGCAATGGGGAGAAAGCTTATTCAAGGCCAGATGATATAGGGTGCATCATGGGGACAATATTCTTATTGCTCAATATTTAAAAGCAATAATTTCAGGATACTTAACCTCATAGATTTTCTAATATGGCAAAATTAAATAAAAAACACCCTAAATGCAGCTGATATAACCCCTTCATGTGCAATTAGCAAATATTAAATAGAAACTTTAATATTAGCATTATTCGTTATGCCCCAGTGAGTGGGATGTTATTTAAATTGATATGACATAAGAGGATATAAATAATTCCTAAGTGTAAATTTAAACTGGAATTTTAGAGTTTGAAATCAGTATTATCAATTCCCTATTTCCCAGTGTATCATTTATTACCAGCCTGAAGATTTTTTTCAAAGAGATTAAATTAGCATTAGGGCAATGATAAACATTATAAATAAATACAAAAATTGCTATTCCGGAAATCCAGTTGAAAAGAAAGTAAATGAATTGGTGTGGTATCAAATTCCATCTTCCCTGGAAGAGCTCAGACATAGTTCCCAAGCATAAATAATCCTCTATAACTTCTTTTGCAATCAAAAATGAAATATATTAAAGCCTGAAAGTATAATTTCATTATCTACTATTCTAGATACGCAAACTAAGATTCAGAAATAGCTGTGGCATGAGGGGAATTCTGATTAGTTTCACACCACTAGTTGGTCAGGGCAGGGGAAAAGCTAGCACTACTGAAATATTAGAGATCTTTTCTGGGTCTGAACACCTCTCTAGGCTTGTCGGTGGGGGAAAACCTGAAGGTGACAATGGGGAACCTCTTTTTTTCCAGACGACCCTCTTTCCAGGTGTGTATTAACTTCTCAGTGTAAAGCTTAGTTCGTATAATCAAATTTGGCTTGTTCTAATTCTGTAATAGTTTCTGGAAAGCCACACAGCTGATATATTTCCATATCCTTTTTCACTTTGAAGATATGTTGCAGAATAATGACAAGGTGAGGTTCCACTGAGTCATATACATGTGGAAAATCAATACTTTTTCTTGTGCTGCGTTGGGGGCATGCTTGTTTCATGCCTAGGCATCACAGAAATCCACCCACTGGCATCATCAGAGAGCTTCCTAGAATCAACCCTAATCTAAAATAGCTGTGCGGTAACAATGGCCAGACTGTCCACTACTAACACACCATTTCATTTTTTTTACGTTATGCTTTCGAGGCTCTTCTATTTGAAAGCAAATACCATGGGGGAAGTTGACATATTTTTTAAAATACCATAGATATTCTTTTAAACATGGTGAATTGACCACAACCACAGAAGGAGGAGAGCAGGGTAGAAGGCCTCAGTAAATTACTGGAGTATGGAAATGAGATGATGAAGTGGTAACTGTCTTGGCAGAGGAGAGAGGAAAAATAATCCATGTACCTTCTAAGAGGTACTGACAAATTAATGGGAACATTTGTTCTCTAAACCCCTGAAAGGCTCAGAGATAGGGGACACTAAGAGTATCCGGGTCATAGAAACTGAAAAAAATTTTATATGGTACAAATGATACCTGAAGGCCCCTTTCTTACTTATAGAAACCACCTATTTCCTCTTCATTATCACTCCCTTTCTGCCTAAATTGCAGAGGAACTGAATTTTAACATCTGAAAAAATTAAACCACATAGGCCTATAAAAACAATTATAGAATATTTTCCATCAAGTATAGTGGAACACAAAGGCTGAAACATAGTGATTCAATAATTATAGGAGTCTTGCATGTTGGACCATGAAATTCCTTTCCCTATTTGGCTCCGTTTCCATAACATGATCAAGTGAGCATATAACTCCAAGCAGGAGGACACAGGAGATTCCCTGGAAGAAATATAATGACCCTGGTATGGCAAGAAGTCCTACAAATCTCAATTTTTGATGTTCCCACTGGGAAGCCCAGCCCACAGCCCTCTCACCCTAGTAAGTTGGCAAGCTCCACCTAAGCCTTCACCTTTCCATTAGCTCTCAAGTTCTTTTTAACATATGAATGCAGTCAAGAATGGCCAGACTTTTGAATAAAGACATCAAAAACTAAGAAGAAATGAAACAACCACAAACATTAAAAAATACAAATTGAAACAGACAGAGAGAAGGCAGAGAGCACAACACTAACACATGTGTTACGTAAGATTCAATTTTTTGGCACAATTGTATTGGAAAGAGATGGTAGGAGAGAGAGAGATACCTGGGGAAGAGGAGGGGTTAGGGGAGTCAAAACATTCTTTATGAAAGGATATCCACAAGTGATGCCAGGTATCATAAACAAAGACATATAAGTATAAGAATATTTTTTACAATTTGGAGAAAAATATTAGCATATAATAGGAAGGATATAAAGCTATTTAAACATATACAGTATAAAAGATATATAGTAAGAATTTCATAGTACTTGTCTCTAGAAGGCAGGACAAAGGGAAGAAATTAGGACTGCTGATTTTCTCTATAGGGTGTAACTATTTGCAATTTTAAACCACAGACATGCATTTCTTTGATAAAATTAATATTTTTTAAAAATAATTTATCTCCAGATTTCAAGTCAGTTTTACAGATGTCTCAGTTTGAAAAGATTTACTAGAGATCTAGGTTCTTTACCCACTGTCAGTCTGGGACTCATTCCTAATAGCTAACAACCCTGAGGGCCTCTGTCTGTGACTTAAGCCCACCCAATTCCTGAGCCAATGCAGGAGGCAGGAGAGCTCGTCCATGTTTGGGCATATTCTCAGGCTGAGTCTCAGGACCTACGCATGGCAGCTGAGTTAAACCGTGGCTTTCAGAGTTGTCCTGATGCCCCTAGAGCCAGACTTGTTACTCCTAGGACTTGCGGAGCCTGCTGGTTGAAGCTCCTGCTCTACCTACCTCCTTTCCTAGGCGTTTGGCTTGACCTTTCTACCTGATGGGCTCTAGTCCCCATGAGTCAATCTCCACCTTGTCACTTGAGACACACTTTTGGCTTTGGACCATCTGGGAGACTGATGGCTTGACAATCTTCTCTGAGTTCTCCTCCATAATGACAGATTAGAACTGGACTCCTCTTCACTGCCAAGTCTCCTGCTATAGATCAAAATATTTCCCAGTCTTACTTCCTAGATACCAGAGTATTAGCTTATTGCCCCATGACCTGGGGCCATGGCTGAGCCTTGTCTTCTAACTTGATGTTGAGAAGCCAACCACTGAGCTCCTGAATACTGCATCTTCCTCCACAGTGAGATCATATTCCTCAGCCCCTATCCTGTCCACTCTGGCTTGCTTCCTCTCTCCACCCATCTGATTGGTGTGGATCATCATTATGGATGACTCAAAAGTCATTTTGCAAATGGAACATCATTGAGAAATCGCAGATACCAGTCCAACATGTTATATGGTTTCTTCCTCCTTAAAATATAAATATTCCTGAGAAGATAAATAAGCAATCACTACATTTTCAGTCTAGGACAAAAAATTCTATAATGTAGAGGCCTGTGGATGGTAGGTAACCAGTGGGCACCTGACCTAAAAAAAATGACAGTAAGTTCTTGGAAAATTTTACTGTTTTCTCTGTGCTGCCTGATAACTACAGAACTGTAGTTTTTTCTTTATTATATTTTTTTAAATTTTCCACCAGCACATATGGTGGAATTCTACTATAGGCTCCAGGCTTCCCATTTAACCTCAAAAATGAAGAGAAAGCAATTCCGTAGGTGGTTAAGAATATGTCATAGGCACAAACTCAGCTTAAGGCATTATGAATTTTCTGTGGAGAAAATGCATTTATTCATTCTGCTTTAAGTCAAGATGGCTGAAACCCATTATCTCAAACTTTCAAAAAAAAAAAAAATCCCCTTTGGGATGTGAATAACCTGTAAAATATTTCAGTCAAAAATAAAATTTTTGGAGGAAGTGAGGGTCCTGTTCAAACTGATGGGGTAGAGTTTAGGCTTGCAATCATCAAAGCGTTCTCTGAGCCTTCCAGAGAGGAAGGGCCATGGAGAGTTAATGGGTGATATTATCCTAATTATTACTACATAGCATAAGAGGGCCAATCTATTTCTGTAGAATAATAGAGCTAGGATGAGATTCGACAGCATCTGTCACAATAAATGCAAATATATAGAGAATTGACAATGAGCCATGATCTCATAAGTGATTCTATTTTCTATCTGAATAATGACAATGCTGCATTTCAAGCTCACATGACAGATATCTTCGAAGGCTCTCCGGGGTTTGCACTGGAGGTCCTTTGTAACTGCATTTGTGAGGGAGAATGTATTTGGACTTGGAGTTTTCTATAACTATTTATGTCCCTAGAGAATTTTCTGGCCATAGCTTAGGTCTCTAAACATTCCTCTTCATGGGAATTTATTAATTAGTTTTCCCGTGCTGACTTATATACTAGCAGCTTAAGGAAATGCAAAGATATGGTTTCTGCCCTAACAGAGCTCACAATCCTATTGAAAGAGATATGGGTACAGCTGATCATTCAATTCCAGTGCCAGGTAGGTGTTAAGTGCTTAACTGTGCTTGCCACAGTAAGTGCTGTCCACAAAAGTTCATGGGCTGAGGGGCTCAGTAAGAGATTCCTAGAAATCCTAGAAGAGGGGTGACTTGAACACTCTTATGTGGAATAAAAAAAAAAAAAAAAGGTTAAGGAAAAGGAAAAGAAGAATGGAGAAGTGAGAAGACTTGAACAAGCACCTGTGCAGAAGATTTAGAGTGGTACAAGGGTGTGCGTGAATGGAGCATACTCAGGGCCACTGCTGGGCCTGGCTGGGACACCTGGACCAGTGTATCTTCTGCTGTCATCTTTCCCATCCTCCTGCCTCCTCCATGATGCCATATAGAATGTGATCAAGGACTTTCTTGATCACTTGTAAGCCATAGATTAGCCAGCAGTATACTCTTCTCCTAATATTGCAGGTTCACAGAAGGATAAAACAAGATCCTGGGCAGAGATGCCCATGTGCCTTGCAGTTTCTCTCATAGTCCCAGGGAGAAGAGAGGTTGGGGACAAAGGGACACGTAGTAGTATCCAATAACACATTAACATTATGTGTCAGATCTACTGTAGGCTTCTATCTCTATTTCAGGCTGGTGAAGTGTTAATTAAATATTAATTAAACTGTTCACTTCCCTGACCCCATTAGGTCACAAATATTTGCCCCTTTTCTCTCTTTTTTATCAGTGTCCTCTACTCTGTCTCTTCTGACTGGAAAAAATTCAAGCAGATTCCTATAGTACCTCACACTCTCTAATACAACCATGCCTTGCTATCCCTAAACAAATAGACCATTTTGTTCTACAGTTATTTATAATGGTAACAGTAATTAAAATAGCTGTAACCTCGTGGATCTATCACTTGCTAAGCACTAAGATAAGCGTATCACGTGCATTGACTCATTTAATCCTATGTTAAATCTATGGAAGGACATAGTTACACCTGTTCAGAGGTGAGTACCTCCCCTAAGGTCAAAGATCTATTAAGTGGTAGATCACATCATAGCCTTGTGACCTGCTGAATGCGTGCTCTTTCTGTCATACTGCATTGTCACAGGGGAAACAAATGTGGAAACACTGGGCTAGTGAAAAATAGTCTAAGGGGCTGCCAAAGGTACTCAAAGCAGTTAGTTCCTCTTGATAATTGATAAACTATATTTACTAAGTTTCTATAGCGTTTGAAGAACTGCCCACAGCCAAGAGTGTAGGTTATCTCTGTGCAAATTTACTGCAAGTGTAACTAACTCAGCTTTCTTTACTCCCTACTCAGAATGTAATTGTTACCACTCCCTTGCCATTCAATGCACTTCAAAAAAATTGGGCTCATCTGAGATGAATGGATGGATATACTCATTTCCTTATGTCTGCAGTGGGGGTGAGATGGACTAAAATGTAAACCAGTATCTTCAACCAAAATAGCTGGTGACAAGATGGAGGGGAGCCCCCACCCCACTCCACCAGTGCAGAACACAGAGGGGCATTGAGATGTGTTCCTGAGAGCAGGAGTAGTTTTCTGAGGTAGATGACGTCAGGACTGAGTCTCTCACAGGCACCCTATCTACATAGACTATACGAGACCTTGCAGATTTTACCTGGAGGTTGGACATCGTCTGGATTGCTTCTGGTTCTAGAAGTCTGCAGTCTGCTTATTTTCACTCAGAATTTTCTCTCCTTTTTTCCAGGGTGAACCCTGGAGTATCCCATCTATCCCCAGATAAGCCTGCCTGTGGTTACCCTTGGCTGATACCCTGAGAAAGGGAGATAGTTTCATACCTGGCCTGTAGAAGTCATCGCTGATTGCTAGACTTTACAGTGGAGGTCTCACATTGCAGCTTTTATTCCCCTAAGAATTATTGTTCAGTCTGGCCCCAAACTCATTTCTTTCTTTTCTGACCCATTTCTCTCTGTCTGAAGTATATTCACCAGATTGGTTTTTTTAAAAAGACATATGGGAATCTTAAATCAGTGTTCCAAAATTATAAACTTACTTCAGCTCTCCCATGGTCTGTTAATAGATGTTACATAAGAAGAAGATTCTGTGAGTAAACATGTTTGGGAAGTGCTGGATTAATCAAAGTTAAAACTTGAACAGGGGATCAACACTATCTCTAAAGAGGGAGGAGAGAAAGGTTTGAGGATTCCATTGTACACAAAACACACTTTTTTCTTAAACAAAAAAACATGTTAAGCAAGAAAGTAAAATGGTTATCTGCATTAAATCTGAGTGGCAAGTATATGGGTGTTTTATTACTCTGTGACTTTTAGTATGTGTGAAGTATTTTCTAATTAAAATAGTTAAACATGTTGGCATTTTATTATTTTCTGCAGGATTTTTAGTTATTATGTTAGTTTGAATTTTACATCTTCAGGAGGGGAGCTATAGTACCTGATATTTCCCAATTATTTGACCAAAAACCCTTTTAGGAAGGAGCACTTCTCAGGATTCCTATTTTTTTTTTTTTTTTTTTTTTGAGACAGGGTCTTGCTCTGTCGCCCAGGCTGGAGTGCAGTGGTGCGATCACGGCTCACTACAAGCTCCGCCTCCCAGGGTCATGCCATTCTCCTGCCTCAGCCTCCCAAGTAGCTGGGACTACAGGTGCCCGCCACTATGCCTGGCTGGTTTTTGTATTTTTTTAAGTAGAGGCAGGGTGTCACCGTGTTAGCCAGCGTGGTCTCGATCTCCTGACCTCGTGATCCACCCGCCTTGGCCTCCCAAAGTGCTAGGATTACAGGCGTGAGCCACCACGCCTGGCCACTTCTCAGGATTTCTGTTCTCTGGGACAGACTCTGTGAGTGCCATTCTAGAGACACTAGTCTTTCCCATTTCCTTTTCTGCTGCTTATTCTTAGTGTCATTGTTGGCCCCAGGGTGCCAAAGCTGAGAAGCATCATCTCAGAAGATGTTGCACTACCTATTAGGTTCTTACCGGGGTTAGCATAGATATTCACTGTTTTCTGTTTCAAAGGGTTCTCTCTCCTACTCAAAATCTGATTACTTTCTGAGCATCCCTACTTTAGATGTATTTTCAGAGCTGGGATGATTGGCATGTCCAAAATTCAATGAATAATCTATTCCTCTCCAACTTCTTTCTTTTCTCCAGATACTCTTCAGATCCTTACTTAGGTTTAGGACCTTCACACATGCTTCCCTTCCTTCCAGGGAAGATGTTTTATAATCTCAAAATATTTTAAGCATATAGAATCTATAATAAACTCAATTTTCTAAAGTGGAAGTAGAGAATTATATTCTTATAGAGAAAGTTCCTTTCTGTTTTCTGCTCTATATTGAAATTACATTAGTTATCAGCAAATAAGTTTGCGTTCCTCAAGAAAAAACTTTTTGCTAGCTAATAGAAAATAAATAATTCTCATATATGAGACAGGAAATAAAGTGACTATTAATGCTGTGTAAAGTTAAAATTATAGGTTGGTAATGGGGGAGAGGTACAACGTACTGGGGATAACATGAGTTTAAGGGAAACGGGCTTGAAATGTAGGCTAGACTCCACTGCCAACTTACCATGTGATGTTCATAGTTCACATTTCTTTAGCCTTGAGATTACTATTTAAAAAGGAGTTACCATTAAATCTACCCTGCATACTTTACACTGCTGAGCAAATGAGAGAAAATGTTAAAAGACTTTAAAAGGTCTGAAATGTTAATGAGTAAAATGGGACAGATGCTTACTATTAAAATTTCTTAAGGTTATAAAGTTGGCTAGCTGTTGACCAAAGTCATTGGACTGAATATTTCCATCATAAAAGGCATGGTAATAAAATACTGGCAAAAGGCCTTTGCTTAATTCATAGTTTATTCAACAAAACTCTCACCTGGGGGAAGACAGAGTTAAGAGGCCAGTAACAGAGGGCGGGTCAATAGACCAGCTACCAAAGTGCTTGTGAGGTCAGGTCTTAAACCATGTGTGAAATGTGGATTCTAGCCAAAGACCTCTGTTCAAGTTAGTCACCAAGTTAATTAAATCTTGCTCTTCCACATCTCCACATGCACCTAGGACAGCCTGGCAAAAATGATCCTTATCTCAGCCATTGGATATCCACGACATTTGCCTATCCAGAGGTGAATGAAGTCAGCTTTTGTGTGGGAAACATATTGAGAATGCAATGGGAAAAGGTGAAGAAAATGTTTCCTTACACTCTCTTTCTCTTCGTTGCATTTGATATCATACATTTGTCAGCTATGGCTGAAATAGCAGCACCAGTCACTGCTGAGATGATTGTTGAAACTCTACTTGGAACAGGCAACAATTAGCACCCAAGGAGATGGGCTCCATTAGCCTGGGCTACAGCAGAACTAGGGAAGAATAACCACAGGGTCAGACTACTGTTTCCCATTAGATCAAACATGCATGCTTTATTAAACACAGAGTATGTTTCTGTCCCTAATCTAGGTATAGGGGAGGGGAAGAGAAGGAAAAGTCTCCATCCTTATACTCAGCTTACTCTGATCAAAATGGGGAGCTACAACTTAGGGAAATACTACAATTAAAATATACACATCAATTGATAAGCAAGGACAAGACAATGTGATTTAGATAAGTAATATAATAGTGCAAAGGAGGAGTACCCACCTGTGACAAGGGTAATCAGAAAAGGTTTTGGATAAGAAGTAATATACAGAAAGTGATACCTATAAACATCTCGGGAAGGCAGATGGCTATTTCTCAAATGGGAAAGAAGGTAGACATTTCAGCACTAAGAATCATGTAGTTGAGCATTTTCCCCATCTGTACTAACTTTGGTAATGGTATAACTGGTATGGGATGGTCATACTTTGTCAAACTGATTCCAGAAGCAGTGAACTGTTCAAGTGACCCTCCCACTTCAGAAAGACACACACGTAACTCCAAAGAAAAATTGCCTACTTCACAGGCTCTGTTGTCTGTTCATTCCTGACTGCTTTTCTTTGATCCTTGTGAAGATGGAATGCAAGTCAGGGAAGCCATGGCTAATCTAGATTAACCTGGAGCATGTTCAAAAACTTGGGACTTGGGTCCAGCTTGGTGGCTCATGCTGGTAATCCCAGCACTTTGAGAGACTGAGGCAGGTGGATCACCTGAGGTCAGCAGTTTGAGAATAGCCTAGCCAATGTGGTGAAACTCTGTCTCTACTAAAAATACAAAAATTAGCTGGGCATGGTGGTGCACACCTGTAATCCCAGCTACCTGGGAGGATGAGGCAGGAGAATTTCTTGAACACAGGAGGCAGAGTTTGCAGTGAGCCAAGATTGCACACCTGCACTCTCCAGCTTGGAAAAAAAGAAAGAAGGGAGGGAGGGAGGGAGGAAGGAAGGATGGAAAGAAAGATGGGAAGAAAGAAAATTTGGCATTTAGCAGGAAGTGGCATGTTTCAAAGAAAGACTCTCATATCTTGAAATTTATATTAGTAATAAGTAAGTTTCTAGAGCATCACATTCCATTTTGTCTGCCACACATTTCTATCATCACCCTCACATCCCTGTAAACCATGGAGCCAGGATAAGAATTGATGACCTATGACCCACAGGCCAAGTCTGGGTTACTGTTTTTTTTTTTTTTTTTTTTTTTATAAATAAAGTTTTACTAGAACACAGTTATGCTCATTTAAATATATATTGTCTATGGCTGCTTTCCAGCTACAACAGCTGAGTTAAGTATTTGTGATGAAGATTGTGGGGCCCAACCTGTAGTCCATAAGGTGATATCAAGGCTCAGGAAATGTCTGGGTCAGCAGAGACATTCACAGCTGGTGTACAAGAAGTACTCTGTGCCAGGGATAGCGCTGGGCTCCACGTTCATAGGCTTATGTAGCTCCCTACCACCACCATATCCAGCTATTGTTATTTCCCCTTCCAGTTCTGAACAAATGGACTCAGAAGTTTTTAAGTAATTTGTTTGAAGACTGAAATTCAGGACTTTTGAACAAATGGACTCAGAAGTTTTTAAGTAATTTGAAGACTGAAATTCAGGACTTTCCAATTCCAAATGTCCTGCTCTTTGCAGAATGTCCTATTGGTTTACCTGTTAGAATGAGCTATATGTGTAAGGAAGGGAGTAGAACTCAGAAATTTTAAGCAAATTTGTAATTTCAGAATTTTGTTTTTTTACTTTATACCCAAGAAATTTCAATAAATCAATACTTGTTAAGTGACACTTTTATTATATAAAAATCTTTTTTAATGGAGGTAAAAAACCTTTCAAACTCACATCTAGTTAAAGAAATGTTCCAGGAGAGCCTTGCTTTTTCTTAGCTGCCTTTGACCCTTTCTTACTCGTTTTCTCTCTCAAATTCTCTACAATTAAAACTGATTTTTCCTATGCCCAATTAAGTCGAATCAGGAAATGTTCTTATAATTGTGAATAAGCCTCTTAAGTTGTTGGACTTGAGTTTTTTCCTTTGTAAAATGATGGAAAACGATAGTTGCCAACGTTATTATGAAGATTAAGTAAGGCCACAAATAGAAAACACTTGAAAGTTGTTACATGTGATATAAATATGAGTATATTATTACTGCACTCACAAATACAGAAAATAAGGGCATCTGTGTCTTGGCAGAGTGTAAATCAGAAAAGACAAATGAGGATAAAAATAGAGAAGGAAGGTGAGAAAATGGAGAGGTTATAGGAGAAAGAAAAAGGACTGGAAAAAAAGAAGGAATTACCACAAAGTAATGGGTTAAGACAAATAGAGGTGAGGTACACATGGATTGGCATGGCTTTCCAGGGAGTTAAGGAATCTGTTCTGGGCTATCCATGAATTTGGGATTCCATTTTAGGAGACTTTTGCTGTGGGCTTGGCATAGCGCCAAACCCAATCAGGAGTCCTAGCATTGGGCCATTGCTTACCACAAAATTTCTCAGGTAAGTCAGACCTCAAACCAACTATTTTATATGATTATCCTTTCTCAATGTCTGTTTTAAAATTCTATGCCCACAACTACCAAGGAAGATCACTTTGCCCAGTCCTATTGGTCCTAAAACAAGGAATTCTCTTGGTGGCCTAAATTGGCTTCAGGTTTCTATCAGAGGAAGCCATCTGACTTATATATTTAACCTGTAGGTCTTACAGCTTAGCATCATATTGGATGCTTTCTTCCTTGTCCCAATCTCATCTCAACTTTGCCTTCCATTTTACCTTCTAGGAAGTTTATGTCCCATCCAGACTGTTGCCCTCAATGTGTCTTTTATGCAAAACTTGTCCTTAGTCACTCATTAAACTGGGTTCCTTGGCATCTCTATCAGCAATAATACTTCGTTTGAGTTACTGCATGTAGATTTAAAGGTAATAAAATATTAGTTCTTGACAATCTTGTAATTTAAAAGCTGTTCTATACAGACTGAGTTCCTTCAAATCATTCTGAATCGGTGAGATTTCAAAATATTACCTTGAGTGTCTGTTCTGCCAGAATACCCACCAAAATTTAAATCCCATTTAGGGAAGCAATTCAGAATCTTTTGAATGTGAGAAGTTTAATGAAAATAAATAAATTCTATTCTGTCCATTTACCTTATGGCCTGTATTTTAATCAGTCTGAAATGTCCACAAACATATAAGAAAACAAGTACTTATTTAAAATCAAAGCTACTTGAATTCCAGATGGCTCAAAGTAAATCTTAATCTATCTTGAGCAAGTCCCCTAATTCTGCAGAAACAAATGGTGGAATGTTATTAAAATGTTAATTAGATAAATTTAGTCCCCAAAGCATAGAGAAAACAAAATTGCACCTACATTATTTTATTTTTACTAATGGGGAAAAGAAGTCTTAATATTTAAATAAATGAGGTTGTTTTAGAGGAAGAAGAATTACATGATGTGAGTTTTAGATTAAAATATACAGGGATGTAAAGCAAGCTTGAACAAAATTATTGGGGTATGTTTTTAACCTATTATATGAAGCTATTTTTCAAAGTAAGGTATTTTTATCTTGTATCATAAGTTGTTTATTTGGATGAAAATTGGAGAGATAGAGATGCCAGTCGATAACAGAGCTACTGGCTTTGCACAACTTGATTTTGTTTTTCTTGTTTTTTTCTCACTGTTGGAATTGGAAAGGTCTTCAGAGGGTCCTGGAAACTTTGGATCATTTCAAAATCTCTCTTTGCATGAGGAAAACATCTTTCCTGTCTGATATTATCCAAAGAAAAGGAAAAACTGTCTCCCTAATTTAAGCATCTTGAGTATAAATCTTTAGATTACAATTGCATAACTTCAAAGTAATCAATAAAAAAATACAAACTTCAAGATATAACACAATTTATTAATGAGGGCCTTTAATGATACATCAGTTTGTTGTGCAATCAGTTTTTTCTCTGGCCATGTTGGTGCTATTAAGTTGCATTCATGTTTATAATTGGTTTAACTCTTTCCCTTTAACCATATATGTACCTGGTTTAGTTAAAAGACAAAAAGTAGTAAAATTTATTTACTGTGTTGAATCATATAGTTACTAAAAAGCTTTGGTAATGGGGGAGCTTGTGAGGGTTTCTGAGCAGGGGTTTGATGTTATTACATTCACAAAGAGTATGATTAATCTAAATAAAGCATAGAACAGCTATACTAACTAGCTCATAGCAACAGTAGCAATGAGGCTTTCAGAGTTGCTGCTTTTGATCAGGGTGTAACTTCTAGTGCTAGTCAAATTATCCTAAATGAAATAGTATTTATTTATGCTTCCATATAGTGTGATGCTTTTGGACACCATAGTGCCCATAGTGCCTTTCTGAGTACCCAATATGCAGTACAACTTATGTAAGTCAAACAAAAGAAAGACAATTACAGGTAAAGAACTCAAGACAGTAGATCTCATTGGCAGAGTTCACATTGCTTCTCCCTTAAAGTAATGGGTCAGGGATAGACTCAGCTGACTTAACTATGGTCTTCCCATTAGGAATGGCTTACAAAGGATAGGCAAGCAAACAATTTTCATTTTTATTCACCAGAACAAAGCACATTTGACTCTTTATTATTGAGTGTTAAATGGGGAAGATGGGTACAATGGAGTTTTTTATGCTTTTATTATGTTCAAAATTCTTAAGCTACACTTTGGACACATTTGGAGAAATATACTGGGATTTTAATATCACATAGAAAAGTCTATCTTAATTCTATATGGTAGAGGGCTTTGGGAAGAGAGAAAAGGAAGAAGGAAAAGGAGAACAGTCTTTACATTCTTCCTTTTCTCCACTATACATCATATGCCAATAAATAATTAAAATATCTCCCCAAATATTTTAGTACCTAAAAATATATCCCTGGATATCTCTGGGCAGTGGTTTCTGGAGTTCACATATAGAAGAAAGGTGAGTTCATTATCTGCTAAGCAGTAGGCTGACTTGACTCATGTTTATTATTCATTTGCAGAGCATAAGAAAAGGTTCACCTTGTGACAGAACAAGGAGACAGGTCTCCGCTTGCTAGGAGTGATGGTGTTTGGCCAAGCATTGCTATGCAGAATGTGAGCTAACAAAGGAAACAGAGATAAGGGCTGGGTTCACCAGAGAGACAGTCAATCTTTGAAAGGTACACAGAAGAAGCAAATTCAGAGAAGGCATTTAAAGGAGGACAGATTTGTCCCCACTTGCAGATAAACTAAGTAAAGCAGATGGTTGCTTCTGAAGTGTGAATTTAGGCAGGCCTCACTGCCCCAAATTATGTCTAATGCTGGCCAATTGTTGTATCAGAAACTCTTATTACCAGGAAGTTCTTAGATGAAGCACTGGTCACCATCACTAAACGTAAAGGCTAACTGGAAAGGGAAATGCCGCAGCCTATTGTGTGGAGACTGTTGTTCACTCATTTATAGGCCATTTTCCTCTTTATTGCTAGCAATACCCCATTATTGTTTCAGTATGGGGTGAATATTTTTGGCTATCACCAGCTCATTTATGAGTGGGCAGGTTATGCAATTCTGGCCAGAAAGATGCAAGGAAGATTTTGCGGGAAGGAAGTTCTCAGAAATAACTTTCCTTTCTGATAAAGGAGAGATATATATGGTGATGGACTTGCCAAATTCCTGCCTTTGTATGGTCTTGAGAAATGATTCCTGAAACGGCTGCATCCATCTTATGACTATGAAAGGAAGGAGAAGGCACTGACAAAGATCCAGATTCAAAGTCTTGATACCCATGTAGCAATCATCAACCACTGAACCTTTTGCTGGGCAAGAAAATAAACTGCTTTTGTTGAAGCCAATAGTTCACTATTTTATTAGACATCTTAGTTGATACAACCACTATTGGGACTTACTGCAAATACCCTAAAAATTACTACCCTTTGAATCTATCTCCAGTTGAGAACAGGAGTGACTGTGTTTGGATGAACCCTCTCTTCTTCGGTGTTCCTCAGCATTTGTGGTCTCGGTTGGCACTACTTTGATCATACCTTGTACTGTTACCTTTTCCTAAATGTAAATACTAAAGATCTAAAGATACAAGTCATATTCAGTGATCTCCCCAAGCTAGAAGTTTTTTGAGGTTAGAAAAATTTGGTAGATATGTAGATAGATAGGTAGCTCTCTAGAGGTAAGATATTGGAAGATGCATAAAATAGAGTTTTAGGATTTGGCCTTCTGTTAATTTGAGTTTCACCATCATTAAATCCTAGAATACAGCCATGTTCTCCAAACCTGTGGCTCTGAAGCTGAACAAACAACAGAACTCCAGTGTTTTCCATTCTAAAATTCTTTCATATCTCCTCTTTCTTCTGTTGCCTAAATTTTCAGACATATGTCACTCATACCTAAAAATGGTTAAGAAGATGCTGAGTTTCACATGTGGCCCCCAATCATGTATTATCTGTGGCTTTCTTCTGGCTACCCAGTTCACCACACTGGAATTCTACTTACATACTCCTCTCATGGTCTTACTTCTTGCCTTGCTTAGATCCCTAGACATGATATAGGATAGGATCCTAACAGTAGGGAAGTTGGAACCTACTCTGGCTTATATAAAGTCACGTTTCTCAGACCTAGATCCTGTTTACTGTCTGTATGATCACTGTTATGAAATTTCTTGTGTATGGGGTAGGATTTGCGCCACTAAACACTTTTACTCGATGACTGATTGGATTTCCATTTCTATTAC
This sequence comes from Rhinopithecus roxellana, assembly GCF_007565055.1. NCBI lineage: Eukaryota > Metazoa > Chordata > Mammalia > Primates > Cercopithecidae > Rhinopithecus > Rhinopithecus roxellana. Next base: position 19,062,590 of record NC_044569.1, read on the forward strand.
CCTGGTCCCACCCACATGATGGCACTTGCCCAGCTTGATCTTAATATACACTTTAACCATTGTGCATCAACCACCTGTTGTCCTTGTTGGAATCAGCATCTGCAACTTGGAGTTTCCCCTAATCCTACCCCTTTATCCTCCAGGCTCTGTGTTGTCAAGATCCTCTTGTTCTTTCTCACAGCCATTTCACTTACTTCCAATTAGCACGTAGCTTTTCAGTGCTTCTTACTAAAGCACACATCAAATCATGTCACTTTTCTTTAACACATTCCTCTCTATGAGATAAAATCTATGTGTAGTTTGGAATTTGTGACCTCCAGCATTCTACTTCTCAAAATAAAATCTGCACTTTATATGACTATACTCAAGATTTTAATCTTCATTGAACAACTCTTTTTCTTTCTACATTTATAAGGAAATTTTCCCATGTAGTGGTCATACTGCTGAAATGAGATGGACCACACCTTTGGCCCTCAGGTTTGATCTAAATATCAAGGCTAATGCTGCCACACACACATGGACAAATACACACACAGCCAGAAGGTATGAGAAGATTTAAAACATAATGAGGCTTTCTGGGGAGAACAGAAGGCAGGCTCCCAGGCAGGTATGAAAATGGATCATCACTTGAGAGATCAGGGAAAAGAGGCTTGCCCAGGATTTTGTTGTGGTGAAGAGGCTGGGGTGAGTGGGTTTATATGTATGGGGTCTGGAGTGTTTATTGTTTGGACGTTCTGCTGTGGCCAAGGAAGACAGCAAATGGGCTTCTGTGTCAGACTGCCCAGATGTGGAGAAGAAGAGGAAAAGGAAAGAGTGAGGCTTAAAAACTCAATAGTCAAACATGGAGTGAAAAGTTTGTAGTATACTCTGCTTTGCCCTATGTTTATAGGTTACTTAGGAAAATTTTATTCTATTTGGTGACATGCGTAAGAGTTAATCATCTTTAAAGAAAAAAAGTTAAAAGATTAAGGAGGAAGCCCAGAATGTAAGATGTAGAACCCACTGATGCCACTTCATCTGTCTCACACTATTGTGAGGTCTAGATATAGAAGAATAGAAAAAAGTTTCAAATATCACAGAGAAAACATTTTGAAACATTGATGAACATGGTCCCCTTAATGAGGATTTACTTCAGTAAGTCAAATGCTTTTTGTAATGTGTTTGGCTGAAATGGATTTACTGTAGATATATCGAAGCTCAAGTTTTCAGGAATCCTAACTTGCATGACAGTCTCCCAAGCACTCTATCAATTTTGTATTTGTATTTTTGTATTCTTTTTACTAAAGCGTTCCTCTCTGCAAATGCATAAGCTTCAGGTTCCACAGAACTTAATTTACCCCTATGTTTGTTAAAGCAGAGGGATATAAACTATGAGAATGTCATAGTTTCTTCTCTTTAAAAAATGCTTATGAAGTGACAGGCATACAGAAATATGCATACTTAAAAGGGAATAGGTTCATTGCAACGGGAAAGTCAAAGAAAGTGTCAAGTGGACACAATGAGGCTATTTTCATTTGTGTGGCAATCTTGACTTCATGGAGGAAATGACTTCAGACTGTGAAAAATGAAAATATTTTGCTATGCAAAGTGAGCATTTGACATTCCAGGCAAAGGAAACAGCAAACAATGTTCAAGGATCAATAAGCAGTAGGGGCTGGGGTTGAAAAGCAAGTTAGGATACATTCATGGAAACTTTTTTTTTTCTTATTTTATATATCATAGAAGATTTCAAATACATACAAAGTAAAAAGAATAGTATTAGGCAGCTTCTTCAGCACCTCTTCTAATATCAGTAGACCCTTTTAAGGAAAATGCAGATCCAAAAAGTGAGTTAATCTTTCTAAATTACTCTATCATCCTAATAGTTTACCCCTATATTCCCACTTCATTATAACTGTCTAATACCTTTAAGCAGGAAAGCATTTGGTCCACTTTTTCTAATTGTCTTATTGTAAAGGTTTATTTGAACACTGAAAGCAGAAATCCTGAAAACTTAATTTTTATGCGGAAAAAAAAAAAATCCATGTACACGTTACCTGGGATCATACCTCAGAAAACAATCAAAGCAAATGGGTAGCGTGGTTATGGATTGAGTAATTAGAAATGATACGGTTTTAATCCCATCACAAATTTTAATAACTATGAGTCTTTGTGGAAGTTACTTTATTTCTCTCAGTCTGACATTATCGTGATGAAAGTGATGTCTGTTTTCACACATAGTGGTAGCCTGTTAATAGGAACTTGCATGCATTGAACATTTACTATGGGCCAAGCATCATTAAACACTTTTCATGCATTATCTCAAGTACTTTTTGCAAACTTCTGAGATATTTAATGCTGTTAACATGACATTTCAGATGAAATATTTTGCACAAAGATTTTTTAGTAATTAACATAGGCAAAGCAATGCCAAAGGTTAAATCCAAGTTCACACTTCAGTGCAACTGGGTCACCACTGTACCAGATTGCCTTGCCATACCAGTTTTCATACAAGATTTTTCTTCTTACTCATTCCAAATCACACATCTATAGCTAGTTTTGTTTGCCTTGCTATGCTTCACAAAATAGTAGGGCGTGAATTATTATTATACTCTTCACTGGACCCTGATGATTAACTTTCTAAACTTACTTTTTGACAATCCTCATAAGATTGTCTCATGATTTAATCAATCTCCCAAGAAATTTGGAAAAACAGAGAAATCGGCAATATATACTTTAAAAAACTTAAACTGCTAACAGATTTACAATACCTTTTTGGCTATTTTATCATTTTGAGTCCTTGCTCATACCAAGCCAAATACCCTTGTAATGAAACTTTGGTCTTATAGGTTTTCCCTACCTTCCTGCAATATAAGCTAGCTTTTTTTTATTTTTTAACCTTAAAACTGACATTAGCTGGGACTGACTCAGTTTTGTATCTTTACTGACAAATCTATATTAATAACAACATCAATACTGTATTAAACCTGAACTATGGGAATAATTTGTAATCATGCCAAAATTAATAACATTGTGTATCACCCAGAGAGACTCTCAGGGAGGAAAGTGAAATGGTTATTAACTTGGGTTATTATTGCAGTATTATGGACATTTAAATAGGCTATAATTCTGGAAATTTAAAGGTCAGTTTGATTTATTCAATTTAGTTCATCATATGTTTGGAAAACTAATTAAAATCACAAACAACATGGATATAACATTTTTGATGGCAAGTCAGAGCCTGAATTCTGAGACACAGCAGGTAGCCAACTCACTGGGCATGGAGGACACTCCTTGTGGATGAAAGGGACACATTCTCCCACTCCTGCAATTGGATCTAGGAAGGCAGGTTGGGAGGGAGCCTCTTTTTCTAGATGTATAAGCTTTGTCCTCATGGATTTCTTAAATCAAAGCACTATACCTGAAATCCCCATATGACTATCAGATTGGTACTAGAGACTGAAGTACTGCCTTTTACAATATTTAAATATCTAAAAGACTTCTCTCTTCAACTGCCTCTTCAGTGTCTCACATTTGCTTTCATTGGAAAGCATTTTTTTGGGGGGCGGGGGGACAGAGTCTCACTCTGTTGCTCAGGCTGGAGTGCAGTGGGCATGATCTCAGCTCACTGCAGTCTCCACCTCCTGGGTTCAAGCCATTTTTGTGCCTCAGCCTCCCCAGCAACTGGGACTACAGGCACCCGCCACCACACCCGGCTAATTTTTGTATTTTTAGTAGAGATGGGGTTTTGCCATGTTGGTCAGGCTGGTCTCGAACTCCAGGCCTCAAGTGATCTGCCCACCTCCACCTTCCAAAGTGCTGAGATTTCAGGCATGAACCACAGCAACCAGCCCAAAATCATATGTTTTGTTTTAAATAATTACAGTCTGGAGAAGATTGAGGTGGCAAGTGCCTTTGAAAGGTAATATCTTGAGTTGAGTTTATTTTATAACAAAGTTTTATAGGGATACAGGGAATGACAGAAAGATGGATGCAAGAAATTGAAAGTGAGACAATGCTAAAAAAAAAAAAAAAATGCAACAAATGGATAATGCCAAAGTAAACTGGGGAAGAAAAAAGGGAGTATTTTTTCCCAACTGGTATTAAAATGGAACATTGCATATGCCTCTTTTTCATGTAGTATCTACCTATAGTCTGAGGGAGAACAAATTCATACATGGCTATTAGTATCAATGGCAAAAAGAAATATGGGAGATGAAATACCAGTATAATTAAAGGGCAATACATAAAGAAAATGTGAACCAGGTCTTTGGACCATCTTAATGGATATGACTGGAAGGAAATGAAATAATAGATTAGAGACCAACTTTCAAGGTACCCTCAACATTTAGCTGCCTTACATGACGGTAATTATCAAGCTATATCTTATAGCCAAATAGCTTCCAAAGGGTCCTTAAATTATTGGGATGACAACTTTATGATCCTCAAAGCAGAAACTTCAGCCATTGGAGTATCTACTTTAGGTTGACTGCCTAGTGACAAGAAGAGACTGATGGGGGGTGGGAAAAATGAAGGAAAGGGAGCAGTGAGCTACTAACCACTGGGGCAGGTTGATAAGTCTGTTAACTGTAGACATGGTATCTCCAGACATTTTCCAGGAGTACTTTCCTGGCTAAGTATAATACTATGAAAATAAACTCATAGCTGCTTTCTAAGGAGCTATGATGTGTTCCGTACGGTGTGATTGTAAGATTTTCATGTATTTATGAAAATTTCCTTTTAATCCACCTACAATTTTAATGCATCGAGCAGGTGAGTAGAAAGGATAGTGTAAAATGACACATTCTTAGTTTAGAGCTTGTAACTTAATAGAAAAAATAACTACATAGAAATATTAGAAAGTAAGACTCGGTTTTCTTTAATACAATTTTGTATTCCATATATTCAGAAGTATAAATATGGGGGTACAAACCATATTGATATGGACAAGGGATATTATAACTTACCTCATGTCAACTGGAAAGGGTAAAGTAGGAAACACAGTTAAAAATAAAAGTTTATTTTAAATCATCTCAGATATGATGTAATGTTAGTAATATTCATAACTGACAAAAGATTATAGGAGGGAATAATCTATAAATTATACTGAAGATATGTAAAAAATAAAAGTAAATGTACTTTGAGAATATTTTGGGTAAAACAATCTCATGTCCAAGAAAATCCAGACCTCAGATGCTATCTACGACTATAAATAGAAAGATAGACGAGATGAATAGTTGCTCAGCTTTTTACTGTGTAGTAATGTGTTCTTGCAATGCACACATTATCATGTCAGGTACTATCTGCCTGCCTTTTAGAACTTACGCTGTAAGGAACTTATGTCATATTGTTAAAAATACAAGAATAAAGGGAACTGCATAACGCTGACATGCCAAAAGACTGAAGGAAAAAGCAAAGTTGGGCACCAAAAGAAGGATGAGATTACTGTGAACTACTTTTGCCAGATAGGAATTCATAATGAAAACGAGTTTTGAGATGGACTTTGATGAATAATTAGGATTAAGGCAAGTCAAGGGAGTATGCTCACTATAAAGGTATTTTGCACTGACAATTTGTGAGATTCCATAGCACAGGATTTCACTTGCGTATTTCTGATATACCAGATATTAAGTATCATAATGTGAGGTTGTCAATTGCAATACAGAATTTCTTGTAGCTACCCCCAAAATGTGATTCGTACTGACATAATGCCCTTTGATTTACCTGTTACTATTAGCTACCTTTAGCCATTATCTACTTTGGCTGAGCTTTCAGTATAGACAAGTCAAAATTTACATGGATTAGGACTAGTGCTACACATATGGGAAACACTGTCACCCTAACACGGACTACCAATGTTACAGATTTGAAGTGGATTAGGGTATTGGAAGTCATATCAAGTTGTATTGGCAAGCATGTTACTTTAAACTTAGTCTCTATTCCTTTTGATGTTTAAGGCTATGAAACATGTTTTCCTCTAAGTGGGCTGTTTAAGAAAAATAAGGACTATCACCTTTTCACTCTGAACTTGCTCTGGGGTAAAGCAATTGCCTTCTTCAATCCCATCAGTACAGGACATTACAAAAGTAGTTGCTTAAGAAATATCTGTTATATACACAAATACCATGTTAAGCCACTGTTCTCCTCTAAATTGACGCATTCCCCCATAAGCATAAATTGAACAGAAGACCAAGTGAAGAAAATTGAGAAATTGAACCGTTTATGAGTTTTATCATAGGTCTAGTTCCAAATCAAGGGATTTTTATTTTATGATAAAGTTACTAGGATGTTCATAGCATTGAGAACTCATGTTTCTAGATCACAGATTGAGGATATACTGAAGAATATTTGCTAAATGTAGATTTCCTCAAAATGATAGAAAATATATTAAAATGAACATGTGTCCATGGGGAAAGCAAGAAAGCAGGGTTTTCTGTGAAAGGAAAAGTATGCAATACTAATGAAAGAGAGTCATAGGACCACACTTGGTGGGAAACTAGAGCAAAGGACATGCTTAAATTCTCCTGTAGTGATTGGGTGTTACATATAAGATGATTTATGCCCGGAAGTGGTGACAGCTAGGAAGGGGAGGCCAGATGGAAGCACCGGCTGATTGATCAGTTGGAATATCTCAGTGAAGTAACCTGGCTGATCAAACTCTCAGCATTCACCTAACCTAGGGCTAAGTATCACTTTTGAAGAGATTTGCCTCCAGGCTAGACTGGAAAGTATAGGATCTTGTGTGGAAGAGAAAGGCAATTCTCTGATTTGGTGGTGATGCCTAGGTACAGTGAAAAGCATCCATGCTTGAAATAGCCACTCGTGAGGAATCTTACTTGTTAGGATATTACACTATTACAGCTGGTTTACCATTGTCTGTAATACTTAGATTTCTCATTATCCTATCCTATCTCATTATCCTATCCATTATCATTATCCTATCCCATAGAGCAGTGGCAACAACTACCAACTTTTACCAAGTGGACTTCACAAAGAGATGTGGCATACTTCTACCCAAATCCATTTTGTGCCCTTCTCTATCCTCTACAGTGTTCCTAGAATTTGACCAAAATAAAATGCATTACCCAGTCTTCCCTGACCCCAGGATTCTTGTTGGGCTCAGCCATTGAAAGAAAGTAGTAGGGAAGGAGAGGGCTGAAAGAGAGGTTGAGGTGTTTGTCTCTTTTTAATCCCTCAGTTTGATGAAGCTGTCAATGGCTATATCCCTCTAGGGCTCTAACTCCTCTGGATGATACATCTCAATTTTTCCAGCTTCTAGTAACTACGGATTTCTCTATTTGATCTTTCAGGCATAGAGAGATGATTTCTACTGTCTCTTGTCCTGGGCTGTTTCACTGTTACCTGCTGATACCTGACCTTGCCCACACTTCTGTAAATTATCCTTTTAAACTGTACTTTTTCCTACAGGGACCCTAACCAATAGAATTATCACTACCAGGAATACTACACCTCTTCATACTCTAAAATACTGAAACTGAGATAGAACTGCTCCTATTTTTGAATAATATACATAATCTCCATGAAGACACTGATAATCTATGATTACAGTTATTAAAATTATCCCTGGTGATGATATGGAGTAAATTACAGATGGAGGGCAAGGTAAAGAGAGATTGAGTGATTGAAGCACTTAATTGCCACAGTGATAATGGTGATTACGTATGATGGGGTGGTGGGGCAACTGCTTCAACTGCACTAAAGGGCCTACAGAAAAATGTTTTTAAAAAGCTTAAGGATTTAACCTCTTAACTGAAGACACAAAGAATCAGAAAGACTTTAAGGTGGCATTAAGGGAATCCCTTCTCCTTTTAAATACCAAGAAGGCATGGGATGAAAATCAGATTTCAGATATGCATGGACACATTTCAGAGTTGCAATAGATATTACATCAAGTTTGTAAGCTAAGTAAGGGTATTGGCTAGCAAAGAGTATGATCTGGAATCTGGCCTGAAGAAATTTGGGTAGACAAAGATTAAATCTGAGAATTTTGAATTCTCATATCCCTCTCGAAGGTCTTCTCATAATCTAAGTAATTCAGCCTTCTTATGGGAAAATAAAAGAAAATTGAAAAAATTATGAAATCACTAGAAGCAATTGACTTACACATGGATACCCTTTCTCATAGCCCTCCAGTACCACCTTTCATTGCTTCTAGCACTGTAAGAAGGTAAATTCCAAACATGGAAGTAAAACAATATTCTGGGAAGATGTAATAAATGCACTAAAAGAGTTGCAGGATCTTTCAAATTGGATTCCAAAAGGGTAGATCAGGCCAAATTTATTCAGATAGGTGGCACACCCTTAGGACTCCTCATTTACTACATAGTTCAAGCACCTACGAGTGTTGTTAACTGCTACTGAGTTGCTTACTTAAAGTCTTTGTTCAACAATGTTCCATAGTCATTTTGGTTGAGGTGTCAGACTTGAGGGTGTATGTAGGAAAGAATCTGAAGGTCTAAGGAGATGGGATGTTGGAATGGAATTTCTCATTTGTCCTTTGAGGTGGTGTTTTAAATTAAGCATTTGATGATTCCAAATTGTGCTATTCTGTTTTTATTTGATATTTCCTGTTACAGTATACATTGGTAAAGGTCTTGAGTGGAAACAAAAATACACAAAAAGGTTTTAACTGAGAAGAAAACTAATAAAGAGACCTTGTAAAGGCATGTGGGAAGAGTTAAGGAAATGAGAAAAGGATGACGAGAAACCAGTAACAGCAGGAAGAAATTACTACTCAAGGTTTGAAAAGCCAGTAAGAGAAAATGGTGCGCTTTGTCTCTGAAGATGAGAAAAGTCAAGGAACAGCCTTTAGTTGCTGCAGCCATGGAGGCCACAGCCAGGGAAGAAGTGTAGCAAAGCAAGCAAGGAATGGGAAAATAAATACCGCTACTTCTCTCCTACACTCTAGTCTTTTGATAATACCTCCCCATATACAGAAGATGGGTCCAAGCATCCTGAGTGACTGAGACCATAGAGGTAAGCCTCACAGGTATACAGCAGCAGAGAGAAAGGTAAAGACTGTATCTGGGGAATACAGAGAATAACCAGAACAATCTGCTAAATTTGCCATTCAGTTCAAGACTTTGATGTTAATGTGATATATCAACTCAGTTTTTAGATCCAATAAAAATCTATATACTTGGAAATTAAGCACCTAGACCTCTGTAAGCACATGCCTGCACACACAAAAACACAGACACACCTTTAAATAACACATTGTAGAGTGAATGAAAATGGAAATAACTATCAATAATGAATGATGCGTGCACAACATAACAAAACCAGTAGGAAGCAGGTAAAAGAATACCCGAAGAAAACTTGAAGACTCAAATTAGTTTACTGGAGAGAAAATGATGAACTCAGGGGAAAATAAAAATGCTAATATTTTCAGATAATGCACCTATCACTTTGAAAAAGTAATACAACTAATAGACAAAATTTACTTTTAAGTAAGTCCAGCAACGTATTTATTTTTATTTTTTTCTTATTTTTTTGAGACAGAGTCTCACTCTGTTGCCCAGGTTGGGGAGCAGTGGTGCAATCTCGACTCACTGCAGCCTCTGCTTCCCAGGTGTAAGTGATTCTCCTGCCTCAGCCTCCTTGAGTAGCTGGGATTACAGGTGCACGCCACCACACCTGGGTCATTTTTGTATTTTTAGTAGAGATGGTGTTTTGCTGTGTTGCCTAGGCTGGTCTCAAACATCTGGGCTCAAGTGATCCACCCACCTTGGCCTACTAAAGTGCTGAGATTACAGGTGTAATGTTGATATATATGATAAACTTTAAATGTGAGTGAAAATTTAACAATACCAGCAATAATCAACTAGAAATTTTAAGTAAAAAATAAAATACAGTTTACAATGGCAACAAAACTATAATGCATCTAAGAATTTACTTAACAAAAAAAATAAGATTTCTTATTAAAAAGTTTAGCATGTAGAAGCACACAGAAGATAATTTGAATAAAGAAAGCCCATCCTGGACTGGGTGATTGACTATTATACATATGTAAATTATCTCTCAATTTAGTCTACAATTACAATGTGATTCTATAAAAACATACAGTTAGATTTATTAAACTTAGGAAGTTTAATATGAAGCTTTAATATGAAATTTATATAGAATAATAAAATTCTAGAAAGAAGTTTATTTGTTTAAAAAATCCTGAAGTTGATAGGAAAGGGTGAAAAATCATATGAGAAGTTAAGATGTAATATAAAGTTATAATAAGATGATAAAACAAAACAATATGGCTTTCTTATAAGGAGTAAAAAATAGGCCAGTAAAGTATCATGAGTAAAACAGATATTAATTCAGATATATTTGAGAGTATTATATATAATAAAGGTAGCACCACAAATTAATGGGGGGAAAACAAATTCTTAGACAATTTTGGAAAATGATTTACTTTATGAATAATAGAAGTGGATTTGTACTTTACATACAAATTTGGATCCTAGTTTAAAATTCTACATATAAAAATAAAAGTCTCAAGCCATTAGAAAAGTGTAAGATCACAATGATTCTGTGATGTATGGTTAACAGATACTTCAAAAATAAAAATATAAAAGCACAAACCATAAGGGATGGAAAGATATAGCCATATAAAGGATAACACGTATGACAAAGTGGAGTTTATTCTAGGAATATGTTGGCTTAACATTCAAACATCCAACAAACCAACCTTAATGGAACAAAAGAGATGTTTTTACATATGATCTTAGTAGACACAGAAAGATATTTGATAAAGTTCAATATACACTCATGTTAAAAAAGGAAAAAAAAAAAACTCTCAGCAAATTAGGATTGGAAGGAAGATCCCTCAATCTGGTAACATCTACAGATAATATCACATTTAATAGTTAAAAATTGAATAATATACCCCCAGGATAGGAAATAAGGCAAAGTTGTTTGCTTTCACCACTTGAATTTTACATTTTATAAAAAGTGCTAATCAGTGCAATAAGGTATGAAAAAGAAAGAAAAGGCATGCATATTTGAAATAAAAAGTAAAGCTGTTTTATTTGCAGATAATAATGTATAAATTCCTAGAAAACTTATCAAAACCTAATAAAGGAATTTAGCAAGGTTGCAGGACATCAACTCACTATAAAAATCAACTAGATTTCTATATTTTTGAAATGATCTATTGGAAAATAATAGTTACTATTTACTATAGCATTAAAAACAACAAGTAGCTAAGTATAGATTTAACAAAATGTGTGTAAAACCAATACACTAAGAAGTACACAACATTCCAAAACGATATTGAAGACTTTAAAAAATGGAGAGATACACCATTATCTTAGATCAGAAGACTCAATATTGTTAAGGTATAATTTCTCCCCAGATTTGTCTATAGATTCAACATGAACCTAATCAATTTCTCAGCAAGATTCTTGTAAAAATTAACTGATTCTAACATTTACGGGCACATACAAAGGATCTATAATAACCAAAAAATCTTTTAGAAAAAGAATAAAACTGGATGACTTACACTGCTTAATTTCAAGTTTATTATAAAGCCACATTAATCAAGAATTTGCTTTTGGTGTAAGAACTAAGGTATAAATTAACGGACCAGTAGAGTCAGAAAATCTATATACAAATATGTATAATCGTGTGTACAGATGTGTGCACATGTATGTACTGGACAAATATCAATGTTAAGAAGTGAGGCTATTGAACATGTGGTGCTGGGACAACTGGGTAGTCCCCTGGGAAAAAGAAATAAATCTTGACCTTTACTTCATACAATTTATAAGAATTTACTTTAAATGTTTCATGAATTTAAGCCTAAAATCTAAAACTGTAAAACTTCTAGAAGAAAATATACAGAAAGTATGAAATTGTAGTAGGGCAATCATTTCCCAGAACTACAAATGAAAATAAAGTGATAATTTGACAATCAGAATTCTAAAATATTTTTCAAAAAATAGTGTTAAAAAATTCAAAGTCAAGCCATAGATTGGGAAAGAATATTTGCCAAACATATCTAACAAATGACTGATATGCAAAATATGAAAAGAACTCTAACAATGGAATAGTAAGAAGAGAATCTGGTAAAAGAATGGCAAATAATTTGCATAAACACTTCACAAAAGAAGGTACATAGATAGTCATAAGCACATTAAAAAGATGTTGATATGATTTGGCTGTGTCCTCACCCAAATACCAACTTGAATTTTATCTCCCAGAATTTCCCCATGTTGTGGGAGGGACCCTGGGGGAGGTAATTGAATCATGGGGGCATGCTTTTCTCGTGATAGTGAGTAAGTCTCACGACATCTGATGGGTTTATCAGGGGTTTCTGATTTTGATTCTTCCTCATTTTTCTCTGGCCGCCACCATGTAAGAAGAGCCTTTTCCCTCCTGCCATGATTCTGAGGCCACCCCAGCCATGTGGAGCTATAAGTCCAATTAAACCTCTTTCTCGCCCCTGTTTTGGGTAAATCTTTATCAGCAGCATGAAAACGGACTAATACAGATGTTCAGTATTATTAGTGTTCAGGGTAATTCAAATTAAATTTACAATGAGATTCTGAAAAATACCTACTCTGTATAATAAAATTTAAAACTCTAATCAGGTGCTGGCAATGATGTAGGGAAAATAATATCCTGTCTTTGTCAGCAGAAGTGTAAAGTGATAAAACCACTTTGGAAAAAATTCTAGTAGTTTTTAATAAACATGCATTTTTTCACACACTAAAAGGTATTTATCAAAAAATAATGATAAATTCTTTTTTATAAAAAAAGTATAAAATGCTCAGTCCCTTCATATTTTCTGCTGATTGTTTATGTTCTCTTAAAATTTACTTTAAAAATTATGCATGTTTATGGTGTACAACATGATGTTTTGAAATATACATATATGATGGAATGGTGAAGTCAAGCTAATTAGCATATGCATTACCCCATATACTTATTTTTGTGATGAGAACACAAAATCCACTCAGTAATTTTCGAGTATACATTATATTGTTATTAACTATATTTACTATGCTGTACAATAGATCTCTTAAACTGTATTGCTCCTGTCTAACTGAAATTCTGTATCCTTTGACCAATATGTCCCCAACCCTGCCTGTGGTAACCATCATTCTACTCTGCTTCTGTGAGTTTTTTTGTTTGTTTAATTTCCACATTAAAAAACTATGTAAGAATGCAGTATTTGTCTTTCCGTGCCTAATTCCATTTAGCATAATGTCCTCTAGGTTCATTCATTTTGTGGCAAATGACAAGATTTCCTTCTTTTTAAAGAATGAATAGAATTTCATCAATAAAATTGATTTAAAAAATATGTATCATATTTTCTTTACATATTCATTCTTTAATGAACAGTTAGTTTTTTTCATATCTTGGCTACTGTGAATACTCCTGCAATGAACATGAGAGTGGAGATATCTCTTTAATATTGTGATTTCATTTCCTTAGGATATATATCCAGTAGTGAGATTACTGGATCATATGGTATTGAGAAAACCAAGTATCTATATACAGATGGATGAAATTAGATCCTTATCTCACACCATATATAAAAAGCAACTCAAAATGGATTAAACTCTTAAATGCAAAATATGAAAGTGTAATGCAACGAGAAGAAAACATGATGGAAAATCTCCATGGCATTGGTCTAAGCAATGAGTTTTTGGATATGACCCCAAAAGCACAAGCAGCAAAAGCAAAGATAGACAAATGGGATTACATGAAACTAAAGAGCTTCTGTACAGTAAAGAAAACAAACAGTAAGAAAGACAACCTATGGAATAGGAGAAAATATTTGCAGACCATACATCTGATAAGGAGTTAATATCCAAAATATATAAGGAAGTCAACTTGCAAGAATACAAATAGGAGAAGAATCTGAATAGAAAATTTTCAAAAGACACGCAAATGGCCAACAGGTAAAAGAAAAAATGTTCAACATCACTAATCATCAGAGAAGTGTCAATTAGACCACAGCGAGATATCACCTCACACCCATTAGAATGTCTATTATCAAAAATTCAAAAGATAACAAGAATTGCCAAGGATGGGGAGAAAGGGGAACCCTTGAACACTGTTAGTGTGAGTATAAATTAGTACAGTCACTATAAGAAAGAGTATGAAGATTCCACAAAAAAATTAAAAATATAACTATAATAACTAAAAACTGAAAACCAAAATGTTAATCACATGAATAAACAAAAGTAGCATATTTATAAAAAAGAAACAAACCACTGATTATTGAAACAACATAGTCAAATCTCTTATGCTAAGTGAAAGAAGGTTGACAAAAAATAGTACATCCTGTATGATTCATTTATAAACTCCTAGGGCAAGCAAAATGAATCTACAGTGGGAGAATGCTCAATAGGAGGTTGCCTGAAGTAGGGAATGGTTAATGACTGCATAGGGACACAAAGGAACCTCTTGGGTTCCTTGATGTCTTGATTGTGGTGATGATTACACATGTTTATACATTTGTCAAATCTTACTGAAGTGTACAATAGAACAAACATATTTTATTGTATTTAAGTTAGACTGAAATAAAATTGATTTAAAAAATAAAAAATCATAAACAATCCTAAAGGAGAAATGATTAATTTGTTTAAATTAAAATTAGTTTTCCATTCAATGAAGGACATTGTAGGCAGAAATAAAGAGCAAGTGACACAATGGGGAAGATATTTATAATATCTGAAACTAACCATGGATTAATATCTAGAATATGCAAAAGTCTCTTGCAAATCAATTAGAAAAAGTCAGAAACTTAAATAGAAAATGGACAAAGGGCATAAACAGAAAATTTATACATCCAGTAATCCAAATGACTGAAATACATATCAAAGGATACTCAAATTCATCAGAAAACTGTTATGTAAAGTAAACACAAAATACAAGATATATTTTGTACCTACTAGAGCCTGGAGAAATGAGTAAAGCTGGATAATCCTAAGCATAGGGTGATAAATGATGTGGGCATACAGGGACTCCCCTGAACGTTTACTGAGCACACAGATTGGTATAACCATGCTGGAGAGTCTTTCCTGGCTAGTAGAGTATGTGGCATTCAGAGGCCAAGAGAGGTAAATTATGCTTTCCTTCTAAGAATATGCGTTTTCTCATATCTACTTGTGTATTACAAGTGGTTTTTGCTCTATGCTGTGTATATGAAGAGTAAAATCCATTAAAGTTTCTGTACATTAGATTCTTTATATTTCAGTCATTAAAAAGTACATTTTTCTATCTCCTTTAATTCTCTTTGCCTTGAATTCAAACCTGCCTAACAAGAGGAATGGATATCTGCTATCTTATCCTTTTTACTAACCTAGTTTGCCTTTATTCATATTTTATTCTCATCAGTTCCAAGCCACTTTTTTGTAGGTGTTTGTCATTCAACAGGGTTTTGGGTTTTATTTTATGATCCCTACCACCTGTTTCTTTTTATGAATGGGAGTTTTTCACCTGCTTAGAAGTTTACTTTTATTAAGAATGACTGATCTATTTAGCCTTTGATCTGTCATTTATCTTATGAAACCTATTTTGATGGCTTTAATTCTGTTTTTATTCACTATTTGCTGTGTGTTTCTTCACTGAAAGAGCAAAATTCTTCCAGGGACACAAAAGGTGACTTGAAAAGATAGAAAGGCATTTTTGAACAGAACCACTCATAATCATAAGCATGGAAATTTTCCTAAGTTAAACTAAAAATTAACATCATCGTAATGAAAGTACAACATGATTTTTAAATCAAGTGGCTTTTTAGTTTGCATGGAAACATAAAGTAATAAAAATCATTGAGAAACTTTCCACAACGAAAGAGTAAGATTTCTAATAAATGTATCCTGCCATGGCCCATGACTGCCAATCCCCTGGTTTTGTTCTCCAGAGGCAACCAATTTTAGCTGTTTTAAGGCCTATTTCTAATAAGCTCTCAATCTCAAAGAGCACACATTTACTACTTTATCAATTTTAGACATTATCAAATCATTTTCTGCTATTATGGGTGGAGATTTAGTTCTTTTTTTACTACCTTCATGTAGTCTTTCATCCTCCCCACGTGGTTGCATAACTGTGATTATGCCCTCAGTAAAGGCTGGCTGTATTATTTGTACTTTGTTCAACATCGTTTGCAGCAGTGTCACTTACTGTGTGTTGGTCACATTTTTGGAGAGGGTATACATTTGTTGTAATTGGAGTTTCTAATGAACATTGTTTTGTCCCTCTTGAAATGTTTTCCTTCCAATGATTACCTCATAAAAATCAAGATCTTCACTATATAGTAATTACGTTAATTAACACTTTTTTATTCCACCCAAGCACCTTTGCTTCTGGAAACCCCTATCCCAGGCTCTATCCTGACCTGGATCTTCTCTAGGCCTGTCTGCAAGCCTGTCAGCCTAACCTGTATCTTAAATGGTCTGCTGGGTTGGGTCCACGGTTTCCTCCTTTGCTCCCTGGTTTTATTGGAGCTACAATTTTGCTTTAGGGTTCTTGTTCTACTAGAGAGATCTCACATACCAGTATTGGACGTTTTTATCTCTTGGGATACTGAGTTTCTTCAGACAACTTTTTTTTCTAATTTTCTCTGAACAAGATGATGTTCATTCCAAGGCTGAAGATTCCCAAATGTCAGAGTGAGCCCGGATTTACTCCTAGGTGTCACTATCACTCTCTTCAACCATTCAGCCCATTTCTGTTGAAGTAATGTTCTAGTGTTGTGCCTGGGGATAAATATCAAGCTACCTTTGCTCTAACTCAAGGAAGGAGAGCAGGAAAGAATAGAAGGGAAGAGGGGTGAAAAAGTCACTTGGTTCACCTGCTGGATTCAGAGAACTTTAATCAGCGTCTCTGTTGTCAGCCCTACTTCTCACACTTACTATCTAGCATCTGCCTCCACTGAGCCCAAGTCCCCTCTATCCAGGATTCTGAAAGGTGGGAATTCTTTACGGATTGCAGCATTCTCTGGATTACATCAGGTCGCGTGGAGGTTTCATTCCTTTGACTGTATTACAAATACATTTTCATCCATTTTTATCTTGACCAAATTTTTGTACTCTCTCTTCTTTGGTGGCTCCCTTCCATACCACTGTTATCGGTTTATTCCTTGTCATATCTTAAAGCTTTCATTTCAGTGTTTCAGTGGAGATTTTAGAGAAGCCTGGTGTGAAAACCTAGTTAGTATGCAATCTTGTATGGAAATCTATGATGTTTTATTATATACAGGCAAGTTCCTACCAAATACTCTTCTTTTTCTAATTTTTCTTGACTACTGTTTTCTATTATTTATCTCCATGGAGTTTAGAATCATTTTGTCAAGTTCAAAGAAAAAAATCCAATTGGAATTTTAATTGGAAGTGTATTAAATTGATTAACTTGGGAATGATTGCTTTTAATTTTTAATTAAATTTCCAAGCACTGTTTTTTTTTTTTTTTTAGCTTTGCTAATTATAAACTTCTAAATTTATTGCATTTTTTGTCAGAACCTGCTCTCTGCAATTTCTCCTTTTCTAAAGCAGTATAGTAAAGGTATTGTTCTTGGCATCCCCTGACCCAGTGCTTGTCAACGTACAGGCCCTTAGACCAGCAGCATAAGCATCACCTGGAAACTATTCCCCATGCAAATGACTGGGCCCCACCCAGAACTTCTGAATCAGAAACTCATGAGTGTGGGACTCAGCAGCCCACCACAGGACTCTGATGCACACTACATTTGAGAAGCACTAATTTTAACATCTAACTAGCTGTGTCAACTCAGAAAAAAAATTTGTTTAAATGTCCTCATATGTAAAATAGAGATATAATTGCATAAATTTCATAGCATTGTTATTAGGAACAAGCAATTCTAATATACATGAAGTGCATGTTTCCTGGCATATTGTGAAAACAGAATGGTTACTAGTGATTATGATAACTATTATCATACTGTATTTTTATCCAATACAAGTAATAAAATAATACAATCTTTGCCATAGACAATTTTGGTAAATGTTCAATGTTTATTGTAAAAGTGGATATATTCCCTTTTCTGTGTGTATGAAACATTTCCTGTCTTTTTAAAAACAGATGCTATAATGTCCATTTTCTGTATATGTATTTCTATTTATTAATTATTTTGCCCATTGAGTCTATGAAGGATTATACATTTTGGCAAACTCTCCCAAGACTACTACATTTCTGTAAAATATTTCTGTAGTTTGAAAATTTGGCTGATGTGTATCAATACCTCACTATACTGCATATGAATTTCAGGTCTATCTTTATTGTGAAGTGCATTTTTATTATTCTGAAATAATTCTTTGATTTGGGGGATTTATTTATTATCATCATTCTCACATTCACTTTAATTTACTTACATATCTTTGCTCATTTTTAAGTTTCAATTATTTTATTATCTTAACATTGAAGGATATTTTATAAGCATTTTTCAAAACACATATAGGCCTGTATATTTTAATGATAACTTATCCCCAATAAAATAATTGTATAGTTGTTCTACATCCATTTGCATTTGTTATATTTTCCTAGTTCAGTCTATCTCCCCTTGTATTTGTTTTCTAACTTTTGCTATATGCGCTGTATTTTTTGTATTCTTACATATTTTAGAAGGTTTTATTCATAACTAATGGTTACCTTTACATTTTTCAAAATTATTTAATCCATGTTTCTCTAATTTTCAGTATTAAAAGACCAACTACCTCTGCATCTCACCGTTTATAGGCTATAAAATATAACGTGGTTTTGATATTCTCATTCAGTCTTATTTCATATAATTTTTATGCTACTAGGATTGTGTCCCTCTCCAAACGCATATGTGGAAGCTGTAATTCCTCATGTGACTGTTTTGGGGATAAGGCTTTTAGTGGGTAATTAAGGTTAAATGAGGTCATAAGGGCGAGGTCCTAATCCAATAGGATTAGTGGCTATACAAGAAGAGAAGCAGAAAAATCTCTTTTTCACTGCACACACACTGAGGAAAGACCATATGCAGACACAGCAAGAAGGTCAATATCTGTACCAGGAGAGGCCTTACCACAACTCAGCAATGCTGGTGCCCTGATCTCAGACTTCCAGCTTTTAGAACTGTGGGAAAATAAACTTCTATTACTGAAGCCACCCCCAGTCTTTGGTATTTTGTCATGGCAGCCTGAACAGACTAATACATGTACTAATCATCATTATTAAATTTTTTTTTATACCATTTATCTTGTTTCTAGAAGAACCATTAATATTTGGGCACTCCCCCAGCTTCAGCATTTTGGTTTGCAAATATGGGTTCGAGGCAACATAATTTTTCTGTCTTTGAATATTGCCTGCTTACTTCTCCAGTTTTATATATTCTTCTTAGGTTTGTACTTACAATGAAATTACCAGATAGGAATCTAAATGTGATTTTTTTTCATTGACTTTACCCTAAAACCTCTGGGCCTTTCAATTTGTACATCACTTTCTAGAGAGTTTTATTTGAGACAGTCTAGCTCTGTCACCTAGGCTGGAGTACAACAGCATGACCATGGCTCATAGCAGCCTCAACCTCCTGGGCTCCAGCGACCTTCCTGCCTAAGCCTCCCAAGAAGCTGTGACCACAGGCATGTGCTACCATGCTCAGCCAATTTTTAAAAAATTCTGTAGAGATGGAGGGTCTCACCATTTCTCCCAGGCTGGTCTCAAACTCCTGGGCTTAAGCAATCCTCCAGCCTTGGTCTCCCAAAGTGCTGGGATTACAGATGTGAGCCATTGTACTCAGTCAATTATTACTGTAAGTTATGAACTACTTCAAAACTTTGATCTCTGCTATCTGTGGTAGCTTCTCAAGTTTGTTCTTCAAAACAGTGGTTGAATCTTTTGCCATTTAACATTAGTTCTTTTCTATGCAAGCTCCACCATGCTTTTAAATTTTATTTTTATTTCCTTATGTACAAAAAATGTTTTATCCACCTTTCTTTCTTTCTTTTTATATTCTAGTATTTGCATCTTAGCTTGGTCAGTTTCCTCTTATGGCCTCTGCTCTTTTTAGAAGAGACCCTGCGTTATTGTAGCCTAGTGAAAAAGTTAATCTCTGGACTGTACAGGAGGTAATTTCCAGAGGTTTTCCATGTGGGTTCTCTTCTTGTTTTCTGTTTTTTTTTTTTTCTCTTTGCTTATCTTTAAAGGTGGAATTTAGTCACATGTTTTAGGACTAGTTCTAAATGCACATTGTTTCAGATTTCTCTAGGCTTATTCTGAACAGTCCCAACTTCAGTTCTTGCTTATTATCAGACATCCATTTACTGCAGATTTACTACAGAATATGAATTCACTCCTACCCATGTTGGCTTAGTGACCTCCCAAATTGAAAGACTGGTGGAAAAATAGAATTGGCAATATGCCCATTAATCGAGGTTCTTCTGACATTCACCCCAATCCTGTGCCACATACGTAATTTTCTACTTATGGAGTACCCTATTCTATGTGTTAAAATGTACATGCATAAATGCTTCAATGTGTTCTAAGAATTTCTGACTGCCAAAAGGAAATAGATTTGAGGGGTGGGAGAAAGTGTCCTGAATGCCTAAAAAATTAGTGCCTGTGAGGAAGAGTAGAAATCATGCAGTTCTCTCACTTTTCATTTAAGTCTTGGTCTGAAAAAGGCCAAAGGATGAGGTGACATCTTGTCTTTATACAAGTGATCTTTCTCTGACAATCTAAGTCTTTCCATGTCCTGAGGTCAAGGTGGGGCAGGTTTTTCCTGTTGCCAACATTTTAAAAAAGGAAAGTGGGGCTCAGAGAATGGTTAACTTTATCAAGGTCACACAGCTAAAAGTAGACTTGAAGCCTAACATCAAGGTCTGTACACTCAGCACACTTTTCCTTTACAGAACACCAAATTGTCTTTTTAAAGACAAGATTATTCACTGATAAACCTAAGGAAACTCTCATGATCTAAGGATTCATCAACACCAAGGAAGAACATTTCCTTTGTGAGATATAATATCTAACATTCCCATCCTGAATCTTATATGAAATAGCAGCATGATTCGATTAATGCTTACCCACATGTCATTTATCAACTAGAACTTCACTGCAATGCAGTTTTACCTCCTCCTAATGCCTTAATTGTACTAGCTTGTGTAATCGTGTCCTATTTTGACCTCCTTTGATCCATATTGCTTCCATTCCTCCATCTCGCCTGTCATCGTACTCGACTGCATGCTTTGGGTCCTTTCTTGAACCTTGTTTCTCCAGACGGCACCCAAAATTCTTGTTGGCAGAGGCCACGTTTTATTCAATTGTTCTTCCATGCCACCTAGCTTAAAACTAGACCCACAGAAAGTATTTACACGGTAGCCTAGACTAGGGTACAATGCTAAAACAGCATTTTTCTCTGGAACTGTTTACAGGAAAATTAAAATTTAATTAATAATCTAATATTGTCTGCATTTCTCTTAAGTTGGCTCAAAATAGTTTTTGTTTACCTTTTGGTTTTCTTCCTTGCATATACAATTTTTCATGGATATTAGGATTTCTTGTTGAGCTAATGTTTCAGGAGAGATTCCTACGTGCTGGGCACCTTGCTACTCTATTGGGAAACATAAATGAGTAAGATGCAGTCTAGGTTGCAAATGCTGTCCGATGATCAAAACAGACATTTAGTTAAATGATCTCAGTCAAATTTGGGAAATGATCCAATAAAGTTATACACAAGAGGAGAAGAGAAAAGATCAAGTAATTTATTCTAGGGGATCACTCTCTTTTCAGATATTAAAATCCAGCAAAATAGCTCAACCCCAAAGTGCTGCCTATAACCCCTCGATTCTTAAAACTTGAAATATATACGTGTGTGTGTGTGTAGTGAACAAACCTCACCTATTTCTTGTCAGTGGTGCTATCTGGGAGTCTAAGGGCACCGGGACTTCAAAAGGATGCAGGTAGACCATGACCAACAGCATAAGATATGATGAACATTTATACAGTGATGAAAAAATAGGCCGGGCGCGGTGGCTCAAGCCTGTAATCCCAGCACTTTGGGAGGCCGAGACGGGCGGATCACGAGGTCAGGAGATGGAGACCATCCTGGCGAACACGGTGAAACCCCGTCTCCACTAAAAAATACAAAAGACTAGCCGGGCGAGATGGCGGGTGCCTGTAGTCCCAGCTACTCGGGAGGCTGAGGCAGGAAAATGGCGTAAACCCCGGAGGCGGAGCTTGCAGTGAGCTGAGATCTGGCCACTGGACTCCAGCCTGGGCGACAGAGTGAGACTCCGTCTCAAAAAAAAAAAAGAAAGAAAGAAAAAAGAAATCCCTTTCCTGTGTCCTTCTAAATTTACTTTGACTAGCTATTGAACAGGCGTTTCATAGATTCAGTACATCACAACATATTAAGTGCTGCTCAGCTCCCGCCACTCCTGCTGCCCTGCTGTGGACCGTCTCTTTCTGTTTGCATCTTGCCCGTCCTCTCTGCATATAAACTAAGCCTCTCCATTTCTGCTCTCAGAGTGTACCATGCCACACAACCGAGATTTCAAGAACAAATATCAACAGTGGCTAAGCCAAACATATCTTGTCAAGAGAGTGCCACTGCAGTATAAAGATTGATTTGTCGAGGGAGGTCTTGCATATAAGTAGATGTGAAGGCAAGGACTGAAGTTAACAAGTTTCCACTGTGGGAGTTTATTTATAACAAAATAACAAAAGGACAGTTCTGCCTCTGCCAATTACTTTCCATCCCCTCCTACATTCATTGCCTAGTGGCTCCATTCATCACCAGGAAGCAGCCTCTGTAGCGCAAATACAGGTAGAGTTCTGTGGACAAAAAGCTTGCCCTCAGAACTTATGTCTTCATTTTGATTAGGACAATTTCATGCCATTTGGTACCACTTTAGAGTGTTCTTTGTGCCCAGTTCAGAGCTTAGATGCACAGAGGAATAAAAGGGAAAGGGAAGACATGGACTTTATATGTGAGGTGCTCACAAAGACCAGACCCACAGGCATCACACTAAAGAAAGTGTGTGATAAAGAGCTATTTGTACACATTTTAAATAATGAGTGCTGTAGGTCAGAGGAAGGAGACATCATTTTGGCCTGCAGCAGTCAGGCCTGGCTCATTATACGATGTGGTGACTGAGTCTGAACTTGAGGAAGAAGTAGGTTGGGAGCAGAATGTGGTTGGTTACATATATATGATGACACGTGTTATCATCCACAATCTAAGTAAACTAGGAATCAGGGCCAGGACCAGATGGTGAATGCATAAAGAGAGCAGGCAGACTTGGAGATGGTTTGATTCAGGTATCCACCCATTCAATAGATATTTATTGCATGCCCTAGGAGCTAGGGATCCAACACTGAAAAAGATCCAGTTTCTACCACAAAGAAGCTCACATCTTAGTGGGGAACAAGATAGCATTCTAAGTGTGACAAGCATTTAGTTAATTATAAGAAGATATGAGAACTACTATAATGTCATGGAAGCATAGAGGAAAAATATCCAGAATAGACTTAGACATAAAGAAAGGCTTTCCACAGGAGTTGATATCTGAGCTGGGAGAACTTGGTGAGTAGGAGGGAGGGCTACAATGATTCAATTACTCTGGCTTCTAAAGGCAAAGAACCAAAAATGATGCAATCAAATCCTTTCTTTAACATAGACACTGTTCTCAGCAAGCTCCTATTCTAAAATTGTCCTCTCCAAAATGACAGCTGGTCATGACTAGGGGTCTAGGATTAGTCAAACTGCAAACCGCAATTGGAATACTCTATTCAAGAGCAGGACATTGTTGTGTACCACTGCGGGCCTCCAAGTTCTTAGGGCAAAGAAAATCAGCAGCCAACTAACTCATGGCTGATTAACTGGGAATATCAAAGTCATTGTACAGTACCATGGCTAGAAACCTTTACACTCTTGGGGGTAGGAGGCAGGGGAAAGCTTCTAACCTGGGAAAAGCCTGTTCCCTATCCTTGGCTTCAACAAACTGTTCTTCCCCTGAACCTAAAAACAGACCTCAACCATTGCCAATTGCCCCTCAAAAATGTGTCTTTGGACATGAGGAGAATATGTGAATAGCATCTATTTCTCAACTATGGGTTTTAGATTATATGGTGGAAGATAATAAGCTAAGTTATAATTGTTGCAGAATTGCCTTTTCACCAATGAATTCAAAGCATGTCCCTCGCCCTCCACGTTATCCCTAGTTCTAAGCTTTACAATCTTTAGGGTGCCATAGGTAGCTATTGAAATTATGCTTTGTCCTAAAAAGCAACTCATGACCCTCATCCTTCCTCCTACTGCAACTTCCTCCAACTCTGTTCTGCATGATTGTTTTTGGTCTTCCCCAGGGTAGACCAAACTCCACCTCCACTAAGCACCCCAAACTCCACCTCCACATAAGCACCCCAAACTCCACCTCCACTAAGATTCTGCTCACCTGGAATCTTTCATTGTTCCTTGGACCAGTAATACCATTGTACAATCCTTCCTTAGTATCTGGTGACATCCTGTGTTTGGAATGGCCACCTCTAATGACTAGGAAAGGTAAATAAGTAATTAGTGAAACAGCAGGGGTTAGAGGTTTCTAAACAAATTTTTTTTCAATATTTACTAGCACCCAAAGGGCTTAAATTGAAGTAGCTATGTTGTCTGAGGTACAAACCCTGGGGTTCATTGTCTCACAGCAGGAAAACATGGACACACACAAGGAATTTAGGAGCAGAGGTTTAATAGGCAGAAGAGAAGAGAACGAGAAACAGCTCTCTCTCTATAGAAAGGGGTCTTCTGATTGGAAAAGATGGGCTAGAGATGGGTGTGCCAGATTTTATAGTCTGGCTTGAGGAGGCAGTGTCTGATTTACCTAGGGCTCACAGATTGGTTTGATCAGGTGTGACATTTGCATAGTGCTGGGAGGGGAGGGGAAAGCTGATTGCCCCATCCTAATCTTATTGTGCAAATGAACTCTCCTTGGGCGTCACCATCTTGTTTGCACCTTACTGTGCCCATGGCTGCCAGAGAAGGGAAGATGGAGCCACCATTTTGAACATGTCTAGTCCCTGTTCCTGCTGGCATTAACCTGTGCAGGCTCCCCGCTTGCTTGTCTCTGTCTGCAGCTCGACTTCATAGGTTGCCCTCTGTTGGAAAATGATTTGGTCTGCTTTTCCGTAAAGGGAAAAGCCTTGCTGAGGACTCCCATACCATTACTATCTGCCTAAGTGATTCCTTCTTAACTCCTATATGAAAATCACACTGTGGATTAAAGAGGATGCATAATGAAGCCAAGAATGGATGAATGGAAAGCATTCAAGTGAAACTGAGCCAGAAAGTTACAGAGGGCAATGATAATTAAAGAAGAAGGAATGTATATATAATACATGCATTCATATATATGTAATGTTACAAATTATATATTAAACTCTGTTGATCAGTCACTAGTGTGCAAATGTACATAAGTAACATGTGCCAAAAATGTGTAAAATGTGTTAAAAACAATTTCTTATCATAATGTTAAAAAGTTTAATGGTTTTGATGATTATATTGTTAAAACATGCTGTATAGCTCCAATTTCTTAAAGAGTGTATCTTAAAAACATTTATTGCTGTCTACTTTATACAGTGTGCAATTTGCTTCCAATATTAATGAGCTTAGAGATGTGTTTTTGAAATTCATGTGAAAATTTCTAAAGTTTTCTATATATATTTTTTTTTTCTTACTCTGAGGCTACTGGCAGTTCTTTCTGCTTTGAGTGTGATTTCATTGAGCTACCTTTTCCTTTTAATTTGATGATGTGACTCTGCTTTGGTGTTGGAAAGTTAAATGTTACTTGTAAAGCTTAGTCATACAATAAGTACCGTGACTAGCAGTCAAGTACCCAGATTTGATACCTGACTTTAACAATTGTTATTTAAACCAGTGAGGTACCTTTCAGTTGAAATCCAGATTTTAAATTTTACTCTTGGTTGTTATAAGACAGACATTAGAATAATGAATCATTATTGTTGTTAAATAAAATTTATAGGTCTTTGGTCAGACTGAGCTCTTACATGCGGCTCAATAGACCAAACCAAAATGAAGTCAGTCATGCTGAAGTTGTACATTATCAAGTGGGAACTAAATTGTTTATCTGACCTTCCAAGTAATCAGGACAGAGGTAGATAATAGCCAAATCCCCAAACAGGCCAGTTTTAGCCAGCATGATAAGGAATCCCTTTCTGCTTTAATCTTTACAAGAAAAGTAACTTTGAAACAACCAATCCGCTTTCTGTTTTCTGCTTTACTCAGCCCTTTTCTGTCTATAAAACCAAACTTCTCCGCTCAGCTTATGGGAACACTCATTCTATTTTACAGAATGAGGTGTTGGCCAATTCTAGAATCACAAATAAAAGCCAATTAAAATCTTTAAACTAAATTTTGTTGTAATTTTGTCTTTTGACACTATTTTCAATGTTATAACATGAAGATTTATTGCTTTACAAGAGATACAAAGTTATAAAATCTAGAGCCAGAAAAACCTGAGTCTTAATGAGTCATCCATCCTCTTGGAGTTCAATTATCCCCAGATAATAAAATGAAGATGAAATGAGCCAACAGGCAACCTGCTCCAATGATTTAGTGGTGGGGTTGTATGGAAGGTATCAGAGAATAGAGTTTTATGTTTCTTTTTCAAATAACTATCCATTTTCTATTCTGAGGCTTGTGGACTGGTGGACAAGTTTAGCTTTGACAATGGAGCCATTTGGACTTTGTTTATCTTTTCTGAAGCTCTGGAAATGATTATTTAAACAGAAGTAGTCCAAACAAGAGAAAACTATCTACATCTTTATATAGTTGTAAAGGTATTAGAGGAGGGTTTTTAAGGAGCAAATCTGGAGCTAGTTTCACCTCAACCAAAGCAAGTGCAGAGATATTCCATTCTCCCATAATTTTTGGAGTATGGTTGGTTTCCATATTTGAGGTTACTACTACAAAATGAGATCTTGGCCCACAAGAAGAGTTGAGCTGCTAAGTTAATACTGGTTCTGGAAATTATCTGACTTACTTCTGCCCATGACTACCATACTTTGGAAGTCATCACAATTTCCCAAAAAGAAAGGGTACAGGAGACAAAAAGAGCAGAGGC
This sequence comes from Rhinopithecus roxellana, assembly GCF_007565055.1. NCBI lineage: Eukaryota > Metazoa > Chordata > Mammalia > Primates > Cercopithecidae > Rhinopithecus > Rhinopithecus roxellana. Next base: position 19,089,658 of record NC_044569.1, read on the forward strand.
ATTGGGTTTTTAAAAAATATTAGGAACCACATTTCCTTTGCTTCATATAGGACTAAAACCTGTTTCTTCTTTCTCACCTTTCTTGCATTCTTCTTTTAAGAACCATTAAACAAATACAGATAACTGTTAGATGCTGAGAATATCACCCTGGACAAGACACTCATCATCCTGCCTTTACAGAACTTAGAATTGAGCTCTTACTTCCATTTCATTCTACTGTTGAAAAGCTGCCCTCAGCCTCATGGTGTCTTACAGGGAGATTTTCTCAGAGAATTCCACAAGAGCAGGGAAGAAAAAGTACAAGTACTTAATTACCACTGAATTTGATTCTTTTACTTCCTTTTACTTGTTTTACAATCTAAATCACCTGCATTTGCTGAGAAGGTCTTTGGAGAAGGGGCATAGAAGCCAATGAAGTCATATTCCTTCTTGTAGTTCCAAATCTCACCAGGAAGAGGAGATTCTTCCACATGAAATAAACCATAAACAAAAGGCAGCATTTTCATGTAGCCATATTACCTGCTTGATTAGTTCTCAGTACTTTGCTTTTTATTAATTCATACGTTCATTCATGCACTCACTCAATGAACATGAATTGGGCACCCATTAGAGCTAAGGTATTTAAAACCCAAAATGTTTTGCATGACAGGAACCAAGTCAAGGATAGCAGTGAAGAGCCCCTGCAGACTTCGTAAAATACTTCCAGACATTTTAGAACAAAAATGACCAGTGCCGGTTGCCCAAAGCATCTCACTTCCAAAAGGCCAAGTCTTGTTTAACTTTTATTGTGAGTTGGCAGCTTTCTTTACCCACTCCCCTCCACCCCCACCACCTCCTCCTCCCCACTTCCCAAATAAAACACATACAGAATCTCTTCGGCAAATACACCCACCATGAAATACACAATCAGGTAATTTCTGATCTTGCCCCTAGGCTTGGTTGTTATTAATAGTTTCTGAGGGGCCAATGGGAATCTGTAGTTTCATCCTAGGATCTTCTAGTACTGATAATAGTTCTAGAAATGCTTAGGAGAGGGGTAGCAATGTTTAAGTTTTGTGGTTTTTTTTTTAGCTTGTTGCTTTTTATAACCAAAATAAAATAAAGTCTGAGCCAAGTTTATACTAACTTTTCTAAAAACAGTGCAATCACTCGAATATATCCTAATCTTTCAATTCTAATTGTACGCAAAGATGTCATCAAGCTTTATTTCTTGTTTCTAATTGAATGTAAACTGGTGAGCATGTGCTTTTATTAAATTTCACCCATCGATACTGTCTGCCTTCACAGAATTTCAAATCTAGCTCATTACAGCAGCCCACCTGAAGGACCTTAGCATCCATCCATAACCGCAAAGCCAATTACATTCAAGCATCTGCCATGCAGTTTTGCTTTCAACTACATAAACTAACACTGAGAAGGTAATGCAAACCCTTGGCTTTTTTTTTGTTTTAGTGAAGGTTCTACTCTAAGCCGTGGTTCCCATGTAGATCTCCTAAGTCTGACTTCTCCAGTAATTTTTTCTGTTTCTCTGAATCTTTAAGTCAGTTTTGAAAGCAAGCGCTAAACTGATTAAGCCTGCCAAACTTAATCTGCCTTGCTTGCTTTTAATTGCTTACTTCTGGTTGATCTGAAAACCAACACTAGCAAGTCACATAGCCAAACAATGTATAACTAAACTCCCACTAGCTTCCTTATAGATAACATCTCCAACTGTAGGGTACTATAGTAAACAGTTGCTTCAAGTTGTTTTTCAGGAACTACAGGGCAGGAACTCTTGTCTATTTCAAAGTGGTTGAAGCCACTGACCTTCAACTGGGCCTGGGTGGTTCCTGAAGAGTGACCTTTTGAAGTCAGAAGACCAAAACCTCCACCCTTAAATCATGCTTAACATGCTGCCATTTCTGCACATGTATCCTATGAAGACCCATGTAGCTCAATTATGCTTATGCAGAAACCTTGATTACCTCATCTTTCCTACCCACCACTCACCTTGCCCCACACTTTAGATCACCCCACTTTCTCATAAATATCCCCAAGCTCTATTTTTGGGGAGGCAGATTTGAGACTTTTTTCTCCTGTACAGCAGCCTTATGAATAAGATATTTTATCTCTTGTAGAACCCATTGTTTCAGTGATTGCTTGTGCATGAGTAGAAGGAACCTGGCTTGATAACACACTCACTTCTATTATGGAAATTACTGTTGCCTACCTCTCTTTTGAGCGACTACTTAGTAGCATAGTCCCACTTCATAGTTGCAATTTAAACAATGCTTTTCTTATAGTTGCCCCTTCTAAGAAGTGGAGTCATTGGAATAAGGTGGGGAGGGTAGTTTTATGTTGAGATAAAAAATAACTGGTGGTCAACAAGAGAAAGTTCTCTCTACTATCTTTGAAATCTTTTCCATAATGACCCTTGTCACAGTCCGTCCTTTTGTGGGATTTTTGCAGTCTTCTATCTCATTTTAGGAGAAGGCTCTCTGAAGGCAGGGTCTATATTTTACATCTTTTTATGTCTCCCTCCTCTCCTGCCCTAAATTAATCAAATTGCCTTAGGCATAGTAGGCGCTAAACAAATGTGCACTAAATACTTGGTTTCCAGCTGCCTCCTATCATTTCCTTGCTTGCTGTCCCAAGTTGAGATGTCATAGGAGACCAAGCCCTGCTTGGTGAATGAATTGTGCTAGAGCACTAGTTATTTCTCAGATGCAATTCACACAAGCTCTGGCTGAAAGGCACGGAAGTCCTTTGCTTATTATGAATCATTTTGGGGAATGTGCCTTGTGCCTGAAGGGACAGTGGAGTACTTGTCAATTCACAAGAAAGCCTCAGTTAACCAGGACCCAATGAGCCATAATCCTTAATTAGAATTGTTCATTCCCCATTTAAGAAGAAAGAGGCAAAGAACAGAAAACATGCTCATATGGAGGAGCTAGCAAAATATGAGGTAATAAAATTTAACAAAACCAAGTTCGTAGATCACTGGTAGGAAACAGCTTAGGATCAGCTCCCTCTCCCAAATGATATACATCTTAATCTCTTGCTCTGAACGTGATGATCACATCTGTGATTTTTATTAATACAGAAAACAATAGATGATCAGGTCGTTTATGACTAAAATGTTTGAAACCCAGATAACATACTGAGGGGCTCCAGATTGATACATTACAGTATTCTTCAGAGGAGCTCAAAGACCGTAGGAAAAACAAAACAATTAACGTGATACTTGTTAGCAAATAAAAGCATGATGTGAGGTGTGGTTGGTAAAAGAGGCTCTTTACCTTAGACCAGTGTTCTTTTCCCTGGACCAGAGATGAGGAACTTTTTCACAACTCTTGTGCCTTCTTGAGAAGGTGGAAGATCTAACTACACACTGCCTTCCTCTTTCTCTTCTCACTGACCCCTCTCCATGGGAAGAGAGCAGCCAATGAGATGAATCAGAGTCCGATGCTGGAACTTGACTATAAGGCACAGGTTTGATTACTAGAAAGGAGTCCTGATCCAGATCCCAAGAGAGGGTTCTTTGATCTTGTGCCAAGAAGGAATTCAGGGCAAGTCATGTAAAGTGAAAGCAAGTTTCTTGGGAAAGTAAAGGAATAAAGAATGGCTACTCCATAGGCAGAGGAGCAGCATGGGCTGCTCAGCTGCTTATACTTATTGTTACTTCTTGATTATATGCTAAAGAGGGGTGAATTATTCATGAGTTTTCCAGGAAAGGGGTGGCCAAGTCCCAGAACTGAGGGTCCCACCCCTTTTTCGCCCATATAGGATTAACTTCCTGACATTGCCATGGCGTTTGTACTGTCATGGTGCTGGTGAGAGCAGCTTTTAGCATGCTAATGCATTATTATCAGCGGATAATGAGCAATGAGGACCACCAGAGGTCACTTTCATCGCCATCTTGATTTTGGTGGGTTTTGACTGGCTTCTTTACTGGAAACTTTTATCACCAAGGTCTTTGTGACCTGTACGTTGTGCCAACCTCCTATTTCATCCTGTGACTTAGAATGCCTAACCTCCTGGGAATACAGTCCACTAGGTTTCAGCCTTATTTTAACCAGCCCCTATTCAAGATGGAGTCACTCTGGTTCAAACGCCTCTAATGGTTTTACCCTGACTCTGCCTGGGCCCTGTTTGCCTCCTGGACTGGTCATTAGTGCAGTGGGTTCTCACCTGCTTCCTTCCTTCTTACTGGAGGCTCTCCCTCAGAACACACCTTTAGCCTCCCCATTCATGATTAGTGAGTAAATGAGGTTTATGCATGCCTGTGGGCTCAGCTGACTCTAGTTAATTGTTAACAGAATTTGATATCCTACTTGAGTCCTCAAACCTTAGCCATTGTTTTCAGCACAGTTTACGAGAAATCCTACTTATTAGTCACTGTTTTTACATGATTAATAAAGCTGAAATTTTTAGTCTTGTTTTGGCTAATGAGTCTTGTGCCAATTCTTTCCATAGATTAAAATTTGGGGAGGACAGAATGGAGTAATTGTCGCCTCTAATCACTGACACTCAGATCTAGTCAAATTGGAATGAACCATTAAGTTAACTTTATTTTTTCTATACTAGGCTTCTAAAGAGATGATTGACCTAAAAAAAGCTAAAGTATGGGATTTTAAAAGAAAAATTTTGGAATTAATACATATTTGGTTTAACTTTTAATCTCTTAAAGATAAGAATGAGAAGGGGGTTGTTAGTGGTTTGATAAAAAGGAAAAGGAAGAAAATTCTATATCCATCTTAAAAAGTGGGACAGTTAATTCACTAGTGGGTTGTAAGAGGATCTCTGGATAGTACTGAAGGCCCACCTGAAGTGTGTGATCATACTCTTAAAGTGAAACCAGTAAAGAAGTTGATATAAAACTTACCAGTAATTACATGACTCTTTCCTCCTTCTCCTTCTTGAAGATATAACAGGTCTTCTGAATTATACCTCTCTCCTACACGTGCGTGTGTGTAGTCACCATATACATGTGTAGCCCTAAACCAAATGTTGCTTAGTTTGCCTGACTTTGAGCTATAAAATACATTAAATGTGTTCTTCTGTGACTTAATTTTGTCCCATGCTATATTTATTAGCTCCATCCATATTGTTGCTTAGGGATGTGACTCATTTATTTCCACTCAGTGTATAGATTTTCATTGTTTTTGCTATTACAGAAATGCTGTGTGGCCATTCCCATGCAGATCTCTTGGTGTGTGTATGCAATTTCTCTGAGTTATTTACCTAAGAATGAAATTGCTGGCTCATTGAGTAGACACAAGTTTAAGATAATGCCAAGTTTTTTCCCAAATTGGTGGTAGAAATTTTTACTCTCTCCAGTAATGGTTTGTAGCAGTTGCTTAGATACAGGCACTAAACAGGTGGAAGGATAGGTTCAACCAGATTGAGGATTTCCCCAATGACTATGATAGAAGGGGCAAGGGAAATAAGGTCTTATCAAGAGAGTGATTGTATGTTAAGTTCCATGGAAATTATAGTGGGTAGATTATGAAGTAAAGACCTGAGTGAAGGATGGGCAAGAAAAGACTGGTATAGGGTCCATGATTAGAAGTCCTTTCACCTTCACTGCAGAGATTTAGGTGCGGAGATACAGTTTCACTCTTGGGCACAGAACCAAATGGAAATCTTAAAATGGAAGCTTTAGACTTCAGCCAAAGGGAGAATGGAGTATGTAGACAGAATTGGGAGGAGGCAGAAAAAATTTCTTGGACCTATTAAATGCATATTTTTGCTTTTTAGTCAGAAATTTCTGTTATACTTGAAGTATGAAAACAGTTAAATATCATGAGTTAAGCTTTTATATTCAGGCATTCGAATGGCCTGAACGAGAGCAAAGGACTATCATTATGAGTTTAAATCCACTAAGAATATTTATTTGTACTATGTACATGAAGCAAGAGAAACATCAAAATGAAAACAACAGAAAAGGAAAACAAAGAGTGTTCAATTTGCTTGAAGAAAGTCATTCAGCTCACCGGTTGAAAAATGAAAGTGCAAAACCAGGTCTATGAACTCTAAGACTGAGGGTCTTACAAGTTTGTGTGTCTGGAGTGGTGATTCTTAAGCATTTCTGCCATGAAGTACTTGAGAATTCAGAGGAAACTATGATCTCTCTGCAGAGGACAAGCATAGATGTGTAAAATTCTACAATTTGCATTCAATTTCAGGAATTTCCACAGCCTCTGAAGCTCCATCTTTGGATTCCCTTCTGCACCCAGGGCAGAAACATTACAGATGAAATTTGTGCAAGTTGTATATTGCAGGGAGGGTGCAGACTGGAGAGCAAAGGGGTGACAGAAGTCTTCTGGTCCTTCATCTGCCAAGCTGGGTGCTGGTCAGCAACTGTATTCAAAAAAGAGAAAGAAGTATCCTTTTCTAATTAATTTACCCAAAGAAGATATGTATTTTTTATTTCTCAAGATGTGCTAGCAACGAGCCCAGATTAGACCTCATGTTGTTGATGGTCCCAGTGGTTGATTTAATAATTTTGTGTAATGGCTTCATTTTCAACAAGTTTGTCATTAGAAATGTAGCATATACGGGACTTTGTCAGCTATATTGCCATGTGTCAGTCCTGTCCCGCTTGGTTATGTTTTCAAGTATCTGGAGGCCAGGAGTGATTTCTGGACATTGCATCTTCCCCAGCACACAGTAGTGTCTTTATAGACTAAGATGCTCAAACAATATTTGATGCTCAATTTTGACTACTGATTAATAGATGGATTAAATCTAAAAGAAACTTTAAAAACAACTGATTGTTTGACAGAGTGTAGGTGTTTCAAGGTTTTATTTTTAATCTTAGCCGGATTTTTTTTTTTTTTTTTTTTTTTTTTTTTTTTTTTTGTGGAGACGTTAACGCAGCCCTAGGCTGAAAAGAATGAAATTCACCCAGCTCCTGTGTTGCATTAGTGAAGTTTCTGTTGTCAGGGGTTGGAAAACAGTAACTTGGAAACTAGAGAGGGTTGTGACCAGCAAGTAGGGCAGATGGGATCATGTTATTGAAGAGAACCAGAGAGGTTTAATCCAGTTTCCACCAGATGCCAAAACACACTCTAAAAGACGAAGTTTCTCGAGATTGAGAGTGATTGAAACAGAATCAGAGACACGCAAGGAGATAAATGAGTGGGAGAGATTTATTGATGAAGCATGTGTAGAACTAAATGTGGAAGTTAAAACAGCAGAAAATGAGGTCCAGGAGAGGAAATTGAGGGAAGAGGCAGCATGTGTCAGGGGAGGAGGAGCTCATGGGGAACATGAAATAAAAGCAGGGCTGTGGTAAGAATCACAGCAGGAAGGACAGCAGAGCTGGGATGATGTGGCAAATCCACTCTTCAGGGCACTGGGGATGCAGCCTTCGTCTCTGACACTAGGAGTAAGTTGTGGGTCTCAGAAAATTATCCCTGGGGGAAATATAAACTTATTTATGCTGTTATATAGTTCTATTAAGCCAAATTTCCAAACCTTATAGGTGCCCAGTAGATGTCCAAATAATTGAATTACTGCAAGAATGGTCCATTTGCAGGTCATTTGAAAGTGGGCTTCAGGGTCCAGAGTTAATTTTGAGACTGAGTGCATGCTGATTTTCAGAAATTTGAAGCAAGTCTTAAATTATAACAACAGTGTGTGAGAGAGTAATTACAACAGAGTCCCAGGAGAGGAAATTAAAGGATATACTCAATATACTGTGCTCCTATGTCATTTTGTGATTTAGTTTTTATTCAAAGCCTTTTCATCTCCTTTGGCTCCATGGAACTGATACCCTAGGGAGAGCAGTGAGGCATGACACCTATAGGAGTATAGAAGAAAATGTGGACCAGGCTTGGGGGCAGATGAGTACATGGCCCACTATGCTGTTAATTGCAGATTTTTGGTTTTAGTTATTGAGTGCTATGTAAAAGTTCACTCCGAAACTTCATGCTTAAAAAACAAGGGCTCACTCATGTGGTTGCAATCAGATCCAGCTACAATGGTAGGAAGGTCTAAGATGACCTCGTTCACATGGGGCCTCAGCAGTGGACTTTTATCTTCGTGGTTTCCTTACTATGCAGTGATATGGCTCAGCTTTCCTACAGGGTGGCAGCAGCATCCCCAGAAAATAGAAGTTGCTGCTTCTTTAACTTTTATTTTAGGTTCAGGGGTACATGTGCATGTTGATTATATAGGTAAACTCATGTCACAGGGTTTTGTTGTACATATTATTTCATCATTCAGTTATTAAACCTCATACTCACTAGTTTTTCCTGTTCTTCTCCCTCCTCCCACCTTCTAGCCTCGAGTAGGACCCAGTGTGTGTTGTTCCCCTCTGTGTGTCCATGTGGTCTTATCATTTAGCATCCACTTATAAATGTGAACATGCAGTATTTGGTTTTCCGTTTCTGTATTAGTTTGCTAAGGATAAAGGCCTCCAGCCCCATCCATGTTCCCACAAAAGACATGGTCTCATTCATTTTTATGGTTCCATGGTATTCCATGGTATATATGAACCATGTTTTCTTTATCCAGTCTGTCATCAATGGTCATTTATGTTGATTTCATATCTTTGCTATTATGAATAGTGCTGCAGTGAACATTTGTGTGTGTGTGTCTTTATGGTACAATGATTTATATTCTTCTTGGTATATATCCAGTAATGGGATTGCTGGGTCACATGATGGTTCTGTTATAGCTCTCTGAGGAATCGCCATCCTGCTTTCCATAATGATTGAACTAATTTACCTTCCCACCAACAGTGTATAAGCATTCCCTTTTCTCTGCAGCGTCTCCAGCATCTGTTATTTTTTGACTTTTTAATAATAGCTATTCTGACTGGTATGAGAAGGTATCTGTGGTTTTGATTTGCATTTCTCTCATGATTAGTGATGTTAAGCTTTTTTTCATGTGCTTGTTGGCCTCATGCATGTCTTCTTTTGAAAAGTATCTGTTCATGTTCTTTGCCCACTTTTTAATGGGGTTGTTTTTCTCTTATAAATGTGTTTAAGTTCTCCATAGATGTTGGATATTAGACCTTTGCCAGATGCATAGTTGGCAAATATTTTTTCCCATTTTGTAGGTTACGTGTTTTCTCTGTTGATAGTTTATTTTGCTGTGCAGAAGCTCTTAAATTTAATTAGATCCCATTTGTCAGTTTTTGCTTTCGTCATGATTGCTTTTGACATCTTTGTCATAAAATATTTATCCATTCCTATGTCCAAAATGGTATGGCCTAGGTTGTCTTTCAGAGCTTTTATAGTTTGGGGTTTTACATTTAAGTATTTAGTCCACCTCACAGAAATAAAAATAACCATCAGAGACCACTACAAAAACCTGTATACACACACACTTGAAATCCTAGGAGAGATGGATAGATTCCTGGGCACACACACCCTTCTAAGACTAAACTAGGAAGTTGATTCTCTGAACAGACCAATAATGAGCTCTGAAATTGAATTAGGAATAAAGAGCATACCAAGCAACAAAAGTCCAGGACCAGATGGATTCACAGCCAAACCCTACCATTCCTACTGAAAATATTCTAAACAATTGAGGAGGAGGCTCTCCTCCTTAACTCATTCCATGAGACAAGCATCATCCTGAAACCAAAACCTGGCAGAGACACAGCAAAAAAGGAAAACTTCAGGACATTATCCTTGATGAACACTGATGTAAAAATCCTCAACAGAATACTTGCAAACTGATTCAAGCAGCACATGAAAAAGCTAATCTCCCATGATCAAGTAGGTTTCATCCCTGGGATGCAAGGTTGGTTCAACATATGCAAATAAATAAAGTGATTCATCACATAAACAGAACTAAAGATAAAAAACACATGATTATCTTGATAGATGCAGAAAAGGCTCTTGATAAAATTTAGCATCCCTTCATGTTAAAAAATCCCAGTAAACTGGATACTAAAGGAACATACCTCAAAAAAGTGAGAGCCATCATCTATGACAAACCCACAGCCAACTAATAGGCAAAAGCTGGAAGAATTTCCCTTGAAAACAGCACAAAAAAGGATGTCCTCTGTCACCACTCTTATTCAACATAGTATTGGAAGTCCTGGCCAGGACGATCAGGCAAGAGAAAGAAATTAAAAGGCACCCAAATAGGAGTAGAGGAAGTCAATCTATCCTTGTTTGCAGACAACATGATCCTATATTTAGAAAACCAAATAAATAGTCTCAGCCCCAAAGCTCCTTAAGCTGATAAAAAACTTCAGTGATGTCTCAGGATAAAAAAACAAATGTATAAAAACCACTAGCATTCCTATACACCAAGAATAGCCAAGCCAGGAGCAATCCCATTCACAATTGCCATGAAAAAAGGATAAAATACCCAGGAATACAGCTACCCGGGGAGGTGAAAGATCTCTACAATGAGAGTTACAAAACACTGCCCAAAGAAATCAAAGAAAACACAAACAAATGGAAAAACATTCCATTGTCATGGATAGGATAAATTAATATCATTAAAATGGCCTACGGCTCCAAACAAGATACAGGTTCTATGCTATTCCTGTTAAACTACCAATGACATTTGTCAAAGAACCAGAAAAAAATATTTTAAAATTTGTATGGAACCAAAAAAAGAGCCTGAATAGCCAAGGCAATCCTAAGCAAAAAGAACAAAGCTGAAGGCATCACATTACCCGACTTCAAACTGTACTACACAGTAACCAAAACAGCATGGTACTAGTCCAAAACAGGCACATAGACCAATGCAACAGAATAGAGAGCCCAGAAATAAGGCCACACATCTATGACCATCTAATCTCCAACAAAGCTGACAAAAACAAGCAATGGGAAAAAGACTCCCTATTAAATAAATACTGTTGGGATAACTGGCTAGCCACATACAGAAGATTGAAAATGGACCTCATCCTTACACGTATACAAAAATCAACTCAAGATGCAAGTTGCTGCTTCTTATGTGTCTTATTCCAGAGTTCACACAACCTCATTTTATCCCATCTGGTTGGACAAAGCAAGTCCAAAGGCCAGGCCAAGGCCAGGGCTGAGTAAATGGATTTCCTCTCTTACTGGGAAGAGCTTCAAAACCCTGCAGCTATGATTTCCAATCTACCGCAATTGTCACTTTATGGCAACATCACTCTTCAGGGACACATGGTGACGCCACTATTTCCACTTAATAATCTCACAATATTGAGATAACAAACATAAATACCTTTTAATCAAACCATTGGTATCTATTAATATGTGCATCTCCTTTTAGCCTCACTCTAGACCAACTGAAGAAGAATCTTGAGAGCTATAGCCCAGACTTTGGCATTTTTAGCAAGGACCATAGCTGACTCAGATATCCACTGCTGTTTTAGAACCATTATAACAATGTTTAGATGTACCAAGGAGTGCCCAGAGAAAAGTGACTTGCCCATTCTCCTCCTAATGTTTCTCATTTTCCAGAAAATCGTGATAATAATCACCTCCTAGTGTTTTTATGACATACCTGTGAATACATGCTTGAAAAATATAGGCAGCATGGAACAAACGAGACCTTCCATTGTTATTTTTACTATTGTTATTACCTTAGTAATTAACACCATGAGTATTAATAGAAGAACAATGTGAACTCCACAAGGATAAGAAATGTCTGTGGTTTAAAACTATATTTAGAATAGTATGTGGCATAGAGTAGATGTTCAATAGTTATTTATTGAGAGCATAACACTTACTAATAGAATCTATCAAGTGCTTATTATTTTTTAATAGAAAATGCTGTCCATGATAACCCTTTGGCAGATATTCTCCTCATCCATCTTTTATGCATGCTGTTTCATATGACTTGTATAATTTATCATGCTTCTCGTGTACAGGGCAAAACTGATGCATGGTCCCTGCCCTCATTGAGTGTAAACCTCACAGAAGCAACAAGAAACATGCACTTTGAAAAGATGTGTTTGCTCCCTGTCAAATCATTGCTTTTAATGGAGAGTTCTGCATATGATCTGCGGAGCATTATAGCTTTACAGTTTCGGATGATGACAAATATTTTATAGAGAACATGGAACCTGTCCTGGCCTTGGAGAGATTCAGAAGAGACGGTGGGGAAGTCAAGAAGGAAAGTCAAGAACAGCATGAGTGAAAGTGTAGCTGTGGTAATGAACAAGAGCTTTTGTGGGGAAATGGGAGGGCTGTGTGGGATAAAGGCATAGGATAGGCAAACGTCGGATAAAGTATTGGAGAAGTGGACTGAGCTCAGCATGTGGGAATTAGATGTCATGACCTTCACAAGGGTTTTGAGGAAGAGAATGCTGTTATAAAATGTGTTTGGTTTTGGAAAACCAATTCAAGTGTGTGTCCTGAACGCAAGGGCTAGGCTGACTTTATCTGGGATCAGATTCCTGATTGCTCTGAGTAAACAGGGGCTGGCTTGAGGAAGACATCTGGACAGAAGACCATAAACAGGTATCTCCTCCCTCATTCTCTGGTTCCCCTCTCCATCCACATACTTAGATCACAATTGCAGTTTTGCTGCAATCACATTTCTGCCAGGAAAACTTCCCCAGGTTTTAAATTCCACTTCGATCTACTTCTTGTTCCAGTTCCCAATTAAAGCTGTAGTTATAGAACTAGGTGTTCTGGCTCAGTGTGAAATACTATGAAATTTGTAGTAATTAATGATTAGTATGATAGCTATGAGTTATTAATGACATTAGAAAGAGCAAGATAATGTCATCGTTATATCTTTATAACAGTGTGAGGAAGTATAAAAATAGCAATTGCCATAATGATAGCTTCTGTAATAGGGAGATAGAAGGTATTTTTGATAATAGATCAGTGAGAAAGAAAAGCTGGGAAGTGTCTGAGAAGATGAATGAATGTAGAAAGTTGTTAGTGATTTGGGAAAAACCCGTGAGCCTAGAAGGACGACGTAACTCAAATACCACATCTTCTGAAAATATCAGCATTGGGTCAACAGAGCTGCTTGGACCTCAGTGGGTAAGGGATGGAGTGTTAGGGCTTCCCTCTTGACTAGGTAGTGGGTAACCAATGGTGGTGCCAACAGCCCTTCAATACACAAGAGATTTCATTGTGTTTAAACCCCCAATTGTGAAAATATGCAAACAAATAAACAAACACATAGAAATAATTCTATTAAAATTATAAAACACATATTACAAACATTGTAAATCTTCAGTGAAGGGCTTTAAAAACTACAAATAGTCAGCTGGACATGGTGGCTCATGCCTGTAATCCCAGCACTTCGGGAGGTCGAGGCGGGTGGATCACGAGGTCAGGAGATGGAGACCATCCTGGCTAACACGGTGAAACCCTGTCTCTACTAAAAAATACGAAAAATTAGCGGGCGTGGTGGCGGGCACCTGTAGTCTCAGCTACTCGGGAGGCTGAGGCAGGAGAATGGCGTGAACCTGGGAGGCGGAGCTTGCAGTGAGCAGAGATCGCACCACTGCACTCCAGCCTGGGCGACAGAGCAAGACTCCGTCTCAAAACAAAAACAAAAACAAAAAACTACAAATAGTCCTTTTATGCTCCTAGATGAGAAGATATAAGAATGCTAAAATCCATTTTCCCAAATTAAATAATACATTTGATACTCTCAAGCAGAATAACCCATTTTAATGGTAACCAACAATTTAAAACAAATTTGCCAAGTAAATTCTCAAGCACATATGGTACAGAAAATGTCTGTCTAATATATTTTCCGAAAAGCATAACATGAGGAGTAATGTTCCAGATATTAACCCATATGAAAAATGTTAGTAATTAAAACAATTACTATTAGTGTGAGATAGATGAATGGAGGAAAAAAGAAAATAAATTTATTCATAGTATTGTGGAAAGGTACCTAGTTATAGCTGATATTTTAAATCAATATAGAAATAGTAGACTGAGAAAAAAATGTTTTGGAATATTTGGAAATGTATTTGGAAAACAGAAAGTAAGTTTCCATATTTATTTATGCATGCCTCATAGATAATAAGCCAAAACATAAAAAATAATGTGATTACAGGAACATTTAACATTTTTAGTGATATGGCAGAAAATTGTTTAACATTGAAAAAAAGAAGGCCACCTTAAATGAGATATAAAAACAGATGTTGAAAATCACTAAATAATTTGATGCATTAAAGAAAAAATAATACAATTCGGAGAGAAGAGAGGCAATAATTTAGGTGCAGTCACAAAAAAGAAATCCAAATAAAGAATAGATATATCTAGTGCCTGATTTTACATTTAATACAAAAATAAAAATTAAAAGATATGTGATAATTGGATATATAACATTTTAAGGCAAAATAATGATTGAGAACTTGAGGAAATAAATATCTTTGAAAATGAACTGTAAAAATGGTAAAATATTTTTGTAGCATTTAAATGTTTTTAAAATTGTCTCAGCAAAATTGAATTTTTTTTCTGATGGGTGTTTCTTTGAATTTTAACACAGAAATAGATTTATTCCATTCTGTTGTTGTGTGGTATGCCACTATATGGACAAACAGATTCTTTAGCCATTCTGCTATTAAAGGATATCTCTATGATTTCCCCCTTTCATTCATTGGTAATTTGTTTCTTTGCTACTTTTGCTTTCTTACTAGAGGTGCATTAATTCATTGATCTCTTCAAGGAACCAGCTTTTGGTTTCATTAATTTTCTTTATTGTTTTTCTGTTTTTTAATGTAATTGTTTTCAGTTTCTAGTTGCTAGAAACTGAACAACTAGAACAACTAGGGTAGAGAAATACTTCTACTTTTTATTTGTTTCATTTTAGTGATTTTTATTTTTCAACTATTATGGCCATTTACTCTAAATTTGTAAAATTATGAATATAAAATTGTTCATTATTTTTTTCCTTCTGTTTGTTTTGGACTTATTTTTTTCTTCCTTTTATAGTTTCCTTAGGTTTATTTTGCTCTTCTTTTTATAGTCTCTTGAGGTGTAAGCTTAGATTATTGATTCAAAGAAACTGTTTTCTAACAGAGGTATTTGATGTTATATAATTCCCCCTAAGCCCTGCCTTAGTGGTATCATACTAATTTAGATATGTTGTATTTTCATTTGTGTTCAAAAAGTTTTCTAGTTTCTCTTGAAGTATGAATAATTTATAACCGTGTTGTCTAAGTTTCAATTATTTGGAGATGTTCATGTTATTTTTCTGTCATTGACCTATGATTTCTTTCCGTTACGATCAGAAAATATACTTTGTATGATTTCAGTTTATTTAAACATGTTAAAGTTTATGACCCAAGATATAATTTATCATGGGGAATGTTTCATGTATATTCTATTGTTGTTAGAGTACTATATAAATGTCAAATTGTTCTGGTTAGTTGATGGTATTATTCAATTATTTTTTTTTACCTTGTTGGTATGTTTTTTGTTTACTAGTTCTGTCTATTGCTGGATGAGGAGTGTTGAAATCTTCAATTATTATGTGCATTTGTCTCTATTAATATGTATTTATAAATGTAAGAGTTTTTTTTGTTTACAGACTCTCAATTCTATTTCATTCATCTGTGTCTCTCCTCACCTTTTCCTAGCATTACATTGTCATAAGTACCATAATTTAGTGTTAACTATTGAAATTGGAAAGTATGAATCTTCCAACTTTGTTCTTTTTTCAAGATTGATTTGGCTGTTTTGAATTTCATGCATCCTCATGCTAATGTTAGACCAGCTGGTTAATTTATTTTCCCTTTTCCTCAAAAGACAAGAAAAAGGCCAGTTGTCATTTTGCTAGCAGTTGCACTGAATCTATAGATCAATTTCGGAAGTATTCTGGTCTTAAACGTATTGTGTCTTCTGATCCTTCTATCCCAAGAATATGGGATATGCATGCTTTGTTTATATTAACCTTTTGTTCCAAACTCTGTTTAATTTCCTTGCTTGTAGACATGTTTCTTGTTGATTTGTTAGTGTTTCTACACAAACGATCATGCTGTTCATGAATGAAGTCTATTTTATTAGTTTTTCTAAACTTTATGCTGTTTATTTTCTTTAATTATTTATAGAACTACCAGTACAATATTACATTAAAATAAAGAGAGCTAATATACTTGACTTATTCAGATCTTAGGGGAAAACATTCAGGTTTTTATCATTATTTTGTTGTTACCTATGGATGTTCCACTGATGTTTATTCACTAGATTAAGGAAGTTATTTTCTATTTATTATTTGCTAAAATATTTTATTATGAATGGATGTTTAATTTTATATGCTTTTCAGAATCTATTGGGAGGATCACAAATATTCTATTATTAATATAAATTATATTGATTAATTTTTGAATAATCACCAAATCTTGCTTACCTATGTTAAAATCCATTTTAAATACTATATTTTCATAAGATGTTGGATTTTATTTGCTAATATTTTGTCAACTATTGTCTTTCCTTTCTTTCTCCCTTCTTTTCTCTTATTTTCTCTCTGTTTCTCCCCTCTCTGGAACAGGGTAATATTGGTCTCAAAAAATGTGTTAAAAATGTTCTTCAACTTATATTTCTGAAAGAGGTGAATAGGATTAGAATTATTTTATTCTTAAATATATGATAAAACTTACTAGTGGGGTTATTTGAGCCTAGAATTATCTGTGGCAAAGATTTTGTGTGTGTGTGTGTATGTGTGTGTGTTTGAAATTAATAATTTAACTTCTTCAATGGGTAGAGAAATACTTCTACTTTTTATTTGTTTCATTTTAGTGATTTTTATTTTTCAACTATTATGGCCATTTAATCTAAATTTGTAAAATTATGAATATAAAATTGTTCATAGGACTTATCATTTAGTATCTATAGAATCTGTAATGATAAACTCTCATTGTTGACATTGATAATTTGCATCTATTTTCTGATTATTCTTGATCAAACTTGACAAAGCTTTATAATTTTATTAACTTTTTAAAAACTCTAAATTTTATTGCTTGTCTTTGTTTTTAGTTGATAAGTCATTGATTTCTATTTGTTATTTTTTCCTTTAATTTATCTTATATTTACATTGCCCTTTCTTTTTTTGCTTCCTAAGGTGGAAGCTTAAATCATTTTTGGACTTTATTGCCTTTTGGCATAAGTATTTAAAATTATATATTTAATATCTACATAAGGTGCATCTTACAAATATTTATTTTGTTTAGTTCATAACATATTCCAATTTTCTATATGGTTTCTTTTTTGCTATGGTTTATGTATGAATATTTTTATTTGATGTCATAATATCTTGATATTTATTTTATTTTTTCTGATTTTTTTCTTAATTTCTAATTAAATTCCATTGTGTCAGAAAAAATTCTCTGTATGATTTAAATATTTTAAATATATCAAGACTTGTTTTGTCACCCAACACATGTGGTATATATTATTAAATGTCAATGGGCACATGAATAGAATGTGTATTCTGCTGTTGGTTGGAATACTCTATAACGTTCAAATTTGCAAAGGTTGCCACAGAGTTAAAGTCCTTGCTATCTTCAATGGATATTCTTTTTATTCTATCAGTTATTGACAAAAAATATTGAAGCTTTAGATACAATTGTTAAATTTTCTACTTTTGCTTTCAGTTTTGTTAGTTTTTTTCTTCATGCATTTTGAAGATCTGTTATTGTGTGTATACACATTAAAATTGTGGTATCTTGTTGAACTGACATTTTATCATTAAAAATATTCTTCTTTATTCCTGGTATTATTTCTTGTTTTGAAATCAACCTTGTCTCATATTAATATGGCCCAATGTGTCTTTATAATTAATGTGGATTTCTTATAGAAAATGTATAGTACTGTCTTACATTTGTAGCCAAACTTACAGCATTTTTCTTTTATTTGAAGAATTTAGATGGTTTCCTTTGAATGAAGTTACTAATTTGGTTGTGTTAAGTCTATCCACATATTGCTTATTTCATCTGCTTTTGTTCCTTTCCCCCGTTTTCCCACTTTCTAATGTTTTAAAGATTATATTTTATGTACAAAATTAGGTTATTAAAAACACCGCGTCTCTTTAATTTTAGAGTAAGGTTGAAAAAATTATAACCCATGGGCAAAAATTAGCCAACAGTGTTATAAAGTTTACTAAAACACAGTAATGCACCTTGCTTTACGTACCGGGCATAGCTGTTTCATGCTGCAACAGTAGCACTGAATAGCTGCAACAGAAACTGTATGGCTCACAAAGTCTGAAATATTTGCTGCCTGGCCTTTCACACAGTAAGTTTGCTGATCCTGCTCTGGAATAAATAATATACATTTTTAAATTTTAAATTTTAAATTTTAAATTATTATTTGAACTATTTTACCATTTCACATATAAGTTTTAACTATAACATACTTTTATTTCTCTTCTCCTTTGTGCTATTTTCATAAAAATTACTTACATATGTAAGACCTAGACATATTTCCACTACTTTTTCTTTAGTCAAATATTTGTAAACATCAAGAAGACATAGAAATAAGGACCTTCATATGTGCTCATACTTTCCAGTTGAAATTATTTTATTTTTGCTTTAAAACTTTTTGCTTTAAAAACTTTTGTTATTTTTTTCAGGCAGGCCAGTTTTGTTTGCAATAATTTTTCTCATTTTTTTGTTTTTCTAAAAATGTCTTTAATTTGCCTTAATATTTGGGCAAATTATAGGTTGACAGGATCAGCACTTTGAACACATTATTCCATTGATTTCTGTCTTGCATAATTTTTTATGCAAAGTCTGTGATTATATTTTCTTTGTTTCTTTCTGTTTTCCCCCTTCTGGATGCTTTTAAAATTTTATCTTTGTTATTCATTTACAGAGATTTAATTATGATGTCTTGGTGTGATTTTTCTTTGTGTTTATCCTACTAATGTTTTAATGAGGTAACTGGTCTCTGAGTTTATAATTTTTATAAAATTAAAAAATATACCATTATTTCTTCAAATAATTTCTATGTTCCCTATTCCTTCTGGAACTTCAATTACTAATATATTAGACCTCCTAATATTGTCCCACAGGTCAAAGATACTCTGTTCATGTTTGTTTTTTAAATTTTTTTGTGTTATTTCATTTTGAATAATTTCTATCACTGTCTTTAAGTCCACTGACATTTCTTCTGTAGAAATGGTTTACTGTCCAGAAAATCCAGTGAGATTTTCATTTCAGGTAGTGTATCTACATCTCTATATGTTCCATTTTATTTTCTCCCCATTCATGTTTTTTTTTTTTTTTTGTAAGCTCATCCCTACAAATTCCATCTCTCAAAAAATTATTTCTGAATCTTTCTGTTTACTAATTTGTTTTCTCCTGGTAATATGATGTTTAGAGTATTAAGTGTATTATATTTGTTTTCCTTCTATAGAAAACTTTGCTCTTTATTCTGGTAGATAGTTAAATTAATTGTTCAGTTCATTTCAATGTTTTTGAATCTCATTTGGTTAGTCAAGGTCTAGAGTAGTCTTTAATCTGGGAGTGTTTAGCCTGCTATAGAGGTATGGCCCTCTTGGCGTTTCTGCTAAATGCCGTAAATCTGAAGCAATTCCTGGTATGTGTGATTTCCGGGATCTAGACGGCTTACCTGACCTATTGTTCACCATATCTATCGTGTTATTATTCAGCTCAAGGAAAACTACATGCATTTTTAAAGTTGTTTTTCTCCATGGTTTCTTCCATTCTGGACCTCTGCCCTGCAATTTCTGGCCACCTCTGATTCCCTGAACTTTAATCTCTGTCTCCTCAACTCAATGAGACAGCAATGTTATGCTTTCCTTCACCCCAGTATGGAATGTTCCCCTCCACAGAACAAAGCCAGGACAATGTTGGGCTCAACTCTTTGATTCCCTTCTCTAAGGGATTAGAGTTCTGCACTGCTATTTTTTTAATGTCTGTAAAAGTGTTGTTTTATATATATTTTTTTCAGTTTTCTTGTTTAACATCAGAAATTAGATACAGTTCCTGCTACTCCATTATGGCCAAAAATGAAAAAAGTAAAGTCTTTTTAAAAGTAAATTGGAAGTATCGAAACAAAATTTAAATTTATATTTTATATTTAGGACCTCCCCTAAACATTGGCAGGGTCTGATATAAAAGCACAAATGGAGGAACATATATTGTATGTCAAAATATTTAAAAGTTATAAATCAAGCTAACATAATGTTACATGAAATATATTCTATCAACTTGACAAAAATAACTAAATAGAAATCTGGAAGGCCAGTTTGAAATTTGCAATTCCCAGACTCCTTGAAATTCCATCCTGGTCACCCCTTTCCCCTGAGCACTTTTAAGGAGCCTTTGACATAGGTATGTGGAAGCTATGCCAGCAAGTCTGTGGTTGTGTACAAACCCAGTCTTGTCTTCCCCAGGGTGGCAGTGGAGTGGTGGGGAGGTGGTTGTGAATGAAAATGAGTTTTTCTGATTTCATTTTCATTGTATACTAGGCATGGTTTGAATATTGTATAAAAAGCAGTGATTTCATTTAATGTTTGTAAAATTGTATGTACACACATATGCGTATATGTAAACCTTCTTCACACATGTAACTTTAATGAGAAAGTCTATGAAATCCATAACTGAAATTGCTTTTTTCCCCTTCAGTATAGGTCAATTTACTAAACTCAATGGTCCAAGCTAACGTAAAATATTTTGTATACATATGAGAGAATGAATGAATGTGTGTGTGTGTGTGTGTGAGAGAGAGAGAGACAGAGAGAGAGAGAAACAGAGAGATAATTCATATAATACAAATGGACCTTTGTGACTGTTTTACCAAGCCTTATTCATTGAAATACTGCTTGGTGGAAAAAAGTTACATTTGATGTAAACCACTCCCTGAGCCAAAATAAATAAATGCAAATATATAAAACATCCATTCCTTGACTATAATAGACATTCAATAATACTAGATTTCCACTCTTCCACCCTCTCAGTTTCTTAGAAATCATACATATTAATGACTCTTTCCTGAAAATATTTCTCAACTTTTGTAGGCATTATAGACTGAAAAGCACAACATTGCAGGCCTAATAAAGAATGGTAGATCATGACAAAGATAACAAAAGTTTGTAGCACATGAGACCTCAAATGAAATCATATTTGTAAAAACTTTCTTTTTTTTCTGCTCTGAGCTAGTGTTATTTGGAAGGATAGATGGCATGAAGCCAGACCACTATAGTCTGAGAATTTGGCCTGTGTAAAGAAAACCCAAAAGGGGAACATGGCTATGAGATAATCACTCATAAAGGATAGCTAAATTTCAATAATTTAGCTTCCACCAGAGGTCTATGGAAATAGGAGTGGGGTGAGAATGGAAGGAATGGATGTAGTCTCAGAATCCCCAATCCATTCTTCTTCTGCAGGGGCTGGCCCAATATTGTAACACACCCTACATCTCCAGTTAAATTTCATGATATTATCCAGGATGTCAACAAGCCAATAAGCCAAGTTGATAAGGAACTCCCTGCAGATGTGCCTCTTCCTGGGCTGGCTTGAATTTGGACTTTTTCCAAAGTAAAACATGAGCTTTGTTTTTTGCAGTTGTGTATAGTTTGATGACTCTCAATATCTGACCCTCCACACTCTCAGTGCTGATCAATGTCTGCGCTCCTTGAAGGTCAGGGCTTCTGCAGAGTGCCTGGATTAAGGTCTTGATGTCAGAGCCTGTTATCTGCTGCAGAGCCCCTAATGCCATTAGCAGGAAAATGAAAGAAGCTTCCAAACAACCTTCAGATCGATGCTAACGTTATAACTTCTAACAGCTGCTGCTCAGCTTCTTTATTTGTTAAGACCTCCTCCTGTGTGAAACTTTCTTAACTCAAGTTTAATTCTGTCAATTCGACAAAGATGTTTCCAGCAGCTGTTCACTATTCAGGCCTGGGCAAAGCCTTAGAAAATAGAAATATATATGATGGAGTAGGTCCTTTCCATCAGGGTAATAAACATTCCATTAGAAAGAGAAAAATCGCAAAGCATTTAAAGGGCTGTAGATGCCCATAATGATTTCAATCATAAAATGTATATTTTCAAGCTGGTCAAAAGAGGGATATTTATGCTGGCAGTGTTGGAAGGAAGAATTTGAGGAAGTAGGGAGAAAGTGTCTTCTACATGGGAGTAGTAGCCTGTGGAACACAGGATTGCTATTTCTTGGGTGTATGATACAAGACAGAACACTCTCCAGTGCATTGTATTTCCAGCTCCTTCTCATCAAGTCTCAGTACAAGAATGACAGAAACTTTCACAGAGCAATTCTATTTCTACTTGAGGGTCCTTCAAATTCTTGCAGTGAAGGGAGAAAAGAGAAAATTGTAAAACTCTTAATAGTTGTTTTCTTTGTTTTAGGAAAAACAGGGCAATAGAAATGTGGCCCTCTTCCACCTGGCTTATAAAGTTCTATAATGAAATCTTTCCTGCATTGATGTAAAAAAAAAAAATCAATAGGTAGGAATTTTAGCAATCTGGTTGCCCTTCTTCACACTGTCAGGGCTGACAGTTCTAGAATGGTGTCTGCCAAACCTTTTCTTGAGGGTCAGCCATTACTGATGCCTCCAAGGTTTAGGAACCCTAAAAATGCTTCATGGGAGAAATCAAAATACTAACCTGGACAATTAGAATTCCCCAAAATCTGGGCCATTCCCTTATTTTTATAGTCTCATCTTTTGTCCCTGTTCTCTTTATATGTTGTATTATTAGCATTCTCATTGCCAAATTATCTTTGTGCATGACATGGGCTTTATTTGTTCACCGTTTCCCTACCTTGAAGGCTCTTTCTCAATGTTTTCTCCATGTAAAGACTTGCTCTATTATGTCTTTGCTGGCAGCTCCCATACACAGTAAACTCTAATTTTGCTGCAAGTCTGCATTCCTGACTTTTTGAATCATTTATTTGGTACTTATTTAATACCTTCTGTAATTTCTTATATTGTGGATTACCCCGTATTTAATTTTCTGTGTATGAATGTCCTTCCATGTGGGCTAATTTAGTTTCACATGTGAAAACATAAATTCTTGTGTATAGGACATGTATTTTGAACCTTTTCCAGAATCCAAGCAGTTTTTTTAATATGTCTTTTGGGGTCCCATACCCATCTGATTTGTTTCCTACTCTTTGACTAACGCATTTCCACCTGTATTTGCCTCAACTACTTTTCTCCAATTAGTAGAGTTCTGCTCTTGGACCTCCACTATTCTTTATCTACACTAATTACCGAAGTAATTTAAACCAATCTCATGTTTTACTATCTCTTCACTATTGACTTTCAGCTGTATGTCTAAATACAGACCTTCTCTATGAACCCTATGAATCATACATCTGCAAAGAGAAATGTTTTGGCACTATTTTCTCCTTATTTGTACATATTCATTTTCTCTAATTGCCTTTTGATGAGTAAAGTTGCTTAACTTTAATGAAGTTAAATTTCTCAGACCTTTTTATTTTTTTCATTTATGGTTTTGCTGTCCAGATCCTATCTAAGAAGTCTTTTCCTATCCCCAGGACACAAAAATTATTCTATACATTCTTTGAAATAGTTTATAGTTTTAGCTTTTATGTTTAGGTCTTTATTTTTGTGTTTTGACATACAGATTGAGATTTATTTTTCTATTTCATATGTGTGCTGCAGGACAATTTGACTTACCTTTTTTTTTGCCATCAATTGCTTTGGAAACTTGGTTGAAAATCAGTTGATCTATGCATGTATATTTATGCCAATTCCATATCGTCTTGAACATTTTATATTAACTCTTGATTAAGTGGTTTACATTTTCTTTTTCTCTTTATCAAAATTATTTCGGCTATTCTAGGTCCTTTGTCTTTTCACATGTAGTATAGAATTAGCTTGTAAACCTCTATAACAAAACCTGCTGTGATTATAATTGAGATTACTATAAATTTATAGGTCAATTTTGTAAAAATTGGATATCTTAAAATTATAAATTATTAAATCATAGTCTTTCAATCTGTGAACATGATATAGTTCTCTATCAATTTAGATCTTCCTCATTACTCTCAATGTTTTGTACCTTTCAGTATAGCAGTTTTGAACAGTTAAAATTCTTCTAGGTATCTTTTTAAAAAATTTTTTTGAACAGAGTTAAATTTTTTCTAGGTTTTTTAATGCTAATATAAATCACATTTTTATCTCATATCCCAATTCCTGCTGCTAGTAATAGAAATATAATTGATACTTGTACATTAATTATGTAACCTAAGCCCCTGCAACTCATTTACTCCTTCTAATATTTTTTGGTTCTGCTTTAGAATTTTCTTTATAAAAATTATAAAATTTGCAAGTAAAGGCAGTTTTTGTCTCTCTTTCCTAATTTTACAACTTTATTTCATTTTTCTTACTTTGTTATATTGGCCAGGAACTCTAGTATAATGCTAAATAGAGGTGATGGAAATAAAAATTGTACCCTTGTTTGTGATCTTACAGGGGAAGAGTTTAGCGTTTCATCATGGAGCCTGTATGATTTTGTAGTTTGACTTCAGCAATTTTAGAAAGTTCTTCTCAAATTCCAGTTTGCTTAGAATTTTTTAAAAATATGAATGTGTGTTTAATTTTGTCAAAAGTAATTTCCACAACATTAAATTGCTCATGTAAATTCTCTATCGTGTTGAAATAAAAATACATTAATCGATTTTAAAATATGTTAAATAAAGTTTATAGGAGGCCATTCATTTGGAGTGACCTCCTGCATTGGATCCAATAGATCAAACCAAAATGGAGTCACTCATGATGAAATTCCATGCCACCACACCAGAAATAAGTGTTTATTTGACCTTCTAAGAAAAATCAGGGGGGAGAGAGAGAGAGAGAAAGAGAGAGAGAGAGAGAGAGAGAGAGAGAGAGAGAGAGAGAGAGAGAGAGAGAGAGAATAACCAGCTCTCTAAACAGGCCAGTTTTAGCCTGCATGATTAGTTAGTCTTCTCTGCTTTAATCTTTACATGAAAAGTAACTTTGAAATCATCAGTTTGCTTTTGTTCTCTGTTTCTTCTTTCCTCCACCCATTTCTTGTCTATAAAGCTGGGTTCCTCTGCTCGGCATATAAAAACACTCATTCTATCTGAATGAGGTATTGCCTAACTCTACAATCTTAAATAAACGCCAGTTAAGATCTTAAACTAAATTTGTTGCAATTTTGTCTTTAGACAAATATTAAATCAATATTGCATTCCTGGAATTGACTTTGCCTGTTCAAGCTATATAATATATTGCTAAATTAAATCTGGTATTATTTTATTGAAACTTTTTATGTCTATATTCTTAGGAGAAGTCTGTCTTTAATATATATGCACCCAACATAGGAACTCTTAGAGACTTTCAAAGAAACTTAGACTCCTACACAATAATAGTGGGAGATTTAAACACCTCACTGACAATATTAGACAGATCATCAAGACAGAGAATTAACAAAGATATTCAGGACCTGAACTCAGCGCTGAATCAAATGGACCTGATAGACATCTATAGAATTCTCCACCCCAAAACAACAGAATATGCATTCTTCTCATCACCACGTGACATATTCTGTAAAATTAATCACATAATCAGTAGTAAAACATTCCTCAGCAAATGTAACAGAACTGAAATTGTAACAATCCCCTGGACTACAGTGCAATCAAATTAGAAATCAAGACTTAAGAAATTTACTCATAACCAGCCAGGTGCAGTGGCTCACAACTGTAATCCCAGCACTTTGGGAGACTGAGGCGGGCAGATCATGAGGTCAGGAGATCGAGACCATCCTGGCTAACACGGTGAAACCCCATCTCTATTAAAAATACAAAAAATTAGCCGGGCATGGTGGTGGGCACCTGTATTCCTAGCTACTCGGGAGGCTGAGGCAGGAGAATGGTGTGCACCTGGGAGGCGGAGCTTGCAGTGAACCGAGATTGCGCCACTGTACTCCAGCCTGGGCAACTGAGAGACTCCGAAAAAAAAAAAAAAAAAAAGACATTTACTCATAACCATACAATTACATGGAAATTGAACAACCTTCCCCTGAATGACTTTTCAGTGAATAATAAAATTAAGGCAGAAATCAAGAAATTCTTTGAAATTAATGAGAACAAAGATACAACACAGCTGTAACTCTGGGACACAGCTAAGGCAGTGTTCAGAGGGACATTTATAGCACTAAATGCCCACATCAAAAAGTTAGAAATATCTCAATTTAATAACTAATATCCTAAATAAAAGAACTAGAGAAACAAGAGCAAACCAATCCCAAAGCTAGCAGAAGACAAGAAATAACCAAAATCAGAGCTTAACTGAAGGAGATTAAGACACACAAAATAAATTAGAAAGATCAATTAATCCAGGAGCTGATTTTTTGAAAAAATTATCTAAAATAGACCATTATCTAGACTAATAAAAATGAAAAAAGATTCAAATAAATACAATCAGATGCAATAAGGGGGATATTATCCCTGACCCCACAGAAATACAAATAACCATCAGAGATTATTATGAACACCTCTATGCACATAAACTGTAAAATATAGAAGAAATGGATAAATTCCTGGATGCATGCACCCTCCCAAGACTGAACCAGGAAGAAATCAAGTCCCTGAACAGACTAATAATAAGCTCTGAAACTGAGTCAGTAATAAATAGCCTACTAATCAAAAAAAGCTCAAGACCAGAAAAATTCACAGCTGAATTCTACCAGATGTACAAAGAAGAGCTGCTATTCCTGCTGAAACTATTCCAAATAATTGAGGAGGGACTCTTCCCTAACTCATTCTATGAGGCCAGCATCATTCTGATACCAAAACCTGGCAGAGACAAAACAACAATAAAAAAGAAAACTTCAGGCCAATATCCTTGATGAACATGGATGGAGAAATCCTCAAAAAGATACTAGCAAACCGAATCCAGCAGCACATCAAAAAGCTTATCTATCAGGATCAAGTAGGCTTTATCCCTGGGATACAAGGTTAGTTTAACATATGCAATTCAGTTAATCAGTGACATATGCAAATATGCACATAAACAGAACTCTTTAGTTCTGTTAGTCTTTACAAAAACCACATGATTATCTCAATAGATGTAGAAAAGGCTTTCAATGAAATTCAGCACCCAACTTTTCATGATAAAAACTCTCAATAAACTAGGTATTGAAGAAACATACCTCAAAATAGTAAGAGCCATTTATGACAAACCCATAGCCAACATCATACTGAATGGACAAAAGCTGGAAGCATTTCCCTTGAAAATTGGCTCACCACTCCTATTCAACGTCGTATTGGAAGTCCTGGCCAGGGCAATCAGGCAAGAAAAAGAAATAAAAGGCATCTACATTTGAAGAGATGTCAAACTATCCCAGTTTGCAGATGACATAATCCCAAAATCTAGAAAACCCCATAGTCTCAGCCCAAAAACTCCTTCAGCTGATAAACAACTTCAGCAAAGTCTCGGGATACAAAATCAATGTGCAAAAAACACTAGCATTCTTATGCACCAACAGTGGTCAAGCTGACAGGCAAATCAGGAATGCAATCACATTCACAATTGCCCCCTCCCCGCCCCCCCCACACACGCAAAATACCGAGGAATACAGCTAACCAGGGAGATGAACGATTTCTATAAGGAGAACTACAAAACACTGTCTTTAATATTCTTATTTTTTATAATGTCTTTCTCAGATATTGGAATCACAATTATGTTGCCTTTATAAAATGGGATGGAATGTTTTTATTCCTACCTGATTTTTTAAAAGAAATTTCTCTTAAATACATGTTTGGTAGAATTCTCAAGTAAAATGATGGGACCTGGATTTGTGTGTGTGTGTGTGTGTGTGTGTGTGCACGCACATGCATGCGTGTATGTAATATTTGTTAAATTCACTTTTTTGATATAGAAAATTCAAAAATTTCGTTTGATAAGTTATCCTTTCAGTATATTCTTATTTTATCCAAATTATCATGTTTATTGGCATATCACTCATATATTTTATTACCCTTTCGATATTTCTAGCACTTGTCATAATCACTGATGTTAACAATTTATGTTTTCTTTTTTCTTAATCTGTCTTGCTAGTTTTTATTTTATTAATTCTTTACCATAACTAGGTTTTTGTCTTTTAAATTGTCTACATTTTATCTGTTTTTTTTAGACTCCTGCTGAGATAGAAAGCCCCTAAGGGAAAAATTCTAAACATACATGCATGTGACCACCCCCCCGGCTTACACAAACAACTTATCTAGAAAACCCCTAGCCGTTTGAGGTTGCAACATACATGCATGTGACCAACCCCCCGGGCTTACACAAACAACTTATCTGGAAAACCCCCAGCCATTTGAGGTTGCGAAAAAGGCGGGAACCAGCCAGAAACTGCCGAGTGTTCAACTTTAAATGTTAACCAATAATAAGCTTGTAACTACTGTTTCTCTGTGACTTGTACCTCGCTATAAAAGAAACCCTAAAACAGCAGCCGGGGCCTCTCTCTTTACCTGCCATTGTATAAAGCAGAGAGGTCCGGGTTCGAACTCGTAATAAAGCGACCCCGGCTATTTGGCTTTGACTCTGGACTCTGGTGGTCACTTACTGGGGTCTCGCGACTTCGGGCACAACACTGCTTTTATCTTATTATTTTCTTTGTTATCCTTTGAGATTAAATAGCTTTCCATATACTCCCTTAGTTTAAGTTTGAGATTGAGATAATTAACTTTGTCTTCTTTGCTTTTCTAAGACCTGTGTTAGCTGCATCCTGTGGATTCTGATATGCTGCATTTTTACTACTGTTCATTTCTAAAATAATTTTCTGATTTTCCTTTTGATTTCTTTTACATCTTTCTACCTGCTCTTCATAGGTTATTTAGAAATGTGTTTTTTAATTAATAAATATTTGTGGCTTTCTGTGTATTTTTCCATTAATTTAAAAATTATTTTTACTGTGTTCAAAGAATATACTCTGTAATATTAAAGGCTTTTGGTACTTCCTGGTACTTTCTCTTTTTTGTTGCTTAACAGGTTATTTGTTGATTTTTTTTTCCCGATCTTGAGTGCAAACTCTTTTTTTGTCTGGCTTAGTGTTTCTAAAATATTTATTAAATTAAGATCATTGATAGTATTGTTTTGGTCCTGTGTGCCATCACTAATATTTTATCTAGTACTTACTGAGAGACAGATATTAAAATTTTCAGCTATGATTGTAGATTTTTTTATGTCTCTCTTTAATTTTTAGTTTCCATTTAATTCCTCTATTGGACTTATATAGCAATAAGACTTGTATACCATTTTGCATTAATTTTAAATAATTTCTCTTGGGATCACACTATCATGATGCCACTCTTGAGCCTCTTTCCTTTCATATCTCACTCAGTGTGTTCTCTTGACTCTTCATCAAATTCTGTTCACTGTACTTTGAAAATATGTCCAGAATTTGACTTCTCCAAATTATCTCCACTGGAGCCATCTGGATTTATTTTTCTTTTCACTTGAGTTACTGTAAAAGCCTTGAAGATTATTTTTTCTGCATTTTTGCTCATTTTTAGTGTATTCTAAACAACAGCCAGAGTGATCTTGTTGAACTGTAAGTTGGATCACCTCACTTCCCTGTTTCTCACTCTCAGCATAAAAGCTGAGGTGTTGCCAGGCAGTGGCAAGCCTGCGTGATCTGCTCTGTCAGCATTCAGCTACCCTTTCGTCCTGATCTTCATCACTTCCTCCTTCCACACTCGAATCCGAATTTAAAAAATCTTTGCGTTTTCTTTAATGTAACAATCAGGCCTCTACTTGAAGGCCTGTTGTTTGCTATCCCCTCTGCCTAGAACATCCCAGCTCCATGATTCCTGTCTTTCTTCAGATTTTCTTCCTTACCTTCTTCAGATTCCTTCCTTACTTTCTTCAGATTTTCACTAAAATGCCATATTCTCAGGAAGTTTTCGTCTGCCAACCTTATCTAAAATGTTCACTCCTCTTAGTCATCCCCTATCCCTATTTCTGGCTTTAGTTTTCCCCTCAGAATTTATAGCTATTTAACATGTTATTGATATTTAGTTTACTTTGTGGACTCCATTGCCTTCCCCCATCCTTATTAGATCATAAACTTTTTTAGGGCAGCGATTTTTTATTGATTTCATTTACTGTTCTGTTTTCTCCCTAATGCCTAAACTAATGTCTGACATTCTGTTAATGAAAAAACTTGAGGTGCCAGATAGTCTTCTCAGGTCAGGGCATATACTTTTTTAATATTTTTTAGTGGTTCTGATTTAATAATCTTTGATAAATGGTGAATTAATCTTACCTGTAGTATCTGTATACGAAGGTGATTTTGCTTCCTCCCTGGGTACCTTGTTTCCAGAGTCCTAACTGTTCCAGTAGTTACAAGGATATTCCTAATAATTAACCTAAATTCTCCCTCTGTTGAAACAGAAGCCCCATTAGCTCCTACTCTGTCCTTGTTGGCTAATGAGAATAATTGGTCTCTGTCCTTTTTATGGACTCACTCTTCTGTATTTGTGGATGTCTGTGGTGCTTCTCCTCAGCCATTGGTCAAGGAAGTGTGTCAGCAGGATGGCCACATGGGGACCAACTGGTCCCAGAAGAGGCATAGGCAGCTCATCTCCCCACAACAGGAACCAGGAGCAAATGAAAGTTATTTTAAATAGACCGTGAGTTTATGTGGTGAAGGAGTCCATGTCAGGGGTTGGATTTGGATCTTGTATTGACAAATTGACTTTTAAAGAAACTTAAAATTTGAAAGCAGCAACTGAGCTCATTTGGAGCTTTGTTTTTGTTGACAATTAAGATGATAGCAAGGCCTTGCCTGGATACCCCGCCTCCTTTCTTCAGAAAGATATATATTTTTAATTATCAAAATATCACATTTTAAATGAAGAAGCAGAAACGTATTTTCTAAGTGTCAAACTATGAATCTTTTTGTAAATGAATCCTGTTCCCAGGCTCCAGGCCCTAAATGCATTTTCTAAAGTATCCCCTGCTTACAAAATTATGTAGAATATTCTCCATGTTGAGTTAACCATTTTTTCACCTCCTAAAATTTGTTACTATTTACTTTTTAGGTCTATGTAAGGACATCATTTCTGAATGCAGTTGCTTCCTTATCCTTTTTCTTTAAATTACACCCTGACGTTCACCATGAAGTTGCCTATTTATTTGTAAGTGTAGTCAAAGATAATACAAGGAAAATAATTTCATTTATTTACTTTATTCTTCCTGCAATTTCATTTAAATGGTCGAATCAACATAGAAAGAGAGGGTAGTGTGATGAATAGAAAGAACCCTGACTCACAGTTGGAAGACATGACTTGAAATTCTACCTCTTTCACTTAGAACAGTGTGGCCCTTGGGAAAAATCCTTACTGAGCTCTGGTTACCTCATGATTAAATGAGGTTTTAGGCCAGATTAACTCTAAGGTTCTTTTTAGTCCTTCAGTTTTATGACTCTATAAAGAAGGACTATTCCAAAAATTGTATTACCATAATGTTTAAGTTTGTTATCCATACATATGTTAATTAACGAGATTGGTGGAGAGCTGTTGTGGACTAAAATTCTCAATAGTGTGAACAAGAAAGTATCCCTATGAAAAACTATGGACAAAAAACCTAATTTATACTAATTCTTTTTTCCTTTCATGGAGACAAACTAGATACTTTTTATTTTCTGAAATAGTACCAACTGGCTAGTATTAATGAGATATGTATTGAAGAACTTTTGACATTTCTTTGGTGCTCTATGTTGCACTATTTGGTATTAAATAGTCAGTGAACAACTAGCTGGTGTTTTATCTCAGGTCAAGATTTCAAGCCCTGTCAAATGTGTGATAGGGGAAACTTCAGAGTTACAGCTGCTTATCATTCATGACTTGTCACCCAAGATTAACACCATTGACTAAGAGTAAGCTAGTGACATACTATAAAAACTTATGATGGCACTCACTGTAAATCAGAAGTCACAGCTAGTCCACTTGTCTGAGTCCTGTTTTCTGTTGCTTCAACACTTTTCTACATCATATTAGAGAAGGTCAAGCTGCCAGCCATGCCATCTCACTGTATAGCAAACTGCCACCTCAGTTGTCATCTCACTGCATGACACAGATGAGAAAGTTTGGAAACAGACGTAGAGATGGGTGAAAGTCTTGATACTTCACAAGGTGAAAGTCAATCTTACAGCAACTAAGATCTGGGAAGAGTCTTTGGAAAGAGCAGGTCTGGGTAAGAAAGATGAGAAATTTAGTTTTGGACATTTTGAGTATGAGGTGCCTAGAAGGCTACTGGAAATGCCTAGAATGCAATTAAATATTTAAGACTGGAGTTCAGGGGAGAAGTCCATACGATAGTTTCTCATCAGTTCTAACTTAAGGAAGTATTGAAGTCATAGCTAAAAATCCTCAATTCCTCTTTGTAGGAAGTTTGCTAACTCTCTACCCCAACTACTTTCCTTATTAGGCTATAGCATTCCTGGGATATAATACACACATACCCAGCTCCAAGAGGCTCCCCAGATATCCCGGGGATCCAGGGATAGCCCTTTCTCAAGTGGGCCCAGAGAATTGCTCAAAGTACTCAATCCCCTGGAAGCCAGTGAAACCTAACTAACCCCACCATACTTAGCATACATAAGCCTCATTCGGCAGTTTCAGATTTCTGTTCCTCTGTTCCTAGATGCCATACCTTGTGTGGCCCTGGATGGCAGCCTTCTTTTCATTTGGAAATTACCAAGAGTTCTGCCTTTTATCTATTCAAGTGTTTCTGAGTTGTGTGCCCAGCATTGAAGGAATCTGTAAATCTTCTAAAACAAGGTAAAAACTGGATATATAAACATGAGAATTTCTGGCACCAAACATGATATTTGGTACGTTATAAGAAATAATTTAGAAAAGCTAGCAGCTTCACTTTCATGTTGCAATGTTGCTTTGATTCAGCCCTGAATAGCTGGATGGTTGATATCACTCGAATCTTCTACTTAAGAGGCATATCCTGGCCTTGTGATATGCACACCAGTTTGGGGACTTCAAGGTGACTATTGACATCATTGCTATTTCACCCCTGATGATTCTGCTGCCACAGGGGAAAGTGTGATGGGAAAATCATAGGATTTGCTAACATGACTGATAAGGATCAGAAGATCAAGCTGTAGATCTCTGTGTATTTAAAGGAATACCAGCCAGGCCCGAGTGAAGGAAATCAATTGCAAAACATGTAGTAGATGGACCGATAACCACAGGTAGAGCCCCTTGGTAAAATGTTAACTGCCACACACACACACACACGCACACACACACACACACACACACACACACACTAAATGAAGGATCTGGTGCCTTTAAATTCAGAATTATGAAAAGGGAAGTTTTGGAAGTAGTAAAGTTCCAGTACTGTATCCCACTAAAAGACCTAGACAAGGAGGAGTTCCTCTTTCTAACCCCCATCCACATCTAGCACACAAAATCTTCACTTCCATACACAACATACTCATACCAGCCTCAGGTTTGTCTTTTACTTTCTCTCCAATTGTAGAGACACAAGATTCCTTGCAACAATTAGTCCTCTTCAGGCCAGTGAGCTGTTGACAACATAGGCTCCAGAGGAATTGCAGTCAGATGGTCTACATGTCTTGTTTGTCATACCCAGAAATGTTGGATATATTAATGCTTCTATTTAGATTAATGTGTGGCCCTGCTATTAGCTAATTTACCCACGTGTCTTTGGTCCACTTGTATTTTTTTTTATGTTATGCATGGAGTACTTCGTTCTATCAGTTAATTGATGGATGTGCCCTGCCATTGCAAACCCTTATCTCTCTTTTATGTTTATTTATATCTTGCCAATAATTTGAAACACATCAACCATAGTTTTTCCTTCACAGGACTTAGTTGTCCATAGTAGGCTGATTTTACCTTTCTCAACTTTGACCTTTAATGCAGAGATATTTTCCTAGCTTTATGCAAGAAGAGGCCATAAGGAAAGGGGAACCTGACATAGTCCTTTTCCATAAGGCATTCATATAGGTTGGAAGCTGAGAAGAAATAAAATGGATTATGAGAGGATGGGTGACTTCAAAGGATTCCTAGACAAATACTCCAAATATTAATTGGACAATGTCATCTTCCAATTTTTGGAACTGATCTTGGCTTTTAAGAAGTGTGTGTGTCTAGCCTTTGGCCATTGTATGATAAAAGATGATCGTGTGCTATAATTTCATTTGGTTAACAAACCTCAGAGGAATCTTATATCACAAAATAGCTTCCTTGGCACAGAATCTTCCCAATACACTCTCTTCTATCTCTGGGTCTCCCAAGATGAGAAGCCCATGCAGAATGCCATTTTCATTCTTGCCTATAGCCATCTGGGGCCTCCCATGTTTTCTTCTATTTCCCTGCCTTTTCTTCACTTTGCCCTTTTCTCTTTGTCTTTCTTGCCTTTGTTCTTTTTCTCTGAGGACCCTTCTGCCTGACTCTGATTTCTTTTGCCTTTGAGTTTAATTTTCACTTTACAAAACTCATTTCTCTCCTAACAATTCACATATGAAGACTGGAGCAATGGAAAAAAAATTCACATCAAGACTTGCTAATAAAGAGGCTGTTTATTCATTTCCCCCCAGTGTTTCCGCTTGCTTTAGAAAGTTGCATCTATTAGCAGGGCAGTCCTGTGACTCAGGAGAGAGATGTTTAAGGGAGAAAAATTAGCCATTATTCATTGGCAAAATGCCTGCCCACATGCATTGGGATGTGATTGTGACAAGGGAGTTAAAGAGAATCACTCACGTTTCAAATGCTGCTCTTCTAAGTCCACAGCATTTGGACAAGAAAACTCACAATACTTTCAATTCTGTCTCTAAAAATCTGTTATAATTTTCTAAGTATCTGCTTGATATTGGAATTTGAGAGATGCCACAATAAATCTCTATAACTCCCATTCTGAACCTAATCATGGATTGGTAGAACTTTTTGGGAAAGGGCAGATATTTTAATTTTTCAATTAGATGTAAGAGAGCTGAACAAATTTGCCTAGAGGAGAAAAGACATGGCCCTAAATCTGTACTACGAAGCCAACATGTTACATTCAAATTCTTTCTATGAAAATTTTGTAAGAGTGGGGATAAGAATTTTTGAGAAAAATGTCTTGAAGAAAAAAGGAGAAAAATTGTTTGGTGAAACAGTCCTCAAATTCTATAAAATAAAGCCTTGTCATACTTCACAAATTTGCTAGCACAGGTCCTGAAAATCACAGTGTTCTTATATATTATAAAAGTGCAATGCACTTTATGGAAATGCAATCAGAAGTGTGCTTGTGGGCAGTTATTCACATGCACATTCATACACACATACTTTTTCCTATATACACAAGCACACTTTTCAAATGCGCACACACATATACACAAACATGCTCACATAGGAAAATGCAGGTCCTCAGATCTGGAATGAATTGCCAGAAGACTGGGCAGTGCTTATTAAACTTCCTTTGGCTTGGTTAGTGACAGGACTGTATTTCACCATAAGCAACTACTTATTTTGTAGGAAAATAAAATAATTATAAAACTCCCAAATTCTATATCTGTTTCTGTATGTTCTATATTCCGTTTCTATTTTTTTCAGTTAACATAGAAAAACAATGGTTCTTCCCTGTTTTCGAATGTTCCTAATAAATTTTTGAAAGATAACTATTATATTTCCCTGAACTCTTTTCTGTTTCTGTTTTGTCTAAAACATTTTGTCCTACTATCTTGAAATACTAATAACATATCTCAAAAATGAGTAAAAGTCATATATAGATGAAGAACACTGTACTGGTAAGCTCAGATCTTATTGGTAGTGAGGAGAAATTTTCCTTTTTATGGCAAATACAATATTCTCTAAGAATTTCTTGGCATATAACCTTTCTTTCACATTCTTTTCTTCTGCTCTCAGTTTTATGTGGGTATTTGGATATTTAGTCAAGAACTTTGTCTCACTTTGTGCTAGACTTTACTTCACGGCTATTGCCTTTGGGGAAGTGAAACTATTCTGTAAGATACTGCAGTGTTGGATATGATATTATAATTTTCAAATAAATATATAATACATACATATTATATACCTAGATTCATTAACTATGCTGTATATGTATTTATACATATATACCTATATACATTGACTATATGTGTGTATATATTCACATAGTTACCTATATGCACTATATATGTATATATGGCTATATATAATATACATATATACCTATATGTACATGTATACTTATATACATAGACTATATAGACATATATAGGTATATATATTTATATATGCATATGTGTTGTAGTCATTGCATATACATACAAATAGTCTATGTGTGTATTACATGACTTTGATGAGATACACACATTGCGAACTTCCCAGTGTGGATGAATAGATTTTAACTTCCAACACAATAATTTGACAATTATAATGTCATATTTATCATTGTAGCATCATATGGAATAGTTTCTCTATCCTAAATAAATAAATACATGTAAATATAAAACTTTTGTAAGAAATAAAGACTATTAATTTAGTACCAAAATCACATATGGTACAGTGGCTGCAATTGGAATCACTACCTGGTTAAGCTTAAAATGATCCACTGCAATTCTCCAAGGTCCATCTGTCTTCTGCACAGCCCAAATAGGCCAGTTAAATGGGGATGTGGTGGGAGTTATTACTCCTGCATCTTTAAAGTCTTTGATGGTGGCACAAATCACTGTCTTTCTTCCAGGAATGTGGTATTGCCTTTGGTTACTATTTTCCTGGGCAGAGACAATTCTAATTATTTCCATTTAATATTTCCCACCAGAACAGCCCTCCCTCCACATTTCAGGAAACCAGCGTGGGGATTCTGTTAAGTGCTGAGTGTATCTATTTTCATTACACATTCCAGAACTGGGGAAATAACCACAGGATGGGGTTGAGAACCCATTGGGGTCACTGTGAGATAGACCTGAATTAAAACTCCATTAATCATCTGACCTCCATAAGCCCCTCCTCTGGTA
This sequence comes from Rhinopithecus roxellana, assembly GCF_007565055.1. Taxonomy (NCBI): domain Eukaryota; kingdom Metazoa; phylum Chordata; class Mammalia; order Primates; family Cercopithecidae; genus Rhinopithecus; species Rhinopithecus roxellana. Next base: position 19,126,538 of record NC_044569.1, read on the forward strand.
GGCCATAGTCATGCTTTGGATCTCCAGGAATTAGTGTCAAATCAGAGCCTGTGTCCAGTAGTCCCTGAAAAGTCCAGTCGTTTCCTATTCCTGACTACATAGTTATCTTTGTAAGAGGTTATAGGCTTCTTTGAAGAAGGCTGGGAGATGTATTAACAGTATATAATTTTGGCAGTGTGCTAGAGACCTCCTTAAGGGGACAGGACTCTTCTTCATTCATGGGGTTCTGGATCTGTAAACTGGTTCAATTCTGGAACTTGACTGATGGGGTACTCTGTGTTTATGATTGAAGTTAGACTTTTGTTCATTTGACTTAGGAGTTTTGTCCTTATATAGATCATGTAAAAATTTAGTAGCCTTCCTATATGTTTTACTTCTAGGTAAACAGTGACCAACTAGCTAAAGCCATAAGTCTGCAAGAGTTAGACTGTTAGGATTGCCGTTTTGACTCTGCTACCCATTATAATAAGCATGCCTATCTTGCCTTTAGCAGTTGAATGCCACCCATTGGCTTCTACCACCCCATGATCCAGTAACTCCCATTGCATTTAGGTTTTTCAGTTCAATGGCTGCTGTTCCCAATTCCCACTGTAAGGTCTAGCCTATAGGGAAGACCAATTACAGATCTCTTCATGATTGCCAGGCTCCTTTCTTAAATTTATTTCTAGTAATTTTAGTGAAAGACATGTCTTCCTGACCTACCCAGTGTGGGTGAATAGGTTTTAATTCCAATCTCCCTAAAAGCCTTTGAATCCCTTTCTCTACATTAAAACAAGGCAGAGCATGCACTTCCAACTTCCTCAATGTTGGTAACCTTTTTGTCCGGCAAACCAACAAAACTTAGAGTCCTTTCTAGCTCCAGAGCTACAAAATTAAAGGCAAAATTTCTCAATATTTACTGAGCCCATATAATAAATTAAGCCTCATCCAATTTTACATTCCTTCAACCATTGGCCCAAACTTTTAGCATCCGTTCCTACACATGTGCCCGTATTTTTGTTTGTATAAATTAGAAAACTCAAGTAGTTATTTTGGAATGTAATACAGTTCCTCATGGCTCACACTTTGTACCTCATCTTTAGGGTTTTTCTGGGACTTGAGTCTTGTTACAGGTCAAGAAGTAAAGAGGGATGGTAAAGGTGGATCCTGATGAGAATAAGCATTTTCTTGCTTTGTAACTGTCTCAGGAGGTGGTGGTGGGGATTACAGTCTTCTAAAAAAATGCAGGGTTAATCCTCTGAAATGCAGGTGAAAAAGCAGACATGACTGAGATGGGACTGCTGCTGCCTTTGGGGGTAGAGAAGCCTCTTTCACTGGGTATTGAGAGACCTCTTTCACTGCAAAAGAAGACTCATCAGTATCTAGGAGCTCAAGGTCCCCAGCTTCATTGGGGTTGTTCCACACATCCTCATTCCAACTTATAGGGTCTCATTCTTTCCCAATTTATATACTCACTGTAACAGTGGATACCTTACAAAGCTGGAAGTTCAACTTGAGTTTTGATTCAACCAGTTGCAAAATGAGATTCTGCACCTAATTTTCAGCAATCTCAGCTTTGAGGCTATGAGAAATAAGGGTCTCCTTCATGGCACACATAGAAGTCTTCAGGACATTTATGTGACCCTTGAGCTGAGAGTTCAAATACCTGAGGCCATCCATTTCTTTTACTACATTGTCCAGGAACTTTAGGCATAATCAGTCACCATATGATATACTCTAATTTCCCCAAAATGTTTGAAATTGACATATACATAGTGTCCTTGATTAGGTGTATCCAATAGTGATATTTTGTTTATCTTTATTGTATATTCACATCAGTTCTCTCTTTCCTACTGGAAATAAAGTTATTGTATTTTTAAATCTAATTTTATTAGAGAGAAAATTTAAGAAACCCTAGAAACAATTCAGAAACTTATTCTTAAAATACTACTCCTCTAGAACCACTCCCATAGTCAAAGTTGGTATTAGTCAGGGTCGTCAGAGAAACAGAAGCGATAGGATACATAGATAACAGATAGATGCATAGTTGAAAGATGGTAGAGATTTACTATAAAGTATTGACTTACTTTACTTTGGAGTCTGAGAAGTCCCTGGGTCTCTTATTTGGAGACCGAGGAATGCCAGCTGTGTAGTTCGAAGGTCTGAGAGCTGGAGCTAGTTTTCAGTCTGAGTCTGAAGAAAAACCTGAAAACTAGGAGTGCCAAGTGTGGGAGATGATTGATGTACCAACTCAAACAATCAAGCAGAGAGTGAATTCAGCCTTTCTCCACCTTTTTGTTTATTCAAGCTCTCAGTGGACTGCTTGATGCTCATCTACATTGTGGAGGACCATTTGTTTTACTCAGCTGTCAATCCAAGTGAGAATCTTTTCAGGAAACACTTTGACAAATACATCCATAAATAATGCTTGATCAGTTTTCTGGGCATCCCATGGCCCAGTCAAGTTGACACACAAAATTAACAATCACATATACCAAATGATTGCACAAGAAAACTCTCAATTGCTAATGATAATACAATATTACACATTCACTTTGTTAAACAGTTTGGTAGTTGGTTGCAAACATACACTTATTGTGTTACCTAATGATCACATTCTTAGATCTTTTTTGAAGTGAATTGAAAACTTATGTATGTTCACACAAAAACCTGTATGTTAATGTGTATAGCAGCTTTATTCATAATTGCCCAAAACTGGAAACAACCCAAATGTTCTTCAACAGATGAAGTTTTAAACAAATGTGTTAACATCCATAAAATTAAATACTACTCAGCAATTAAATGAAACAAACTACTGATTTGTACAATATGAATGAATTTTAAATGTATTTCATTATATGGAATAAGACAAATGCAAAAGATCAGTATTTTATTATTTACTTATATAACATTCTGGAAAAAGAAAAAAATATTATAGGGCCAGAAAATAGATCAGTGTTTGGCAAAAGGGAAGTGACTAAAAAGGGATTATATAAGACATTTAAAGGTGATGAAACATTTTTTTCCCCATAGTGGTGAATATATAGCTATAAGCACTTATCAAATTCCATAGAGCAGTAGATATCAAAGATTTGATTTTTTGAACACTGAAAAATAATTATCTGGATTGTCCAGAGATTCTAAGATGAAATATAGTCTGTGACAAATGAATTCAATTGTATTACAAAATATATAGCATAACATCACTGAAGGTGGTAGGTGAGAACTGATCTAAGTAATTTTGAAAAATAATGATTTGACTAAATACTGTAAGACTAAAGAGAAAAATAACTATACAGAAACAATGTCCTCTAATTGGTAACTTTCTTTCTTACAGGAGTGTGGGGGGAATGTATGGCTTAGCAATTCTTAAACTATTTTACATGGATGATATAGCTGAACACATAACTATAGTGTAGGTAACGAGAGCCATATTTGTCACTGTCAGAGATAAAAGCAACTAGAAGGCTGACATGAACTCTGCTCTGATGGATCGGAGTTGGAGGTATCATTTGTGTGCATATATGTATACATATATATATATCTATAAATGTGTCTATATATACACACACATAATGCATAGATACATACAGAAATGAGTATAGATATGTTTGTATGCATAGGTTAGTATATATACATTTATTTCCTAGAAGCAGTAACACAATAGCCAAAGCACACTTAGCACCCTGTTCTTGGTGTCTAATACCATTCTTCAATAATGAGAACCAGGGCTGCTTGGAGAAATGACTGATTCTAGATCTGGAATAAGAAAAGTACAGATATGTCTGGCTGGTCTTGTAATGAAAATAGGAAAGTACACACAAACACACAAATATATTGAGGCATGGCAAAACGATATACTAGAATCCAATAAACTGAAAGTGCTGCCAAGTGCCAAAGCAGAAGCAATTTGAGAAACAACAGCAAAAATGCATTGGATATCACCCAAAGTATAAAATAAATACCCACGATATGAATATACAAACACATGTGTGTGTGTGTGTGTCCATGAGAATGAGCAAATATATGTATATGAGAATGGACAAATCTTCCTTAAAGAACCCCTTACAGGGAAAGAGGGAAATAGAAAAATATTATTTGAGTTCCAAAATAATAACTGCTGCAGGGAAAATATACTGCTAAAATTAGTGGGTGAAATTTTAAGAAAGTACAGTAGAAGTACAGCCTCAAAATATCACCCCAAACATACTGATAGGGGGGATTTTAACGTATGTCCCCAAATTATTTGATATTCCTACATTTGGGATGTCGAGTTTAATTTCTCCATCCATTATGTGTTGGCCGGATTTACTGACTGACTTTTAATGAGTGGCATTAGAAAATTAAAAAATAATGTAACTTTACAGTAGAGAATTTCACAGTGGCAAATACCACCCTAATCAGGTGATCAAGTTTAACATCATGAGTAATGTCTTGTTAATATCATGTTTCCTCTGATATGATGTAATGGGGAGGGCATTTTACCTCTGGTGTTCTTCCTTAGTAGCCATAACTTAAGAGAAACATACAAATTAAAAGTGAGAGATACTTTGTAAGTTCTGAGGTCATTAAAAATGGGAAAAAGCTAAAAAACTGTCAAACCAGAGGAGTCTAAGGAGACATAATAACTAAATGTTTTGAATTTCAAAACAGAAAACAATGTATGAACTGGTGAAATCTGAATAAAGTTTTTGGTTTAGTTAATACAATTTCAGCAATGTTGATTTCTCAGATTTAATATTTAATAAATATATTATGCAAGATAAGTTAAATTTGTGGAAGCTGGGTGAAGGGTATATGAGATCCCACTGGACTATTTTTATAAATCTTCTATATTTCAAGACAAAAATTATAAAAACAAATTTGTGCTTTTCTCCTGTTTTTCCCTACTCTGAAACACTGTTAGTAAATCATTTTGGCCTGATTTTTTTATAAGAAGATTTTTATATGCTGCATTTTTTTTTTTTTTTTGAGACGGACTCTCGCTCTGTTGCCCAGGCTGGAGCGCAGTGGCCAGATCTCAGCTCACTGCAAGCTCCGCCTCCCGGGTTTACGCCATTCTCCTGCCTCAGCCTCCGGGCAGCCTCCCACCTGCCACCTCGCCCGGCTAGTTTTTTGTATTTTTTAGTAGAGACGGGGTTTCACCGGGTTAGCCAGGATGGTCTCGATCTCCTGACCTTGTGATCCGCCCGACTCGGCCTCCCAAAGTGCTGGGATTACAGGCTTGAGCCACCGCGCCCAGCCTTATTGCATTATTTTACTCAATGGGTTGTTTCTTGTTTAAGTCAATTTTGAGGCTTTAGTTTTTTAAAAAAACATTGTCCATTTTTAAGTTTATTGAAATAAAGCTGTTCATAATATTCTCTTATTTATTGTTTAATAGTCACAATACTTCTCATTTCAACTGTTTAAAAGATAGATTATTTATTTGAGCATATGTTCTTTCTTGTTCAGTCTCCTTAGAGGTGTCTATTTTGTTAGTCTTTTAACATACACACACATGAGTATTTAGCTTTTCAGATAATCCTTGTTATATTGTTTTCCATTTAATTAATTTATAAGTTTTTTTTTAAATTTACTTTTTTTACTCTCTTTAGAAATATATATGTATTCTTAACATGGACGCCTATCTTATTAGTCTTTTTTGTTTTGAAACTAAACATTTAAGGTTACACTTTTCCACATTTGGCTCTTCTTACTCATGGGATCCACATCTATGAATTCAACCAACTGTGCATCAAAAATATTTGAAAAAAAAATCATGTCTATACCGAACATGTACAGGCTTTTTTTCTTGTCATTCTCTAAACAACATAGCATAACAGCTATTTTTATAGCACTTACGTTGTAGTAGGTGTTGTAAGTAATCTAGATATAATTTAAAGGATTTGGGAGGATATGCATAGATTATATGCAAACATTACACTTTTTATATAAGGAATCTGAGCATGCACAGATTTTGGTATGGAGGGTCATGGGGTTGTCCTGGAACTAATCCTCCATGGATACTAAGGAATAACTACTAATTGGTATTAGTAATTGTATCTCATAATTTCAGGGAATGGGGATAACTGATAAACATCTTACGGTCTTCATTATTATTCCTTTTGTATCCTTGACTTATTTTAAATGTGTTTCTTAGTTTTCAAATATATATGGTTTTTCCAGTTAGTTTTTGTTACTGATTTGTAAGTTAAGTGCACTGTGGCAATCAACGTGGTTTTTATTACATCAATAATTCTAAATTTGTTGAAACTTGCGTCACAGCCAAGTATGTGGTTAACGTGTGCTTCAGAAGTACGTGTTTTCTGAGGTTACTGGGTGTGTGGTTCTATATATGCTCCTTAGATCAATCTTGCTAATGTGTTATTCAAATTTACAGAAAGTATTGCATTAAAATAGCCTACCACTGTTTTTAATATTTTTTCTATTAATATTTGAGTTTATGTTACTATTCTTATGGATGTTTAGAACATTTTTCTTCCTTTGGGAATTGATGATATATAAATTCTTTTACTTCTTTGCCTGTGCATCTATATCATCTGATATTATTGCCACACAGTTTTTTTTTCCTTTAACTTTCTCCTTCTCTTTGCCCACATGATATGTGAATGTCTGTTTTAAATTACATACAAATAGATCTTCATTTCATCTTAACTATAAAAGTCTATTTACACTTATTTTAAATACTAATTTGTTTATGTAAATATATTTTGACTATCTCATAATTTCTATATTATTTCTTCTCACTGTTAGTGTTTTCTTTTAAATATTGATTATTTAACTCGAAAAATTTGGAAGTTATATGCTATAGTTATATTCTTTATATGTTTCAGGTGGAAAATTTAATAAAGTTCTTTGGTTTGTCAGAGTCTAATACTAACAAATACTGTAATTTCTTCCCAAAAAATATAAGGACTTTAGAACATGTTATCTGTAATCAGTTCGTTCTCTACCCACAGGTGGTCTAAATATTATAGTTAAATATATCTAATTTTAGTGATGTATGGCATTATTATTTTTTGACCTTGCCCAAACTTATTTATATCATTCATATATTTACCTCTGCATTTTATCTTTTGCTGATTACTCCTTTTTGACTTCTGACATTTTATCTGTAATTAATTCTTTTCAGCCAAAAGCATATCCTTTCTCATTTCCCTCTATTGGCGTAACAAATTTTCTTAAATTTTGTTCGTATAAAAATGTCTTCATTTCTTTCCAGTTCTAGGTTGACAGTTACATTTTCTTCAGTAAACAGAATAATTTATCCCAAAGTCTACTGACTTCTATTGTTTCTCTTGAAAAGCTAAATCTCAGTTTAATTATCACTCTTTTCAGAGTTCTCTATCCAGAATCACTGAACATTTTAAAGAATGTGTCTTTGGAGGGTTCTATATGGAATTATATATAAAAGAATATATATATTCTTGAACTGAACAAGAAAGAACATATACTCAAATAATCTTTTAAACAGTTGAAATGAAAAGTATTGTGAATATTAAACAATAAATAAGAGAACATTATGAACAGCTTTATTTCAATAAACTTAAAAATGAACAATTTTTTTAAAAAAACTAAAGCCTCAATATGTTTTATATTATATACTTAAATATATATGTAAAATAATATATATAATGATATATAAAATAATTTATATATCATTGTATTTAATGGTATAGATTTCTTGTTTTTGTCTTTTGTGACATAATTTGGGCTGGGTTTTTTGACACATGAGTAGCCCATTTTTTTAGTACCATTTATTAAAAAGACTATCCTTTCTCCATCTAATTGCTTGTGGATATTTGTCAAAATCAATTTACTGTGTATGTGTGTGTGTGTGGAAGGTGGGGGGAGGTGGGGGTCTATTTCTGTACTCTGCATTCTGTTTCATTAATCTATGTGTCTATGAAATTGATTAGTGAAGCTTTATAGTAATCTGTGAAATCAGGTTGTGTGAGGCATCCAACTTTGTTCCTCTTTTCAAAACTATTTCGGCTGTTCAAGTTCCTTTGCCTGTATATATGTTTGCCCCCACTTTTTTTGCTTCAAAAAGCCTATAGGCTGCTTTATTTTGGCTTCTACCTATTTGCTTGAATTTATTAAACGGGGTAATATTTTGTGAACCTATCTACATTTAAAAATCACAACATCCCTCCCTTTATTTTAGAATCTGCTTTTTCATATCTGCAAAAAGCATGAGATTTTGATGAAAATTATATTGAATTGATACATTGAATGAGAGAGAACTGATATCTTAACCATATTGAGTATTTCAATCCATAAATTACATCAATGTACATTTCTCAATTTCTTTGTATTTTTAATTTTTTATCAGTGTTTTGTGTTTATCTGCATATAGGTCCTACACATATTTTTATATACCAACGTATTATTTTTATAAATGTCTGTAGGATTAGTATTAATGTCCCCTTTTTCCTTCCTGATGTTGGCCATTTTGTGTCCTCTCTTTTTTGGTTGGTCAGTTTGTCTAGAAGTTTATAAATTTTATTCATCTTTTCAAACAAACAGCTTTTGGTTTTATTTATTATATATATCTTTTTATGATCTTGTTATTAATTTGTGAGTTTTTAAAATTAATTTTGTTGTATTTAAGCTCAATTAGATCTTTCCTTCTGCTTATTTCAAATTTAATTTCTTATTTATTTCGTTTTTATGTAGAAGCTTAGGGTACTATTATTACAATTTTCATCTTTTCTAATATAAGTATTTTATACTATAATTTTCCATTCAAACAATACTTAAACTGAATTCTACAAAGTGTAGTATTTTTTAATTTTTGCATGTATAAATTCATTTTATTTTATTTTATTATTATTTTTTTTTGAGGCGGAGTCTTGCTCTGTCACCCAGGCTGGAGTGCAGTGGCCGGAACTCAGCTTACTGCAAGCTCCGCCTCCCGGGTCCCCGCCATTCTCCTGCCTCAGCCTCCCGAGTAGCTGGGACTACAGGCGTCCGCCACCTCGCCCGGCTAGTTTTTTTGCATTTTTTAGTAGAGACGGGGTTTCACGGTGTTAGCCAGGATGGTCTCGATCTCCTGACCTCGTGATCCGCCCGTCTCGGCCTCCCAAAGTGCTGGGATTACAGGCTTGAGCCACCGCGCCCGGCCTATAAATTCATTTTAAAAAGTATTATAGCAATTGCTCTGTAAGTCTACTTTTAAAAATTATACCACTCCATATTTAACGTAAAGGTATTATAACTCTATATTTCCAGTTTCATTCTCTCATCCCCCTTGTTAGGGTTTTGTATCTTACTCTTAATATGTTCTAAACAAATAATACATTGTTACTATTTCTGATTGAAAAGGTCATATATGTTTCTAAGCAATTAAACACAAGAGAATAAAGTATTTTATTTTACCTTCATGTATTCAAGTTTCAGTGCTTTTTGTTTTTTTGTTTATAGATCCAAGTTTCTTACCTACATCAGATTCCTTCAGCCTGATGTATTTTCTTTACTATTCCTTGTGCATTAAGTCTTCTGGTTCTAGATTGCCCCAGTGTTTGTCTAAGAAAGTTTTTATTTCATTCAAGTTTTATATCATTCAAGTTTAAATATATTATTTCATTGTTTTCTTGCTTGCATGGTTCCTGATAAGAATTTTGTATTACTCACTTTGCCCTTCTGTGGATAATATATCTTCTTTTGTGGCTGCCTTTAAGATTTTCTCATTGTCTTTGGTTTTCAGCTAGTTGAATATGATATACTTAGCTAGTTTTGTTTTTGTTTTTGTTCTGTATTAGATCTAACAGACATGTAAAACACTCCGCCTAAGAACACCAGAATATATATTCTTGATTGCACATGAAACATTCTTTAGAATAGACCACATGTTATTCCACAGAACAAGTCTTAATACATTTTAAAAAGATTGAAATCATACCGAGTGTTTTTCTTATCACAATGAAATAAAACTAGAAACCAATAACACAGGGAAAACTGGAAAATTCATCAATATGTGGAAATTAAAGAACACAGTCTACAACCATCACTGAGTCAAAGAAGAAATTTAAAGGGAAATTATAAAGTACTTTGGGACAAATGACAATAAAAATACAGATACCAAAACTTATAGGATACCATAGAAAAAGTTCTGAGAAGGAAATATATAGCTGTGAACACCAACATTCCAGAAAAAGATCTCAGACTTCAAGCCATTTGGAACCAGGCAACAAAGAACAGGATTCCTGTGTGTTGGGAAATAAACATGGTGAACTTTATGATAATTCAGCTCACTGTCTGCAGAAAGCTTCAAGGACATAAAAAAAGCATAGGAATGAAGGTAGAGTCTGCTGAACTCTGAGTAGAGGTGATACAGCTGGGAGTCCAAGAAGGACAAGCGTGTATAAGGCATAGTACCAGAAATGTGAGAGCTGTACACAGATTTCCACATCTGCTGAAGGTCCCTCTTGAATCTTCAACTGAGTTGGGGTCAGTACATGCATATGAAGGAATTATCCAAGGCCAGAGAAAGAACTACTACTATGGAAGTATTAGAGATAGCAGTTCCTGGAGCTGATATCAAACTGATGATAGTTCTTGTTCCTTCTAGCCATAGAGAAAAACTTCATTATTCACTGGGTGTGAGGTAGAGGTTTCAAAAAATTTTGCCTCAGTAGTGGGGCAAAATTAGTTCTAGAGATAATGCTGCTCTACTCTTGCCTAATAAAGCTTAAAAGCAAGAACTGAAATGATCAAACTGTTCTTGAGTAACTTAACTGCATCACAGAGAAAATTTTAAGAATGTTTATAGAAATTTTTAAAAATCACTGTATTACTAAAAAATTTTATAATACACACAAAGTATTATAAAATTCACATCTGAAAAAAATAATATTACCAGGCATGGATGAAGCTGGAAAATATTATGCATAAAGAAGAAAAACAACAATCCATACAAACAGACCCAGAGGTGACAGAGATGATTTAATTTGTAAAAAGTTAATTTAGACTTTTATAAATGTATTCCGTATGTTCGAGAAGGTAGAACAAAGGGGAACAATTAATCATACAAGCAGATATAAAAATCATCTAAAAATGACCCAAATCAAATTTCTGCAGAGGAAAAGAGTAACGTCTGAAACTCAAAATACAATGGATGGGATTAATAGCAGATTACACATTGCAGAAGAAAAAATTAATGAAGTTAAAAATGTGGCAATAGAAACTTTCCAAAATTAAATAGAGAAGGTAAATATAAAAAAGAATCAAAAGCATCAGTGAACTGTATAACAACTGTGAGTGGCATATTATAATTAAAATCTCCTGACAGAGGAAAGACAAATGGTAACTGAAAAAATATTTGAATAAATAATGGCTGGAAATTTTCCAAACATATAAAAACTATACACCAATAGATTGCATAAGATCAATGGATTCCAAGTCCAAGAAAAATGAAGAAAACTAGAGAAAGGCATATTGTGGTCAAATGGCTTAGAACCAAAGATAAAGGTAAATATTTAAAAATATCCAGAGAAGACAGAGAAATTATGTGCATAGAAACAAATATAAAGATGACAGCAGACTTCTTGCCCAAAACAATGCAAGCCAGAAGAAGGCCAAGCATCATTGAAGAACTATAAAAAACAAATAAAAACAATGAAAGTCTAGTTAGAATTCTACTACAAAAAAAGTATCTTTTAAAAAAGATTGTGAAATACTGTTTTGAAACACGCAATAGCTGTAAAAGTTCAAAACCAGCGAACATATACTACATGAATTGCAAAATCAAGTTCAGCAGGCTAAGTAGGAAAATGATACCAGAAGGAAGTATGGAAGGGCACTGGAAATAGTAACTGTGAGTATAAATACAATTACAAATACAATAAAGAATAATTTCTTATTCTTTAAAACTCCTGAAAAAATAATTGACTGTTTAAAGCAAAAATAAGAACAATACATTGTGGGTTTATAACTTATGTAAAAATACAAGATGTTTAAGAGCACTTCAATAAATGCTTAGAAGGGAGAAATGGAAATATACTCTCAAAGATTTTGACACTATGTGAGGTGGTATAATATCCTTCGAAAGTAAACTTTAATGAGTTATAATCATAATATACAGATCCAAAAGCAACTATACAAACACCCCAAGAAACAAAGGAGATAAAATGGAATCATAAATAATACTCATGTAATTCAAAATGATGCACAAGAGGAAATATTGGACAAAAAAGATGAGACAAATATAAAACCAATAACAAGATTTTAGATTTGAATCTAACTATATCACAATTATATTAAATATAAATGATCTAAATGCCTCATGAAAACATAAAGCTTATCTCTCAATAACTGAATAAATAACAGAGAAAATTAGTACTATTACAGAATATTTGAATAACATTATCAACCACTTGGACATAATTGTTATCTATAGAACACTCTATCCAACAGCGATATAATATATATCCATTTTAAGCACACACAGAATACTTATTAAAATAGGCAATATTCTGGGCACAAAAGAAGTTTTAATAAACGTAAAGATTTAGTAAATTTAAAAGGCATAAATTACACAGAGTATTTTCTGACCAAAGTGGAATTAAATTCAAAAGTGATAAAATACATCTGAAAAATGTACAAATACCTGTACAATATACAGCACTTTTAAAATTATAAAATATTTTTAACTGAAGGAAAGCATATCAAAATTATTAAATACAGCTAAAGCAGTATTTAGGGGAAGATGTAAATTGCCAAATGCCTTTATTAGAAAAGTCTCAAATTAATGATCTCAGCTTCTAGCTGAAAAAAATTGAAATAGAAAAGAAAAGAATAATAAAGAAAGAAAGATCAGAGCTGAAATCAATGAAATGAAAAACAGAAAATATAGAAAATATAACCGAAAGCTGAGTCTTAGAAAAAAAATTTATATAATGATATAGTTTTAGTCACACTGATTATGAAAAAATAAAGATACAAATTATTAAAGTCAGAAATGAAAGAGGAAATATTATTAACAATTTTATGCCAGTATATTCTACAATTTAGAAGAAATGGGCAAAGTTCTTGTAAAACACAAAGTACCCAATTTTGCTAAAGAATAAATAGATAATATTCTTAGCCTATGTTGCCCATGTAGAAAACTCCAGGCCCAGATGGCTTCATTATTAATTGTTCCAAACTCCTAAGTAATAGTGCAAATTCTACATAAATTCTTCCAAAATTTGAAGAGGAGAAAATAAATGCCAACAAGTTTTTTAATACCATACTACACTGAAACTAAAATCAGCAATGACATTACAAGAAAAGAAAACTATATACATAATTGCAAAAATGCTCATGCACATAGTTACAAAAATTTTCTACGTATTTTTAGTAAATTTAATCCAACAACTAAAAAGCACAATACACTATGATAAAATGGCCTCTATGCAAGACATTCATGGTGGGTTTAACATTTGAAAATTAATATATTTCGCCACATTAGCAGGCTAAAAACAAAACCAGGTTGATTTCGATAAATGCATAAGTAGAACTTAACAAATTCAATATCTATTCCTTATTGTAAAGAAATAGAACCTCTAGATATTTTGAATTTGAAAGTACTTCCCCAACATGATGGTGGGTAAGTATGAAAAACGACCAACAAACTTTATATTTAATGGCGAAAGACTGATTGCTTTCCACCTAAGATCAGAAGGAAGGCAAGGATGTCCACTTCCATCACTTTTATTTAATATAGATTTTAGTGCAACCGGTTAGAAGAAGAAATGAAAGGTATCCAAATTGAAAAATAAGAAACTCTTCTTTATTTGAAGATGATAGTATCTCCTATTTAGAAAATTCTATGGAATCTACAAAAGACTAGTAAGACATGAGTTTAGGAAATTTGCACCATTGAAAATCAACCTACAAAATCCATTGAATTTCAACATACTAGACACGCACAATCAACAATTGACATAAAACATATTCTTTACAAAAGCATCAAATATAGAAGGACTCGATGAATTTGACAGAAAGTTTGCAGATCTTGTACACTGAAAACTGCAAAACGTTACAGAGAGAAATTTAAAAGGACCCAAATACATGCAGTTCTACTCTTTTCTTGGCTTAGAGGACTCAACATTGATAAGATGTCAATGTTTCCCAAACTGATCTATCTATTTGATGAAATTCCAATCAAAGTCTTTTAGCTTAGATCTCCCATCCTTGGAATGGTGGCAAAGCAAGATGAAGTTTCCCTAACAGCAGGGAGGGAGCGCAGAAGTAAATACATAGAGCTACATGCAGGTGTGAGTTAGGACAGTGTTGTAAAGGCCCCTAGTATATAGGCAGAACTTATTCTGAAGGGGGAAAACTTATCAAGTGTGCTGAGGTATAAATATTGAAAAGCTTCCTAAAAGGTTAACCCCCTTGCTAGATGTCAAGATGTTCTTTTCAAGATTCAGCTTGAAGTAAATTGCCTGTGAATGGGAAAAGAGGAGCTCAGCCTGACAGAAAAATCTTCAAGTGATTTTTTTGTCTCTTCGAGGCTGCATACATATAAGTAGAAGCACTTATACCTCTCCATAAAGCCTTGCTTATGTTACACCCACTTCTGCCTTCAGCTGTGATTTACTCTGAATCCTGCCCCACTTGCTGTAAAATGCTCTGTCTGCCAGTAACACCTCAGTGAAATCTCTAAGTAAAGCATTCTTGCACCTATGCTGTTGCTCTGAAAGCTGCCATCTGGTCTAATTCAACTCTATTTTAAGCTCTTGAATCACATGACTTAAATACACATAAGTGTTGATTGTACATGATTGCCTTTATTGATTCCTGCTTGGACTAAACTTATTTCAGAGCCTCCATCCAACTTTTTAGCAAGAGTTCTCTCTCTCTCTCTGGCTTATTCTCTTCCTCTTGGGCTAAATACTAAATAATTCCCTCTTCTTATCTAATACTCTGTCTACAAAGATATTGAGGAGTGTGAGTTGTGTGACAATTATCCCCAAAATTTGGTTTCTTCAGACTTCAATGTATCTGAATACATCTCTCATTGTCCTCCACCTTTGAAATCAGCCCCATCTCTTAACTGCATGACAACTACATCATTACTATCTCTATCTCTATTTGAACTAAGGACATTGACTTTTTGGGATATCTATCAGACATAGAGCCTGATTCCTTCCTCCATTCCTTTCCAGCATAGGTTGCCTTCCTATGCTATTCATAGCTGAATATTCAAATGGCCAGCCTCCTAACCAGACTCTAGGTTAGCACCAGTCTCACTGAATTAGAAGCTTTTTAGGTGAGCCCCAGGTACCTGTTTTATTAAGACTTTCCCAGTGATCCCAAACCTCAGCCAGTGAAACCCCTATTCCTATCTTGTTTTTTTCAGCTTTGTGTATTTATTTCTCTTATTAGCTCTGCATTCAGGGAGAGAGATTCTTGAAGATAGAAATCTTCCTCGTCCTTTTATTCTTCAGAATGCTTGCATATGAGAGATGCTCAATAAAGTTGGCAGCAGCAGATCAAAGTAATTAAGAGCCACCATGCCTCAGCACAATTGTGGGTAATGTGCCCCTTTGAAATATCCTTTATTCCCTGCTCCCCTTTCTCCGTCTATTGAATAGTTCATTAAAGGTCCACTTCAGATCCTTCACTATAGTCATCTCTAATTCAGACTCTCCCTTCGCCAGTCCCTACAGTGCACATCATCTGTGCCAAGCACTCCAGAACTCACCTTAGAATTATTCTTCATAAGTCAGTCATTTTTTTCTAACTACCTGGAAGGGTTATAATGTTTCTTCAGTTTTCACAAAATTAGTCTGAATATTCAGACAGTGCTTGATAAATATTTTCTGCTTGTTTTCTCAATGCACACAGCTGTGACTTGCATTTATTTCAATATAAAGATCCTCTTACTGAATACCAGATATTTGCAAAGCATTGCTTCAGGTGTTGTGTTAGTGTGAGCACACCCTTTGAAATGTTTAGAAAGGATTCCAGTGCCAAACCCAGATGATGTATAAATTAGCCCCCAAAGGGTTTTATCATTAAGAAAATTATAGCTGCCACTGGGAGTTAATCTGTCTGTCTGCTGGAGAGTGCTACATTGTCCAACATTGCAAGTAAAGAGCACTTGTGGGAACAAATGCTATTGTGGTAGAGGGTAGGGAGACCAGGATACCATTTGACCACGATAGTCAATTTCCATCTTCCCAATTCAAAAGGAATCTCCTAATCAACCACTGACGATGGTGCTTGGAACAGTCATCCATGCTTCCCAAAGAATTGGATGTTATTTTGGAAAGAATGGGATGCACCAAACTCTGAATACAGGGCCTATCTAAAACTTCTGGTAAGGTAACAGCATTAAGAAATATTGTGGGCCAGGTGTAGTGACTCACGCCTGTAATCCCAGCATTTTGTAAAAATACAAAAATTAGCTGGGCGTGGTGGCATGCACCTGTAATCCCAGCTGCCCAGTAGGCTGAGGCAGGAGAATCGCTGGAACCCAGGAGGCAGAGGCTTCAGTGAGCTGAGATCATGCCACTGTACTCCAGCCTGGTGGGCGACAGAGCAAGACTCTGTCTCAAAAAAAAAAAAAAAAAAAAAAAAAAAAAGAAAAGAAAAGAAAAGAAAGAAAGAAATATTGTGGTGAGACTCAGGAGAACTGGAACTTAGTCATGTTTCTGCTACTTACAGTGTGACATTGAGTAAATCACTGAGTGGCTTTGGTCCTCAGTTGCCTTTTCTGAAATGAAAGGGAAACTGAAGTACCTGACGAGGTGTAGAGGACAGTGTTCTAGCCCTCCTTCTCCTCTTTTTCAGGTAAGATATCCAGTTGCTCTGGTTCCAGCTGTGGTTATATGAGCTAGGGTAGAGCAAAGTACATCCTTTGTTGTTCCCAGTAACCATAGAAAAAAAGTCCCTTTTGTGTGTGTGTGTTGGGGGGTGTTTGGGTGTACAGGGGTACTAGTGAAATATAAGAGGTACTAGTGCCCATGTTCTACTTGGAGGAATTTGTGACAGAGAATGATAGTTTGTGAAATATAAGAGGTACTAGTGCCCATGTTCCACTTGGAGGAATTTGTGACAGAGAATGATAATGGCAAGCTAGGGTAATCAGAGGCAAGAAATAGAAGACCTTCCCTTGGTTTTGTTACATAAGGCACAAATCCACTTCTTGGTTACAATATATATTTTTGTCATTTGAAAGCAAAAGACTGCTGATGGGTAAAAAACCACAAATATCTAAATATAGTACTGAAATGCTGAATAATAGTAATACCAAGTACTGGTGATTTGATAAGTCAATTAGTATGGATCTCAGTCTCATAGGAAAATTAGAATCATGATATCTGAAAAATTTAGCATCTAGGGTCATTGTTAAACTTGCAAGAGGACCATAAGATGGCTTTGGCCAATGTATACTTTCAAAGTTCAGCTGTCCTTATTAACTTACTAATGGGAAGAGAAATGATGCATAATGATTAGATGATAGGGAAAATAGTGGTGGTGTTTTAGAATTTGAAAATGTGTCATTTGGTGGTATTTGAGGTTTTTCTCTCATCCCACATACTAGCTGCGTGTTCTTACTGTCATTTTTACATTTATCAGCCTCACATTCCTCTATTCTATAACGGGATAGTAGTACTTCAAGAGACAGATGTAATGATCAATTGAGAAAATGTATGTGTGTGTGTGTGTGTGTGTGTGTGTGTGTGTGAATTGTAAAATACTATGCATTTAGAATAAGGGTTGAAGTATAAATACCACAGAGACAGACAGGAAACTACATTTCATATTAAAATTTAAATTACTTATATTGCAATATCTTTTCCAAGAATAGTTTCTGATAGACAAATATTACACTTCTATCTTAATCATATCCACAGGTGTACAAGTGTGTGAGGATGTGTGTGTAGCATTGATGGTGAAGTGTCAAAACTATTACAATCTCAGAGAAGAATCCTTCCCGCATTCCTGTAATTTGTTTGCAAGACCTGCTGCAAAGTGTACACACACACAGAGGCATCTGTCAGTTATTCTTAACATTTCAGCCATGCTTAATGGAAAACATTTCTATATTTAATTCCAACTTGCTTTTAAATTTAATATTATGGTTATGAGATGTATCTGTGGTGATGTCTGTAGCTACAAATCATTCTTTTTGAATACTATATTATGCTATATTACACTAGGGCATTGTATGAAAATACCACAATTTTCTATTGATAAACTTTCACATTTTTCAAAGTTTTGCTATTATCAAAAGTGCTGCTAAGAAATGTATTGGTCATGTGTTTTGAGGCACATATCAACGAGTTTAACAGTATATCTCCAGAAGTGAAATTGCAAACTTGTGGCATAAATCATCTTAAACTTACTAGATAATGCTGATAATTTTTCAAATCTACAGACCCAATAGCAATAGATATGGTGTCTCAAAACTCTTTGCAGTTTTAAGCTGAACATTTCGATGCAGATGCTCCTATACTTACAAATGCTTGATATTTTCAAACTTAATTTTTTTTGTCAGTAGGATAGATGAAATGGTATCTCATTACAGTGTTAATTTGTATTCAACTAATAACTGATAAGGTTGGTTACCCTTATATGTTTACTATTTTTCTTTTATATAGAGCTTATTTCCCATTTTTATTATATTTTTATGATTTGTAGGACTACTTTATATATTCTAGATCCTAAACTTTTTTCAATTTATGTGTGTTGTGATTTAATTCTTCCAACACTTGAGTTGTTTTTTTTTTTCATTGTTCTTAAGATACCACTTGACGAATGGAAGTTCTTATTGGTAATGTAATTGAATATGTTAATATTTTTTCTTTTGGTTAATAATTTTATGTCTTGCATGAGAAATCATTTCCTATTCTATGGTCTAAAAGACATTCTCTTATATTGTATTCTAATTTATTTCTAGTTTTAACTTTCATTATTAGGATTCTAATCTACAGAAAATTGGTTTTGGATTTTGTGCTAGGAAATTTCATTATTTTTTAAAGGGATAACTAATATTCATAGGATTATTTATTGGTTATTTCCTCTTTTCCCACTATTTTGAATTTTCATCTGCCTCAAATTTTTATTAAAATATTTGTTTCTGTATTACTGTTACACAGTCTTAATGACCATACCTTTAAGCCTTGATATCTATAAAAGCATATTTTTCTATTTTCTATTCTTCCAATGTGATTTAGCTATTCTTATTTTTTTCCTTCTCTTGTAAATTTTAGAAGTTACATGCATGATACTATTGGGAATTTGGGATGTATCAACTTTATAAATCTGTAGATCAATGCGGGTAAAATATTTGAAATACAGTATTTCAATCCATGAATGTATCTCCCTCATTTTGTTGCATGTTTTAAGACACAAGGCTCTGTCTTCTCTACATTGTTCTCCTTCTCTTTGCTCTGAATGTATTGTTGCCAAATTGGCAGATTTTAGAAATCAGTTTTCTAGGTAAGAGTGACTGCACTCCTAAACCAATTGCTCTGTTTTGGAATGCATATATAAATCACATTCTTGGGAAGGATAACTTATTTTTGATGTCTTTCCATAAGATAAAAAAAATTCTCCACGGTGTTCCTGTATACAGTTTATTAAAATTATTTGTAATTTATGTATTTAGCTATAATAAATGACATTTTAATTACGCTTTTTTTTTTTTTTTTTTTTTTTTTTTTTTTTTTTTTTTTTTTTTTTAAGACAGAGTCTCGCTCTGTCTCCCAGGCTGGAGTGCGTTGGCGTGATCTCGGCTCACTGCAAGCTCTGCCTCCTGGGTTCACGCCATTCTCCTGCCTCAGCCTCCCGAATAGCTGGGACTACAGGTGCCCACCACCATGCCCAGCTAATTTTTTTGTATATTTTAGTAGAGATGGGGTTTCACAGTGTTAGCCAGGATGGTCTCGATTTCCTGACGTCGTAATCCCCCAGCCTCAGCCTCCCAAAGTGCTGGGATTACAGGCGTGAGCCACTGCGCCCAGCCTAATTATGCTTTTCCTATGTGCTTATTGCTGTCATATAGAAATACAACTAATTTTAGTGTATTAATTTTGATTCTGGCAATGCTTATAAACTTTCTTATGAATTCAATAATTTATTGTTGATTTTTTGACTTTTCTGTGTTCAATTATATCCTGTTCCTGTTTGAACAATTCTAGGTATATATTTGCTCCTTTACAAACCTCACACTTTTTTTTTTTTTTTTTTTTTTTTTTTGGTATTCTGTGCTACTTAGTCGTTCTGGCATAATATTGAATAAAAATGGCAATAGCAGACATATTTGGTTTTACTTAATTTTAAAGGAAATGCCTTCATCAAATCTTCATTTAGTATAAAGTATGTTTCCCGTGTGTGTTTGCGTGTGTGTGTGGGGGGTGGCACATGACTCGGAATGATGACTTCTGTATGGGCTCTTAGGTGACATAGTTTTCATCATAGGCCATATGAGATCATTTTTCTCCTTCCTGTCTTGTACTCACTTCACTGCTAACATTGCATTTGTTTATTTAGCCAGAACACTGCCTGACTTATTTTCTTTTTCTCTCATCTCATATTTTTCTGAATTACCATACACTTTATATCAAGTGGAAAGAACTCAGTGCAAAGTATAAATACTAAGGTCTAAGTGTGCAAAGCCATAGAGAAGTGATCATCATGTCAATGTGACATGTCATAAAATGTGCTACATAAAAGGCTGCCATCAGATAACCAGAGTAGATGTTTTGTCAAACGATGAGCATAATTTGCCCTCAAATGAAAAGTCAGAGTCTTGAATAAAATAAAACTAGTAACAAGTCAATCGTTAATTAAAGTTCCAGAAGCTTGATTTTAACAAGCAGCTAAATGCTTGTTAAATTCACTGGAGTTTGGACTATACAGGCCAAGTGATGTGGGGAGGTGTCACAGCATAATTCAATCAGTAAATTAACATATCCTAGCATGGATTGTAGTGTTCTAGGACTGGCCATTAAGAATTGGAAAATACCTTAAAGATCATGTGGTCCAACCTATCATCTAATCAAGAAACTTGCCATTGTAGCCATTACCCTCTTAAGGGTGTTTTTCATCACTCACTTCTAACTTGATGAATGTAGCCAAAGTTAGATAAACCAGCTTCTCGGAACTTAATTTGCAATTGCAAGACAACACACCATGTTTGCTTCTAATACTTCAAGAAGTTAGCTTCCAATCTTTTTTTTTGCGACGGAGTCTCGCTCTGTCACCCAGGCTAGAGTGCATTGGCCGGATCTCAGCTTACTGCAAGCTCCGCCTCCCGGGTTCACGCCATTCTCCTGCCTCAGCCTCCGGAGTAGCTGGGACTACAGGCGCCCGCCACCTCGCCTGGCTAGTTTTTTGTATTTTTTAGTGGAGACGGGGTTTCACCGTGTTAGCCAGGATGGTCTCGATCTCCTGACCGCGTGATCCGCCCGTCTCGGCCTCCCAAAGTGCTGGGATTACAGTCTTGAGCCACCGCGCCCGGCCTGGCTTCCAATCTTATGTGAGAGGTATGTAGACAACAGTGAGTTCAAAATAGAATGAAGCAATAGAAAGTTTAGGGAGCAAGGAGTAAAAATGACGATATAAGAGTTTGGATTGGTGGCTGAAGTCAAGAGGACAGCTACAGAGTGTGCGTGGGGCAGGGGGAGTTTATTATTCCCAAATCAATGCCCAGTTTACTCATCCTGAGTAATTGCTCTGGTATGCATCAGGAAAGAGCGTTACACAGAGCTGGGGAAACCATATGTCCAGGTAAGGTGACGTGTGGATTGAACTTGAGCTAAAGACACCAGGTTATGAGAGATAGTCCCTATAAGAGAATATATAAAGAAGATGATTTCACGGACTTCTAAGCTTCAGTTTTTTCATCATTCACTTTCTCATAGGTATGTGTCAGCAGTGGATAACCTGCGGGATGGTTTTCTTTATAGACTCCAGTCTTCATCAGCATGAAAAATATTAACTTTTTCACTTTTGACTCTTTCTGTGGTGTACTCCATGGTAAATCAATATCCAATATGTTAAAGTCA
This sequence comes from Rhinopithecus roxellana, assembly GCF_007565055.1. Taxonomy (NCBI): domain Eukaryota; kingdom Metazoa; phylum Chordata; class Mammalia; order Primates; family Cercopithecidae; genus Rhinopithecus; species Rhinopithecus roxellana. The sequence continues at coordinate 19,148,530 of NC_044569.1, forward strand.
CATTTTCATCCTAGATAATTCCGTAAGTATGGTAATAATTTATGGGTCAAATTAAAGGGTGAGAAACTGCCAGATTGTTTCTAGAGTGGCTGTATGATTTTGTTAGAGGCATAGGGAGGTGAAGTTACAACTGCAAAGTGTCAGCAAGAGGAAATTCCACAGGGTGTTGACACTGGTCTGTATTCTATTTGTGGTGGTAGTTATAAGAATCTAATCACGTGTTAAAACTCACAGAACTATACACAAAAAAGTGAATACCACTATTTGCAAATGTATAAAAATAAATAAAATGTATACTTTTTTTTTTTTTTCACACAAGATAGCCCACAACATTCTTGTGGAAGAAACACACAAGAGTTTTTAAATGCCTTAGGAATTTTTACGTAAAATTGAGCAAGCACAATGAACAAGTTACTGCCTAAGAAGTCATCAGTTTTATTCTCCTGTTCTTTGTCTTTCATATGAATCTACTTTTACAGATATTATTTCAAATTCTCTATACCCCTTTCAATTCTAATCCTGCATTTCTAACTCACACTTGAATAAATTGGCATTTCTGTTAGTTCTGAGAGATACAGAATCATTCTACAATTGTAGGCAAGGCCTATTTAATCATTCAAAGATAGTGTGGCAGGTTTTTATTATGGAACAGTTTTCACATCTGAGCCATATCGGAATTTGAATGAAGGCAATAGGTAAAGAAGAGGGTATGCGCTATAAAACTGTTTTTCATACAAGTTGTCTGCCTAAGGTCCATGGAAGACAGTTCCTATGTACATTTACTTCATCTTTATTGCAGTGATCCTTGTTGTTACATTGTCACTGTACTGTAAAAACAGCATGCCACATCTACTTTTTCGCTTCAGTCATGATTCTAATGCAATGTGATAAAAACACACGCTGTGTCATATGTTATATGTAATGTATTCCTAATTGGACATTTGTAAGATGTTTAATAATGACTGAAGCTCCACTGTGTCTAATATATTATGGAATAAATGTGTCAAAAACCAGTGGCACGCTCTAAAACTTTATTTTAAAAGAGGCAGATCGTACAGCTCTGATGTTGTCGTTTGTGCCTGATTTGGGCAGCAATGGGATTCAAGCGGCAGATGATGAAAATCACACAATTGAGATATTTTCCACCTTTTGAAAAAGAGGATGAATTAAGAAAAAATGTTAATCTGATTCTCTATTATTGTTTAGCTCACTCTCTTCTGAAACTGACTTCAACAGGAGTTACATTGATGAAATAGGCCAGTGTCACCATTTGTTGGACAGAGAGCAGCAAAAATATTTTCTTAAAAGATATAATCTTTGAGTCCAAATTTCTGCCACATAAATAATGTCAAAGGAAAAGGCTGCCTGTTGGTACAGCTGTCTTAGGAGTTCCTGGGCTATCTAGGATGGGCAGACTCTCTTATGAGGAAGCCAGTGGGGAAGCACACTAAACCGAAAGATGAAATGTGTCCTTGTCAATGGCTTCACTAAATTCTTCTTAAGAAGTAGAAGTATAATAAACATTTTAGGGACAAATCTGGAATAAAATAAAGATGGAATTAAATAGATTTACATGACAATATTTGTCTTCTTTCTTATTTCTAGACAAATACATTTTTACCTTCTTATTTGGAACAACTCTCAAAATCTAATTTCTTCATTCATCTTTCAAATATGTATGTAGCACTATTATGTTTTAAACACTCTTGAAAAAGTCAGATTTTCTGGAACTTGGCCTTCAGGTGTGAGATACTTCTTTCATATATATGTAGCTGTTTATTCTTTTATGTATTTATAAATTAATTTGAACATTATTTTTAGCTTATGATTAGTGAGCCTCTTTTTAAGCCAGAACCCGACTTTTTTTTTCTTTTTATTCTTATTATTATTATTATTATTTTTTTGAGACGGAGTCTTACTCTGTCGCCCAGGCTGGAGTGCAGTGGTGGGATCTCGGCTCACTGCAAGCTCTGCCTCCCGGGTTCACGCCATTCTCCTGCCTTCAGCCTCCTGAGTAGCTGGGACTACAGGCGCCGCCACCACGCCCGGCTCATTTTTTGTATTTTTAGTAGAGACGGGGTTTCACTGTATTAGCCAGGATGGTCTCCATCTCCTGACCTCCTGATCCGCCCGCCTTGGCCTCCTAAAGTGCTGGGATTACAGGCGTGAGCCACCACACCCGGCGATTTTTTTTTAAATTAGGCTCTTCTCCTGTGGGTTCTCATGGTCCAGTCCCGATATTGATTCATGTACACTGATTCCTAACTGATTATTTGTTTTCTTTGTTCTGGGATTTTTTTGATTATTACATTTTTTTTTTCCTGTCTGGTTCTGCCACACAAACATTGTGAAAATTTTTTATTTTCCCATTTTCTTTCTACCCTTCCTGAGCTCAAACCTTAGACATAGTCAAGACCATATGTTCACTAAAACTTGACTAGACCTTCAGTTGAGTCAAAGAAATCTACTGGGTAAATCAGTGGAGCTCAGTTGCTTCAATGATATCTTCCTAGAAATTTAGATTTTTAATGGAAATTATACTTCTAATTGTCCCTTTTGATTTCTGCCTTCTCAACCATGAGTAGATTACAATTATTGAGTATGAGGGAAAGTTCTGGGAATAAATGCTGTCAAACTGTCGCTTGTCTAATTTCATCTGTAGTCCTTCCATCACACCTAAATGCAGGCTGGCCATCACAAGTCTTCATTTAAAACTAACTAAAAAAGTTTTCAGACATAATAGAGTATATATTACCTTATGAAATAAAAAGTTTCCTGAAAGTTTTACTCCATCAAATTTTAACCAGCATTTTTAAATTCAAATTTTTACATTATTTTAAGAAAATTTTACTTTTTATTATAAGAATATTACGGTTATTCTTTCCTATATTTCCCACAAATTAACATTCAGAGAAGAAAGTTTTTACGTGGTCTCATTTACTTAAATATATCAATACTCCTTTCCTAACACCTCTACATCCTTATGCAAAACATGTCCATTTATTATTTTAATAAAGGGACAACTGTTCTCCAGAGGTTGCTCCATCCAATACTTTTCTCCATATGCTATCTCAGATTCCCAAGTATAAGAAAGCAAAACAATGAGTGTTTAGGGTTTAATTTTTAATAAAAAGTTCCCCAAACTCCATTAAATTCTTACTGAATCTTGAGTGAAAATGAAATATATTAAACCCCAAGAAGCAGGCACAAATGTCTAGTACATTGGATAACAAGGATTAGAATGCTGGTTTGGGATCATATGCCTTCGTTTGGTTATTAGACATTAAGTATGGGATTTTAGGAAGCTCTTTCCTAGATGCATTCGTCCCAGTAAAGTACTTAGCAGATAATTCATTATAGTTTTTGCATGTTGGGGAGGGGGGAAACGGGAGGGGTTGTAATTTAGAAGAATGCAATTAAAACTGAACTTGATAATTAATTCTGAACTGGTGAGAACTAGTTCCAGAGATTATGACTATAATGCTGTGTAGTCATTGATATAAATATTCATGAGGTTTCATTGTTTTATGGTTTTCTCAAGCATACAGCTTATCTGAAGAAGTAAAATTAAAGTACCATTATTTAACATTACAATGCAAATAAGAATCAATGAAGAAAGAATTGTTAATTCACTAGAGAATGTAAATACATGTAGGTATGTGTACAGGGACTATATCATATATGTACAAATAAAACATCTTCTGAGCATATAAATTAGAATATTGGGGAAAGAAGAAAAATAGTGATATGGGTAAACAATTGTGGATATTAATCTGGTCAATGCTAGGTGAGTGAAATTCATTGAAATCGACTTAACCTACCACCAAAAATCAATCAACATATAAAACTAATCGTGGGCAGCAGAAGAGAGAATGAGAAAACGGTATTTCTTATTCTATTTCCATCTTTTACTGAGCCATAATGCCATCATATCTGACCTTGAAGCAGATTCATCTATAATATGAAATTTTCAAATAATCTGAAAGAATAAACAGGGTATGATGAATGGATGAATGGATGGATGCATGGATGGAAACTACAAAGAGAAAAGTAGCCAGAAAGCAGCCAGTTAGAAAAATTGAAATAGAAGGCAGAAGGGGAGTTGAGAAAAGGGAGTGTAATTTCAGACATTGTCTTTGATTTGATTTAATTTTACTTAAAAAAATCCATCATAATGGGATTCTTATAATTGCTATTTGTTTATATCCTCAAACTTGATGAAGAAAGAATCAGCACAAACAGTATACTCATTGAAAACTTTATACAAATTTGAGGAAGATTTAAGCCTTCTGTACTGGTATGCTCAGTTCATTTATTGTTAAGCACCACAAAGTCAAATTCAGTATTATGTGATTAAGCTGCATCTGTCTCTGTGCAAGCACTCACCATATTTCTTTAAGTTCAGCAGGTGTTTTACAAAGAATCTAAAGGATTTTGCACAAAATTAGTGCCTATAATAAAGCAATGCTGATGAAGAGACAGCTTTTTATATCACTGATATATTATAGTTTCTTTCTAATAAATGTCATTGCTAGATATTTCAAAATCTGAAGCAGATTTGCTGACTGCACTGTTTTGAAGTATATTTGCTGTACCTTATTGCTAAGATGTTCTTTTATAGACATACAGTTTAGAAATTTTATTTGACACTGTTGACTACTAAATTAGCAGCTTTTCAACTTTGTAAGACTTCTGTCACACAATTGAAATAAAAGATAGAATGCATCACTTTTGCATTAATATTTTCTGGCACTGTTCTAAGGCAATTTTAGATATATTAATAGAGAGCACAGTTTGAGAAACAAATATAAACAAAATCATTGTTTTTTTTTCCCCCTAGATTCCCAGCCTCCATACACACATACACACAACGTATGAAGAATAAAACTATAAATATGTAGATCTTTTAATTTTTAATCACCTGAATTTGATGGTTTAAAATTAAAAGTATTGTTTAATTAGAAAGCTTACTTGGGGAACCCATTTGGTTTCCAACTGTTAGAGTGCTGCTGTGTTCTCTGGGTTGACACATTGATGGCATTCAGTGTTATATTTGAGGAAGTTTATTCATTTGATTAGAGCTTGAGGTTAGTGAAGTGCACATACCATGGAGTCAGATCCTAAGCTCATCATCTAGACTTGCTGTTTTCAGTAGGGACCAAAAAGGATCTGGCCTCAACTCCAACCACAGATGACAGTGTTAACACAGGTGTCTTTGACCCATAAATAGAATATAAGACCAAAGGCATAGACACAGACCTATTTCAGGCCAAGTTTCTTACAGAGCTCTAATCTGGGCCATAAGACACTAGCAGGAAAAGAGATTGGTCCTCTGATTCCAGCCACAGCCCAAACTCCAATTCAGAGCATCAAAGCATTCTGTGAAAGATCCTGTGGTAATGAAGAGAAAGAAAGAGAAATATTAGCTACATTTACCTACTCTGATGAGCTTTGTCAAAAAATTTACATTCATTCAAAAATATTTTCTATGTGCTAACTAGGAGCCCACGTCTATTTCAAGTGGGTAAGCTGGGGGGCTATTAAATGTATACAGAAAGAGTTTCTGTTCTCAGAGGATATGTAAAGTCACATGAAAAAAAAAAAAAAAAACCACAAATATACGAGGTACTAAATGCTAACTGGCAAATAATCAGAAGAGACAAAAATTCCAATTCCAGAGAATGAGGAAGTCCAATACTCATGCATATAGTTTCTATACATGGAAAGGTGAGAATATAAGATATATTCGGGGCAGAAACAATATGAAAAACAAAGCAAGTGTCTTCTTTCTCTACTTAGAATGTAGAAAGTTGCAAAGGAGAATGCTCCCATTATAAAAATTAGAAAATGCTGGTTAAAGTACCAATCATAACACTTCAAAAGCCAACCACAATGCTGAGCTTACAAGGCCATCAGGTAACCTGAAGTCTAAAGTGTGACTAGCCCCTTCAACAAGAGATAGGATATGCAAACTGTTTTGCCTATGGCAGTACAAAGGGAGAAAAGGCTTCCTGATATGTACGCTATAACCAGGTGAAAATTTACATGCTAAAATTTAAAAAAGAATTACCAAAGTTCAAGTGTGGGCTAGCATGTCAGTCTAAAATAACTGGGTCATCTGACAAAAGGGAATTTGCACTGGCCAAAAAACTCATTACTATACGTCTTTACTAGGTGTTCACAGGAAAGGTGGTGGGTAGAATATGAGACTGAAGAAAGCTTCAGGCCAGGCATGGTGGTTCACATCTGTAATTTCAGCACTTTGGGAGGCCGAGATGGGTGGATCACTTGAGCTCAGGAGTTCAAGATCAGTTTGGCCAATATGGCAAAAACCCATCTCTACTAAAAATACAAAAAAGTTAGTCGGGCTTGGTGTTGGGCACCTGTAATCCCAGCCAGTCGGGAGACTGGGGTAGGAGAATCAGTTGAATCTGGGGGGTGGAGGTTGCAGTGAGCCAAGATCGGGCCATTGCACTCCAGCCTGGGCAACAAGAGTGAAATTCCATCTCAAAAAATAAAAAAAAGAGGGCTTCTGTTGTTGGTGCAGTAATGCAAGCAGAGATCATCAGCTATTCAATAGTATAGGGATAGGCAAACTATAAACTATATTTTGCAGTTTGCCAAATTTTTCTTTTCTATGAAGCAGTAAACTAAAGCTTCTTAAAGATAGTTAGCAAAGACTATGGCCTGCATGGAACAGAGTGTGAAAAGCAACTCTGTACCTTTTGTAGAAGGGACAGAAAACTGTCTTGGTCTTAAAACTTTCTTCTAATACCAAATAGTGGTTTCTGTCTTTTGGGAGAGGGACAGGAAAATATCACTAAAGATTAACTGCAGGCCGGGCGTGGTGGCTCAAACCTGTAATCCCAGCACTTTGGGAGGCCGAGACAGGCGGATCACGTGGTCAGAAGATCGAGACCATCCTGGCTAACATGGTGAAACCCTGTCTCTACTAAAAAATACAAAATCTAGCCGGGCGAGGTGGCGGGCACCTGTAGTACCAGCTACTCAGGAGGCTGAGGCAGGAGAATGGTGTAAACCTGGGAGATGGAGCTTGCAGTGAACTGAGATCCCGCCACTGCACTCCAGCCTGGGCGACAGAGTGAGACTCCATCTCAAAAAAAAAAAAAAAAAAAAAAAAAAGATTAACTGCAGATACAACACAGATTTAGGTTGCTATAGAGAAGGAAGACTAGAACTTTAAAAAAGCTTCACCCTGAGCCTCTAGTGCATAGAATCTTCCAGTGATGGAGGCTGGGCTGGAGAAAAACAGAGACCTCTTCTTCAATAAGCATGAGGCTAGTGAAAAGTAGCAAGCAATAGCAGTCTACTGTTAGAAGAGGTATAAATGAATGGAGAATTATTATTTTTTTTTTTTGTAGCAGAGGTTTATAAGGGTGGTTGAAAGATGATGGTGAAACACTAGCTCTGAGAAAATATCACCAGTATCCCAGTGCAAATGCTAAGCACTAGTCCTGTAGGAGAGAAATGTGAATCTGTTGTCCCATTGAAGTTAACCATAACAACCACAGTGCCCAAATCCCAATCAATACTTGACTAGATTTAGTGAACTGCACATATTCACAGCCTGGTAGAAGAAGAAGTATCTCATTTCTCTGAATAAATACTTTTTACCGCAGTCCCTACTGTTATAAGTACAAGACAGAGAAAACTAGAAAAACACAACCTATCAATACATTCAAGAGACAAAGCAACCAATGAAACCAGACTCAGAAATGACACAGATGTTGAAATTATCAGAGAGAGGTTTTAAAAATAGCTATAATTAAATTACTAATGGCTCTTGTGGCAAAGGAGAAAAATTGGCAAGATGCATTAATGAACAGGAAGTTTATTTAATCATATCCATCAGTCTGAACTCAATACTGTCTGAAAATCAGAAGCGCACAGCAGTATAAACAGGTAGAGCACCATGACAAGTCTGCTAATTTTGGCTCAAGAAAAGTAACTCCTGATGCTCAGAGAAAGCATGACACATTTCTGTTCTTTTTCTCTCAATTTTATTTACCACCCAGGTGCCAAACAATCCCATGGGGGCAGTTGTAGAGGTCTCCATAGAACACTACAATAGCTAAAATTTTGAGAGGGGAACATTTCTTTCCACTAGGCATATTGGAGGAATAAAATATATTAGACTCATTGCCACTTCATTAGTACTTTGAATTCTTGTCTTCTTTCTCAATATTACTGCTGTTATTTATTCTAGTATCCTCAAACAGCCATTCCATGCATTATGTATACATTTTATAGTTGTATTCAGTTAAAGAGAAAAAGTGAAGTTTTGTAACTCCCTCTGACCAAAAACTGGAACTCTAGAAAATATTTTAATTGGTTATACATCAAATACAACATATAAAAATGGGTGAAGTGCAGCTAAAATCATGCTTATTGGAAAATGTATACCATTAAATGTTTTTATTAGGATACAATAAAGGTCTCAAATGAATCTTTTAAGTTTCTACCTCAAGAAACAAGTAAATAACAAATTAACCCAAAAGTAAATACAAGGAGACAAATAACAATAATAAGACCTAACATTAATAAATACAAAAATGAAAGAAGATAAATGTGAGAAAAATAAGTGAAACCAAAATCTGGTTTTCTAAGCAATCAACGGAATTGATAAACTTATATACAAAACAGTAAGGCAAAAGAGAGAAACCACTGATAAACAATATCAGCAGCGAGGGGTTGCTAATACAGTTCTTGCAGATTTAAAAGAAAAGAACTACCAACTTTAAGCCAATACATTTGATAATTTCTATAAAATAGACAGATTCCTTAAAATAAACAAATTCTAAATTTCAGTCAAGAAAAAATAAACTTTATCTTTCTGTATGTATTTTAAAAATTGAATTCATAGTTAAATGTCTAACTACAAAGAAAAAACTCCAAGCCTATCTCACTTTATTAAACAATTACACAAAACATTTAAGGAACAGATAAAACCAATTCTTCAAAAGTCCTTCCAGAAAATATAAAAGTGGGAACTTCTCAACTTATTTAATGAGGTATGAGTTACCCTAATGCCAAAGGTATTACAAGAAAACTGAAACATAGTCTCAAAATCCTTAAAACATTAGCAAATATAATCCAATCATGTATCATAATTATACCATATCACAAACATATGTTTTATTAACATGAGAGTGCAATGTTTTATCAAAATTTGGAAATTAATCCACTTATCCATATCAATATAAGAAACAAAGAAAAAACAAACACATGGTCATCTCAATAGAAGGAGAAAATAAAAATACATTTGGTGCATATGACAGTCATCTACAATAAAACAGCATCAGCAAACTAGGAATTTTCTTAAGGTGTTTTAAAAAACCTGTAACCAGTATCATACTTAATGTATCATACTTTCAGTAAAAAGGCTGAATACTTTCTTTTTCAGATGAGGAAAAATGAACAAGAATGTCTGTTTGCATAACTCTTACTCAAATTGTGTAGGTCTTAGCAAATACACTAAGTCAAAAAAAAAAAAAAAAGAAAGAAAAGATTTGCTGATTGGATATAAATAATCTTTATTTGCAGACAACATAATTACCTGTGTATATAATACCCAACTGTCTACAAAAATATCTACTTGATGTAATAAACAAGTTTAGCAAGATTACAAGAAAGAAGGGGTGTGTGTGTGTGTGTGTGTGTGTGTGTGTGTGCATGTATACCACCTCTCATAGACTGGAGAAGAATATGAGAGATACACCCATTGATTTGAACTCAATGACTTCAGTGGATCTGAGATAACCCTGGATGACAAAGACCAAGTGGAGTACCAGGTAGGCATAGTTAATATAAAAGTTCAGTGGTCATTAGAGGTTATCAAAGTGGCTTGATATTTTGGCAAGGGTGAATTGATGAAGTACCCAAGGCCAAAATAAATGGGCACCAACACCTCTACATATGGTGATGAGTATACTTAATTGAGTTCACATAACAGAGAGTAATGGCTCTTTATCCAATTTTCAGATCTGAGTCAGTTCACAGATCCAGAGCTTATTGAATTAAAATGAGACAATATTTCTTTGAGGAAAGATCCCACAGTATGTTCAGAAACATTCTACTTTAATCTTCTTCCTAACATTCCCTAAGATGACCACAATAAATAGACACTGGGTAAAGGGAAACCCCTGGCCCTGTGAGAGTTTGGAGGAGGCACTAGTTCTAAACTGAAACAAAATTCCCAGAGACCCAACAAGCCACTGAGGTCCTTCTGTCAGAGGTGGTTGGGTGATGACTTAGATGCTGTCCTGAATTCATTCCACAAATTCTGTGGTTATTTCACCAGTTCTTGAGATGATCTTTCCTTAAAGACTAAGACAAAACAAACTTTACAAAACCTGTTTGGAACAAGTTCAAGTACAATGATATTCAGGAACATAATTTTTTTTCTGACATGTATTCCATATATATATATATATATGTTAATTTTCATTATGAAATATGAATAGAGATTGGAGAGAAAGCAGAATTTCCAAATTTGTTTTTGATTTTGCCTTTTCTGGTAAAGAAAACTTTCTTCTGTCAAGGAAGGGTAGAATAAACTTAATGAGGTCTACAGAAGTGCTGAAGAAATTTTATAAAACATCTTGGTTCCCTACATAAATTCGAGATTGGAGACAGAGATCAGTTACATTTTAGGGGTCCTGAATAAAGTTGCAAATGTGGTGCTCTGTATTCTTTGAAGGACTCAAGAATGAATGATGGAGTGGAAGACTGTAATGCCCAAATGACAGATTATTTTGCACAGGGAAAAGAGGGTCATTTTTTTCAACTACTTGTGAATGTCACATCAAACTTCAGACGGTTTGCATAAAATAATATTAAATAATGGTTTGAGAGCACTAAGCCTGAGAAAAAAGGAGATCATGTCCTTTTCAGGGACATGGATGGAGCTGGAGGCCATTATCCTCAGCAAACAAAAGCAGGAACAGAAAACCAAATACCACATGTTCTCACTTACAAGTGAGAGCTGAACAATGTGAACACATAGACACATAGAGAGGAACAGCATACACTAGGGTCTATCAGAGGTTGGAGCGTGGGAAGAGGGAGAAGAGCAGGAAAAATAACTGATGTGTACAAGGCTTAATACCTGGGTGATTATTTGTTGTACAGATTATTCTGTACAACAAATCCCCATGACACAAGTTTACCTGTGTTATAAGCCTGCACATGTACCCCTGAACTTAAAATAAACGTTAATAAAAGGAAAAAAAATTACCAAAGGACCTAAGATGTGTTAACCAAGGGGAAAAAAACATACTTTTGCTCTGCTACTGGTCTGTTATATGTGGTAAATCAGGTAGTTATGACACATTTGTGTTTTAGTAGGGCATTGGGTATGGCTTCCACTGCAAGTAATGAATGAGAAAAAAGGAATAGTAATACAGCTGTATACTTGGAAGAGTAATGGGTTATTAAATCACAAATAAATGCTGGTAAATGGATTAATGAAAACATTGAAGAAAGTTTTTAGTGGTCTAACACAAGGCTTTATGCTGGGTAACTGGATTCACAGCTTGGACTGAACTACAAAATATTGCTATATGAAAACTTTAGATACTAGCTACAAAATAATACGGATTTTGGTATGTTTACTTTGACTACACAGCTTTACTGCCACAAAAGAGGCTACCAAAAGATGTGAGTTGGTTTGGGGGAACAATCAACCTAGTAGAATATTGGGGAAATTGGTAATATTAATCTATTCCTAGCCTAAAATCATCAAGCAATTCTGATTACCCAAATCTGAGCTTTACATTCTAAAAGAGATTGAAGAAACTAAAGGAAGTTCAGAGGGGAAAAATTGAGGTTAACAAACACACTATTTGAAGAATATCTGAGAAAATTAGGGATCTCTTTTACAAATAAATAGAAGATTCCAAGGAGATAGAAGTGAATTTATATGTGTGTGTGTTATAGTGAATTACAAATATATAAAGTTTGACATGTACAAAGGAGATAAGATTTGAGCCATCACTTGTCCACATGGAAAACAGAAACTAAGAGAGAAAGAGTCAGGAAGATAGAATAAAGCTCTACAGAAGGAAACATTTTACAGTTACAGATTGCCAAGGAGGGAGAGGAGAGTCCTCACTGAGTCATCTCACTGGAGGGAAGCAAGATTAGGGTTTTCAAGCATTAGATGTGTGATTGGCAGGAATGACCTTTGGGGTTCCTGCCAAACCTGAAATTTGATGACTTTATGACTACAAAATTAGCATAAAACTTCACCTCCGCTTTTTATTCATTCTGCCCTCTGTTCCCCTTGTCACTGTTGCCTTTCTATTTTGTTCTCGGCAAGGCTTCTGAGAAATCCGTTTGGATTCATTTATTCCAGACATTCAAATTTAAGATTTGACCTCTTAGTCAATAGTTACCAGCCTGTAGTAGCACTAAATTATTTCATTTCTGATTTTATTTCATCTTGTATTTCCCAAGATCCACCCAAAGAACTTTATTTTCATAGATCCACTATCTTTTCAAAAAACACATGCATTTATTTTGTGTCTGAGGTGAACAAAACATTACAGGAATAGGAAAGACTTGGAGAAATAAAATCATGCCTCCTTCATCTCATCCAGATGCCTATGTCAAATTGTCCAGATGGTGGGCTTCTGATTATTTCCTGAACGGAATTCTGCATTTTCTCTAAATATCTCTCCTAAATATAACTTAGGATACTTTGTAAATTTATTTAAACTTGAAGCTATAAATGGTATTTTACTCCATCTAATACAATTCATATTTTTCATAAGAAAATCAAAGTGCCAGCGCACCGTATCTTCTCAATCTACCTCTCAGAAGTCATTCTCATTGTGCTACATAAAATTCCATCTAATGAAGCTGGAATTAAGGCAGAAGACGTGCATTTGCATTCAATTATCTAGAGTTATTCTAGAAAATGTGGGCAATAGGCTGGACAGGGTGGCTCATGCCTATAATCCCAGCAGATCACCTGAAGTCAGGAGTTTGAGAACAGCCTGGCCAACATGGTAAAACCCCGTCTCTACTAAAAGGACAAAAAAATAGCAGAATGTGGTGGTGCTTGCCTGTATACCCAGCTACTTGGGAGGCTGAGGCATGAGAACAAGTTGAACTGGGAGGCAGAGGCTGTAGTGAGCAGAGATTGTGCCACTGCACTCCAGCCTGGGTGACAGAGTAAGACTCCATCTCAAAAAAAAAAAAAAAAAAAAGGTGGGCAATAGGAGCCAGGTACTGACATGCTTATTTTCGGCTTCAGGAACCATCCTCTAAATCCTCTAAATCAGGGGTTTTCCTAAAGTCTGCCTGCTAAGTATCTACACTAGAATCACGATGGAAGCATAACGAAAGCAGAGATTCTTGGATCTCTTTTGAAGATGGAACCTCTATTCTCACCTTTTCACACTTTTATTCACCACTACTAAGAAGGCAAGAGTCAAACTACACTTTGCTTTTTCACATATCTCTTATAATTCTGTCGTTCAGAATTTTTATTTTGTCTATTCTTTAATTCCTTCAGAAATCTTTACTTAAAACTTTACAATTGCTTGTTGTGTTGTCAATATTCATTTAGATTTACTCTACGTTGCTCAGTATTCATTCTTACCTTGAGATTGATGTTCTATCTTGAGACATATACTCTGCATTATTTTTATTTGGTGAGAGTTTTTTTCTTAAAGCATTTTCCTCATACAAGATACTACTTGGATGATATAATATCTAAGTCCAAATCTGAGTCGAAATTTTGTATAGAATTCTGGTATCTGAACTTTTCTGTACTCTCTTCCTTCCTTGATTTCTGTTTACAGCTAGATTTGGGAACCAGGAGCAAAGCCTGTGACCCACAGGACAGTTACAAATCTGAGGTGCTAGCATGCCTACCCGAGAGTAAATACTTACTCTCCTCTTTTCTTGTGACTTGTGCTATCTTTAGTCCGTTGAAAGCTGGAGGTTTGAGTCCTGTGAACATTGACACCTTTCTTTAGGCATATGTTGAATGTGCCTTGGACTGCAAGTTTTCTCTGACAACGTGTTAATCTTGTCTCTATACCTATGAAGTGAAATCTTTTAGAATAGCGACCAAGCCCTCTCACTATGGCTAGTACTATGGCCTATTAAGAATGCAAATTCCTGGGTACTTATCTTACTGACATAAAAAAGAACGCAGATTCCTTGGAAATCAAAAAGTTTATGTGGGAGCACACGAAGCATATCTCTTTCCCTTATCGCATTGTTTTCTCAAAGATGCCTGCCTTCTCCCAGGAAGTGGACAGTCGGACCAATCCAGTTATTTTAGCCTCCTTATTCTTGTCTCTAAAGTACTGTTTGTACCAATGGTTGATCCAAGAATCAGCATTATCTTCATGACGGTGTCCAATGATCACCCTTGGGGAGAGCTTAGAAGGAAGATTTTTCCATTTTCAGAGCCAGGTTAAAATTATCAGTGGAAAGAGTAGAAAGAACTTGAATTAAACTGTCAAGTCTGGGATATTGGGCTTAGATCCAACGAAGTGGAATCTACTCATTGTTTTAACGTTCACTTTTATAATTGTGTTGTTGTTTTAGGTAACTGTTTTTTAATGTTACATTTACATAAGCAATAACTAAAAAAGATTATTTCCAAAAGATTCTAAACTCTATGGGTATGACAAAAGGCCTAGTCATGTCTACCACATCCCTCATCCATCTCCAATATAGCCACTATTGCCAGAAGGTGTACATCCTTCCTATCACTAAGACCTTGGCCAGGATACTTAGCCCCCCCTCCCATGATCTTATTCTGTTTTTTGTTGTTTTATCAAAATACCTGAGTTGGGTAATGTATAAGGAGTGGATTAATAAATTATCAAATTTATTTTCTCACAGTTCTGAAGGCTGGGCAGTTCGAGATAAAGGTACCAGCATATGGTGTCTGATGAGGGCCTTCTTGCTGTGTCCTCATGTGGCAGAAGGCAGAAGGGCTAGAGGGCAAGCTGGCCAAATGTTGCATGAACATTCTTTTATTAGGGCCTTAATCACATTGAAAAGAAAGGACTCCTCATGGCCTAATCACCTGTCAAATATGTCCCCCGTTTTTTTTTTTTGTTTTTCTTTTCAAGAGATGAAATCTCACTCTGTTGCCCAGGTTGGAGTGCCGTGGTGTGATCATAGTTCACTGCAGCCTTGAATTTCTGGGCTCAAGTGATCCTCCCCACTAATCATCCAGAGTAGCTGGGCTTCCAGGTGCCTGATACCACACCTGGCTAATTTTTAAATTTTCTATAGATAAGTCTCACTATGTTGCCTAGGCTGGTCTCAAACTCCTAAACCCAAGCAGTCTTCCCATCTCAGCCTCTTGAATAGCTGGGATGACAGGTGCACACCACTGCACCAGGTTCCCACTTCTTAATACTATCACATGGCAACCTCTGAATTTTGGAAAGGACTCATTCAAACCATAGCACGGGGGAAAAATACAGATGCTGTGTTTTGCACCTGTCCTAGGCTTTTGAGAGATGTAAATA
Organism: Rhinopithecus roxellana; assembly: GCF_007565055.1. NCBI lineage: Eukaryota > Metazoa > Chordata > Mammalia > Primates > Cercopithecidae > Rhinopithecus > Rhinopithecus roxellana. The sequence goes on from NC_044569.1 coordinate 19,164,054, forward strand.
AGATAAGCAAACTTATAAAAGAACTTGGAGAAGTTCATGAAAATGTAAATGTTTTACAATATGGATTAATAATAACAATTATAAATATGAAATAAAATTATATATAAACTAATAATACATTTTAACCCTAATTTAAAGCCTTGAAGGTAAATACCTTATTTGTTTTAGTTTTTGTTTTTGTTTGAGACAGTCTTGCTCTCTCACCTAGGCTGGAGTTCAATGCCGCAATCTCACCTCACTGCAACCTCCACCTCCTCAGTTCAAGCGATTCTCCTGCCTCAGCCTCCCAAGTAGCTGGGATTACAGGTGCCTGCCACTACGCCCGGCTAATATTTATATTTTTAATAGAGACGGGGTTTCACTGTGTTCCACAGGCTGGTCTCGAACTCTGAGCTCAGGCAATCCACCCGCTTTGGCCTCCCAAAGTGCTAGGATTACAGGCGTAAGCCACCGCACCTGGCCAGTAAAGACCTTATAACAAAACATTTTGAAATCCACTGTCACAGAAAATATATGATTGCTCAAAACATAGGTACTGAATGATTAATTATGTATTTTAATTTTTTTACTATAAAATATTATTAATACATTCATTTAACTTCCAGTTTCCGTGTCTGGGAGAGGACTAGGACTGGGCCTAGGACAGAAATATAACTTTTACATATATGGTATATATGAATTTTCTGAGGCCGTGCATTAATTAGCCTGCTCAGGTTGTCACAACAAAATATCACAGAGTGGGAGTCTTAACAACAATTTGTTTCTCACAGTTATAGAGGCTGGAAAGTCTAAGATCAAGGTGCCAGCAAGGTCAGTTTCATTTTGAGGCCTATTTTTTGGGGTTGTAAGTGACTGTGATCTAGATGTGTCCCATATGCCCACTTCTTTTGCGCAGAGAGGAAGAGCTAGCTCTCTAGTGTCATTTCCTTTAAGGACACAAATCCTGTTGGATCAGGGCTTCTACCTTATAACTTCATTTAACCTTAATTACATCTTTAGGAGGCTTCATCTTTAAATACAGCTACATTAAAAGTTAAGGCTTTGGAATATTCATTTTAGGGAGACACCAACATTCAGTTCATAACAGGCTGCCATAATAAAGCATTACAGACTGGGTGGCTTAAACAACAGAACATTATTTTCTCACATCATGGAGGATAGAAGTCTGAGATCAAGGTGTATGCAGGTTTGCTTTCTTCTTTTACCTCTTTTTTTAGCTTGTACCTGGCCATTTTCTCTCTGTGTCTTCACATGGTCTTTGCTCTGTATGTGTCTACATCCTAATTTCCTCTTTTTATCAGGACACCGGTCATATTGGATTAGGGCCAAGCCTAATAACTTCAATTTAACTTAATTGCCTTTTTGAAGACCCTATCTCCAAATACAGTCACTTCCTGAGGTACTGAGGGGTTAGGACTTCAACATATTAATTTGTGGGGGGAGTGGGGGTTTATCGCCCATGACATAATATAAAACACTTATGATTTGGAACATACTTTTTATGTCTACTCAAGCTTATGACTTTCTTTGATCAGCAAATGTGCAATTGATACATTGCCAGACAATAACTATTATCTATTTCTTTATAGACTAGGTCTCCAAAGGACAGTCATTTGCTAGGTGAGCTCATGTTCTAATATTTACTTTAATGTAATAAAACACATTCTTTAAAAACATATCCCCAGGAAGCCCATGAACCTGCTTGGTAAAAGAGCATGTCATTTTGTGCCCATCTAACCTTCATTGTGTATAGACATCTTGGAATGAAATTTTCAAAAGATTGTTCAATAATTCACATTAATCACTGATTCACAGGACTGTCCCTCTTCAGTTAGTTTAAATCAGTAAAGATGTTTTAAATTCCATCCTCCACCCCCAACAAAGAGGCTTTGCTGCCCTTGTGAGTTCATTCAGTCAGAGAGAAGCAAACTTGACTGTCAGCTTCCCAGCTCCTTTGGTATGCAGAGCTGCTGCACAAGGCTGGGATTATGAAGGTTGAGTTTTGACATTTCAAAGGAACACTGGAAGATTTTGACCCCTTCTTCTGAAATTTGAAAAAGAAAGATACTGATGAGTCTCATTCTATTCACTTTAGCTAGTATTATAAGCTAATATAGCCATCCGCACCACCAACTAGAGAAAATGTTGGCGTGTATCTTTAAAACAAGATTTATTTCATTTTCTAATTAACTGTCAAGAATAAACAAAAGTAGTCTTTTCGATTTTAGCTCTCACACATGAGTTTTTTTAGCCTGAGGAGTGACTTCACACACAAGGTCTCTGCTACTCACCTCTCACCATCATCACCCACAATTAAGACTCATTAAGATTTTCCTCACTTCCATCTTCCAAGGACAAAAATAATGTAGGTTATTACCATTTGTTTTATTCTAATAGGGAAATCCATGGGGGGTTCTGTAGTGAGAATTTCATAATTTTCTTTTTAAATCACAGGACTGAGAAATAATGAGCTCTTAGCTTAATTTCCCTTTATCTTTGTGTAGGAGTATAATGTTTATTCTGCTGAAATGTTATATCCTTTTAGGTAAAGTTTGCTTAGTTTCTTCTATGTGAGCTGGGCCAACTCTGTAGTTCTATTCTTCCACTGATATTGGGACAAATGTGTTACCACTTATCAGAAATCTCCAAACCACCAGTCCTATGTGTAATAAACTGAGTGAGAGTGTGTGCTTGTGTGGATCTGTATGTGTGCATAAGTGTACATCTATGAGCTAAATTTTCACAGCCATTTGCCAAGATTAAGGAACAAAATCGGTGTCTAAAGATATTCTCTCAGCTCCTCCACAACTGCAAGAAACCTTGTGATGATCTGACATCATAATTAACTCAATCTTTTCCTATTTGAAAAATACAACTTTCCAAATTATCGTATTTACTCTGAGTGAATTGTCTCACTAACCTCTGTAGAATGAAACATTATTGCAGCATATCCACCCTTACCGGGCCTTTTAAGTATAATCCACATAAATATGTAAATATGCAAACTTCTATAACCACACATGCAAATACCTGCACGCACAGAGCAGAGACACTCCTTCCTTTCCAGGGAGGTTCAATTAAGTTATTCTTGCATCATATTCCCCTACTCAAGAAACCTTAATAAGTATCCATTGCTTGTCGAAGGAGCCTTTAAAACTTTGCAATTAGGAACCAATTTTTACATTCCTGAATCACTGAAATCTCTCCATGACTGTGTGTGTTGAGAGGAGAAGAGAGGATAATAGGATTTCTGAAGGAGTTATGTATAAATTATGCACGGGCTTATTATCTGTACCAGCCCATCCCCCTCAAACTGGTAAAACCCTGAAAGAAAATTAAGAAAAAGATGTAGAGATGTAGTATCAAGTATGCTGTAGGGATGAACCAAGGTCATTTTTTGAAGTCTTTTGCTCTATTGGTCTATTTATTGGGGATTCCTAACTTGCAAGTTTCTTAAGCGTAGCATTTAACACATTCCATAATTTAACTGTTTCATAAATTTCCATGCTACTTACTCACGCTGCTTCAAGTATTCGATCACTCCACAGCACCAGGAAATCCCAGTGTTACCCATGCTCTTTTTCACCATTTACCATGCTTTTCCAAATTCTAAAACTCCTTCATTTCTCTCCTCTTTTTCCCTTAATCCAATCCTCTTTCTCTCCATGAAAGCCCAGACTTCTGCAGAGGTGCTTCAAGGTTTTCTGAGAATTGCCAGGAATGGGGAGAAGGAGTTGTGAGAAAACAGGTGCAGCAGCCCTAGGCTCTGTCTGAGTTCTTATTCTCTTCTTCAATAAGAGATAGACTATTTAGGTTGGAAAATAGCAATGAGCTCTACATGAAATTTGAAAACCCACTGCTTTATAACTCATCTAACATTCAGACCACAATGATACCTTCTTCCCTGAGGTACCTATTCCGCTTTCTGTGGTTATGTGGCTCTTGTATTTTTATTCATATGTTTACAACTGCATTTGTTTTCTCTCCAATTAAAATGCAGGTTCTTTTGAGTGTCATCAGTATCATTTAGTAGTGTCATATTACAATGGATTTTAAAGACCTGCTTACACTCTGGCAAAAAAAAATTGGATAGCTGTAGAGTACAAGATGACAAGGCACCATGTAAGAAATCTGTGCTTTCACAATTTCTTCTCCATATTTGCCCTTGTTGCCAAGTCCATCTGTTTTCAAGACAAATAGTCTCATCTTAATTGCTGAACTTGTTAGATGCTCCTCTTGTAGGGAAAACTATATTTATATGGATGAAACAACTAGATAATAATGCTAGATCCCATAAAAAGGTGGAAGAGAGGGTCAGAAAATAAAAACAAAGAAGCAACCTGCATTGTTTTAGTGCCATAGCATTTACAAAATGTCTTCATATTATCTCATTAATAAACTCCACAACCGTATTAGAGAGATGCTATTATACTCATCTTATAGGTACGAAAAGTACCTATCAGAGAGTTTAAGACTCTTGTAGAAGACACACAATGTTAACTAACAATCCAAACATAGGCCATAATTTCAAAATCTCCAAATCTTCATTTCAAATGGGCTGAGCTACTAGAACAGAAGCACAAGGGTTGAAGTGGATCCTGAGTTGGACGGTTGACAGAGTGTTGAAAAAAATGAGATCAATTGAGAAAAACCTTTAAAAGATGTTTAACTAAAATATTCTGAACGTTTATTAGCAAGATATTTTGATGATGGTATTGACCTAACGACCCCACATGCACATGCATAGCTTCTTCCAGGAAACTAAGAGGCTATCAGACATGAACTCCTTCCCTCTGCTCCATGTCTCTCCATTTCCCCGCCCCTTTCCCTTTGCTCTTCCCCTCTCGTATGGAAGAAGGCTTGGCCCCATGTGTCGTTTGTGCTGCTTCCCTATTTACTTGTATTCTTTTTTTCATTTTCTTGGTGCTTCTCTGGAACTTCCCTGTATTATTCCTTTCTGGTACTTAACATCTTTCTCTCTCTGTTCCTTCCTTCTCTAAGTTATGCAAATCTTTGTACCACGCGTAATTTTTTTTACTTAAATTTTTCACTCCTCAAAACACCATTTGGTTTTTATTTCCTTTATAATCTAAATCCTAAAAAGTTCTTATTTCTCAACATTCACTTCCTCGCCAGAAACTACCCTGTTGAAATCTAGCTCTCCTCACTTTGCAAAAATGAGTAGCTGAGCATGTACTGATAGTCAACGATAAATTTCTCAATAATCGTGATGCTTGCAATCATTCCTTTTTGACAATTGTATTAGTCTGTTCTCACCCTGCTAATGAAGACATACCCAAGACCGGGTAATTTATAAAGGAAAGAGGTTTAATCAACTCACAGTTCAGCATGGCTAGGGAGGCCTCAGGAAACTAATAATCATGATGGAAGGGGAAGCAAACATGTCCTTCTTCACATGGCAGCAGCACTTGTGAAGAACAAAACAGGGAAAAGCCTCTTATATCATCATCAGATCTCCTAAGAATGCACTCACTATCATGAGAACAGCAATATGGGGGTAACTGCCCCCATGATTCAATTACCTCCCAGCAGGTCCCTCCTAAGATGAGATTTGGGTAGGGATACAGCCAAACCATATAAACAATTGTACCAGCTTTTCAGAATTTGATTCATGTTACAGCTCCAAACTGAAAAAAAAAGCAAAATTCTAAGAATATAATAAAAAGTAATTTCAATGTGATTATTCTAATATAACTTCAATGAGAAATATCAGAGAAAATGTTGGTAATATCTAGTCCAATTAAGGATGCATATAACCGGTTATGTACCAATTTCATTCCTCAGTTTCTATCCTAGGGAAACATTGTACATATGCAGATAGAGATATGCATAACAATGTTGAGTGATATTTTAAGAGGCCTAATGTCTATTAATAGTAAAATGGGTATATAAATTATAGCATATTCACAAAATGGAATGCTATACAATAGGAAAAATTAAAGCATTACAACTACAACCAACAAGTATTTGGTCTTAACCATTTTGTAACAAATTAGTTTTAGCTCTAGTCTTTCTTTTATTGGTAACAGTTTTATTGCAAAATAGTTCACATACTATATAATTCACTCATTTAAAGTTTATAATTCAATAGTTTTTATTATAGTCAAAGAGTTGTGTAACCATCACTACAATCAATGTTAGATTATTTTCATCACCCCAAAAAGAAACCCCGCAATCCTTATCAATAGCCCTCCTCCCCTTATTTCTGCCAATCCTTTACCAGTCCTTTAAGGCCACTAATCTACTTTCTATCTATATAAATTTGCCTATTCTGGGCATTTAATATGAGTGGAATCATAAAATAGGTGGTCTTTTGTGGCTGGATTCTTTATCAAAATGCTTACAAGGTACATTTATGTGGTAGCATGTAGCAGTAATTATTTCCTTTTGTTGTCAGATAATATCCATTGCCTCAATAGACCACATTTTATTCATCAATTTATCACTTGATAGACATTTGAATTATTTATACTTTTTGGCTATTTGAGTAACACTGCGTACAAGTTTTTTGTTTGTTTGTTTGAAACGGAGTTTCGCTCTTGTCATCCAGGCTGGAGTGCAGTGGCATGATCCCAGATCACTACAACTTGCACCTCCCAGATTCAAGCAATTCTCTTGCCTCAGCCTCCCAAGTAACTGGGATTATAGGTGCCCGGCACCACGCCCAGCAAATTTTTTGTGTTTTTGGTAGAGACAGGGTTTCACTATATTGGGCAAAATATAACAAAATATAATATAGTATAAAATAGTATAATTTTCACCTAGTATAAACACATCCAGATAAAATCAGAACACAAAAATACTAAAATATTTGCGTATTCTGGATATAAAACATTCACAAACTACATCTGATACGTAAAATTTATGATCGAGATGAGTGTATTTTAGAAATATGATGATGGAACTTTAGAAATTATGTTAAAGTAATTTATTGCTTTAAGAGCCCAAAAGTAAAAATGATATGCTCATGTTAATTTGTCATAATAGATGCAGAAAAGAGATTCTATAAAATGCAACACTCATTTACAATAAAACCTAGAAGCAAACTAGAACTAGAAGGGAACTTCCTTTACCAGACAAAGGTCACTCTAAGTAACTACTGTAATTATTATGCTTAGTAGATAAATATCAAAGGCTTTGCCTTTAAATTCTGAAACAATGCAAGATACCCTTTAGTACTGCTTGTACCTGCATTTTCCAGAAGTTTCTATGTGATGTAATTAAACAAGAAATTGAACAATTGATAAGGACAAGACAAATTGTCATAGCTCATATATAAAGAATTGAGTATCATTCTTTGGTATTCTAGTTTTCTAATATACTGTGCTATTTTTTGGTATTAAACTAACAGCATTTATTGTTTTAAAAATTTCAGAGTATTAATTATTTACACGTTGAATTAGTCCCAGGTAGTTATTTGTTATATCAAAATGTATAATCAAATAAAAGATACTAAAAATAGCTCTGAACCACAACCATCTTCTTTTAAACCATTTAGAGATTTCTAAAATGTTTCATGTATCATTTTTTCACATAGATTGCTCATCTGAATGGTCCCATCAGACCTGCTGCCCTCTGCCTTGAACTCAAGACTTGAGAAACCTTGTGGAGGCCTCTGCTCTCTTGATGCCTGTTTGTCTCTGGATCTTGCTCCATCTGTGTTCCTGGTTTCCTTTGTTCTTGAGATCTATAGATATCCTTCTCATCACCATCTTCCTCACTCATCCCACAGAACTTCTTTTGCTTCTTGCAAAGGCAGATTTTTATACCTTAAATAACAAAGGGCTTAAGCATTGGGGATACAAAATCCAGAAAGACTTACAATTTTACACTCATCCACATTTTTTTCACCAAAGGAAAATAGCAGAACTGACAAATGGATTACATTCCTTGAATGACATAGGGTGGGAAGCTAAATAAAGGTGGAAATAGATTAGTATCTGAAAATACAGTCATAGCATAGCAGACACTGTCAGAACCTGTCATATCCCATGGACTCTATCATTTCAAAGCACTCTGGCTATCTTTCAGTTACCAATCTGATATCCATGTCTCTATACCCGAGGACTTTTCTGGAAGCTTGAAAGGTCATGCTTCCCATACCTGAAGGCTAGAAATGCTGGAAAATTACCTCATCCCATCTCTGCAGCTCTCAGTAACTCTTGAGCAGTGGTATAAAATAATCCCCAAAATAAAATATCAACATTGTATAAGGGATTTAAATAAGACACAATCTCGTAATGTAAAATTAAAGATGCCTAGGATGCAACCCAAATTTATTCAGCATCTGTAGAACCAGGAAAAATCTCAACTCTCATGGGATAACATAATTAACAGATGCCAATGTAGAGATGACACAAATATTGGAATTACATAACAGAGACATTAATCAGTGATCATTAAAATGCCCTAAGCAGCAAGGAGTATTTTGAAAACAAATGATCAAGCATCAGGACAAAATATAGTAGCTATAGAACCAAATGACATGTGTAGAATGAATAATTAAATTAAAAACAACAATAAAATCAATAAAATAAGTCCTCAATGGAATTTTAGTAGGAGAATGAAGAAGACAGAGGAAAGAATCAATTAAATTAAAGATAAATAAATGGAAGTTATCCAATTTATTTCATTTTATATTTATTTATTTGTTTATTTATTTATTTTGAGATGGAGTCTCACTCTGTCACCCAGGCTGGAGTGCAGTGGTGTGATCTCGACTCACTGTAACATCCACCTCCTGGGTTCAAGCGATTCTTCTGCCTCAGTCTCCCTAGTAACTGGGACTACAGGTGCGTGCCACCACGCCAGGCTAATATTTTGTAATTTTAGTAGAGACGGAGTTTCACCGTGTTAGCCAGGATGGTCTCAATCTCCTGACCTCGTGATTTGCCCGCCTCGGCCTCCCAAAGTGCTGGGATTACAGGCGTGAGCCACCATGCCCAGCCAGAAGTTATCCAAATTTAAACCATAGAGAGAATAAAAATGATTTTAAAAATACAGACTCTGCATCCTGTGGGACAGTAACAACAGTTTTAACTTTATATCATTGGACTTCCAGAAAGAGAGGAAAAAGGATGTGGGGCATAAAAATATTTAATAAAAAATAAAAGCAATGTCAAGATACACCAAAATCAAACTTCTGAAAATTAAGAGCCAAAGAAACATATAAAAAGCAACAAAAACCACACAGAAAAAAACACACATTCTTTATATGGGAACAAAAATTTTTTGTATACATACTCTGAAAGAATTGCTAAAGAAAGATTTTCAGAGAAAAGAAAAATGATACTAAATAGAAACTCAAAACATTGGAAATCAAGAATGAGGAACAGAAATAGTAAATATCCGGGTGAATCTTGTGCATTTATTTTTTTCTGAAATATTTAAAAATAGGTATTATGGTTGAGAATAAAATTTATGACATTGATTGGGAACGATATTTTTAATGGCTATGAATAGGACTGCACAAGCTGGTGTGGGCAAAAGTTGGTAGACGCTCTACATTCCACTTTCAATAGTAAAACATCAATTTAAAAAATATTGCAGAAAGCTAATTAGGGACACTGTAGTGTCTAGAACAGTTAAAAATTAGAGTTGTAGTCAGAATAGAAAAACTAAAATGGCAATCCAAAGATATATAAATAAAGTAAGACAGTAAGGAAAAAATAAAGCTAAAAATAAATAGTAAAATTGTAGACCTAACTCCAAATATATGAATAATTGCACTAAATGATTTAGATATTCCTATCAGAAGACAGGGAGTGCAAGATTGAATTTAAAAACATGAACAAATTGTATTCTTTTTATGAGAAACTATAAAATTATAATTATTTAGGTAGGTGAAATGTAAAAGAATGGAAAAAAAGATGAGCCGTGAAAATAATAATCAAAAAAGAGCTAAAGGTGTTATATTAATATTTGATGTATTATTTGGAGCAAAGAAAATTATCAGGTCTAAATAGGGATATTACATGATGATAAAAGAGTAGCTTCTACCAAAACATGACAAAACTAATGTGCAGGCACTTAACAGTACAGTTTCCAAATACATAAAGCAAAACCGAAGGAAGTATATAGACAGAAAAATTTAAAATTTATCATTGAAGACTTCAAGATGTCTCTCTCAGTAATATGTAGAATTATAAACAGAAAATCAGCAAGATTATAAAAATAAAAAGATGTCAATCAACTGAATCTGAGATTTATAAGATTTTTCACATAGCAACAACAGAAGAAATAACATTCAAGTACACATAATTAGGTATAACCTGGGCAGTAAAATTCTACCAAACTTAAAAAACTAAAATTGTACCAATTATGTTTTCTAAACATAATGAAATTAAACTAGATATTTAAAAAAGTGGAAAGATAACTAGAAAATATCCAAACACTTTGAAATTAGACATTATACTTATAAATAACTTGTGAGTCAAACAATCTCAAAGAAATTAGAAAATTTTATAAACTGAATGAAAATGAAAATGTGTTGTGTTAAAATATTTGGGATGCAGCTAAAGCAGTACTTAAGAAAAATTTTATACAATTAAATGATTACATTAGAAAGGATAAAATGCATCAAATCAATAATCTAAACTGCTAATGTAGAATTAGAATAAAAATAAACAGAAGGCAAGCAGGAGAAGGAAGAAGATATTTAATATAAGAATATATATCAATGGATTTGTAGAAAAATAAAACAGAAAATTCATGATAACAACAACTGAATTTTGGAGAATATAAATAAAATTGAGAAACTTCTTGTAAGACTAGTAGAGAAAATAGAGAAAGCACAAAATTAACAATATAAAATTTTAAAAGTATATATTACTACACACATTTAAAAAGAATATGGAGATACCATAAACATCTTTATGCACACACATTCAACAACTTCAATAAAATGGAGTAGTTCCTTAAAAAATAAAATCTACCAAAAGTTACTCAAGATATGTACAACCTACAGCATCTTGTGACTACAGAGGATAACTGGGTTCATAGATAAAAGCCTTCTGAAAACCAATCTACATCAATGTGAGTTCACCGGTTAATTCTACCAAATAGCTGAAGATCAATTTCACACAATCCCTTCCAGATAATAGAGGAAACACGTCCCAATTCATTTTATAAGGCCAATATCATGATTCCAAAATCAGATTGAGATAATACTAAAGAAGAAAGAACACACCAACATTTCTCATGAACATAGACGTAAAAATCCTCAACAAAATATTAGTGAATCTAATTCCTCAATAAATAAATTATCATATTTTGTAACCTTATAAGTTTGATTCTGGAAATATCAGCTTGGTACAATATTCAGAACAATTCATGTAATCCATTATATTAACAGTATGAGAAGACAAACCATGTGGTCATATCAATTGATACAGCAAAAGCATTTCACATAATTTGGCATGTATTCATGATGAAAATTATCAGCAAACTGAGAATAAAAGGAAAGTTCTCCCCTTGATAAAGGACATCTACAAAAAACTAACAGTTAACATCATATTTAAGGATGTAAAATTGAATTATGTCCTCATAAGATCAGGAGCAAGGCAAGGATGTTCATTCTCAATACTCCTATTCACCATAATAGAAGTTCTGTTTATTACAATAAGCCTAGAAAATTTTTAAATTTTATTTTTACATTTTTTATTTTTTTAATATCATTTTTTCCTATCACAAATGTCATGATTACCTAACGAGAACATCCCTAGCATCTACAATATAATGCATTTAATGGTGTATTATAGTTCTATGTAATACATAGAACTAATGAGTTTAACAAGTTTTCAAGGCACAAGATTTACAGAAAAATCAGTTGAATTTCTGTATACTAATAATAAACAGAACCTGAAATTTAAAAGAACATCAATAATTTAAATACTTAGATACGAATCTAATGAAACATGTATTGGGTCTGTATGCTGAAAGCGACAATGTTCTTGTTTAATAAATCAAAGGAGGCCTAAAATAATGAAAAGTTGTACTGTGTTCATGAAAGACTCAACATATTAAAAATGTTAATTCTTCCAAAATTTATTTCCAGATTTAAACAAATTTATTTCACTAGCATAGCAGGGTTTTTGGTAAATCTACACAAACTGATTCTACAATTATATGAAAAGGCAGAGAAAATGGAAGAACCAAAACAATTCTGAAAAATGAAAACAAAATTGTAGGATACTACCAATTTTAAGATTAACTATAAAGCTATAGTAATCTAGATGGTGTATTATTAATAAAGAGATATACCAACAATAAAGAGACTAGTGAAAGAAAATGGAGAATCCAAAAAGAGATCCATGCATATATGGCCAAATTGTGTTTCCAATTTATTTTGGAAACTAATGCAAAGGCAATTCAAAAGAGAAAGGAAAGTCTTTTTGTTAAGAAAACTTTACTGAGGTATGATTGACATGGAAATAATTGTACACATTTAATGTATATAACTTGTTGATTTTGGGGATAAGTGCACATCTGTGAAACTATCACTAACATCAAGGCCTTGTATGTATCCATCACCTTCCAAAGTTTTCTTCTGCTCTCCTTTATCATTATTATCCTAGTGTTCCTATTGTACTTAATAGTATAATTAAGTATTATTAAGAATACTTAACATAAGATATACTTTTAGCAAATTTTAAGAATACAATATAGTATTGTTAGCTATAGGTTCTATACAGTATAATACATCTTTAGAACTTATTTACCTCATATAACTGAGACTCTTCAGAAGATGTCTGAGATGTTGTACCCTTTGACCATAGCATTTCCTCCCCTTTACCCTGGCAATCACCATTCTACTGTCTGCTTCTTTGAGTTTGACTATTTTAGATTCCCCACACAAGTAATATTAACAGTATTTGTCTTTCTGTATCTGACTTATTTCACTTAGCGTAATATCCTCCAGGTCCATCCATATCATTGCAAATGACATAATTTCCTTCTTTATTAAACCTGCATATTTCCGCACGTGCGTGTGCTTTATTTCTTTCATTTATCTCTGTTAATGGACATTTAGGTTGTCTCCATATCTTAGAGATTGTGAATACTCTTGCAATGAACATGGGAGTACAGATATCTCTTCTAGATCCTGATTTAAATTCCTTGGATATTCACCTAAAAGTAGGGTTGTTCGATTATATGGCAGTCCTATGTTTAATTTTGATAAACTTCCCTAATGGCTTTCCATAGTGGCTGTACCAACTTACATTTCTATCAACAGTGTACAACATAATCTCTTTTCTCCACATTCTTCCCATACTTGTTACATTTTGTTTGTTTTTAATTATACCATCCCAGCAGTTATGAGGTGATATCTCACTGTGGTTTTTTTCCATTTCCCTGATGATTAGTAATGTTGAGCCCTTTTTATATACCTGTTGGCCATTTGTGTGTCTTTTTGGAGAAATGTCTGTTTAGGTTCTTTGTCCATTTTTTAATTGAGTCTTTTATATTTTTGCTATATAGTGTTTGAGCTTCTTATATATTTTTAATACCAATCCCCTACCATATATATGATTTGCAACATGTGAAAGAATGAAATTGCACCCTTATACTATACCATACACAAAAACCAATTCAAAATGAATTAAATACTTAAATATAAGACCTGACACCATAAATCTTCTAGGAGAAAATATAGGTTAAAAACGTCGTTGATCTTGGCAATACATTTTTGAATAGGAGACCAAAACCACATGCAACAAAACAATAAACAAACACATAGGATTACATCAAACTAAAAAACTTCTGCACAGCAATGTAAACAACAAAATTAAAAAACAGCCTACATAAAGAGTAGTCTTTTGAAAACATGATATTGTAACAATTGGACACCCATAAGTAGACATACACACACACACACACACACACACACGCACGCACAGAAGTACCTTTACCTTTTGCATTATATTCACAATTACCCAAAAATAACACAAAATCAGACATAGGTTTAAATGCAAGATATAAAAATATGAAACAGTTTCAAGAAAATAAAGGATAAATCATTCATGACCTTGTTTGGGGCAAAGAGTTTTAACATGTAATAACAAAAAAAATCATGTCATGAAAATTGTGAATTTTATAAAAATTAAAATCTTGTAATTCATGAAAGGCATTGTTATGGAAATTAAAAGACAGATTTCATGTCTTGCATGGTGAAACAGTGCTGAGGGAAATTAAAGTGGCTCTAATAAGTGGAAAGGTATTCAAAGATCAGTGATTGGAATACTCTGTATTCTTAATATGACATCTTTCCCCAAAGTATTCTATAGATTCAAAGCAACCCCTGTCAAATTTCCAATACTCATTTTGCAAAAATTGACAAGCTGATTCTAAAATTTATGTGGAAAGGCATGGGTCCATAATAACTAAAACAGTTATGAAAAAGAATAAAATTGGATGATTTGCATTTCCTAATTTCAAAACTTTCTGAAAAGTTAGTGTAATCAAGTGAGTGCAGAACTGGCTTAAATATAGAATTATACATCTATGAAATTTAGACTCTAGACATAAACCCTTATATTTATAGTCTGTTGATTTTCATCAAAAGGTGTGAAGTTGTCAAGGCAATTCAACAGAAAAAAATAGGGTGTTTAATTTTTATTTTGGTTGTTTGTTTTTTTAACCAATAGTGCTAGAACAATTAGATATCCACATACAAAAAGATTAATTTTAGCATTTACCTTACTCTACACATAAAATAAACTCAAAACAAATCATAGGTACAAATATAAGGACTAAACTATGAAAATTTTTAAAAGTACAGAAGAAGAAAATTCATTATCTTGATTTAGGAAAAACTTTCTCAACATACAACATCAAAGACACAATTCATGAAAGGAAAACATCAGTACATTGGACTTCATCAAAATTAAATACTTTTGTGTTTTGAAAGACATCATTAAGAAAATGAAAAGACAAGCCATAAACTGGTAGAACACCTTTACAAATTTCATTTCTGATAAAGCACGGGTATTCATAATATATAGAGAACCCAAAAATCTCAATAATCAGAAGATAAACAACTTAACTACAAGTAAAATATTTGGATAGATATTTCTCCAAAGAAGTTCTAGGAATGGCCAGTAAGTGCAGGAATAGATACTTATTGTCATTAGTTATTATGAAAATGTATATTAAAATCAAAGTGAGATAACACTTAAAATGCTTAATTAAAAAAATAGAGATGGTACAAGTGTTAGTAAAGATGTGGAGAAAGGGGAACACCCATATTTCAGTGGTTTGGATGTAAAATGGTACAGCCTTTTTCAAAAATAGTTTAGCAGCTCTTGAAAACTTTAAGCATGAAGCTACCACACACACAACAGTTGTGTTCCTAAGTATCTACCAAAGAGAAATGAAACGTTTCTATTCTGATTTTTCATGCGAATGTTCATAGCAGCATTATTCATGGTATCCCCAAAGCAAAACAATCCAAATGTCCATCAACCAGAAATTGAAAAAAGAAATACAGGGTATTCTGCAATACGATACTATTTGGCAGTTAAAACAGAATAAAGTTTTGAAACATGCCACATAAATGAATCTCAAAAACATTATCTTAAGTGAAAGAATCCAAATGCAAAAGGCACGTTATATGATTCAATTTGTATGAAATTTCCAGAATAGGCAAATCTGCAGAAACAGAAGGTAGCTTTGTGGTCATTTGGGTATAGCAATGGAAATGCAGATTAACTGTAAACGGTTTAAGAGATATATTGAGATGATGGAAATGTTCTAAAAGTAAATGTAGTCATTGTTGTACAATTATAGAAATTTGTTAAAATCCAGTAAATTGTAAAATTATGATGAATTTTATGGTAAGTAAATGATATCTCATCAATTATGTTAAAGAAAAGGCCAGCCTTTTCTTTTCTTTCTACAGCCATGGTGGCTCATGCCTGTAATCCCAGCACTTTGGGAGGCCGAGGTGGGCAAATCACCTGAGATCGGGAGTTCAAGACCAGCCTGACCAACATGGAGAAACCCTGTCTTTACTAAGCACATACAATTAGCCAGGCATGGTGGTGCATGCCTGTAATCCCAGCTACTCAGGAGGTTGAGGCAGGAGAATCGCTTGAACCTGGGAGGTGGAGGTTGTGGTGAGCCAAGATCGTACCATTGCACTCTAGCCTGGGCAACAAGAGCCAAACTCAGTCTCAAAAAGAAAAGAAAAGAGAAAAGGCCAGATGTTGTGGCTCATGTCTGTAATCCCAGCTAGTTGGGAGGCTGAGGCAGGAGAATAACTTGAGTAGAGGAGTTTGAGATTACAGTGAGCTATAATATAATCATGCCACTGTACTCCAGCCTGGTTGACAGAGGAGAGCCTATCTCTAAGTTAAATTAAATTAAAATTATGTAAAAAAATCTAGCTACCAACTGTGAGAAAATATTTGCTTTACATATCTGATAAAAGATTTGTATCCAGAATATGAAAATAACTTCGACTCATAAATAAGAAAACAACACTATTGATAAACAGGCTGAAGGCTTTAGCAGACAATCCACCAAAGAAGATAATACATATGGGAAACAAAGACATGAAGATAATATCGTAAGATGATATTGTTAATCATTAAGGAAGTACAAATTAAAGCAATTAAGAGATATCACCACACATTTATTAGAATGGCTTCAATAAAAGTTACCAACATTACCACATTTTGGTGAGGATGTGGAATGATTAAGAGACTCATACATTGCTGGTTAGAAAGCAACATTCTAGAAAATTATATAGTAGTGTTTTATAAAGTTAAACACACTTTATGACCTAGTAATTCCACTCCTGGGCATCTACCCTAGAAAATAAAAGCAAACGGCCAGGCATGGTGGCTCATGCCTGTAATCCCAGCACTTTGGGAGGCCGAGACTGGCAGATCACCTGAGGTCAGAAGTTCCAGACCAGCCTGGCCAACATGGTGATACCCTGTCTCCACTAAAAATACACAAAATAGCTGGGTGTGGTGGCGCATGCCTATAATCCTGGCTATTAGGGAGGCTGAGGAGGGAGAATCACTTGAGCTGGGGAGGAGGAGGCTGCAGTGAGCTAAGATCACACCACTGCACTCCAGCCTGGGTAACAGAGTGAGACTCCATCTCAAAAAAAAAAAAAAAAAAAAAAAAAATGCTCACACGAAAACCTGTACATGCATTATTCATAGCAGCATTATTTTTAATTGCCAAAAATTTGTAACAGCTAAATGCCCTTTAAATAGTGAATAGCTAAGTAAACTGAGAAACATCCATACAGTGGAATACTACTCGGTAATTAAAGAAGAATAAGCTATTTACATGTGCATTAATTTAGATTCATCTAAAATGCGTTATGCTGGTTGGATAAAAAATGTCTCGAAAGGTTATACTACTATATAGTTTTCTAGAATGTTGCTTTCTACATGATTGCAATTGTATGACAATCCTTTAAAAAAATTTCTTTTTCTTGGAGACTGGGTCTTGCTGCGTTACCCACACTGGAGTCCAATGAGTGATCATAGCTCATTGAAGTCTCAAGCTCCTGGGCTCAAGCCATCCTCCTGCTTCAGCCTCCTGAGTAGTGACTACGGGTAGAAACCACTGTGAGTGGCTGTTTAATATCCTTGAAAATACAAAGCTAGAGTGATGGAGAACACATCCATATTTGCCAGGTTATATGGTTAACTCTGTGTCCCCACCCAAAAGTCATGTCAAATTATAATTGGACAGATTTCTCCCTTGCTGTTCTCATGATAGTGAGTGAGTTCTTATGAGATCTGATTGTTGAAAAGTGTATTGAACTTCTCCCTTTGGTCTGTCTCTCCTGCTTCACCCCGCCATGGTTAAGATGTGATTGCCTCTCCTTCCACCACGATTGTAAGTTTCCTGAGGCTTCCCAGCCATGCTTTCTCTACAGCCTGTGGAAAAGTAAGTCAATAAACCTCTTTTCTTCGTAAATTACCCACTCTCAGGTAGTCACTTATAGCAGTGTGAGAATGGACTAATACACCAGGGATAGGGAGAATGACTACAAAAGGACAACACCAGGAAGTTTTTTTGACTTGATGGAACTATTGCATATACCTATTGTGGTTGTCATAGTGTATGTATTTATACTCAGAACTGTATACCAAAAAGTCAATTTTACTGTATATGAATTGAAAACATGTAGTAAAAGATAAGGTGGAAAGTAGATCATCAAGGTACACATGACAATTGTGATAAGAGGATAAATAAGATGCTCTGAGGCCCAAAGTTTAACTCTGTGACTGTCCATTTAGATATATTTGAGAGGGGATATTGTATAAATGAATGGGAAGTTTTAACTTGAATGAAGCCTGTACTTACTAGTCTGTCTTCCATAGAAAAATTCACTTTCCTTCTCTGGCAATAAATTTCCTTGAATATAAGGAAATATATTTTCTTTATATTCATTATATTTCCTTATATTCGAGCAAGTTCCTGAATATCCTTGGGGAATATCTTTTCCTGGGGGAATTCAGGAGGAAAAAAAAAAAAAAACATGTCCAGCTCTGATATTCTCTGGTAATATAATTTTAATCTTAATCTAGATTAAGGATAGGGCCATTCACATTGGGTGCTGGTATTCACACAACACAAATGTCTCTGTTTTCATTTTTTCTGTAATGCCTATTTTAACGTCCGGTTAAAACAGACACTTGGCAACACCAACCTTCAGAGCCCCTTCTCCACTTTTTTGTTACTAGTAAAGCCTTCATAATCTGGACCTGTTATTTGCTAACAATTTCTTAATCCTATGTGCCCTACATAAAAACAAAATGAAACACTATATATTGCATTTGAACTCTTTAATATCCTTTCAGAGTTCTGACTAATATGATAAATTAATATATGCAGATAATTTAATGACTGGCCCTGGCTTTTCACTCCACAGAGATAGTATGCCTAATAGGCTGAAGAATTGTAATCCAGATGCATCTGATACTCCCAGCTTGGGAGAATACGCCACACATCATCAGTCATTTGTTGGTCTGGAGCAAGGGTTTCTAGTTGGTTTTCCTGATGAAAGTGCCTTATGAAACAACTTCTTCAACACTCACAAAGATCATTTTGGCTTTTATGTGGAAGTCCCTCTTTGCTCAAATTTTAACAAGCTTAGGTTTTCATTTTTTCTCTAATGCCTATTTTAAGTTCCAGTTAAAGCAGACACTCACACTTATATTCACATGGAACCCTTATGACAGAGACTGTAATCTCCCTGAGGGCAACAAGCATGGCTATTTTATACCAGCACATATTCTGTGTTGTTTTAAAGTAGCTAGTTAGTAAATATTTGTTGAATACATAACTGAATGGGTAGTTGCAAGGCAGCTCTTCTAGGAGCCCATGTCCCACCAATTATTACTGTCCAGTCTAATCTCTATCTTCTGTTCCCTCTACTGCACTGACAAGCTGTGTATCTGGTTTGACACTTAATTGTGCTATACTGCAACCTGTGTGTCTGAGAGCCTTAGTTTTCACAATGGAGTTATAAATTATTTGAAGGCCGAGAACTTGACATAACACTCCTTCTTCTTTGCCTTTTATAACCTTCTTATTAGTCATAATCAACTACAATCTGTAAATAGACAACCCTGTCTCATTAGGCGATGGATAAAAGAATGCCAGCCCAATGCCCCTGTGATCCGTCATCACTGCAACAAGGTGACCCCTCCCATTTTAATTGTCTGCATGGATACTGGTAACTAGTCTTGGCCCTGATCCTTATAATGAAGCCTGAACTTTGAGTTCTAATTTCAGCACCCAAGCTCCTATTTGGACTGACCAGGATGACCGTTATTCCATTCATGGTGTACTTCTACTTGCTAGGCACCCATAACATCTGCTGGTTATTCTCGTTGAAGCCTTCCACTCACTCAGGATATCAGCTCCTTATCCTCGTGGCTTTTCCTCCAGTTTCCTGTATCTCGGAACCCCCTTAACCCTTTAGTGTTCCTCTGTCTGATGGAGAGAAATCTATTGCTCCCTTAGTCTGGCAGATCATCAAGTTCCTAAGTTTGACCTCCTCTTGTGTCTTTCACAGCTCTTATAAGAGGACTAGATGCATGGTAGTCCCAATTATAATACTTGTTGCAGGAGAATTACTATTTTTAAACTCGACATTTATCTTTGCTTTTTTCTTTCGTCTTTAAAAGTCTTCAAATAGACCAGCAAAATTCGGAGACCCCATCCTCTTCCTTCAGCAGTCCTGTGTTTCAGAGTCATTTCCAGGGCATGTGAGTCCTAAAATCTAGAAGTATGAGTGCCAAAGAACATAAAATGGAAAGACATATATGCAAGCTAGAGAGTGAGCTCTGCAGCTCAAGATGATGTGTTTGAATTCTGCAAAAGAAAAAAAAAAAAAGAAAAGAAAAAAAAAAAAAACCCACACCACTCTGACCCTGAAGCAACAATTTTCTCTCCAACATAAAGAGTTCTGTGATTAGAATTGTCCTGATTTGCTGAAAATACCTTTTTCAAAAGATTTTGGCTTGCCTCATATTTAAGCATTATTCATGTTAGCAGAGAAATTAAATTCCTCAAATCCTATTTAAGGCTGGGAATGGGGAAAAGGAGAGAAGGGGGATTTACCCACTGATGCTAAAGTAGAAAACAGAGCATGACTTGCAGCTGTTCAGCTCTGTCTTAAACAAGAAAACGAACCTCCTAACCAGCCACTACCAAACACCTTTCACTTGGTTCCCATGGCAACACCTTTATCCTCTGGTGCCCACGATGTCTCTAATGCCTCTGACTAGTTGGATTCATTGGCACCTGCTCCCCTTGCCAGCTCTTGTCAAAACTTATTAGAATGAGAATATTTTTCGATAGCACTAGTGAGAGAAGAAAACAAACACATTTAGTCCACTTGAGATCTCTCAACTCTCAGTCAAGCCAGCATCTTAGACTTCCTAAGAAGGAAGGTACTCGCCTGGGCTCACTGTGTCTTGCCTGCGGACATGCTTACACTGACATGCGTGCTGAAGCAGTGACCTAGCAGGGTGTGCCCCTCTGAAAATCTGTCATTGCCAGGGCCTTTTGTTCTATTCGATGATACTTAGATTTCTGATGCTTTGCAAGGGAAGGAAAGAGTTAGTCCAAGGAGCAGGTGTTCTGGTCCTTGAGGTACCATCAGCCAATGGGAGCAGCTGCTGGTGATGTAATGCTCTTAACTCCTCCAGCCTTGAGGACTTGAGGGTGGGGATTTGTGGGGGTTTGAATTTTCTCTGGCCTATATTGAGCTAGATTTTTCTCTCCAGCTATTTATGTCCTGTCACTTAAAGTTTAGGTTTTCTTAAGAATACGAGGATGCCTCTTTTAAGACAGGATTCAGAGCAGAGCCAGACAAGCTGGATAAAACAGCAAGTGTGACAGCAAACTTTTTGCCTATAATTCAGTGTTGTGGTTTTCTGTGGCTTCGTGAGTTTCAAGTGATTCCACCTCTCCCTCAACCTAAGCTGACCCCAACTTGAAGCAGCATAGATTCCTTGATATGTCTCCATCCTTACATCTTGTCAATTCAGCCCACAATCACCTGTTAATATCTCTGAGGCTGACATGGAGCCAGATCACTCCAGAGTTCTAGAGTGACCAGTAATCCTAGTTTTCCCAGGACTGAAAGTTTCCCCCAAAAGCACTTCCAGTACTACACCCAGAAACCTTCACACAAACCAGTTCAATTAGTAACCCAAAGTAGAGCATATAACAAATGTTTGAGGGGGAAAAATTAAGATGTTAGAATAAACTTTATTTAATAGAAAAATTCAGGGGGAAACAAAGACATGTAGTGCCCTCTGAGTAATGATTTGGTTCCTTTCAAAACCTGTGACTGTAAATATGCATTCAATATTGGTTTAGTGGTAATGGAAACAAACTGACTTTCTGTTCATTAAGGTAACGTGTCTCTCTCTCTCTTTCCCTCTCTCTCTTTCCCTCTCTCTCTCTCTCTCCTCAAAGTTTCACTCTTGTTGCCCAGGCTGGAGTGCAATGGCGTGATTTCGGCTCACCACAACCTCCATCTCCTGGGTTCAAGCAATTCTCCTGCCTCAGCCTCCTGAGTAGCTGGGATTACAGGCAAGCACCACCATGCCCGGCTAATTTTATATTTTCTAGTAGAGATGGGGTTTCTCCATGTTGGTCAGGCTAGTCTTCAACTCCTAACCTCGGTTGATCCACCCGCCTCAGCCTCCCAAAGTGCTGGGATTACAGGCTTGAGCCACCACGCCCAGTATGTATATCTCTTTTTAAAGATTTGTAGTTCTTACACTTACTGCCCTCTTGTCTTTTGATTTGCACTATCTAAAGTACATTTTAACTTTGAAAAGAAAATTAGTGAATACTGGTTAATTTACTGAAGATTTCATTGGGCAAATAGAGGGGTTTACATTGCATTTCGCTGAAAAACAAAATTAGATATAAAATATTGCCTGAGTTTCTTTTCTTGCTCACGGAGTGACTAGGTCTCTTGTACTCTTCTTTCCAGAGATTATCAGGATTGCCACCTGCCTAAGATTAGTACACTCATTTCTCTTTTACTTGTGTGAAATAATTAGCTTTTTCATTGCTTCCTTCCCCAAACTTATGTAACCGTACACACTAAGTATATTTAAGAATGTGAAAGACATTTAAGAATGTGAAAGACATTCAGGATGTAGATTTTGTTTGTACTCAGCAAACATAAGATCTGCCAGTAGCTAGGACTCAACACTTTCAGAAGAAATGCAGGGAATTATATTCAGGATAATAGCATGTAACTTGCCGGGCACAGTGGAGCATGCCTGTAGTCCCAGCTACTTGAGAGGCTGAGACAGGAGGATTGTTTGAACCCAGGAGTTAGAGGCCAGCTGGGCAACAAAGGGAGACATCATCTAAAAAAATAATAGTGTATTCCTTGACTGAACAGTAGGAAAAATTTATATCTACTTCCACCTCCCCCAGCCACATACACACAAACTTGTGCCTAGAAACCTGAACTAACTAGCCACATAGTTCCTATTTATCCCAGTCATGATTGAATGCACTACCATAGGTGATCTAGGCAGCTGGCTGGTTGGCTTTCTCCAATAATTGGGTCTGAGCAGGTCCTATATTCTTAGAGAACTTATAATTTGCTCTGGAGTCAGTGCACATATATGTTGTGGCTGAAGGATTGTACATGTCGATATGTGGACTTAACATGAGCAGTAGCAATAATGATGCTACTTAATGGAATGTCTGATGTAAATGAGAAGATTACAGAGGGCTCTAGAGGTAAGAGAATTCATGGAAGATGACAAAGTAAAACAAAGCCTTCTCATTTTTCAAAGCTAAAACTTTGTAAAAGTCATTAAGCTGTACACTAATAATACACTAATAATGTATCTGTTCTTCTGTATGTATGCCATACTTTAATAGTTAAAAACTTTGTACATATTGAAAAGTTTAAATAATTTTACAATAAATTTATTTCAATAAGCAGCAGTCCTTTGCTCCACACTAATTCCACTTTTATTTTAGTTATTACTCTCTCTCTCTTTTTATTTTTCCAGACAGGGTCTTGTTCTATCACCCACCTTGGAGTGCAGTGGTGCAATCATAGCTCACTACAGCCTTGACCTCCTGGGCTCAAGCCATTCTCCCACCTCAACATCCCTGGTGGCTGGGTCTACAGGTGCACACCTGGCTAATTATATTATTTTTTTTGTAGAGACGGGCTCTTACTGTGGTGCCCAGGTGGGTCTTGAACTCCTGGCCTCAAGTGATCCTCCCCACTTGTCCTCTCAAACTGTTGGGATTACAAGCACGAGCCACTGCACCTGGCCTAGTTATTTCTTTAGCTGTTTAATGCTGTGTTCCTAAATAACAATTTATACTCCTATATCCTAATTTTAAAAATAACTTTCTCCTGACTTCCTACTTTATAACGTCAAGATTTATTGCTCAAGTCACCACAATCACTAACACACACACACAAACACACATACACACACACACAGATTGTCTTTTTTCAGGTACCATATTTTCTTCCTTGAGTAAACAGTTGTGATGTTTTAAATTTTTTCTATTATCATTCATCGTGCCTGAACTCTCTCAGAAATATGAAACATCTTTAAATACAGTCTCATCAGGAGTAATTTGTCAAATAAAAAGGCAGCACCGCATGTTCCTTGGGAACTTCCTTTCTGGAACCCAGTGTTAAACTGATGGGCTCTGAAATGATTGTTTTGTGGACCAGCCTCACAGTTCTTCCTGAGATCCCTGTCATTACCACCCTCAGAGTATTTTCCTTAGTTGGGAAGAAATTGGTATCTTGGTAACATCTAGACTTCTAAATTATAAAAATAGTATAATCTACAATGATTTAGGTTTCACGTAAAAATGATTTTCTCACATTAGTGTTTTATAGTTTTCAACATACAGGTATTTCATATACTTCATAATATTTATACCTAATATTTTATAGCTCATGAGCTTTGGAGCTGTAATGAATGATCTTGTTCAATTAATTTTAAGTTTTAATTGTTCATTGCTAGTATATAGAAATAAAATAGACTCTTCTGTATTAACTTTGGAACGCATGACCTTGCTAAGCTCAATTATTTGTTTCATTAGCTTCCTGTACATCTTTAGGAATTTTCTAAGATTCCAAATATATATGTTTTGTTTTGCTTTATATCAATCTATAAGACAATGATTTTTTTTTTCCTTTCTTATTAAGCTGGCTAGGACTTCTAGTATGATGTTTAACAAGAGTGATAAGAACAGTAATGAACATTTTATCTCCTTCCTAATCTTAGGTGACAAGAGTTCCGTCTCTTAGTCTGGCACTGTGACTCACACCTGTAATCCCAGCACTTTGGGAGGCCGAGGTGGGTAGATCACGAGGTCAGGAGATCAAGACCATCCTGGCAATGTGGTAAAACCCTGTTTTTACTAAAAATATAAAAATTAGCTGGGCATGGTGTTGGGCGCCTGTAATCCCAGCTACTCGGGAGGCTCAGGCAGGAGGATCGCTTGAACCAGGAGGCGGAAGTTGCAGTGAGCTGACATCACGCCACTGCACTCTAGCCTGGTGACAGAGCAAGACTCTGTCTCAAAAAAAAAAAAAAAGTTCAGTCTCTCACCATTACGTATGATCCCACTGTTTTGTTTTGCTTAGGTGTCATGTATTACCTTATTTTTCACTTGGAGGAAATTATTTAAAATAGTTTCTTTGATATTTTTTCCATTTTTTTTTTGCATTATCTTTCTAAAGCTCTAAATAGTTAAATACAGACTATCTAGCATTAGTTATCTTTTTTGGTGTTTCTTTTCAACAGCTTTATTGAGATGTAATTTTAAAACATAAAATTCACACATTTTATGTTTAATGATGTTTGCTAAATTTATAGGGTTTTACAACCATCATCATAATTCAATATTAGAACATTTTCGTCACACCAAAGAGAACCTTTATACTCCATTGCAGTCAATATTGATTCCCACTCCTGGATTCAGGCAACTACTACCTGAATATCTAATAATATCAGCACAATTGATGGAAAATATAAATATCTTTTTCCCTATTGAACTATTGGATCATTTTTGTCAAAAACCAATTGACCATCCAGAGGTTAGAGTACATAAATAATTATTATTTATGTACTTATTATTTGCATAATTATTTAGGTACTCTAAACTGTGTTCCATTACTTATATATATACTCTTATGGAAATTATTGCACTATCTTAATTATTATTATTATTATTTTTTGAGACAGAATCTTGCCCTGTCACCCAAGCTGGAGTGCAGTGGCGCGATCTTGGCTCACTGCAAGCTCTGCCTCCCGGGTTCATGCCATTCTCCTGCCTCAGCCTCCCAAGTAGCTGGGACTACAGGTGGCCCCCATCATGCCCAGGTAATTTTTTGTATTTTTAGTAGAGACGGGGTTTCATCATGTTAGCCAGGATGGTCTCGATCTCCTGACCTCGTGATCCGCCTGCCTCAGCCTCCCAAAGTGCTGAAATTACAGGCGTGAGCCACATATTATTGCTTTATAGTAAGTTTTGAAAACAATAAAGCCTTTCTACTTTTTTTTTAAGTTTTTTTTTTTTTTTTTTTTGGTGATTATTGGTGCTTTGCATTTCCATATGTATTTTGGCATCAGCTTGTTAAGTTCAGCAAAATATATCTGCTAGGATCTTGATAGAGTTGTGTTAGATCTACAAAACTGCAGTTATTCAGATCACTGTTCCCATAGTTAACATATCAGTGCTTGCTGACTACTCTCAAGGTATTATTTTTATATTTAGTTTTAATAAACTTAACTACTATGTGTTTGATATGGATTATTTTTAGTTCATAATAGTTTGAAATCGCTGAGTTTCTTAGGCTGCATGTTTATGTGTTTCTCAAAAATTGGGACTTTTTAAACTACTATATATTCAAATATTTTATCACCTGAAAAACTTTATTTTCTCCTTCTTTGGTTACAATTACCTTAATGTTAGACATTTTTATAATGCCCAGGTCTTTGTCTTTTTTTTTTACATTCATTTTGTTTCTGCCATTTAAATGGGATAATTTCTCTTGATCTATCTTCAAATTAGCATATTCTTTTCTCTGTCATTTCTATTCTTCTATTTAGCCCATTAAGTATTTTATTTTAGCTACTGGATTTTACTGGATTTTTTATTCTAAAGTTTTCTTTTGCTCTTTTTTATATCTTCTGTTTCTTGTCTAAGATGTTCCATTTTTTTCAAGCATGTTTACAATTGCATGTTAGAACATTTTGATGACTGTTTTATAATTTTCGTTAATAATTCTAATCTCTGTTTCACCTCTGGGTTAATATCTATTGATTGTGTTTTCTTGCTTAAGTTGAGATTTTCCAGTTCTTGATATGAATAGTAAATTTAGATTTGATTCTGGATACTTTTAGTATTACATGTGAGACTCTTTTCTGTTTTAATATTATATTTTAGCAGGTATTCTGCATGTTTTGGGTCAATTTTGTGGAATGTGTTTTTTCAATTTGGTTTTGAAGCCTTGCAGTGCTATTCTAATCTTTTCTATTTGGTGATATCCAGAGACTCATCTGAAACCTGGGCATTATACCATGCTGTAGTCCTGCTCTCAAAATTCTTGCAACTCCACACATTTATCTACCATTGAGAACAGGTAGAGTGCTCCCTCTTTTCTGTCACTTGCTTATTTCTAAAAAGAGGTGAACACTACGACTTTATCTCCCCATTTTGAGAGGGGAAGGGGTATTATCTCTGTTGGCCTTAGTGTAGGGGGATGATTGACAAGCTCTGACCTAGGATCTCTGAAGCACTAGGTGGAATGAGAGTGGGCCATCTCTCTTTCTGTTCTGTTCTGTGGACAGCTCTATAGTGCTCATTGGGATATATAGCAAGGGTTGACAAACTATGGCCTGTAGGCCAAATATGACCCACTATCTAGTTTTGTAATACAGTTTTATTGAAACATAGTCATGCTTTATGCTCCAAAGGCAGAATTGAGTAGTTCTAAGAAACCACATGACCAGCAAATATAAAACTATCTTGCTTTTGATGAAAAACATTTGCTTCAAAGAAAGAAGAAGAAGGAAGAAAGGAAGGAAGGAAGGAAGGAAGGAAGGAAGGAAGGAAGGAAGGAAGGAAGGAAGGAAAAAAAGAAAGAAAAATAAAAGAAAGAAAAAAGGAAAAAAGTAATTTGATGGAATTCATCATTGCAACATTGGGTTATCTCTTGAGTCAATTTCTCAAGACAGACTGCCTCATCTTTTTTCCATCTTTCAGTGTTTTCTCATAGTTGGTTTTATACTTTTTCCAAAATTATGATTAGTGGGAAGAATAATATTGAATGTGCTTATTCCATTTTGTCTGAAATCAGAAGCCCATGAGGTTAATTTTAATGGTTTATACAGATGAAGTCAGCAATGCACAGTTATTATAGGCGTCAAATAATTTTCAAAAATAGCTTATCAAAAAATGAAGAAATAATGAAGCATAATGAATCAGATAAATCTGTCAGTTGGCAATAACAAGGGAAGTACATTGTTTGGATTTTCCCCTATTTCACCTAAGACAGAGCCACAACACTGCAAAAAGTAAAAACTTATGAATGCAATCTATAAGAAAGCTAAGCAATGAATTTCCTCATATACTCCAACTCTTAAGTCTGTAAGGACAAATCACCAATAGCTACAATATTTGTGCAGTATCAGAATCTGTAATGAAGTAAGGGGAAAAAATGGGGAATATGGCCAATATGAGAACAAAATAATCTCAAAAGCTAAAAGACATTCATTGAAAAGATTGTCAGGCCAGTTTGAGAATAGCAATGGAAAATGAAATAAGTTCTGCCCCCTCCACTCATAGCTAAACATAAGGGACTTGAGATAAGGTCTGAAGTGCCTGGACTAGTTCAGTCCTTATAAGCTTTTCAAGATGATCAGCTTAGGCTCCATTCTGACAGGACATAAGACTGAGGAGAAAATTGCTAGTGGTAAAATCAAAGCTAAATAGAATAGAGTAACAGAGATAAAGGCAAGAGGAGATGTAAAGTGCAGAGGAGAGAAATAGAGCCAGGATAACTCGTGGAGCAAACTGTCATGCTTCTGCTAACAATACACTAAACCAATAGAGAATGCAAATTCTTTATGTTATAAAAGCTATCTAAATCAAGTCTCCATTTGCAAGTTTAGGACATTCAATTTTACATATAATTATACATTAGAAAAACATTCAGGCAAAATTTCATATAAAGTTATAAAGAAAAAGAAACTAAGAAATAGAATGGCATTTCTCCAGTGAGTACAATGCCTGAATGGCATACTTAATAGATAAATTGAAACTATAATGTACATATTAAAATAGCTAAAATATATTGACAAAATTAAATACAGGAAAGAACATAAGTTGGAATTAGAAGAACTCAGAAAATAAAAGTAAATATTAGTTTGAAAATTGACTAAACTAGAAGAAACACACAAAAAAATAAACACAACAAATAATATCTTTAGAAAAAATTCAAATATAAAGAAATTAAAAATGAGATTCAAACAACAAAGATTTTGCAAAAAAATGGGAGACATTAAGTACAGGAAAAGAAGATCAACAATATGTATAATGGGAGTCCTTGAAAAGAAAACCAAAGCAAGAAAAAAGAATAGATATTAAAGTCTATTTTTCAAGAAGTTTCTGAAATATTTTAAAATGCCTTTTGAAAGAAAATAATATACACTTGACCCATCATGAACAACAGCAAGATATGTTCTAGTTACAGTATCAGTCTTAAGAAAAGACAAGAACAACAATATACTTTGTGCATGTAGGCAAAAAGAGTTACAAATTGTATGGAAATTATGAATTATATAAAAACATTGCAATATACCCCATACATACACACGATTATTTGCCAATTAAAACTAAATTTTATAAAAGGAAAAAGAGAGGAGAGAAACATAGCAGAATCAATATTTGGAGTATACTTGGCTAATACTTTTCCACATATAAAGAAATATACCGATTTGAGGAGAGCTGTATTATAAAGATAAATACAAATAAATTTTCATCCATTTAAATTATAGCAAAATAGCAGAACATAGAAGACAAAAACAAATCTGAAAATCAGTAAGAGGATGTTAGAAGTTTTTCAACAGCAAACATTAAACAGTAAGGTGATTTCTTAATAGCAACAATACAAATCTCAAAATAACATACTAATATATTTGTATATTGATCAACTAAGAATGCTTGTTTTAATTTTCAAGGTAACACCAAAAAATTTAAAAAACCAAAAATTTTTTAATTTCCAAATTAGTAGAGGAAAAAATGGAATGAGAAAGAATAGTTAATACAGAAGAAAGAGAAAGAGAATACATAAAGAAACAAAGAATAAGAAGACAAATTAAAAACTAAGGTGATATATATAAATCCATTATATTAGTAATTACATTAAACAAAAATGAAATAAGACAAAATATAAAATAAGTAGATGTAAATAAGACAATAAAAAACAGCAATGTATTTTTGTAATAAATACATTTAAAACAAGGAATCAGGATATGGAAAGTAAAGGAAGGCTAGATATATTAATATCAGTCAAAAGAAGCTTTAAGGAAAAAAAATGCTTTACTAAAGATAAATGGATCATGTTGTAGTATTATTTAATCAACCAGAAAGATATGACAATTTTAAAGTATATGTACCGCTAACATTGAAGGAAAATACATAGAGCAAACTGGTAATCATGTAAAAAGAAATATACGTATCTACAAAGATAAAGATAGATTTTTAAAGCCTGTCAATAATTGATAGAACATGCAAAAAGCTTTTTAAAATGATAAACATATTCAAAGTTTGAACAACATGCTTGACAAACCTGATGATGGACACACTTGACCCAATGGATTCCCTCAACCTAGCAACACAGAACACATATTAATTTCAAGAATTTATGAAACGTTTACTAAAATTGAACATATAGTGCTTTATTATGCAACTCTCAACAAATTTTAAATGATTGAACTCATACAGAGCATGAGAATCCTCATGTTGATATCTGGGAAAGGGACAAGAGCATGTTTATTGACCAAAATTAAAATTAAGCTGTAATCAACCAAAACCTAAAGTGAAAGTTCTATTTTCTTGAAAAATAACATAATACACCTCTAAGTTACCCAGAGTTCATAAAGAAATTAAAATAGAGCATATAAAATGTTAAATGAAAGATTAAAAAATTTAAATCAAACTTGTGACATAAAACATAGTGCCTTGGGTGTTGTATCAAAATGTCATTGACATATCTAAGGTCATCCAGATTTTCTCATATGTAACCTTCTAGAAAGATCATAATTTCGTGTATCACATTTAGGTCTGTGGTCTATGTTGAGTTAGTTTTTACGCCTAAATTACAATTTTTTTTTTTTTTTTTTTTTTTTACCTGCGGATGTTCAGTTGTTCTAGCACTGTTTGTGGTAAAGACTATTCTTTTCCCATCAAAGTGTCTTTGCTCTTTCATCAAACATCATTTGACTATGTTGGTGTGGATCTATTTCTGGACTCTCTATTCTGTTTCACTCATCTATTGACCTCTTCTTTCACCAGTATCACACTGTCTTGATTACTGTAGCTTTATAGTAAGGCTTCCAATTGGATAGCATTAGTCCTTCTACTTTGTTCTTTATCAATATTATGTTGGCTCTCCTGAATCATTTACCTTTGCATATCAACTTTAGAATTAGTTATCAATATCCACAAAGTAACTGACTGGGATTTTGATTGGGCAAACACACATTTTCCAGGTCATAACACTCTTTCTTAGCACTAAGACTCTAAACACCTTGGGGTCTTTGTGAAACCTTTTCTCTTCAGTCAGACATAAATTGATCTATTCTCTGACTTTCAAGTTGTATAAACAATCACACGTTTCACAAGATAACCTGTGAAAACCTTTTCTACGTAAAAACAGGTGAGATCCTTTTAAAGCATCATTTGGGAAGAAATTGTTCCTCATAAGTCAATTTTCCACAGTTGAAAATTCCTTCTAAGAGGTCCTTAGATTTCAAGGTGCTCCGGAATCCTATTAAGGAAAGCTCCCATTCTGTAGGTTGCCTGTTCACTCTGATGGTAGTTTCTTTTGCTGTGCAGAAGCTCTTTAGTTTAATTAGATCCCATTTGTCAATTTTGGCTTTTGCTGCCGTTGCTTTTGGTGTTTCAGACATGAAGTCCTTGCCCATGCCTATGTACTGAATGGTACTACCTAGGTTTTCTCCTAGGGTTTTTATGGTATTAGGTCTAACATTTAAGTCTCTGATCCATCTTGAATTAATTTTCGTATAAGGAGTAACGAAAGGATCCAGTTTCAGCTTTCTACTTATGGCTAGCCAATTTTCCCAGCACCATTTATTAAATAGGGAATCCTTTCCCCATTTCTTGTTTCTCTCAGGTTTGTCAAAGATCAGATGGCTGTAGATGTGTGCTATTATTTCTGAGGACTCTGTTCTGCTCCATTGGTCTGTATCTCTGTACAGAATGGGAGAAAAATTTTGCAATCTACTCATCTGACAAAGGGCTAATATCCAGAACCTACAAAGAATTCAAACAAACTTACAAGAAAAAAACAAATAACCCCACCAAAAAGTGGGCAAAGGATATGAACAGACATTTCTCAAAAGAAGACATTCATACAGCCAACAGACACATGAAAAAATGCTCATCATCACTGGCCATCAGAGAAATGCAAATCAAAACCACAATGAGATACCATCTCACACCAGTTAGAATGGCAATCATTAAAAAGTCAGGAAACAACAGGTGCTGGAGAGGATGTGGAGAAATAGGAACACTTTTACACTGTTGGTGGGATTGTAAACTAGTTCAACCATTATGGAAAACAGTATGGCAATTCCTCAAGGATCTAGAACTAGATGTACCATATGACCCAGCCATCCCACTACTGGGTATATACCCAAAGGATTATAAATCATGCTGCTATAAAGACACATGCACACGTATGTTTATTGCGGC
The DNA here is from genome assembly GCF_007565055.1 of Rhinopithecus roxellana. Lineage (NCBI taxonomy): Eukaryota > Metazoa > Chordata > Mammalia > Primates > Cercopithecidae > Rhinopithecus > Rhinopithecus roxellana. The sequence goes on from NC_044569.1 coordinate 19,196,577, forward strand.
ACTATTCACAATAGCAAAGACTTGGAATCAACCCAAATGTCCATCTGTGACAGACTGGATTAAGAAAATGTGGCACATATACACCATGGAATACTATGCAGCCATAAAAAAGGATGAGTTTGTGTCCTTTGTAGGGACATGGATGCAGCTGGAAACCATCATTCTTAGCAAACTATCACAAGAACAGAAAACCAAACACCACATGTTCTCACTCATAGGTGGGAACTGAACAATGAGATCACTTGGACCCGGGAAAGGGAACATCACACATCGGGGCCTATCATGGGGAGGGGGGAGGGGGGAGGGATTGCATTGGGAGTTATACCTGATATAAATGATGAATTGATGGGTGCTGACGAGCTGATGGGTGCAGCACACCAACATGGCACAAGTATACATATGTAACAAACCTGCACGTTATGCACATGTACCCTAGAACTTAAAGTATAATAATAAAAAAAAAAAAAGGAAAGCTTAGCCTGCCTCAACCCTCTAATTCTTACTCTCTTCCCTCGCTCAGCTTTTTGTGCAAAATTAGATAAGACTTTATCATTTAAAATAGAAAAATAAAGGTGGAATATAAGTTTCTAGGATAAAAGGGGACACCTAACCCTTTGGTAGAAGAGAAGGTAGCAAAAGTCCTATAAGAAATATAAGAGGTTGACAAAAAGACAATATAGGGAATAAACAAAACCAAAAAAAAATTTCACAAAATGCTGGGGAGGGGCTGAATGGAAATTTTGTTGCTTATTCTGAAACCAGGGATAGGGACGGGTGGTCCGGAGGGGAGAAGGTGGGACAAAGTTGAGATCTACCCAACTATGTCTAGGGAATGTCATTTAGAGAAATGAAGGTGTGGATTCAATATCAACCTCTCTAACAGAGGTGCAGACTTGGAGAGTGACATGAAAATTAATAAAAATGGTATTTCTCACAGGTCCAGTTTTCAGACTGTCAAACCACTCAGTGTGCTGGGAGGCTCTCTTACTGGGATGGTGTACAGAGGAGGAACTTCTATAAGTTGAAAGCCTTCCACACCAGATGATATGTTGTAAAATTGCCAAATTATTTTTTCTTGTTAGTAATAAATATTTTTGTTGAAATAGCTCTAAATTGATCTACACAGTATTTAAGTGTAATGCTTTAAGTAAGGAGGTATTCAACAACTTGTCGAATTGCTTTAACTATGTTTGTTATGAAGAGCATCAATTAAAGTTTTTTTTGGTTACTTGGGGTTATCATTATGAGCACACTTATTGACTTGCACCATAAGGCAGCTGTCTCCTCAGGGTCTCTATTGAGGTATGAACAGCTATTTGTTCTGTCACTAACTAATTCCCATTTGAGTGCCTTTGGAGTTGTTTTTGTTCCTTTACATGCCTTGCTGGAAGTGTTCATTTCTTTGTTGTATTCTTAAGTCTATCAATCTTGCCTAACTCTGTGCAATTGATTGTTTTTAGTTTCAGTATGTTGGGATAGCTAATCATTAAATTTATTAAGTATTGTTTGTAAAATACAGATTCATAGAGTGTGAGCTTTTGAGACAGGGTTATTCTGCTGTAGACTTCACAATCCATTAGTGAGTTGGGAAGTCAATTTAGCAAGCAGGACTCACTTCTGTTATTTCAAAAAATGGAATAGAATCGAATTGAAAAACATTATTGAAAATATTATTCATTTACATGTGGTAAATGCAAATGTTTTATAAAATTCAGTATTTGTATAGTAGTAGAAGATGGAAACTATGAGTTGTTATTTGAATGTAATCTATGGGAACAAATAATTGAATGTGTTTTAGGGCATTGAATTTTAGATAGATATCTTTTTTCTTATTTCTTATAATTTCTTGATTTCTTTTCAGGTACTTGAGGGATAAAGCTTTCCATACAAAAACCCTCCCCCTTAGGGTTACTGTCATTAGGGAAGGGCCCCATGAAACCTGCTGTGTCTACAATTGAGTTACTTTTAAAGAACAACTGCTACTGAGAGATGGAGAATCCGTACAAAGCTCTCATTCTCTTGAGGCAGTGGTTATGACAGGGACCCACTTATCAGGAGTCTCAGAAGTGGGAGAAGTCTTAGAGACAAAGAATGGAAAGGGACAAGACCCTCTCTCACGCACGCAGCATTTAAGGTAGAAATGTGGATTTCGACTGCTTTCATTTTGGAAAAAGGCTTTACTTTGTTGTTCTAGGAGCAGGGAATTAGCCTCAGAAAAAGAATACAGGCTTCCCTAGGTAAGAATTCAGTCACACTTTCAGACAAAGGCATAACTGATGTCTTTGAGGTTGCTTTTGTGCTCTGTCCAGCTCACTATGGTAGGAAGTCTGATGGGGATCCTGTACAGGAGCCTATAGTTTTAACAATAATAATTAGAGGACATTATTGCATTTCTCTAAGACTTAAGCATGAGGGCAGAAGGTGCATAAGCAGGCCAGGTTAAAACATAGGAATGGAAACTTTCAATTCTGAAGACAAGATAGATATTTAAATATTTATCAAATAAAAATATGATAAAGATCATGATGATGATGACGGTTTTACTGGCTTTACTCCTTCTAACACCTCTCAGAGGAAGTACAGACTCTACTATAACTTTTGTTATTTCTTTCCAAGACCCTTTACTACTCTCTTTTTGCTTACTAATATTTTGTTCAACCTTAAAAAAAAAGCTATTATTTTTATTATAAATATTATTAATGTATTATCTAAAGTTTTTTGATGCCTGCATTGTAAAAGTCACCAGGTTGGGTACATTGGAAGATACAAAACTAGGTACACACTTGTTGTTCAAGAAGTATAGAATGCAGATGGAGAGGGCGGATGGCGGGAGCACCCCTGCATTTCCCCTGTAGTCCCAACATATCAAAACATAATCCATTTCTTTGCATCTTGTTGAAGCAAGTATAAGCTAGACACAGGGTTTATGTTTAGCTATTAAGCACTTTTATAACAATGAGAAGTACCTTTTTGGATATGTAACTTTCAACAGTTTGTTAACTTGACGTCTCTGCCAGTTTAGTTTCTGGGCAGATTTCCTGCATCAGTATCCCCACTCTCTTCCTTTGCATTAATCAAGTTGTTTGGTAGAGGTAGAATCTAAGTGCTTTGTGTTTGCAATTTACTTTGAGGTATAAAACATTGCTGTGCCCATTCAGCGTTTGATGCATAATTAGACCTTGAATCAATAAGTGTAAATACAGCATTTGATCTGTAATGCTTCTTTACAAAGGTTTTTATTTTAATAATAAAACATTTTGTTCAAAAAAAATCAAAAACAAGAAACAACTCATGCATGTACTTATTTTTAAGAAGACACAGAAGATTTTTTTTTCTTTCTCTCATTTTATCTGCTAGATAACTGCCCTTCTAATACTAAGACCTATATAAAACTAATTAATTTTAAAAACATCAAACTTGATGGCAAAAGTGAGTATTATAGCCATTTTTTATACCAACTTTTTATGACTTCTTCCTGTGAGTTTCCCTGGAATAGATCTAGGTGTTCAACAAATTGGGAGGCATGGTTTCTTCCATGAATAATACAAAACCTCAAAAAGATTTTCCTAGAAACTCAGCAATCATTAGAATTATTCAAAGAATGAAAATTTCTCTTGAAAGGAATTCCCAATAGCTCATTTGCTATGTAAACAAATCACATGTCCTGAAGGTATGGTTGGAGTATATAAAATATTAAAATGTTGATACCTGATAGATTCTAGGAAGAAATTTAAATTTATAGGCTAGCATTTCCTGGAGCGGGGATAGACCCTTATAGTTCAATGAGTCTTACGTTAAAAATAAGACAAAGGAAGATAAATTAGCCCAGAGGATACTGTAGGCATGAATTTTATGCCCAATATCACTACGGCTGCAGTTCTGGGCACCACTTTGCTCTTCTGGAGTTCTGGAAAATGAGGATTATAGCTACCGATCAATTCATGCAGATGCAGCTAATTTGTATCATTAAAAAGAAAGTAAAAAGAGGTAAGGAATATGAATGGAATATGGAAGTGAGTGATAATAGTACATCATTAATATAAAATTTGTCATTTACTGAGTCCTTTCAGTACAGTTACCATGCTAAGTGCTTTTGTGTGCATTAGCTAATTTAATCTTTGAGATAAAACTCCATCGTAGTTTCTAGTTTTACTTCTAAAAAGCGAGAGCTATCAGGAGCCCAGGTGAGGCCCAGCTTGCTCAGTGTTAATGAAGTAGTTTATTCTGTTTTGTAGGTGTGGCTGCAGGTAACACTAGGGACTAGGCATGTCCTGTGTCAAAAGTTTCAGACAGTGAGTGGATTCAAAATATGTCTTCAAACAGAATCGGAAATATAAAGTATAGGATTCTGCTTCTAGGTGTGCAAAGCTGGAAAGCGCTATACCTGTTGTGAGAGTCCCAAAGAGCTCTCATTCCGAGAGGGACCTTTACGCAAACGTTCAAAATAGCACACAGAAAATAGGTAGGAGATGTGGCAGAGGCAATTCTCAGCATGTTGAGATTTATGGGCTGACTGCAACTCACCAGACCCAGGAGGTTCAGGGAGTCACAAGATTCATTTTAAATCTTGCACATGATTTCACTAGATCCTCTGATACCCAAATTTTATCTCACCCTACCTTAAGTGCTTAAAACAAACCCATAAAGGAGTCATTATCATTTATTATCATCACCATCACCATCATCATTATTATCAGTCTTTACCAATAAGGAAATTGTGTCTTAGAGAGGTTAGGCAACATGCTCAAGGTCACTAGTAAGAGTACAGAGTCAGAATTTGAAATCTAGTTGTCTGAATCTAGAGAGATTCTCTTAATGACCACAGCATACCCAAATAAAAGCACCAGGCTCATTCATTCATTCAGCAAACCAATATTCATAGAGCATGCTATGTGCCAACCACTGTGCTAGGTGCTAGGTATTAACTGCTCATTCAGAATTGGTTTTCTAAATGAATGAATGAATGAGTGAGCAAATTGAATGAATGAATGAATATACTGTTATTTGTGAATGCATAACTTAGAATATACCAATTTGAAACTATGACGTTTTGATTAAGCTGTTCTACTTCTACTGGACACCGTAGTATAAGATCACATTCTTGTTGGTAGAAGCAGACTCTCGCACAGGGGTTGGCTATGTTCTCACTGTCAATTACCCTTGACACAAAGCCTATCTTTAATTAGGGAATGAGAAATGATAAAGCAGGCATTAGACTACAGTGAAAGCAGATTTCCTTTTTTTTTTTTTTTTTTTTTTCCAGTCTCCAGGCAGATGGTCTGGACTTGGCAGCAAAGATGTTCAGGACACTACAAGCATTGTTCATCGCTGTTCCTGACACATAGAAGTGGATCCTCTAGATGGGTCTGATTCTCTAAATTTAGTTGTCCTGTATAACTTATATTTAGGTCTTGACTTTCATTCCATTATTATTGAACATTAAGTAAATTTTTATTACAGGTAACAGCTTAGCCTCGGCAATTTATAGTGAGGCCAAGGGAAACCCAGGAAATCCTTCCTAGGCAGGGGAAGAGGTTGTGATGTTTCCTTGGTTCTCGGTGGAGTGGGGATCTCATAGGACAGCACAAAAGAGGGCAGTGTTATGGCAGTCTTATGACTACATGAGAGCAGAGGGAAATGGGGACTTGCTTCCAAGCACGGTGAGCAGCACTCAGGAGGGCCCATATATTTAACTGGCAAACATATAATCAGAGGTGGGGAGTTAGGGGATAGGAAGTTGAGAGAAGTTAATCCACACAAATATCATTTAATTTTGTAGTCACTTGCTGATGTATATAGAGTAAATACAACCTCATGCCTGACATAGTTGCTAACCGTGGAACTATGGTATAATGAACCAAGCTGATCCCTGGCAGCCAGGAGACTTAGGCTCTCCTTAGGGAATGGATGGGTTAATTACCATCTCTTTCTTTGAAGCCAGGATTGATGATGTTCACACGTGAGACACTGGAAGCCAAAGCCTTGTGTTCATTTCTCATTCCCAACACTAGCCAAAGCTTACTTCTTTCTTTTCCACTCAACAAAGAATATAGGAATCCAAGGAAAGTGTGAAGCTGTTAAAGGATAATCTCAATTATTTCTAATTTATATGTAAAATAGGTGTTCACAAAGTATTAATGAATGTGAGAAAATGAAATGGAGAAAAATAATCTATGTCTACCTGGCTTATCAATCCATGCCTACTCATTTTCAGATCAATTGGTATGAGAAGTCTGTCACAGGAAGAAGTAAGGAAAAGAGAGAGAGAAATTAGGCAAGATTTTGTGAATCCATCCAGATATTGCGAGGTCGGGAGGAACACAAGTAAAGACCAGAAAGCTGTGGGCAGGCAACCAGTGCACAAGCTGTGTGTCACAGGAAGAATCCACTGGGGGAAGCTGTGGTCACGGGTGACAGAGAGAGTAGGGCATGAATATCTTCTAGGCTCCATGGGTGTTCAGGGCAGGCCACCAAATGTGCTAGTCTCCCTTTTCCATGAATGAAATGGTTCTTAACAAGGAGTCAAAATGGAGAACAAAAATAACAAATTTTATTCAAATCTACATTCTTAGCTTCTGTATCACTCAGGACCCAGGCAGTTTCATCATCCTTAGCCCATTGCTGAGTGGATTCTATATGGGGGGTGGGGAGTGACTATGATTTGATCCAGAACCTCCACTAATAATTGCTCTTTCTTGATTTCACTTGTCTCTCCACACGCTTTGAAGTCAGTAGATAGTGCTACTTACTGAAGAAGAAAAATGGAAGCACACAAACTTGGGGACACTCACTCACTGCAAGATGGATGATGGACCAGGGAAAAAGCAGACCTGCAAACCCGCTATAGGTGTGACCACTCTTTAGAATTGTCTTATTTTTGGCGCTGTCGTCAAGAGTAAAAGGACACATACAGCTATTTCACCTCTCTTAAGCTTATAACCTGGGGCAGCCTCCCTGGGGTGGGACATCTTAAACTGAATTCATGCTTTTTGGTGGGGTCAGGAGATTTTCACTGGGAAGTGTGACTTTCACTTCTGACAAGCAACGACATTGCTTGATCAGCACGTAATTCTTAGGAAAAAAACATTTGGCTGAGCTAAATGGAAAAGCATCAGGCACAGACAGATTAAATTTTCCTTTAAATAAACATGGCCTTTCAAAGAGGCAAGAAAAACGTTTGGAGCAAAACATGCTGGGCATGAAAATTTCCGATGAAACATCCACCCACCTGAGCGAGAACAAGAAATATTCCTTTGTTAAACCGATAAGAATGGTTTAAAGGTGTTTGTGCTGAAAGGCAGAGGTATGGCTCTCTGAGGCCACATCCCGCACTCCTCAGGTCTCTCTGAGTATCTACAGGCAGCAATTTTTTCATTAAATGACTAGGTTTGGGATACTTGAAGTTTGCCCAGGCTTCAGCTTCACTATAAAGGCGATAAAGAAATTCCTCTCCCTAAAGGCACCAGGAGATTCTTCATATTAAGTTTAATGGCTGTGTTTTAGTCTGATCACTTTGTATCACAAAACAGTGTTGATCAGTTTGCTTCTTAGAACTTCGTAAAACATAAAACTTTTAACAAGATTTTTATGCAAGTATGTCTTATCCATTGTCTTTCTGTTTCCATTATGTGCCCTTTTTCTTCTGTGCCAAACCCACTTCTTTCCCTCTATATTTTATCTCAGGGCTCCAAATGAGAAAACCAAGAACTTTAAAGGTATCATTTCCATTGTCAATCACATTCCATTAATCATCAAGTTCAAACAATTTTACACTTTTCCTCAAATGTGTATATTGATTCAATAAATATCAGTTAAACACTTACACATGTATTAGCTACAGATCTGCACATTAGCAATATGGAGTGAAAATGGAGACGTTCTCTTGGAACTTTCTTCTAGTAGGGGAGGGAAATGATAAACAGATAAATAATATGATTGCATATATATCTTATAGAGTTAATAAAATAAGGTATTATGATAGTGATGTGCTTATCTTCTTCACACAGAGTGACATTTAAACTGAGACTTGGATGATGTGAAGGAGCCAGCTACAAAAACACCTGGAGGCAGAATAGTCCAAGCTAGAAGAATAGCAAGTGCAAAGGCTCTGGGGTGGGGAATGGTCTAGCTATGTAAGACAGAGCAAAGGGCCTTTGGCTGGAGCATAGTGGGATTGTGGTTCCAGAGTCTCACATTATGAGATAAGAGCCCAGTAGGCCGTGATAAGGAATTTTGTTTCATTTTAAATGCAATGGGAAGCCAATTAGGGGTCTGGAAAGGATAGTAAAATAAATCTAAATTATATTTTTAAATATTAAAGAATGAACCACACAGATGATGGTGGTTTGAGCTAGGTGATAGCTGTGGGTAGAATTTAGAATTCTCTAAATATTAGGGAGTTAAATTGATTCAACTTGCTGATTAACTAAATATGGAATGTGAGGCAAATATGAAAATCAGGGATGAAGCCTAGATGTTGAACCTAAATAACAGGAAGTTAGGGTTACCATTTATCCCCACCCCCCTGCCCCACCATTCCTAGCATCATCTTTCACTTAGATCTTGGTCACAGTCTAATATCTTGTTCACCGAATTGCAGCCTTGGTCCTCTAAATAGATAATCCACAAAGCTGCCAGGATGATTCATAGAAAAACCAACATACTCTCATTATTCCAATTCTTACAGCCTTTCAATGACTTCCTATGTTTCATAACAGATGTCAAGCTCTCTGTACAATTTTCCATTTGCAGTTTTGTATATGTAATCTGTACATGTACAGTGTTCAATGATGTGATAGGCAGAATTCTAAGATGGATTCCAAACTTCTATGCCCTAGTGTGTTTGCCCCTATAATTTTCTCCCCAGGATGTGTCTGTGAATATGATGCATGTCAGTATCATAATTAGGTTATGTATGCTGTGGGCCCATGGAAGATTGTACCAAGTAGACCTGATTTAACCAGGTTAAAGCTCTTCCAAGAGGGCTGGCTCTTTCTGATGAGGCTCTCCCATTGGCATTGCAGAAGCAAGCTATTATGAGTTTTATAGCTGACAAAAAGTGAATTTTGCTCACGAACCATGTAAGCTTGGAAGAGGACTCTGACACGCAGATGGGACACCAGCCCCACCCTGACATCATGATTACAGGCTTGTGAGACTATAAACCAAGGTGCCAAGTAAGCCATGCCTGGATTCCTGAGCTGTGAGAGAATACACACATGTTGTTTTAAGTCACTAAGTTTGTGGTGATTTGTTATAGCAGATAAGAAACCAATGGAATGGCCTTTCGTGTCTGAACTCTTGATTTCCAAACTTAGTCATCTTGACTAGCCTCTGCATTTTTATTTCAACAGCACCAAGTGATTTGTAAGTTCTAGCCTTTCTCTAGTATTATTTTGCTCTCATGCCCTTGGCAATACTGGCTTCTCTTTCTAGAATTTCCTCCATCTCTCCATCACCTAACCTCTACCTGGAAATACTCATTTGGGAAGCTTCAGTTAATGGCTCATCCTTATTTATTTATTCACTCTTTTTTTTTTTTTTTTTTTTTTTTTTTGAGACTGAGCCTTGCTCTGTCGCCCAGGCTGGAGTGCAGCGGCACCATCTCGGCTCACTGCAAGCTCCGCCTCCCGGGTTCACACCATTCTCCTGCCTCAGCCTCCCGAGTAGCTAGGACTACAGGTGCCCCCGACCATGCCCGGCTAATTATTTGTATTTTTAGTAGAGGCGGAGTTTTGCTGTGCTATCCAGGATGGTCTTGATTTCCTGACCTCGTGATCCGCCTGCCTCGGCCTCCCAAAGTGCTGGGATTACAGGCATGAGCCACTGCGCCCAGCCTGTTCACTCTTTCAATACATATTTATTGAACTTCCACCTTGCACCAGAGGATGTAGAGTAAAAAACATAAATCTATGCTCTCATTTCCATTATATTCCAATGGGAGGATGAGATTATTAACCAAGTAAACAATCAGGGCCAAGCGTGGTGGCTCACACCTCTAATCCCAGCACTTTGGAAGGATGAGATGGGAGGATCACTTGAGCCCAGGTGTTTGAGACCAGTATGGGCAACATAGGGAGACCCTATCTCTACAAAAAATTTTAAAATCATCTGTACATGGAGATGTGCACCTTTAGTCCCTGCTACTTGGGAGGCTGAGATGGGAGGATCACTTGAGCCTGCCAAGTTGAAGCTGCAGTGAGCTAAGATCATGCCACTGCACTCCAGCCTGAGAGACAGAGCAAGACCCTGTCAAAAAATACAATACAATACAATACAATACAATACAATACAATACAATACAATACAATACAATACAATACAATACAATACAACAAAACAATAAAATGAATGTTTAATTTCTATTTGGAATAAACTCTGTGATAGAAAGATCAGACAAGAGAAAAACAATGACTCCTCCACAAGGCCTCTCCAGACCATCTCTGCCTCTCCCATTATTTCATATCTGCTCTCCATAGGTTGCAAGTATATCAACAGCAGGGATGCTCTTTGATTCATCTTCATACCCCTGGTACCTAAATGATATGCTGAGTACTTTGAATATGCACAGTAATGTGTGTTTCTAAATGAATATAAGATCTTTCAGTTCCTATTGGCCCCTCTAAAAGTCAGTGCAAAACATTACAAAGCCGAGCAAAACCACAGATCTTGTATCTACCTTGTCCCTGAATTATGGAGTACCTGGACTGGGACTTAATATTCAACAGAGTGGGATCTTAATTAGCCAACTTCTAACATATTTCCCAGCATCCCTGAATGCATGTTTTAACATGACTCAGCAACCTCTTTGATTCCCCAAGTGAGTCATCGATCTGTTTTCCTTGACTTGAAATCATAGACTCCAGTGCCCTTTTAGTTCTCTCTTAGTCCATTTCAGCCATTTGGGGTTTGGTTATCACCTAGTTTTTTCTAATCTCATTCTCTGTGTGTAATTTCTCTTGTACAGATTGCTATTACAATAAGCATTTGCTAATTTTGAGGCCTCCTAGCAATGTAAAAAAACTCCTACCTTTTTACATTGAGGTAATACATTGCCTACCTTTTGATTCTTGGTGGGAGCCAAGTACTCAGTTCCCGAGTCTCTTTTGGAGCTGGGGTACACTCATTTGACCCAGGTACTGTTAATTAGACTCAAGAGCTCAATTTTATATAGGAAAATAGTAGTTTTAAAAAGCAGGCCCCATGCGGAGTCCTTTCAGGGGCTAGTAGTGGTAGCTACATCCAGTTCCCAGGGGTAGTGGTGGTTAAGGTTCTAGTAGAAGCACCCAGGACTAGCTGGCTTCTGTGATACCTGTGCCTGGCAGAGGCACCACATTGTCTCTACTGGGACCAGTTCTGTCATGTGGCTTTTAGCTTTCTTTTGGGCTGCATAGCCTGGAGATTCTCTGACATACCCAAAGAATCAACTGGCTTTCTATTGGAAGAACAGACATCCCATATGATGTGCTTGGTCTCTACCACAGCCCACTGTCTACCTGGCCATTGTCCCTACTCCCTGCCATGCACACACCCATGCAAATGCAGAGAGTAAATGCTTTGAGTGTGGATCAAGGTCCAGAGAGCACTAGTGTCTAGAAAGGCCCCTTGGGCTTGAGTTGTTTCACTGATCTTATTCATTCTTCATTTGTTCTTTCCAAGCTCCTGACTTAGTCAGTTTCAATACCTTCTATCCTTCAAATGTGATTCTACCCCAAAATGCTTAACAGCTAAGGCCTTAATGGTAGAACAGTATTATTCTACAAATCTCACAAATGGAGAGCAAAAGGGACAGGTTTGGACAGTGTTTCACTTGAGGAGCAGTGCAAGACTCACCCATTCCTATATATCTCCACAGAGAGCAAACTCACTGTGGTGGCCTCATTGGCAGCGGTAGTACAAATCTGCTGCCAAGGAAACAACATCCTTTTTGATACCCAATGCCAGAACTTCATCAAAAATGGAAACAGAAAGGAAGTTCTCAAACAAACAACCCATTTTTTTCTACACTATAATCTCAGCAGGCCCATTATATTGGCAGGTCAGTTTACTCATGCGATTAACCCACACAACACATGGGAAGCAGTGGGCAGGGCAGGACCAGGTGGAGTGCAGTGGAGTTGATCAAAGCAGCAGTTCACCACCTTCAAAAAAGAGGTGAGTGTCTCATTAGCAGGGACGACAGAGTGCCTGCAAAATGCCGAGCTCCATGTGGGGGCAGAGACAGAGGATGCTCTGAGAATCCTTGAGAATGCCAAGATGCACTTCCCAACAGTCATGCTACTATAATATATTAAGGAACCTCCTCAATGCCTCTATGTCTTTTAAAAATTATTATTATTGACTGCTTTTGAATTTTGCACAATAAAATGCAACTGAATTTAAGGCTCCAAGTGTAAGCATGAACCATGATACTTAGCCTGAGTTAGGTATTGAATCTGTTCCTTCCTCCGGGTCTCCTATCAAGGCACTTTCATGAGCAAAGGAAATGGTTGGGTATGAAAAGGGCCAGCAGATGCACTTAGAGTAAAATCTAAACCAGTGTTGATTCAGCCACATCCTGGCTCTGGGTGATGGAGCAAGTCACTCCTCAAGCCTGAACAAAATAGGAATCTCAGTCCACACCCCACAAGTGATATAGGGCTATGCCTGTCCCTTAACAGATTTGTCATAGGTGGTCAATTATCATTTGCAGAATCTATTGTTACAGAATCTGTGGCCATCCCTGTTATGAAATACAGAGTTCTAGAAACTATTTGCAGGGAGAAGAGAAAACATTAGGAATATATTAGCTGAATGGCTCCCTTTCTTACTCCTCTCTTTGGCTATGGCAGACATGATACTGTCAGCATCTGGGTCCCCACATAAACAGCTGTCTGCATGAAACAAGCCAGGAGGCCCATATTAAATAATGAAGATAGGATACATTAATTACACCATAGTAAGTAACTATCATATAAAATATGACCATTATATGATTGTTATTACTTTTACTACATTATTCATGCTGACATAAATATAACAGCCTGCTAGTCATCAGTGTCACACTGTTTTTATAGAGAAGGAAAATGGAGCTCAAAGCATTTAATGGCCTAATGGCCAAACCTCTAAAACACCAGAATAATGGTTGGCAATGCATGAAAAGAGGTCAGCAGGTTTGCCAATAGGACAGCTTAATGACTGAGCTCTGTTTTAATTTGGACTTCCCATCCCACTGATGACTTCCTCGCCTGTCAGCCTTATAACTGGGCAGAACAGGTTGCAACATATGGACTAATAAATGCAGAGGTCCATGATAGGTTACCCTGGCCCTGGATATCAAACACAGTTTTCCAATTATACCGTATGAGCTTCATTTGTTTGATTCTTGAAAACAACCATTTAGATCCCTATCAGCCCCTCATATACCAAACCTTGGAAGTGATAACTCATATCAGTTACAAGCAAGTTTGCCAACTAATATTTCTCACAAAGTGGGAAGTACAGGTATTGATTTTATCTTAACATAGAATTAAGAAAATCCAGGAAGCATTTTCCCAAGGACACAATTGCTTTAGTAAATATAAGGTTTAATGAATTGAAATCCTTGCTCTTTTCTGGATATCATACTACCTCTCATTAGCTCCGAGTACACATAAGTGAGTGGGTCTCTAAGAGAAAGGAGAAAGAGGGGTGTATTATCTGTTCTTACACTGCAATAAAGACATACCTGAGACTGGGTAATTTATAAAGAAAAGAGGTTTAATCGGCTTATGGTTCTGTGGGCTGTACAGCCTTCTGCTTCTGGGGAGGGTTTGGGAAACTTACAATCATGGTGAAAGGTGAAGGGGAAGCAGGCCCATATTCACATGGCCAGCAGGAAAGAGGGTGAAGGAGAAAGTGCTACACACTTTCAAACAACCAGAATTTTGTGACAACTCACTCGCCATCACAAGAACAGCAAGAGGGAAATCCACCCCCTGATTTAGTCATTTCCTACCAGGTTCCTCCCCCAATACTCAGGAATTGCAATTTGACATGAAATTTGGGTGGGGACACAGAACCAAACCACATCAAGGGGTAAACAGGTAGCAAATGTGTAAGGCAAAGACAACTTTTTCAAATTCATAATTCTCAAAGACTTTGTCTCTATACCTGTCAAACTGGTTGAGCTTGCTGCATGCCTTGCTCCTCAGCTTCTTCCTCATACAGACCCAAAATGGGCAAAGCAAGGAAAATTTTAAAAGGTGAACTTTTTAAAATTATCAGGAAAAGATTAAAATTTACTTAGAAAATATATAATGTAGACATATAAAAATATATAAATGTGGCTGAATTTTTAATCCTTGTAGATGGCTATTCTAACTGTATATGGAAATGGAAATGGCTCAATCATTCATCAAGTATTTTTGGGGGGGCTTCTGTGAACAAAGTAGAGTCGGCAACAAAGTTCAGTCTTTTGCTAATATGTTTGAGTCTTTGTACCTCCTTACACAGCAGTGAGAATTACCATTATTTTGTCTTTATTGTCCATCTCTGCTTAATTTTCTAGTGCTATGAGAAATTTAGAAGTCAAAGTAAGAGATTTACAAGTCTCTACCAGAAGTCTTTCATTACATACCAAGTAGGACAAATCTCATGCTGGTGGCCCTGCTACTCTCAGGATTACCCCTGAAGATCATATGAAATGATGAATGTAAAATATTTGGTAGCAAAGGGCTGTATGTGTACAAGGTATACTTATCATATTATCCAAAACTTAAAATATAACAGGGTACAACTTGAGAGCTGATCCTATCAAGCTCAGTTTTTTAAGAAAAATTCATTGATGCTTTACATTAACTATCAAAAATTCAGATTTAATATTTTCTCTTATTTTAAACTCACAATTTAAAGTATACTTAAATTACTAATGATTCATATTTATCATTATGAAAATTTCAAAAATTTGTAAAAGTGGAGAGAACAGTATTGTGAACCTCTGTGTACCAATGAACCAGTTTTAAACACTTTCCAATATATGGCCAAGTTTATTTCCACTGCTGTCTCCCTCCCCTCAAACACACACAGTGGATTTATTAGAGTAAACACCAAACTTTGTACCATTTCATCATTAAATATGGTCATGTGCCCCATAGCCATGGTTCAGTCAAGGACAGACTGCATATATGATAGTGTCCCCATAAGATTATATTGGAACTGAACAATTTCTATTGCCTAGTGATGACATAGTCATCCTAACATTGTAGCACAATGCATTACTCACGTGTTTGTGGTGATGCTGATGTAAACAAATCTACTTCACTGCCAGTCATATAAAAGTATAGCGCATGCAATTATGTACAGTATATAATACTTGATAGTGATAATAAACATGTTACTAGTTTATGTATTTACTATACTATACTTTTTGTCATAATTTTAGAGTATATTTTTTCTACTTATGAGAAAAAAGTTAACAATCTCAGACAGGTCCTTTAGGAAGCATTGCAGAAGAAGGTATTGTCGTCATAGGAGATGACAGCTCCATGCATGTTATTGCCCCTTAAGACCTTTCATAAGGACAAGATGTGGAGGGGGAAGACAGTGATATTGATGATCCTGACCCTGTGTAAGCCTAGGTTACTTTGTGTGTTTATGTCTTAGTTTTCATTTTTTAACAAAGTTTAAAAAGTGAAAATATAAAAATAAAAATGTTTAAAATTAAAAAAATTACAGAATTAGGATATGAAGAAAGACAATACATTTTACAACGATGCAATGTATCTGTGTTTTAAGCTAAGTGTTATCACTAGTCAAAAAGTTTAAAACTGTATAGAGCAAAAATGCTACATTAAGCTAATTTGTTACTGAAGAAAGAAAATTTTTAAAAATAAATTTAATATAGCCTAAGTGTAGAGTGTTATAAAGTCTACACTAGTGTCCAGTAATGGCCTAGGCCTTCACATTCACTCACCATTCGCTCACTAACTCACCCAGAGCAACTTCCAGTTCCACAAGCTCCATTAGTGGTCAACACACAGGTGTACCACATTTTAATCTTTTATACCATATTTTTACTATACCTTTTCTATGTTTATGTAGGGTTAGATACACAAATTCATATCATTGTGTTATACTTGCCTACAGTATTCAATACAGTAACGAGCCTAGAAGCAATTGGTGTATCGTAGGCTATATCATCAAGTTTGTGTAAGTACACTCTATGATGTTGGCACGATGACAAAATTGCCTAACTAAACATTTCTCAGAACCTATTCTCATTGGTAAGTGACATATGACTGTATATTAATATACCTCTCTAAAATATAAGGACTCTTTCTCCCTTGTGTTTGTTTCAACATGACCACAATAGATGATGACATTTAAAAGAGGCCTTCAGGAGATGATTTCTTATCGGGGAAGAATATTGTGCCATGTGTCTTACTTAAGAATATTTGATGACCCCCCTGAGCCCTGTGGGGGGCACAGATTCCATCCTGGGGTAGATGAAATCTCAACCCTAAGATCATCCTCTACCCACAGTCTTCCCGCTGTACCCCCACCCCTTATCTGTGCACATTTGTTCACGCTGTGTAATCTAACATAATGCCAGGCCTCCTACTGCCCTTCTGTTTTTACTCTCCCATTTTGTAAGGATTTCCCCAATCTAATCTTTTGTTTTCCTCACATTATTGGACCCTCTAGTGATTTTTTTTCTTTAAACTCTGTTGCATTCACTGTACTATTAGCAGGCAGTGTTGTAGGAATTAAAAGCATGTGCTTCAGAGTGACAAAGCTGAGTCTAGGAATTTCTCATGACTGATTTACTGTTAGTAAATGTTCTTTGGAAAGTCCCCACTAACTGTCACATCCTTGAGTATTAATAGGAACAGTTTATATTGTTATTTAGAAGATTATTTATGAGTATATACAGGTAAACATATGTCTATGTGTATATAGAATACAATTTCATGTGTATACTACCTATGCACACGCATAAACATCAAACATATATTGTTTAGCACTGAGAACAATGAAGGTAGTACTATTATTGCTGTTGTTACAATCTGCATTCTAAACCATATTCTGCTTTCTGAAATCCACGGTAGCTTATTGTTATCTTTCACTATGTAACTCTTGAATTATTAGTTATCTTTCTTTGTGTTTACTTTCAGATGTCAGCTTCTTGAGGTCAGAGATTTTGATTTTCCTATAGTGGCTAACTTCACAGAGAAAATTCTCAAAGATATTTCAAAAGACAGCCAGCCAGTATACAGAGAGGCCGAGAGGCCCAGGATATTCTGTTAAATAGGGGAGCCTCTCCCCATCTCTTCAGACTCCCTACCAACTTCTCCTCTGCTGATGGTGCATGGGCAGTTTAATGTCAACCAAAAGACAATATTTCTCTCTTGGATTTTATACAAAGGGGAGTTGATTGGGCAGCCTGCTCTAAAGAAAAGACCTGCAATATCCCGCCTGCTATGGTATGGAACACTTTGAAATGAATCTGTAGGTTTCTCCTGAAAGACAAAAAGACGTGTTTTTTTGTTTTGTTTTGTTTTTCAGAAAATAGGTGATGGGACAACTGGAAAAACAGTCATTTCCAACTTACGTGAGTTTCCAGACAGCTGATCCTACCAGAGGGCTGGCCGCTTTATTCTGGAAATGTCATCCTTCTTTAGTCTGTAAATATCATGCTATAGAACACCTTAGCCCTGGCTTTAGGAAGGGCCTGAGCCAACAGGGCACAGGCAGTTTACTGTCAACCTAAGGACAATGCTTCTTTCTTGGATTTAATAAAAAGGGGAGGGGGCTAAGGAGGCTGCTGTGAAAAAAGGACATGCAATATTCCTCCTGCCATCACACTGTCGCTTCTTTAATAAAATGATGAAAGAGTGTCTTTGTCCTCCAAATGCAGGTCCTACTTGAGCACCTGCACTTTTTCACTTTCAAATGTATCAATTCTTGGAATATGACTGCACCCTCCCTTTTAAACCTATACCCATAAGGTCTGTTAAGGGCTCTGCAGTGCCCTTTTACCTTGCAATATCTCCCAAGTCCAGGCCAAATCCTCTATTTCACTTTTTCATAGTCTAACATGCCACTAAGTAAACATGTAGTTCAGTTAACTAACACTTTGTAAAAAATAAATTCCCCCAGAAATGTAAAGATTATCTTTCTTACTCTAAAGCATTCCTTACTGTGAATTATATAGCCAGATTTCTCTGCATTCAGTACCTGGATGAGAAAAGAAAATGACAATTTCATTGTGAAGAGGGAAGTGATTTTTGGCATATGGATCAATTCTAGTGAGGGCTGGTCTGAAAAGGGGGTTGATATGATAGAATTTGTGTCACTAAAAGACAGTATGAAAAGCTGCTTGCAGTTATAGGGGGAGGGGAACATTCGGGAGGGAATGAAAAGCATAGGAGATGATGACAGGGAATCAGAGAAAGAAGTGGAGAGTATGAAGGATAAACTTCACCCATTTAAAAATTGTGCTGGTACTGCACAGACAGCAGCAGCAGCAAGAATGTTGTGGTTTAGAGTCCAGGGTCTGGAGACAAATGACCTGTGAACTAATCCCGGCCGCCCTACTTACCAGGTCTGTGAACAATTTACTTAGCTTCCTTAAGCTTTAGTTTCCTTATCTGTAAAATGAGGATGAAAAAGTGTTCACAGGCCATAGGGCTGTACTGAGGATTAAAGGAGATGATGCATGTTAGTTATTTAGCACAGTGTCTGGCACACCACACATTATATAACCACCAAATGCTAAGTATCACTAACTACATTTGTCCTGAACGTAGAGGAATAGTAATTACATTCAGAAAGTTTTCCTATTTATAAACAATCCATTATATGTGATCTTATTGTCTAAGTTTCTCTTTTAAGTTTCAGTTTTTTAAAAATCTAATGCTTAATTTAAAACTTCACATTTGTTTGATTAATTTCCCTAAGCTAAAGCTTAAGGAAACAGTACTTTATAGAAACTGTTCTAGGTCCTCACCTACATTCACACATTTAATCTTCATAATAGCCCATTTTACAGGTGAAGATAATCAAGGTGCAAATAGATTAAGTAACTTGTTTGTGGGGTCCCTCAGCTATTATGGTTTAACCTAGGATGATGTGACCCAGAGCCTCTGTTTTTAAGAGGATGAGGTTTGGAGAGATAAGGTGACTTCTTAAAGGTCATGTAGTATATGAGAAGTTGGGCTGTTCGCCAATCCAGTTTTCAGTTTTTCCTCCCTAATGGAATTCTTTCCTTGTTAACTTACATCTTTCCTCCATGAAGGCTGCCCAGTTTAGTGTAGGAGAAAGTACAAAACCAAGGATTCAATGGCTTGAGCTCTCAATACTTGTGTGGCTTAGGGCAGGGATTGAATGGTGACATAATTCTTTGGGCTTTAGTTTTTATTTTGCGCTACCTGACTGGCAATTAGTCCTTACAACAGCATTTTGGGTAATTGCAAGTTAATTGGAAAATTAACTTGAAGACTGAAAAAGACTAGATAGCAGTAAGATATTATTCTTATTAATACCAACATTTCTGTCCCTTCTTTGAATATGTTTCTACCATTATTTTATAGTCACAAACAAATCTGACTAATAATAATTCTCTAAAGTTTTTTCTTCTTTTTAAACTACCAAGTTCCAGACTCCAGCCTTTGAAAATCTGATCCAGTTGTTCTGAGATGGGCTTCTGGAATCTAATTTTTAAAGCCCCCAGGTATTTCTGATTAAACGGATTTACAAACCTCTGTCTATGCCACGAAGCTGAACTTTGGATCATAGACTACCTTGAGTATTTTTCTGAGCCTGGGATTTATATTCTGTAAGACTGAGTTTCTCAATGGGAGTTATATTTTCTTATGTTTCCCTTATAAAACTTGCAGAACCTAGATCAGAACTGGGCAGGATAGTTGACTGAGTTATATGTAATGATTTGGTTGAACCCATTATAAGTAATTTGTGGCATTCTTGTGTAAAGCAAGTTTTAAAAGAAACAGAGTTAAAGTTGCAAAGAAAATCCTTTACTGACGCTGATGTATTGGCTTACTGAATGGCACCCCCACGGATATAGACTAAATGACCTTTCAAGGTAATGACCCTTTAGAGAGGTTACTCTTGATTCAAGGGCCACATCAAGACAAGCAAATCATTTTGAAGAAAATAAAGTAGCTGAATCCAGCCAGTGAAGTGAATATTTGGTGAACCATTTTTTAAATAAAGTAGTATTCTCAGTGTTTCATTAGGGATTTAAAACCCAACGCAGAGTTTTACTGAGGTGTAGTATCATGGACATTTGATGCTGCAGCCAAACCTGGGATTGAATCCTGGCGTCTTGCTTAACATTGGTATAGACCCCAGCAAGGTTCCTACTTTCTCACAACCTATGTTTTTCTTATCTGTGCAACTGAGAGTGTACAGAATTAAATAAGGTAACAGACACATGAAAGCACATGTGCAGGCACATGGTGAGCATGGGGCAAATGGCAGCTGCTATTATTTTTAGACATAATGAACACACCCAGAACTGTCTGTTTTCCTCATTTCCCCTGATGGTTAGAAGAAATTAATGTAGTTGCTGAAGCAGTGGAGGACTGCATAAAGCACTGGGAAAGGCTGACTTAATACATGTGATTTAATTCCAGAATATGTTTCTGAAAATCCTCCGACTTCTTTGTGAATATCCGTTATCTCTCTGCTTAAAAACAAGGTACACAATGCTTCTTGTAGCATTTTGGCTGCTTGTTTTAGAAGGAGACATTGACAAATTGGAGAGGATCCAAAAATGATAAAAGGATTAGAGGATATGACCTACAGAGAAAGATTATTAAAAGAACTTCATACATCCAGCCTGCAGCAATGATGACAGTGGGTGGGGAATGTGATAACTGAACATAAATACTACAAATAGGTAAGAAATAAGGAAAAAACTATTTTGAGTTATTAGAGGGTGGACAAACAAGAATCAATGGCCTTAAACCAGAAAAACACAACAGAGAGGTCAATTAACACCTTGATTATTTCATCTGAGAGATGATCCTATGCAGCTCTTTAGATAGTACTTTCAAAGGCTGATTATGAGGAAGGAATATGTATCCTGGCTGCCAACACTGCATCTGTGCAGTGTTGCTTAGGCAATATATACATTTCGAAATGGGGACAAACATCATGTATTTTTTTCTCTATTTTTTTCTCCTTTGCCTAGTGTAGTTAAGTGCACTGGTGACCTTCAAAACAATATGTCCTTTCCTATAACTACAGAATCTTTGAATGTGACTTTATTTCAAAAAGGGGTCTTTGAAGAGATAATTTAAGGATCTTGAGATAAGAGGGCTCCATCCTGGATTATCTAGTAATCCTTAATTCAACAACAAATGTCCTTATAAGATACTGAAGAGAATAGAGACACATGAAGAGGAGGAGGCAATGTGACCACAGAGATAGAAATTGGAGAAAGGTATCCACGGAAGCCAAGGATTGCTTGGAACCACCAGAAACTAGAAGGAGCAAGAAAGGATCTTTGCCTGGAGTCTTCAGAAGGTGACTGGCTCTGCCAACACCTTGATTTCAGACTCTGGCCTCTAGAAGAGTAAGAAAATAAATTTATGTTGTTTTGAGCCATCCAGCTTGTGGTAATTTGTTATGGAAGCCCTGGGAAACTGACAGACTCAGTGTAAAGGTTAATTTTTAAAAATAGAACTCCCAGAAATTTTGAACATCAGCCACCAAAAAAGCTGATAATTGATGCATGGAACAGAGTCTTATATGCTTCCTTACGATTCAAATACTAGGATTCAGTGAGAGATGACTTTATAGATGGAGCTCCCTGCAGATGGAGCTAGACAAATGTTGGGCAAGATAGGGTTCTAAGAGGCTGACCTGGTCAGAGACTAGCCATAGAAGCTTGCTAAGGAAATAATCACAGAGCCTGGAATTCAGCCTGGAGCTAGGATATGAAGAACAAGTTTAAACGAATAAATGGACCAGAAACCTAAGACTGATGGTGGCTGAATCTCTTGTGAAGGAGACTCTAGGAGCTCTGAGCTAAGCTCTATAGGCTCAGCAGGTATTCAGAATCAGAGCTCCAGCCCGTGCAAGGGGGATTGCAAATGCAAGGATGGGTTCCACCATGGGGAAGAGCCCAGAATACTTGGCATCTCAGAACTAGGACATTTCAAAGGGTAGAATAGCAACAACGGTAGCTTAACGAGAGCCTTCCAAATAGAGAGCAATGAACAGCACTCAACTTTATACGTACTTTCTTCCTTAGGAGGAATCTTCCCTGACAAACTGATCTAGAGTTCAGATTTCAGGTTGTAAATCAATGAAATCTAAGAAATGGGAGTGAAAAGTAGGCTGGACCTAAAAAGCTCTCTCCACATGTAACAACAAGTACAGGACATTAGATGAGAAACTCTAGCACTATAGGAGCCAGTATACTGATATTCATTCAACATTTAACCAGCATATATAAAGACAGAAAAAAGCTTACTAAGCTATTTAACAAATCTGAATATCAGGGCAATATTACAAATATTTGACAAAAATATATGAAAGTAGAAGTTTTAAAAAATAGTAGTGATAATAGTGCCTTCTTGTTGCCAGAAAATAGATTATCTAACAACACAGTCATTTATTCTAAGATGTTAAGATGTTTGCTGTCTCTTCCAAGATATTTGATTCAAAGTGGCTCTGGAAGAAGGTATGATTACTGCAAAGGGATACTTAACACATGGTGGGATCCAGACATCAGAGAGGAATGATCCTTTGGAACTTTTGTAGAAATCCACACATCTGCTTCGCCCAAATTGCTTCAAATAAGATAAAACTTTAAAGAATCAGCTATAATTAAAAGCACTGAAAACAGACAGATTCTCCCAAGATGTATCAAAGAGCATGACCGAACATGAGGTAGGGTGGGCTTGTGCCTGAAGGCTTTGAAGGTCCTTATCATTGGTCTGCATGTGATTTCCTCTGAAAATTGTAGGAAGTCATCAGGCCTGAACACTGGCTCTGATGACTTCCTACAAGAAGATTTTGTGATGTGATGGGTTTTAATTCAGAACCTTTATTTAGGATAAACTTAGAAAGGAAGATAAGAAATGGCATTGACAGATTTGTGAATTTGTTGTACTCACTAAGTGTTGGGCTCTGGGTTAGGTGCTTCACATAAATTTAAAAAACAAAGGCTAATATTTATCAGACACAAAGTTCTAGCCACTACCCTATAAACTATGTGTATGATATTTTATTTGGTCCTATGGAATAATTAATGCAATTAGCATTATTTCCATTTGCAGGTGAAGAAACTGAGGGTTAGAAAGATAAGTTATTTGTTCAAATTTCCATCACAAATAAGGAAAAGATCTCGGATTTGAACCTGATTTGTCAGCATATGAAATTCTGCCTAAAGGTCAACATAAGTGGTAAGTCAGAAGTGGAGTTCACCCATACTCCTGCCATTTTCCAAGGCTGTGCTCTTCCCTCAGCACCTTCATAACAAAAAACAAAACAACAGTGGGAGAGGGCAGAGATGCTATGGTGGGTAGATTTATACACTCTAATAGATATACATAGTATACCCTATGTATACTCAATAGATGTACATAGAGTATGTAAATATACATAGGGTGTGTAAACCTATATTTACACACCCTAATCAAGATCAGAGCCATGCCTAGAGGAGAAAATGGTAAGCTCCACCAGAGGCAGTTGATACCAGCTTGAGAACACTCAGATGTGGACACTGAAGAGAGAATTCTGCTGATTGTTCTCTAATGCAGAAAGGAAGAGCTAGAGAAATCTTAGGGGCTACTGAGTTCAGGACCTTCAGTTCCCAGATGCACTGTTTAGTAGAACACATCATGAGATTCTTCAGATAATTGTCTCTCATTTGTAAAGTCTTTGAGGATTAGTCTTTAGTCGAGGGATGCTGCCGAGCCAGCACCTTACCATGCCACTGGTGACATGGACAGTGTTATTAGTATTGTCCCAGAATAAAATGTAACTAGCACCATAAATCTACTGACACTGGAAAGAAAGGCACAGAATTTATGCCAACACAGTATTGGTTTGTGATTGTCTGTTATTATCTTTGCCACTATTGGGCATAGAGCCAGGTGATTGAAGTGTACAATGAAGATTCACATCCCTCGAATGGAAATTACAGGCCATGTAACTGCACAATAAACAGGAGGCAGTTGCCAAACCAGTAAATTCTCCCCAGTAAATGCTTTGGTGGTTTCAAGATATATTGGTTTGGGCAGTGAGCTTAGATCATCAGAATTCAATCTTGGTTCTGTCACCTCATACCTGCTGTGTGACCTTAGGTAAGTTAATCTTTATGTTTCAGATATTTCTCATCTACAAAGTGTCAATTGTAAAAATATCATCTGACCTATAGAAGTGTTGGGAAGATTAAGATACTATATATAATGAAAGTAGCACCACACCCTGCAGATGTTAGTTGCACCATTGATAATACAACAATAGGAAATAGAGTTGCTGCTGTATGACAAGTGCCACTTCTATGAAGCCTGTCTCCACCCTACTACTATTGCAGAGGGCTTGAAGAAGACTCATGCATGATCCCTGCCCTAGGAGACTCATTATCACAAAGCACAAATCCCTAATCTTTTGTTACTTTCCAAAAATTTGTATGAAGACATTTAAACACCATTGTGCATTTATCGACAGAGAATTATATTTTGGATCAATCAGCAAGGGACTCCAAAACTCAAATTATTACCCGGTAATGAGAGAGTATGGCGGCATTTGTAACCTTCCCTTCCTGTGATCAACAGCTCGGTTCACAGAGCGGTTCATGAAACTTTTAGGAACAATCTGTGGCCACGAGGTGGGAATGACAGGACTTTTTTGTGTGTCATTCTAAAAGGTCTCTAACCAACGAAGATGATAGACCACAAGGACAGGTGCCCCATTTGGAATGGCAGTTGGGACTCATCTGGTCCCAAACTCCATGTAGCTTTCCTCTTAGGAAGTTATCAGGACTGAGCATGAAGACGTCAGAGTGGTCATACACCCTGCAAGACATATGACCCAGCTACTCTCTTGCCAGTGTGTTAGAAACTTAAAGTGACACAAATACCATCTCATCATTACATCACCACGGAAGTTCCAGCCCGCTTCCTTTCCTTTCTTGTCCTCACACACAGGAAGCCATCTATTCATGCCGTTCCCAGGGCTTCCTTCTCCATGTTATAAATCACCGGTTATTTGTTTGGATCCTGACAATAAAAGCTGGCTAGTCCTTTTGGCCTCTTATCTCTGTTCTGAACATGCTGCAGGTTTTCTTCTGGGGCGTGTCATGAAGAAGCAGTCTTACACATCTAAGTGTGTTTGACCAGGGCATAAGCACTAACCCCTTTTCTAAAATATTCCATTCCAGTTAATATACACGTAGTCAAGAATTTTAAAATTTGAGTTTCACAGCTTTGAAATTTATTTTTTTCTTATGTTCTAGGAATAATGAATTGTATCCCAATTTGCCTAATTAAGACTCCATATGTAGCTCTCAACTGATATTCCTACAAACTCAGGCACAAACTTTATTTGGCACAATCGTAAAATGCTGATAGTTGTTGCTGGTGTCTTAGTAAGACCCATCACAGTACTAGATTCTAAGCCTCTTGAGTCTAGGTGTTCACATAAGATCCAGAACTACTCACTGAGCACACAGCATGCATGTGCAAGGCACGTTCACACATATTACGCAATACTTCCCTCACCATGAAGGAGAAAACTGAGCCTGGGACATGTTGCATGTCTATCACACCATGAACAAGAGATAGAGCCAGCACCTGAATATTATGTCTTCTGCTCCAATTCCAGTGCCTTTTTGTCATTTATTTTTAATTTTGTTTAATTTTAATATATTTCAAACAGAGTAATACAGAGAACATAATGTATACTTGTATCCTAAAAAAACAAATTTATCAAATCAAAATATCTTACCATATTTGCTTTGCCTATAAAATTTCTGAGACTGTTAACTTTTGGGGAAAAATTTGTTTATATACTCAATTTCAATAATTATTCTTGATTTATTAAGACTTTATATTTTTTCTTGTCAATTTTGCTTATTCTTATGTTTTCAGAAAATTATTCATTTTAATCTAAGTTTTAAAATTTGGATGCATAGTGTTTTTTTTCTAAAAATCTTCTTAATGTTTAGTTTTGTATGCTCTAATTATGACTCAATTCTTTGTTAATATTATTTACTTGTACCTTTGTTCTCCCTTTTATCCACTTGACCCCTCTTGTTAAAGGTTTGTGTATTTTTACTTTTTATTTTATAAAACAAAGCTTTGCATTATATTGATACTCTTGATCATTTCTTAATTCCCATTTAATTTTTTCTTCTATCTAGCTTACTTAGTTTTTTCTTCTTTATGTCCTTAGTTAAATGAGCTAAATGCTTAAGTGATTTATTTCCACTCCCTCATTTAGATGATACGTTGAACTTACGTTGTCATTCAGTCCTAAGCATTTTGTAATTTTCATTTTCTTTTTATCTAAGTTATTTAGTATTTCATTCTTAAGTATCCAAATATATGCTTTGTCCAAAGTGCACTTTTTGTTTATTTATAATTACATTGCCTTTTGGATAGAGACTGTAACTTGTATATTATTGATTTTTTAAAAAAAAATCTTGAGCCTTTTTGTGACTGAATACATGGCCAATGGTTCCAAATATTTTATGCATATACTTTATTTCTTACTGGCAGTAAGAAATAAAGAAATACACACATATGTATCACAATAAGTTTTGCTTATTTTTAAAAACTTTTTTTTTCGAATTAGAATACTATACATTTGACCTTTTGTGTATTCAATTTCTATGACTTCTAACAGTGAATAGCTTAATGTAACCATCACTGCAATCCAGGACAGAAAATAGTTATATCACTCCACAAACACTACCTCATACTATCTTTTTTCTAGTCACCTTTTCCCCAAATCTGTAACCCCTGTAGTCACCACTCTGTTTTCTGCCATTATGGTCTTTTTCATTTTAAAATGTAACATTAATGGAATTATACAGTATGTAACCTTTTAATACTGGCTTATTTCATTCAGCATGATGACTTTGAGATGTGTCCAAGCTGGCGCATATATAAATAGTTTATTCTTTTTGAGTGATATCCTAGTTTGGTAATCCATTCACTTATTGAAGGACACTTGAGTTGTTTCAATTTTTGGTGGTTATAAATATTGTTGATATAACCACACATGTACAGTTTTCACTCTTCTGGGTTAAATACTCTGGAGTGAATAGCGAGACTATATAGTAAGTATGTTTTAACTACACAGAAACTGCCAACTGATTTGCCAGAATGATGTGCCATTTTGCATTTCCATCAGCAACACATGAGAGTGACCACTTTTTAAATATGCTCTTTGTTGTATTTGTTGTTTAAGCCATTCTAAGAGGTGTGCAGTAGTATTTCATCATGATATTAATTAACGTTTCTCTAACAACTATTGATATTGATACCTTTTCATACAGTTGGTTGCTATTTGTATATACTCCTTGGTGAAAAATCTGTTCAAGACTTGCCCAGTTTTTATTTGGGTTATTTGTTTTCTTACTGTCAAGTTTTGAGAGTTCTTTATATAGACAGCATATAAGTTCCCTTTTCACATATGAGATTAATAAATAATTTATACAAGTCTTTAATTTATTTTATCATTCTTCTATCAGTATTTTTCTCAAAGCAAAAGTTCCAAATTTGATCAAATCTATTTTTATGTATTTGTTCTGGACTATGCTTTTTGTATCATGTTTAAGAACCTTCATCCATCCCTAGGTCTAAGTTCTCTGTTTTCTTCTGAAAGTGTAATCCCTTCTAGTTTTACTTTTAGTTACATGATCCATTTTAATTTAAATATTGTATAAGTTGTGGGGTTTAGGCTGAGTTTTCTTTTCCAAGAATGTCCAATATTTTTTTGTTGAAAAGACTTTCTTTTAGTAATTGAATTTCCTTTAAAATGTAGTTAAAAATCAACTGGACATGTTTGTATTGACCTACTTCTGGATTATATATTCAGTTTTATTGATCTATACATTTATCCCTTCACCAACATGACACAGTTTTCATAAATGTACCTTCATAGTAATTGTTTATCCGGTAGTATGAATTCACTTTGTTTTTCCTTTTCAGTATTGTTTTGACCTTTCTAGTTCATATCTTTTCCATATAAATTTTAGAATCATTCTATCTACATACATAAAAAACCCACTAAGATTTTGGTTGGAATTGTGTCAAATCTATAGATTAATTTGGAAAACACTGACATACGTTCTTCAGTCTTCCAATACATGAACACAGTATGCATCTCCACTTGTTTGGATATTTTTTGATGTTTTAAATAAGTTTTTTTTAAGATGCATAACTAAGTATTTTATTTTGTAGAGCTGTTGCAAATGCTTATTTGCTTTTAAGTTCAAGTTTCAAATGCTACTTATTAGTATAAAGAAATATTATTTAATCTTGCCTTCTGCAACATCACCAAACTCACTAGTTCTATATTTTCATTGATCTTTTTGATAATTTTTGGAGGAGTTTATATGTGAACAATATGTCACCTAGACATAGAGTAAGTTTTATTTCTTACTCTCAGGTTTCATACTTTGTACTTCTTTTTTTTTTGTATTTCAATGGCTAGAATAGCCAGCACATATTGAATAAGAGACGTGAGAGTGGGCACACTTTTCTTGTTACCAGTTTTAGGAAGAAAACATTCAGTCTTTTTCTATTAGCTAAGATGTAGCAATAATTTTTTAGATGCCCTTGATCAGGTTGAGTGAGTTATCTTTTATTCCTCTTTCACTGAAAATTTTAATTATGTTGGATGTTGTATGTTGTCCAATGTTTCCCAGCACCAATTGTAGTAATCATGTATTTTTTTCTTCCTCAGATTGTTTATGTGACATCTTGTATGGATTGTTTTTTGCATCTTGAATCAACTTTGCGTTCCCACGGTCAGCTCCATTTCTTTATCTGTTTTTCTTTTTATGTTATTGATGGATTCCATTTGCCAGTATTTTCGTGAGGAATTTTATCTCTCTGTTCATGAGGGTTATTAGTCAGTAGTTCCTTCTCTTGCGCTCTCTTTTTATGGTTTTGTAATCAGGGTAATGCTGGCCTCATAATGAGTTGGAAAGTGTTCTCTCCTTTTCTACATTTTATTTTATTTTTTTGGAAAAATAAAATTGTGTAGAATTAATCATACTTCTTTAATTATTTGGTAGAACTCATCAAAAAAATAGTCTAGGCCTGGATATT
This sequence comes from Rhinopithecus roxellana, assembly GCF_007565055.1. NCBI lineage: Eukaryota > Metazoa > Chordata > Mammalia > Primates > Cercopithecidae > Rhinopithecus > Rhinopithecus roxellana. The sequence goes on from NC_044569.1 coordinate 19,225,856, forward strand.
TCATTTTCAGAAGTTTTTCAACTCTGAATTCAGTATGTTTAATAGTTATAGGATGATAAAAGTTATTTCATTTTGAATGAGTTTGGGTACTTTATAATATCTTATATACTCTCCATTTATTCAAACATATTGAATGTATGTGTGTAACTTGTTTGTAGTATGTATGCTTCTAGATTTTTTGTTAATGTGTCTTGCATTTTTTCCAGATTTTAGAGTAGCATTTAGTGAAAGAAACAGGGTAGAATTTACTGCTTCTTACTTGAAACCAGAACACAAATTGGCTGATTTTATTATAGAATTTATTTTTAAGTTTAGTATTATAATGTTTGCTTGATATTTCCATTTGGATATTGTTAAAAATCTAAAGCTAATGAGCAACTTTGCTACTTTTTCTGTCATTTTTCCTTTATATAATTCAAAACTATGTGGTCAGGTACACATAGTGTATTTTAGTACTGCTATACTCATATCCTTGGTTGTCTCCTTTACTTTTATGCAATAGCTTTTTAAATTGTTATAAAAAATTGTTCTAAATTCAGTTTTTTCTATATATATATTTATTAGAAATTGTACAGTAAACATTTTCCCCCAAACATGTATTTTTAACTTATTTGTTGCTTTATAAAATTTCCCTTTAAGTGACAGAAAGCTAAATTTTGATATATTTCAAAACTTAAACTCATAATTTCTGTCTTTTAAATGGTTTATTATTTTCGCATCTATAGTGATTTCTGCTTGTTTGTACATATTCCTGCCACCTTCTGTGTGATTTGTTTTCCTTTTTTGGCACAGATGGCTATTATTTCTCCAAATATTTATTTTCTTCTATTTTAGGTTAGAGTTTTTGTGCCAGGCCAAGAGCTGCCTTCTCCAATCCTGCTGGCATCTTCATGGGTCCATATGGCTAACTCTCACCAATCAAATATGGGCAGAAGTGATGTGTGTTCCTTTTGAGCCAACTTGGTTAAGAATTAGGCATGCTTTCTTCATCTTCACTTTACTTACTCAGTGGCTGAATGCAAAATAATTTGAAGCCTAGTGATTTGTAGAGTTACAAATGAAGGGAGCCTGAGTTCCTGAATCAATATAGGAGGAGCTACCCACTGAAAATTCGCACTGAATTTGCATCTAAGTGAAAAAAATTCTATTGTCAGTAAAATTTTGGGACATGTTTGTTATGGCAACTTGTATTATCTTAACTACTACAAAAATTGTTGCCCTGAAGTAGAGTGCTGCCATAACAAAATCCTAAAATATATAACATTGTCATAGCTGTCATGTGGCAGGTGGCAAGGCAGCTGATATCCGAAACTGGAAAGCTTGAAATCCATGTCATGTAGTGACAACACTTCTGTAAACCATTGCCTCAAGTAAGACAAACCATTTGCCTACAACTGTAATTTCAAGAGAAGAGTGGAAAACAAAATATTGTAGTGTATGTTGGCTGCTACTGGATCTGTTTATTAAGGTATTCGAAGAAGAAGAAAAAAGACAAATTCCAGGAAGGACTTACAAGTTTTCAAATAAAAATGAAAATATATAGAGAGAATCATAGAATTTAGATCCTTGAAGGAATTTAAAAAGTTGACTAATTCTATACCTCAAAACTAAAATGGATAGAAATAAAAGGGATTTGTACAACCAAGACCCATTAAAGTTCAGTTCTGCATAAAACTCAGATTAAAGTTGTGACCTTCCACTCAGTCTTGTTTGTTGGCCTCATGGTAATCATCTTTGTGGACTATTTGCCACTCCTAACCAACATGGATCAATTCCCCCACCCTTCACTGCTTTATTTTTGCCTCTGAAAGCTGACTCCTGTGAACTGCTTCTCCAGAATTGCCTTGCAGCGGGTTTCTATTTGGGTTTAATGCATCCAGCAGGACTTTGGAGAGTTGGGCTATTCCCTCCTTATTTCTTTGTTCTTTTGGAAGAAACTACATTTCCCCATCACTACAGCTTCTTTCAGTGGTCTCCCTTCCATGGGTCTAATTCTCACTGGACTCTAGTAACTATTTTCTTCCTTCATCACTAAGAGTGATAACAGCTTCATTCTATTGCTAGTCACTGAGTGGCTCCATCATCCTTTGTTTCCCTATCCCTATTCATGACTGTCGACATACCCCCTTTATTGAAATTCCTTTCTTTGAACTATCTAGAGCAAATTATTTTTCCTACTGAGGGCATGACTCAAAAACTGTTATTAAATAGTTGAGAAAAAGACATGGAATCAAAAAACTAAGAATTAATTAGGTTTGAGAATAGCATCAAGAGCAAAACTACCGGCCCTGGGAGGAAATACATCAAGAGCCTACTATATATTTTGTAGAGTTGCATGTTTAAAGAAATAGCATCTACAACCCAAATAGCCTTTGGATATTTAGGCCTTAGTGCAAATTTGGAGTCCTTAGCATGTACTCCAAAATTTTGAGTCCTTAGCATGTCCCCAAAGATGCTGAGTTAAAAAGCAGGCTATGAAAGCTATATTGCTCTCCTGCCAGGTGTGAAATATCCCAAAAGGAGTGGCCTTGGAGGGTAATGAATAAGAAAGACTATCTCAAAGAGTAGAGTCACAAACCATGCAGAACCATGAGGAACAGGATTCTTCCCAGAGAGCAGAATCAGGCTCTACCTTACCCATCGCTAGTATAAGAAGTTGCTGCAGTAGCTGACCAAGAGGAACTTAGAAGTTGTATGGACCAGTGGCTGTTCATATCTCACAACATTCTCTTTTTCTCAATGGGAAGGTTGATGGATATTTTCCTGCCTGTCCCACAATGATATTAGATGTTTTCAGAGGAAATGAAGAGAGATAGCTTTTGAAACGGAAGAGACAAGTTATCAGTCCATGAGGAACTGTACCTGGACCTGCTGAAATGAACTAAATATTGCCAGAAGATCTTGGATTTGAACTTGATGACATAATTGGATGGGATGTTGAGATATTTCATTTATAGAAGGGAAAATTGTTCTTTGGGTAAGAGAAAGACTACAAATGGATATACTGCTGTTTACATGGACAACTTGTGTCAGAGATGGCCACTTTTTCATCAATGATTCATGTTTTTCTTTAAAAGCATAGTTGCTCATTTTAAATCTATGTTAAGTTATATTATTAGTTCTTAACAATGGACTATGAGTGGAAGTCATATGTATCACTTTCATGCCAAAAAGGTTAAGCGTAGATGTCTTCTCCATCATCTCTTTCTATATCTGCCAGCTATAAATAAAGGACTCTGAGGACTTAGTGGATACGGAATAACAGCAAAATAAATATAAATTGGTCCCTGGAGCAATACAGGTGTACCTCCAAGATATAGAGTTTGGTTCTAGCCATTGCAATAAAGCAAATATTGCAATAAAGAGAGTCACACAGTTTTGGTTTCCCCATGCATATAAAAGTTATGTTATATTGTAGTTTACTAAATGTGTAATAGCATTATGTCTAAAAAACAAGGCACATACCATAATTAAAAGATACCTTATTCTTAAAATATGCTAATCATTATCTGGGTCCCCCCAAAACAGTAATCTTTTTTATGGTGGAGAGTCTCACCTCAACGTTGATGGCTCCTGACTGATCAGGGTAGTGGTTGCTAAAGGTTGGGATGGCTGTGGCAATTTCTTAAAATAAGACAACAATGAAGTTTGCTACATTGATTCTTTTTTTTTTTTTTTTCTGAAAGATTTCTCTGTAACACATGATGCTATTGAATAGCATTTTATCCACAGTAGCACTTTTTTCAAACTTGGAGTCAATCCTTTCAAACTTTGCCACTGCTTTGTTGACTATGTTTATGTAATATACTAAATCTTTTGTCATCATTTCAACAATGTTCACAGCAACTTAACCAAGAGTAGATTCAATCTCAATAAACAGTTTTCTTTGTGTATCCATCAGAAGCAACTCTTCATATAAGTTTTATCATGAGATTGTAAGAATTCAATTACGTCTTCAGTCTCCACTTCTAATTCTAGTTCCTTTGCTCTTTCTGCCACATCTGCAGTTACTTGCTGCAAGACTCCACTGAAATCCTGAATGTCTAAAAGTCATACATGACCTGGTGCTGTAGCTCATGCCTGTAATTCCAGTACTTTGGGAGGCTGAGTCAGGGGATCACTTGAGGCCAGGAGTTAGAGGCTAGCTTGGCCAACATAGTGAAACCACATCCCTACTAAAAATACAAAAATTAGCTGGGCATGGTGGTGCATGCCTGTAATCCCAGCTACTCAGGTGGCTGAGGCATAAGAATCACTTGAATCCAGGAGACAGAGGTTTCAGTGAGCCAAGACTGAGCCACTGCACTCCACCCTGGGCAACAGAATGAGATTCTGTCTCAAAGTAAATAAACAAATAAAAATAAAAGTCATCCATGAGTGCTGGAATATATTTCTTCCAATGTCCTTTTAATGTTGATATTTTGACCTGGTGCCATGAATCACAAGTATTCTTAAAGACAACTATTATAAAATGGTGAATACTTTCTAAAACTTTTTCCAATTTACTTTTCTTAGATCTGTGAGAGGGAAATTACTCCTTGATTTATGGGCTATTGTGTTAACAGGAATGAAAGCAACCCTAGTCTCCTTGTACACCTCCATCAGAGTTGTTAGTTGAGTAGGTGTCTTGTCAATGAGCAGTAACATTTTGAATAAAATCTTTTCTTCTGAGCAGTACATATCAATAGTGAACTTAAAATCTTCAGTAAATCTTGTAAATTTGTTTAAGTTCCTTGTAGATTCTGGATATTAGCCCTTTGTCAGATGAATAGATTGCAAAACTTTTATTCCATTCTGTAAATTGTCTCTTCACTTTGATGATAGATTCTTTTGCTGTGCAGAAGCTCTTTAGTTTAATTAGATCCCATTTGTAATTTTGGCTTTTGTTGCCATTGCTTTTGGTGTTTTTGTCCTGAAGTCTTTGCCCATGCCTATGTCCTGAATGGTATTGTCTAGGTTTTCTTCTAGGGTTTTTATGGTTTTAGATCTTACATTTAAATCTTTAATCCATCTTGAGTTATTTTTTACATAAGGTGTAAGGAAGGGGTCCAGTTTCAGTTTTCTGCACATAGCTAGCCAGTTTTCCCAACACCATTTATTAAATAGGAAATCCTTTCCCCATTGCTTGTTTTTGTCAGGTTTGTCAAAGATCAGATGGTTGTAGGTGTGTGGCATCATTTCTGAGGCCTCTGCTCTGTTCCATTGGTCTATATATCTGTTTTGGTACCAGTACCATGCTGTTTTGGTTACTGTAGCCTAGTAGTATAGTTTGAAGTCAGGTAGTGTGATGCTTCCAGCTTTATTCTTTTTGCTTATGATTATTTTGGCTATATGGGCTCTTTTTTGTTCCATATGAAATTTAAAGTAGTTTCTTCTAATTCTGTGAAGATGAGTATAGCATTGAATCTATAAATTACTTTGGGCAGGGTAGCCATTTTCACAATATTGATTCTTCCTATCCATGAGCATGGAATTTTTTTTTCCATTTGTTTGTGTCCTCTCTTATTTTCTTCAGCAGTTGTTTGTAGTTCTCCTTGAAGAGGCCCTTCACATCACTTGTAAGTTGTATTCCTAGGTATTTTATTCTCTTTGTAGCAATTGTGAATGGGAGTTCATTCATGATTTGGCTCTCTGTTTGTCTATTATTGGTGTATAGGAATGCTTGTGATTTTTGCACATTGATTTTATATCCTGGGACTTTGCTGAAGTTGCTTATCAGCTCAGGGAGATTTTGGGCTGAGACAATGGGGTTTTCTAAATATACAATCATGTCATCTGGAAACAGACACAATTTGACTTCCTCTCTTCCTATTTGAATGTCCTTTATTTCTTTCTCGTGCCTGATTGCCCTGGCCAGAACTTCCAATACTATGTTGAATAGGAGTATTAAGAGAGGGCATCCTTGTCTTGTGCCAGTTTTCAAAAGGAATGCTTCCAGCTTTTGTCCATTCAGAAGGATATGAATGGAAACTTCTCCAAAGCAGACATTTATAAGGCCAACAAACATATGAAAAAAGCTCATCACTGGTCATTACAGAAATGCAGCTCAAAACCACAATGAGATACCATCTCATGCCTGTTAGAATGGTGGACATTAAAAAGTCAGGAAACAACAGATTCTGGAGAGGATGTGAAGAAATAGGAACACTTTTACACTGTTGGTGGGAGTGTAAATTAATTCAGTCATTGTGGAAGACAGTGTGGCAATTTCCCAAGGATCTAGAACCAAAAATACCATTTGACCCAGCAATCCCATTACTGGGTGTATACCCAAAAGATTATAAGTCGTTCTACGATAAAGACATATGCACACGTATGTTTATTGCAGCACTATACACAATAGCAAAGACTTGAAACCAACCCAAATGTCCATTAAAGAAAATGTGGCATAGATACACCATGGAATACTATGCAGCCATAAAAAAGGATGAGTTCATGTCCTTTTCAGGCATATAGATGAAGCTGGAAACCATCATTCTCAACAAACTAACACAGGAACAGGAAACCAAACACTGCATGTTCTCACTCATAAGTGGGAGTTGAACAATGAGAACACATGGACACAGGGAGGGGAACATCACACACCAGAGCCTGCTGGGGGGTGGGGGTTTAGGGGAAGGATAGCATTAAGAGAAATACCTAATGTAGATGACAAGTAATGGGTGTACCAAAATACCATGGCACATATATACCTATGTAATAAACCTGCACATTCTGCACATGTATGCCAGAAATTAAAGTATAATAAAAATAATTCAGTAAATCATGCTATAAATAGATGTGCTGTCACCATTTCTTGGCTATGTGTGCCTGGAGAAAGAATGAGAAACCAAATGTTTGTGATTTATGATTCATTCATCTCTGTTGAGAGTTGTCATATATATTCTTCTAATCTTTACTTTATGGAAATAAAATAATCTTCAATATTAAAAAAATAGATGTACTGTCATTTAAATTTTGTTTTTCCAATTATAGAGCACACACAGAGTAGATGTAGCATCATTCTTGAGGGCTCTAGAATTTTTAGAATGGTAAAAGAGCATTGGCTTCAATTTGAAGTCAACAGCTGCATTAGCCCCTAATGAAAGAATCAGCCTATCCTTTGAAGCTTTGAAGCCAGGCACTGACATCTTGGCTCTAGCTATGAACATTGTATATGGCATTTTCTTCAAATAGGAAGCTGTTTCATCCACATAGAAAATCTGCTGCACTTTCATCAATGATGATCTTATGGCTAACTTGCTGCAGCTTCTGTATCAGCACTTGCTGCTTAACCTGGCATTTTTATGGTATAGAGATGGCTTCTTTCCACAGACTTCATGAACCAACCTCTGCTAACATCAGACTTTTCTTCTGCAACTTTCTTATTTCTGTCAGCCTTCCTAAATTGAACAGAGTTAGTTAGGGCCTTTCTTTGGATTAGACTTTGGTTTAAGGTAATATTGTAGCTGGTTTGATCTATCCAGACCACTAAAACATTCTGCATTTCAGCAATAAGTCTATTCTACTTCCTTCTCCTTTGTGTATTCACTAGAGTAGCACTTCTAGTTTTGTTGAATAACTTTTCTCTTCATTTACAACTTTGGCACAAGAGAGATACCATTTAAAATGCCTTCTTTGCTAAGCTTAATTATTTCTAGCTTTTGATTTAAAGTAAGAGATGTGTGACTCCTCCTTTTACTCAAACATTTAAATGTCACTGTAGAGTTATTAATTGGTCTCATTTCAATATTGTTATCTCTTAGGGGATAGGGAGGCCTGAGAAGAGAGAGAAAAATAGGGAAATTATCCAGATGGCGGAGCAGTAAAAACACACATAACATTTATCAATTAAGTTTGTTGTCTTAAATGGGAAGTTGGTGGTAACCCAAAACACTTACAATGGTAACATCAAAGATCACTGATAACAGATCACCATGAAAGATATAATAATTTTAAAAGTTTGAAATATTTTGAGAATTACAAAAATGTGACATAAAGATAAGTGAGCACATGTTGTGGGAAAAGTAGAACCTATAGCCTTGTTTGACTCAGAATGAACACATGTTTTCAATTTGTAGAAAATTTAATATCTGCAAAGCACAATAAAATGACGTTTAATAAAATGAGGTGTGTTTGTATATGGATGGCCACCTAATCAGCTGCCCTGGATTCTGAATCTCTGGGTCTTATTTTTATTTTCAAAAATCCTTTTCTTAGTAGTAGTTCAATTTGTTACATCAATGTTTTATAGTTTTCATTGTAGAGATCTTTTACTTCTTTGTATAAGTTTATTTCTAGTTATTTTATTTTACTTGTAGCTATTGTAATAGGAATATTTTCTTGATTTCTTTTTTCAGGCTGTTTGCTGTTGGCCTATAGAAATGCTATGATTTTTCTATCTTAATTTTGTATCCTGCAACTTCATTGAATTTATCAGTTTTAATAGTTTTTTTTTTTTGGTGGAATCTTTTGGTTTTTCCAAATATGAGATCATACAATCTGTAAACAAGGATAATTTGACTTACTCATTTCCAATTTGGATGCCTTTAATTTCTTTTTCTCACCTGATTGTTCTATCTAGGACTTCTAGCACTATGTTGAATAACAGTGGTAAAGTGGGTATCCTTAAATTCTTCCAGATCTTTGAGGAAAGGCTTTCATTTCTTTCCCCATTCAGTGTGATACTAGCTGTGGGTCTGTCATATGTGATTTTTATTGTATTTAGGCATTTTTCTCTTTCCCAAGTTTTTTGAGGGTTTATATTATGAAGGGATGTTGAATTTTATCAAATGCTTTCTCACCATCAATTGAAATGATCATATGGTTTTAGTCCTTCATTCTGTTAATATGATGTATCACAAGGATTAATTTGCATATGTTGAGTCATCCTTGCATCCATAGGGTAAATCTTGCTTGGTCATGATGAATGATTTTTTTTTTTTTTAATATGCCCTTGTATTTAGTTTGCAAAAATTTTGTTGAAGATTTTTGCATCAATGCTCATAAGGAATGTTGGCCTATAATTTTCTTTTTTGATTTATCTTTAGCTGATTTTGAGACCAGGGTAATGCAGGCTTCATAGAATGAGTTTGGAAGTGTTCCCTCAGTCTCTGTTCACTGGGATACTTTGAGTAGAATCAGTATTAGTTCTTGAAACGTTTGGTAAAATTCTGCAGTGAAGCCATCAGCTCCCAGGATTTTCTTTGCTAGACTTTTCTTTACTAGACTTTTTATTACAGTTTCAATCTTGTTATCTGTTATTGGTCTGTTCAGGTTTTGAATTTCTTCATATTTCAATCTTGGTAAGTTGTATGTGTCTAGGAATTTATCCATTTCTTCTAGGTCTTCCAATTTATTGGCATACGGTTGTTTCAAATAGCCTCTAATATCCTTTGAATTTCTGCAGTATCTGTTGTAGTGTCTCCTTTTGCATCTCTGATTTTACTTATTTAGGCCTTCTATCTTTTTTTTTTTTTTTCAGTCTGGCTAAAAGTTTGTGGATTTTGCTTATCTTTTCAAAAAAAAACAACTTTTGGGGTTTTAAAATCTTTTATCTTGTTTTTCTTCATTTTAATTTATTTGTGGTTTGATTAAAATTATTTCTTTTGTTCTACTAATTTTATATTTGGTTTGTTCTTGCTTTTATAGTTCTTTAAGATGCATTGTGAGGTTTGTTATTTGAAGTTTTCTACTTTTTGATGTAGGCACTTATACCGACGAACTTTCCTCTTAGTACTGCTTTTGCTGTATCTCATAGGATGTGGTATGTGGTGTTTCCATTATCATTTTGTTTCAAGAAATTTTTCAATTTTCTTCTTACTTTCTTCATTGACTTATTGGTCATTCTGGAGCATATTGTTTAATTCCATCTGTTTGTATAGTTTTCAAAATTCCTCTAGTTATTGTTTTCTAGTTTTATTTCATAATGATTAGAGAAGATACTTGATATTATTTCAATTTTTTGAATGGTTAAATAATTGTTTTGTGGAGTAATATGTGGTCTATCCTTGAGACTGATCCATGTGCCAAAGAGAAGAAGCTGTATTCTGCAGTTGTTGGATGAGATGTTCTATAAATATCTATTAGGTCCATTTAGTCCATAGTCCAGGAAAAGTCTAAGGCTTCTTTGTGATTTTCTATCTAACTGATCTTCCAATGCTGCAAGTGGGGTGTCAAAGTCTCCAGCTATTATTATTTGGGGGTATATTACTTTCTTTAGCTTTAATAATATTTGCTTTACGTATCTGGGTATTCCAGTGTTTATTTCATACATATTTACAATTGTTATATCCTCTTGCTGAATTGGTTCTTTTATCATGATAATGAACTTCTTTGTCTATTATAGTTTTTCTCTTGAAGTTTATTTTGTCTGATATAAGTACTACTATACCTAATCTTTTATGGCTTCCATTTGCATTAAATACATTTTTCTGTACCTTATTTTCAGTGTATGTGTGTCTTTAAAGATGAAGTGTGCTTTTTTCAGGCAACAGATTGTTGGGTCTTATTTTTTATCCTTTCAGCCACTCTAATTATTTGATTGGAGAGTTTAGTCCATTTACATTCAATGTTATTATTGATAAGTAAGGACATACTCCTGCAATTTCATTATTTGTTTTTTAGTTGTCTTGTGGTCATTTTTCTTTTTTTTTTTTTTTCTCTCCTTTCTGTCTTCCTTTTAGTGAAAGTGATTTTCCATGGTGGTATGTTTTAATTTCTTGCTTTTAATTTTTTGGGTATCCATTGTGTTTTTTGACCTGAGGTTACCATGAGGCTTGAAAATAATCTCTTATAGCCCATTATTTTAAACAGATGACAACTTACCATTGATTGCATAAATCAAAAAGCAAGCGAAGGGAAAACTAATTAAAACTCTAGACTTTAAACTTTGTTCCCCACTTTTTAACTTTTTATTGTTTCTATTTATATCTTACTGTACTATGTCTTAAAAAGTTGTAGTTATTTTTGATTAGTACATCTTTTAGTCTTTCTACTCAAGATATCGGTAGTTTACACACCACCGTTACAGTGTTATGATATTCTGTGTTTTTGTTAGTTTACTATAACTAGTGAGTTTTGTACCTTCAGATAATTCTTATTGCTCATTAACATCCTTTTCTTTCAGATTCTGAAGGAATTTCTTGTGGAACAGGTCTGGTGTTGATAAAATCCCTGTTTTTGTTTGAATGGAAAAGTCTTTATTGTTCATATTTGAAGGATATTTTTGCTGGATATATTATTCTAGGATAAAAGGTTTGTCCTTCAGCACTTTAAATATGTCATGCCCAATAACAAGCAATGGAAAAAGAAATGTCTATTCAATAAATGGTGTTGGGATAACTGGCTAGTCATATGCAGAAGATTGAAACTGTAACCTTTCCTTTTATATTACACAAAAATCAAGTCAAGATGGAGTAAAGATTTAAATGTAAATCCTAAGACTATAAAACTCAGGAAGGAAACCTAGGAAATACCATTGTGGACCATTGGCCCTGGTAGAAGATTTCGTGATGAAGACTTTCAAAAGCAATTGCAACAAAACAACATTGACAAGTGGGAGGGACCTAATTAAAGAGTTTCTGCATAGCAAAGAAACTATAAAGGCAGTAAACAGACGACATATATAATGGGAGAAAATATTTGGCAAACTATGCATATGACAAAGGTCTAATACCTGGAATTTATAAGGAAGTTAAAGAAATCAACAAGCAAAAAACAAATAACTCCATTAAAACCATTGACAAAGGCCATGAACACTTCTCCAAAGAAGACATACACATGGCCAAAAAGCATATGAAAAAATGCTCAACATAACTAATCATTAAGGAAATGCAAATTAAAACCACATGAGATACCATCTAATACTAGTTAGAATGGACTATTATTAAAAAATAAAAAAATAACAGTCGCTGGTGAATTAGTGGAGAAAGGGCATGCTTATACACCGCTGGTGGAATTTAAATTAGTTAAGCCATTGTGGAAATAGTTCAGAGATTTCTCAAGAACTTAAAAAATGACCATTTGACCCAGAAATCCATTACTGAGTACATACCAAAGGAACAGAAATCATTCTACCATAAAAACACATGCATGTGTATATTCATTGCAACACTATTCTTGATAGCAAAGTCATGGAATCAATCTAGATGACCATCAATGGTGGACTAGAGAATGAAAAATGTGGTTATATATATACCATAGAATACTATGCAGCCATAAAAATAATGATTTTATGTCCTTTGCAGCAACATAGATAAGCTGGAGGCCATTATTCTAAGTGAATTAATGTGGAACCAGAGAACCACGTATTTTTACTCATAAATGGGAGCTAAACATTGAGTACACATGGACACAAAGAAGGGAACAACGGACATTGGAGCCACTTGAAGGTGGAGGGTGGGAGGAGGGTGAGGGGATCTAAAAACTACCCTATCAAGTACTAAGCTCATTACCTGAGTGATGAAATAATCTGTACATCAAACCCTCTCACAGACATATCTCAGGTAACAAAATCTGCACAGGTACCCTCTGAACTTAAAATAAAAGTTGGAAATAAAAAATAATAAACAACATAAGTAAATAATAAATATGCATCTACTTCTCCCACTCTCCTCTGACTTGTAAAGTTTTCCACAAAAAAAGTCTGCTGCCAGATGTACGGAAGCTCCATTGTATGTTATTTCCTTTTCTAATGCTGCTTTCAGGATCCTTTTCTTTATGGCTTGATCTTGGGAGTGTGATTACTAAACGTCTTGAGGTAGTCGTATTTGAGGATTAATCTATTTGGCATCTATATAACCTTCATCCATGCCTTTAATATTAATTATCTTTCTCTAGGTTTTGGGAAGTTCTCTGTTTGTTCCCCCTGTGAATAAACTTTCTATTCCTATCTCTCTCTCTCTACCTCCTCTTAAGGCCAATAACTCATAGAATTATCCTATCGAGTCTATTTTCTACACCTCATAGACATGCTTGTTCTTTTTTTATTCTTTTTCTTTTGTTCCTCTGTGTACTTTCAAACACCCTGTCTTCAAGTTCACTAATTCTTTCTTCTGTGTGATCAATTCTGCTGTTAAGGGACTCATGAATTCCTCAATATGTCAAATTGCATTTTTCAATGCCAGAATTTCTACTTGATTATTTTTAATTATTTAATATCTTTGTTAATAGAAGATAGGATTCTGAATTTTTTTCTCGGTGTTATCTTGAATTTCATTGTATTTCATATAATTCAACATAAAATTTTCTCTTTATCCAACATGCTGAATGTTTTTCTCAGTACTATTTTCCAAATCAGTAACTTTCTCTTCTGCTATGTCCAGTCTCCATCACATCGGTTGCATTTTTACTTAGATTGCCTAAATTTTTCATTTCTAAACTTATGAATTGGTTCTTTCTCCTGTACCACTGATCTTATTTTCTTTCTGCCTGTTTGGATTTATAACTTTTTCTGAATGATGAAGAAAATGGTTTGTCTTTTGAAAATCCTTAACATACAAAAATCAATCTAACAGCAGAATAAAAAACTGGTCAATTAAAAAGCATTTAATCTAAAATATTATAATGCATTTAATTTAGAATATCTGGAATGAGTATTCTTCAATATTAATTGTGTTGGCTGGCATTCTTACTATTTGAATTATTAGTTTGTTTTTGTAATTTTGATTTGTGTGGTCATTTTGATTTGACTTGAAGGTTTTGGTTGGTTCGTTTCAGACTTGTTTTGGGTTATATAATTATTCTCTGAAAAGAAGCATGTAGTTGTGCAGTTCATTGATGCCTTAGGCTGTTAACCCTAAAGTAGTTTTTTACAGGTATTTCAGTGGTTTTGCTTTGCAGGGTGTTGTTTACATTGATATCCACTTACAGAAAGAAAGATTAGCCCAATTCAGTTCAGCATCACATGGATGTTCCTTTCTTTCACCTTCCTAGTCCTATAGTTTTCAGTAAAAGGATAATCCCATGAGGCAATTTGGGAATTAATATTTTAATATCTATTATGAGAAAGAAAATAACAACAGAGAGCCAGCTTCTGACATTAAGAATGGACTCAGGACCTATCTTAAGTGGAATACTTCTAGTTCCTTTTACACCATGGTAACCGAACTTCTGGTCATCATAGTTTGTTTCTGTCATCAGAACCAGCAGTCCTAAGGGACATTTGGCTAATGAAGTTTATTTTCCTGTAGTTTCTCTTTTTGTAGGTTCATTACTATTGCCCGTGTATGGAGTCAAAGAGGAATGACAAAGAGTGAACTTGAGGAGCCATCATGAATAGAAATATTTTTTCCCTGTATATATCCCTAATAGAGTTGGAATGAAAAGTTGGTTCAAGGAAGTGTTTCACAGTGATTGCTCATTGTGGGCCATCTAGTTCAGACATTCGTGAACAGCGTTCTGTCATCACCCACAGCATATTGAACAGTTTTGACTGTTTCCTGCATCACGTTTTTATTAGAAAACAAAGGCTCTTGCTTTCTTTCCTGATACCCCCTGTTCCTACCTCGCTCATATTTTAATTCTTACACTTTCAGAGGGACTTTTTTTTCTATTCCCCTACAACGTTCCATTGCTGACAGAAAGGCTGACAAGGCAGCTGACACAGTGGCTATTACTTTTAGCAGTTTCTAAACAATATTATTTTGCTGCCCTTCTGCTTTCTGTGAAATTATAGGGTGCTTTCTTTTGTGTGCAACAATGGAGCTCAGCTCCCCACACCAGGGGTCCTGAACAGATTCCATATCAACCTCCTGAGCTTTAGTATTAATGTAATTATCAGCTGAAGGTATCAATTCAGGCACTCACGTTGTCACTATATTGGTTCATCTTCATGCCAGAGAAAGCAAGAATGGAGTTTGAAAGCCTGGTTTGGATTTATAATGGGTGCATGTGCATGTATATAATTATATATATTTATGCATGTATATATTATATACATACATATATGCATAGATACATATATGTATACATCATACACATCTATGCATAGATAACCTGTTGCTAATTTGAGTTGCGTCTTGAGTAAATAAGAGCAATATTTGTAGAAATTCATGGTGACAGATCAGCCATGAATCTGAACTGGGGGCTGATAAATTCTCACTACCTTCATCTACCTGACAAAATGACCTGCTAAACAGCTGGTGAAAATTCAATCAGATACCTGCAAATAGCAAGCATCCTATGTGAAAAATGGAGAAGTTAGGTGAACATCTTGGACTGGAATTACACAGAATGGAAAATAAAGGAGAAGTTTCCTCTCCTCCTTAAATGAAATCGTGCCATATGTAGGTGCTGTCACCATTTGATGTCAATTCAAACCACTCTAATTTTCTTTCCATTCTCAGTCTACCAAAAAAAATCCCCAATTTTCCCTGGTCCTGTTGTTTTCATTAATTTATCTCCCAGGGCCCTACCTAATGCACAAGATTAATGTGTTTCTGACTAGAGAATAGCAATCTCCAACATGGAGTATATACAGCCAAGACACATGATAATCCATTGAGCAGTGTGATAAAACTATGAAAATTTCATTGACTATTTTCACCTTATTCTTTTCAGTTTCCATATTTGAAAATGTTTTTTAAGGTTTATGACATTTTAATACAATTGTATACAATATCATCATAATCAACAAATATATACATTTTGTATTATATATAAAGAGTAGATATATAATTTAAAAAGTAGAATATATAAGGTTATAACATATAATATTATAAACATTATGAGTACATGCTTAGCTTACTATTTTTTCATACCAGAGATGTGCAATTCAAAAAATTTGAAGAACAGTGTTCTAGAGCATGTCTTCTCAAACTTTAATATGTACACATACCATCTTTTTTGTAAATGCATATTGAAGATTGTAAGTGCATATTGAAATTCAATAGCTCTGGGATGGGGTTAGGCCATTTGCATTTCTAACAAATTCCCAGGTGCTGGTGATGCTGCTGGTCCTTGGATTACACCTAGACTAGCAAGGCATAAGTAAGATTTAATGGCCTGCTATCAGCAGAGGGAAACTCCAGGAGAGCTACTAAGCTGACATCTGTTGTAGTCTTTGCTCACACTGCTACAAAGGTACCCAAGACTGGATAATTTATAAAAGGAAGTGGTTTGATTGACTCACAGTTCCACATGGCTCGGGAGACCTCAGGAAATGTATAACCATTGGGGAAGGAAAAGAGGAAGCAAGGATCTTCTTCACATGGCAGCAGAAGAGAGAAGAGTGAGTGAAGGAGGAACTCGCCAAACACTTATAAAACCATCAGCTCTTGTGAGAACTCACTATCATGAGAACAGCCTGGGGGAAACCACCCCCACGATCCAATCACCTCCCACCAGGTTCCTCCCTCAATACCTGGGGATTACAATTCAAGATGAGATTTGGTTGGGGACACAAAGCCTAACCATATTATTTGTCATCAGCCAACATTCCCAGCGGATGAAGAAATGAATGTCTTTGTCCTAAAGGGTAAGGATCTGAGCATCACACTGCAACAATTTATCTTGACTAGCCCCTTGTAACTCTTGAATACTTTGTAAAATAAACTTCTCCAGGATTCTGATGGACCTCCTTTCCTGTGGAAACATAAAGTTTACTAGGATGAACTAGAGTTCCCAGTACTGCTGGTCTTACAACTGCAACTCATCATTTATCAAAATGGAGCCAAGTGGCACCAAGAAGTATCCAAGTGAGTGACCTGGGTATGAAACATATTCTCTGCCTACATTATGTAACAGCACTCCAACCTGTTCTTGATGATCAGAGTCAATTACCCCATCTTTCCATTCCTGCTTGTTTGATGGGACAATAAAGCTGAAGTAATGGGGTGGGAGCTATAGCTTAGAGTTTCATGCGTTTCATGTTTTCTCAACTGTGAGAAGTCTTCTCCTGATGAAAACCAGGAACTTTAATTTTTCAGAGCCCAGAAACTTAGGAATGGGAAGCACAAATTTCCCAAGTGAGTCACTAAAACTGATAGAAAGTGGGGTCTCTCCTGGTTCTGTCTTTTGGATCCCATATCCAAGACTCTACTTACTGGGATCCTTGAGATGTCCTAGAAAGTGCACATCTTCCTCACAGGGTATCATCACTAAGTTGGAACCCCTGTTACAGCTTCAACAGGTTATTCCCTTACTTTACCAGGCTGCCATATGGTGGGTGACATGAAATATGGAAAGACCAGTAGGTCCCATCCATGGCCATATGTTTGCTGTCATATCTCCTTTGCTGTAAAGATGGTCCCTTGGTCTAATACAGGGTTATACAGAATATGATCCCATGTTGTAGTAAAAACTATCTAAACCCTAAGATATAAGTGTTAGATAAGGTCTACTAGGCAAGAAAAGCAAATCCATACCTAAATGCCTTTCAATTTTACTATTCCAGAGACCAATCTTACGGGAGATTAAAAGATGCAGTGTTGGGAAGAGAATAAAGTTAACTTTGATGCAGACACAACAAAGGCATTAGGACAATTCTATGAGAGGTCTTGACACGAAATGGCCTTTCAGAATTCTCCCACATTGAGACAAGGAAGCCATGGCTTTATAGGCATATGTGGACAAGTCATTTAATATAAGATACTCTTTGGAAGGGGTAAAAGTGGCTCTTTTCAGGTCATGGCAATTCTTACAGAGGACTTCATCTGTCAGCTGCAAATATTCCCAAATCCTATTGCTCCTTAAAGAGGGTGACAGAATCTGAGCCTCACAGCCCCATATCATAGCATCCAATACAAGATATGTAGATTGTAGGGGCAAAGAGAATTTTCCCTCTCCTCTGAAGAACCTCCTCTGAAGGTTTGAGTCTGTTAAACAATAGACAGATTAACAGGAAAGAAGGAATACAAATTTATTAATGTCCATAAGCACAGGAATCACATAAAATATGAAATATAGGCTGGGCATGGTGACTCATGCCTGTAATCCTCACACTTTGGGAGGCCAAGGCTGGTGGATCACTTGAGGTCAGGAGTTTGAGACTAGCCTGGCC